>NC_089234.1:26607543-27284143 GCF_963924675.1 Phocoena phocoena
CCATAAATCTGGTATTTCATCTTTTTCCTACTGAGAACTAGTCAGGCATAAGTTTAATTCTGGGACCGTGGCCAGGTGGGGAAATGTGAAATCACAACCCAGGTGAACCCTGGTAGCCTCCAAACTTCCTGGTGAAGGAGAAACTAAGTATTTCAGTCACTGCAAAGGTATGTGTCACTCAGTGTGGGCTGACTTAGCCTGGTTTTGGTGTTTTGTCATCTCTTTGCTGTCTCAGAACATATTTCCATTTCAACAGTATGAAGTCCTGAGAACTTTAATAGGAAGCTTCCAAACCCTCTCTGAAATACCCTGCTAAAGAACATGGAGGGAGAACAGCCAGTGTCAGTCTATTTTTCTTACTTCTTAGGCCTAGTGCCCTGCACCTGCTATCTTCAGAAGATCAGATTAGTACTCAGATTTTACAGATAACAATCCCAAATAAACAGCAAGAAAAGTAAAGCAGGGACGTATACTCTGTGTCCTTTGTGGGTACTGAATTAGAAATTATTAACTGGATGTACAGTGTTCCACCTCTCTCAGGTTTCTAAGCAGTCCCTTAACTTGCCTGGTGGGAGACCTTCCATCACTTGCTGAGATCTGAAGCTCTGGGACGAGAATGTCACAGGGCGGGTTGGAAGATGATTTTATCTTCATTCCAAATATAAATTCTCAGACTGGCAAATCTGTCATACCCTCAGGATAAGTTTGCCCAAACAATATTAGCATATATGCCCTGCAATATCAAGCACAGGGCATCCACAGACCCAACTGACACTTGGCAGGTATAATGGTGAGAAGGGAAGGAAATAAGTGTACTTTTTTTTTCTTTTAATAGAGTCTTTTTTAAACTTTATTTCTTTTTGGCTGCGTTGAGTCTTTGTTGCTGCAGACGGGCATTCTCTAGTTGCGGTGAGCAGGGGCTCTTCATTGTGGTGCGTGGGCTTCTCATTGCAGTGGCTTCTTTTGTTGTGGAGCACGGGTTCTAGGGCGCGCACGCTTCAGTAGTTGTGGCACGCAGGCTCAGTAGTTGTGGCTCGCAGGCTCTAGAATGCAGGCTCAGTAGTTGTGGTGCACGGGCTTAGTTGCTCCGTGGCAGGCAGGATCTTCCTGGACCAGGGCTTGAACCCATGTCCCCTGCATTGGCAGGCAGATTCTTAACCACTGCACCACCAGGGGAGTCCCAGTAAGTGTACTTTTTGAAGATAGTACCTTCCAATTTTTTTCTTTCTCTCCCCCATTCCCTCTCTCCTCCTTTTCTTGCTCTGAGCACCTGCCCCCCTCTTTCTTTCTTCCCTCTTTTTCTTTTTCCTTTCTCTCTCTTTTCTTGCTTCCTTGCTTTATTTCTTGGCAAGAAAATTCTTCAGATAGAAAGGGAATAGAGTTACAGCATCCCCATCTGTTCCATTCCCAGGGATTATTTAGTTGTCCAAATTTCACCAGCTTCTCTGGATTGCCAGCTGGGCCCCAGTGGCTGCTACCATCCCACCCAGGCAGACATTAGGGTTTTTTGGAGTTCTCTGTTTTCCAAACCTAGGCAAACCAAACCAAAACAAAAAAATCCTAGTTCAGTCAAGTCAGGATTTGTTTTTTATATAATTTAATTTATTTATTTATGTATTTGGCTGTATTGGGTCTTTGTTGCTGCGCGTGGGCTTTCTCTAGTGTGGTGAGCGGGGGCTATTCTTTGCTGCGGTGCACGGACTTCTCATTGCAATGGCTTCTCTTGTTGCAGAGCACGGACTCTAGGCACGTGGTCTTTAGTAGTTTTGGCACGCAGGCTCAGTAGTTGTGGCGTACGGGCTTAGTTGCTCCGCAGCATGTGGGATCTTCCCAGACCAGGGATCGAACCTGTGTCCCCTGCATTGGGAGGCAGATTCTTAACCACTGCACCACCAGGGAAGTCCGAGTCAGGATTTTTTTCAAAAAAATTTTTTTACTAAGAAATTTAAAGGAAACCTTAGGAAAAAACAAACCTACAAAAGCATGAAATAGATGTATTTACAGAATGCAGATTCCGTTTTCCAAAATAACTGAGATCTAATTGTAGATTGATTTGTCTATTGTATTTCCTTTTCTCAATCCCATCACTTTTGCATGCTGGACCCTATGACTCAGACTCTACACTGGGTTAACTAAGTTAGTACTGCTGCTAGGTTTGGTGGGATTCTCAGTTCCCTAAACCTGCCCTCCCATCTTCTCATTGGGTTTAGCCTCCTGGTTTTCTTTTCTGCTCCTGGACTGTTGTCATCCTTGCCAATACCCCCAAATGTTGCCTTCTGAATGAGAAAAATATTTGACACCCCCCTTGGTCACAATGGATATTTGGGATTTAGACCAAGCCCCACAACCTTAACTTGCAGATAATATCTCTACCCTTCGTCCTAGCCTCTAGAAAAATAAGTTAGCAAAACTTGCCTCTTGCTCCTGACCCATTTCTGTCCTATTTGATTTGTTCATTCATTGAATATTTATTGAGCACCAGCTTGTGCCAGGCATTGTGCTAGATACTTGACATTGCTTTGTTATATAAATATTGCAAGAATCCTCTTAAGATTTAGTTCACTCTTTCAACAAACATTTATTGTATGCCTACAATGCACCCTTCCTAGATACTGTGCTAACTGCTAAAGTAGATATTATTATTCCCGTTTTTTTCCTTTGGTGAGACATACAGCTTCCCAAAATCGTTCAGAAAAACAAGTGGTCAAACTAGGATTCCAAACCATAGTGGGGTTTTTTTTTGAAGTTTCTGGCTTATACTTATATTAGATTAAATGGTTTTATAATCCTTTACTATCAGTAAGTTATATTAAAAGAACATATTGATTTCTATTATGCTATCCAGACATACACATTTTAATAAATTGTTTATTTTGGAATAATTTTAGAATTACAGAAAAAGTGCAAAGATAACCCACAGAGTTTCTGTATGCCCCTCAGCCTAGTTTCCCCCATCTTACATTACCATGGAACATTTATCAACACTAAGAAATGGGCATTGATACGTTGCTAATAACTAAACTTCATAGTTTATGTGGGTTTCACCAGTTTATCCATTAATGTCCTCTTTCTGTTCCAGGATCCAATTCAGAGTTATCACATTGCATTTGGTTGTCATGTCTCCCCAATGGTCTCTGGTCTGTGACAGTTTCTCAAGTTTTGTTTTTCATGACCTTAACAGTCTCGAGGAGTACTGGCTAGGTATTCTGTAGAATGTACCCCAGTGTGGGTTTGTCTGATGTTTTTCTCACGATTAGATTCTGAGATTATGGATTTTTGAAAGTATATAACAGAGGCGAAGTGCCCTTCTCATCAGATCATACCAGGCGTTACCTGACAGCCACATGACATCACTGGTGATATTCACCTTCATCGCTTGGTTAAGGTAGTATTCGCCAGGATTCTTTACTGTCAAGATACTATTTTTACCTTTCACTACTCTTCTTTGGAAATAAGTCTAGCCTACTCTCAGTGGGAATGGGAATTAAACTCCACCTCCTAAGGAGGAGAGTTATCTACACATGTTATTTGAAATTGTTCTGTTAGAAATATTTGTCTGTTCTCCACATTTCTTTAATCACTTTTATATCACTAAGGACCCATGCTAACCTCTGGTCTAAAACCTGTGCTTTTTCTGCTGTACCAGACAAGAAATGACAAAGACCTGTACTAAGACATTTGTTTCAGGAAAATTTATTTCAGATTTCAGAGGTTTTTAAAAGGTAGATTTGGGGCTTCCCTGGTGGCGCAGTGGTTGAGAGTCCACCTGCCGATGCAGGGGACACGGGTTCGTGCCCCGGTCCGGGAAGATCCCACATGCCGCGGAGTGGCTAGGCCCGTGAGCCATGGACGCTGAGCCTGTGCGTCCAGAGCCTGTTGCTCCGCAACGGGAGAGGCCACAACAGTGAGAGGCCCGCGTACCGCAAAATAAATAAATAAATAAATAAAATAAAAAATAAATAAAATAAAAGGTAGATTTGATAAGACTTGGTGACCTTGAATGTGACAGAGTGGTGGAGGAGGGAGTGTTTGAAAGCACTCAGATTTTGGTTTGAATGGCTGGAAATAAAATTTTGGTTTGAAATATTAACTAACAAATATGATGATTGGTTGTAGGCTTTGATAAAGCTTAGCTTCTTCAGAGACTGTATTTAGCCTATGTGTTACTGAATGCCCTGTTCTCCCAAGTAAACTACTACTTTTCTTTCTGACTGAAACACCAGGGCCCCCTAGTGGACAGCCCCCCGGGTCCTGTTTCTTGTCTAAAGGATGCTTGGTTTTGTTTTTTGTTTGGTTGTGAGGTTTTTCCCTAGTTCATTTGCAGAGCAGAGATGCTTGATTCTGTTCTCTGTCTAATAAATTATTAAACCCTTCCCATTTTAAAGTAATCAGTTCACCCTGTGTGACCTCATGTTCCTAAGAGGACAGTTACTCTCTGACAGGTACTCCCATGCTCTCATACTCTAAACCAGAAGGTAGTCGATACTTGTTTTTAACTCATTTATCCTCTTATTCCATCTGGTGCTATATTAATGTTAATTCTTTGTTTCAGAGCCATCATCAACCACTTTAACCCCAAAATTGAATCCTACGCTGCTGTGAATCACATATCCCAACTGTCAGAGGAGCAGGTAAGCCACTACTTTCCTCATAGTGACCCTAGTTTGTGGCTAGCATCAAGCCCTCTCTGATGGCAGAGGGGTTCTATGACTGAGCTTCTAATGGGAGTGGCAAGAGCTAGGCTGCTAAGAGGAATTAGTAAGGGATTTGTTGGTAGTACTTTAAATAGAATGATGGCTTCTGTTTTTGTGCCATATGAAGGGTTTGCTTAATTATGTAGAAGATATGTAGGTGAAATTTTGGTGAATTGTTATTTTAGAGTGGGTGATATGGCATTTCTTCTTTTAATTTTAGGCAGAGAGTCATTTTGACTTTTGAAAATAAGAAATGAAAACTTAGCAGTAGTTGAAACTGCCAGTTAGAAAAACCCTGAGTTCAGCTTAATTTGAGGCTGTTTGGCTCCTTAAAACATGAGCCCTCCTTGGGACAGATTTTCCTTAGTAATTGAGTTCTAATTTGCCTTGAGCATTTATTTCGGAGCAGGTTTTTCTGTGATATGGACCAAGTTGGAGATGCAGATAGTGTTGTGTGTTTGTTTTCCTTGAGTCTGGCCTGATTTCCTCTTCTCCCAAAATGCCTGTACTTGGCCCTGCATTATATAAAATTACAGATGGGGCTTTAGCGTAGCATGGTATTGAACTTGATGTTTCAGAATGAGACTCTTGAGTCCTGTTTTTAAAAGCACAAAATGAGACATGTATTCACACAATCTTCCTTCCTTCCCACCCTACTCCCAAGTTGGAGGCCCTGGGTATTCATGAGGTGAGAGTCCAGATATAGGCTCCAAGCCAATTAAAAAAAAAACACCTATGCTCTGCGCTCTCTTTTTTTTGCCACTGAGCCTCTTGCTGGCAGGGCCAGCCAGCTAGCTGTTGTGTGATTGTGTGTTCAGTGTTCCTAAAAGCTGTTCTGCTCACCAAATGAGGCACCAAGCAAGCCTTTTGCCTAACAGACAGCGTCTCAGTATTCCCACCAGTGGCTCTTTCCTCAGCCAGATGGATAGGACTCAATTAGTCTATCAGTTATTCCCCTTGACATATTTGTTCTCTTTTGTGAGACCAGCTGTGAGAATCCATCCTCTTATTTAAACCGCTTTGATAAATGGCTTTCATTTTCTTTTTTCCTCTTCTGCCTATGGAGCAGTCCTAAGTCCTGTATAGGACTTTGATGCCACTGCTCTCTGTGAGGTGCTTCAAGAGCCTACCTTTTTCCTGTTGGACCAGTTCAGATCAGTTTTATTATACCATTTTTATGCAAAAGAATTCAACATCTTGAGTTTTGTATAGTGAAAGAAAGGGTGACTTTCTTACCACAGTGAGCTCTGGTTAGCCTAAAAGCTTTAAAAAAAAAAAAGGAAGACACATTTTCCCAGTCAGCCACGTGCAGTATTCATCCCCCAGCAGCTTGGGAAGGTCAGGCTGAAATCTTCCTACAGCAGTAGCAGCCACAGACCAATAATAAAATCCATTCTGGCGCATGAGGCAATCTGGAAAAGGATGATTAGCAAGCACGTGTCCTCACCCTTCTCCAACTTCTTTCAAAGTTAAATGAAGTGATGAAAGTGACTCTCAGTAAGAGTCCACAAGCCAGAGATGAGGCGACTTCTATAGAGTGAGAGAGTACACAGCCCTATTTGAGAATGAGGAAGGGATAGCACTCTCAAAGATTTATTTTCTTAGTAAATAATTGCATGCCTGCTGTATACAAAGTGTGGTCCTGGGTAGTAGGGATCAGTGGTGAATAATCTAAGTGTAGTCCTTGCTCTCATGGAGTTTTTGTATATTCATTACCTTTCTTAACAACTCTTTTCACTCGGGTAGTGGGGGAAGGGTGATAACTATTCTGGGACCCTTTTCAAAACTGCCCTCAAAATAGTTGTTGCTTCTCTTCCCTAACTGACTCTGAAGGGCAATAAATGACAGCATGAGGGTGCACTTGGTTTTATTCTCAGCATATCAGATTAAAAGTATTTTGACTCCTTGTTAATCTCCAACATGTGTTGGAGCACTTCTCTCCCCTCAGTTATGAACATTAATGCTAATGTCACTAATATTAAGTGTATTCACAGCTTCTCAAAGAACTGGCTTTGGGATGCAATAGAGCCTGGTGGTCCAGTGATTTAGACTCCGTGCTTCCAATTCAGGGGGCTTGAGTTCAATCCCTGGTGGGAGAACTAAGATCCCACATGCCACTTGGCCGAAAGAAAAAAAGAAAAATAGGGCCTCAGTTGTTAGCAGCAAACTAAGCAGAAAGAAAAAATCAGGAACTTAATCCCCATCTAGATTCTAAAATACTCCTAAATTAAAGCCTAAAGACCATGGATAGACGTTAACTGGGATTTATAGCACTTAGTAAGATAGCAGACAAGAGAGGGCTCTTTGCTAGATCTGCCTGCCTAGGCTGCCATTTTCTTCTGGCAAGAGGTTTAGTTCTGGCAACCCCCAGACACATTCTAGTGTGTGTTTGAGGCATTTCAAGATGATGTTTGTAAATCCATTATTGCTTAATAAACAAAGCCCAGTCTCTCACACTGGGGTTTCTTTTCAGATGTCCAGAAGATAGATGACATTTTTTATTACTTCTCATTGGCTTCATGGAGGGCAAAGCTTTTTAATCAGTTAATACCCTCAGTGTGACTGAATGGTCATTCATTTTCTAGTGTAATAAACTGCGTGCATTTTTTTTTTTTTTTTGCGGTACGCGGGCCTCTCACTGTGTGGCCTCTCCCATCGCGGAACACAGGCTCCGGACGCGCAGGCTCAGTGGCCATGGCTCACGGGCCCAGCCGCTCCGCGGCATGTGGGATCTTCCCAGACCAGGGCACGAACCCAGTGTCCCCTGCATCGGCAGGCGGACTCTCAACCACTGCACCACCAGGGAAGCCCCTGCGTGCATTTTTATTTTGTATACACAGGTGTCATATTTGTCTGGAGTTGATTGTGAAGCTTGCTCATTTTGACTCCTTTTGTGTGTGTGTGGTAAAATCTGCATAAAATTTACCATTTGAATAGTTTTTAAGTGTACAGTTCAGTGGCATTAAGTGCATTCACATTGTTGTGCAACCATCACTACTGTCCATCTCCAGAACTTTTTCATCATCCCATGCTGAAACCCTAAACCCATTAAACAATGACTCCTCATTTCCTGTACCCCCAGCCCCTGGTAACCACTATTCTACTATTTGTCTCCATGTACCTGACTATTCTAGGGGTCTCACAGAAAGTGGAATCATACAATATTTGTCCTTTTGTATATGGTTTATTTCTCTTAGCAAAATGTCTTCAAGTTTTGTCCATGTTGTAGCATGTATCAGAATTTCATTCCTTTCAAAGCTGAATAATATTCTGTTGTATGTGTATAGCACATTTTGTTTATCCTTCTAACCATCGATGGACATTTGGGTTGTTTCCACCTTTTGACTATTGTGAAGAATGCTGCTATGAATGTTGGTGTTTTGAGTCCCTGCTTTCAGTTCTTTTGTGTATATACCCAGAGGTGGGACTGCTGGATCAAATGGTAGTTAATTCTATGTTTAATTTTTTGAGAAGCCATTATAGTGTTTCCCACAGTGGCAGCACCATTTTACATTCCAATTTTTCCACATCCTTGTCAACACTGGTTGTTTTCTGATTTTTTTTTTTTTTTTTGCGGTACGCAGGCCTCTCACTGCTGTGACCTCTCCCGTTGTGGAGCACAGGCTCCAGACGTGCAGGCTCAGCGGCCATGGCTCACGGGCCCAGCTGCTCCGCGGCATGTGGGATCTTCCCGGACCGGGGCATGAACCCATGTCCCCTGCATTGGCAGGTGGACTCTCAACCACTGCGCCACCAGGGAAGCCCATTTTCTGATTTTTTTGATAATAGCCATCCTAATGGGGGTGAAGTAGTGTCTCATTATGGTTCTGATTTTTATTTCCCTAATCATTATTAATGTTGAGCATCTTTTTATGTGTTTACTGGCCATTTGTTTATCTTCTTTGGAGAAATGTCTCTTCAGGCCCCTTGCCCATTTTTTAATTGGGTTGTTTGGATTTTTGTTGTTGAGTTTTAGGAATTCTTTATCTATTCTAGATATTTATCCTTCATCAGACATGTGATTTGCAAATATTTTCTCCCATTCTGTGGGTTGCCTTTTTACTATGTTGACAGTGTCCCTTGATGAACAAGTTTTCAATTTTGATGAAGTCCTGTTTGTCTGTTCTTTGGTTGCCTGTACTTCTGGTGTCATCATTACTAAATCCAGTGTCATGAAACTTTTCCCCTATGTTTTCTTCTAAGAGTTGTATAGTTTTAGCTCTTACATTTAGGTCTTTGACCTATTTTGAATTAATTTTTTGTATATGGTGTTTGGTAAGGGCACTTTGACCGCTTTTTGTATTTCATGCATCTTTATGAATAAAGTTTATAGAGAAGGTACAACTTGCTTTTCCAAGAACTGTGAAACTACTCCCAGTTTATTCCCTACTGGGTTTGCTTGTCTTTAGTACATCTTATAAAACCTGTCCTTCAGGCCCCTTGCCCACCCTCAGCTGAGATTTAGCTCCTTTCTCTTCTCAGTACGGCTTGTTGGCAAGCATCTGTCGCTAGCTGATAGAATCATTTGGTATGCCCCTATCCCTACCAGTGACACGCACCCTGATTTTTATTCTCTCACAAGGATAGCTGAGTCACACAACCTGTGGCATTTTCATAGATAAATCCCAATGACCCTTTTGTTTGTACTAAATAAATGTGGAAGGAAGGTATTTAAGAGAAACTCTAGACCCCAGACTAAATCTTGGGTTTGGATGCTTTGAGGATATACTGTCTTGATGATGCAATGCTCTCTGCAGATAAGTATGTTACAATAGAAGAGCTCTTCAGGAGGTTCTCCTCCCTATCCTGTCCTACCCTAAACTCTTGTATACTCCCTGTCCTTTATTCCTGCTTTTCAAATTAGGAAAAAGACTTTTTTATTACTGGCTGTATCCTACTAGAATTGGGTCTACACTCGAGATCTGTCATGAAATTTTTTGGAATACTGGCTCACAGGTTTTTAACCCAAAGTCCAAGAATAGGCTTTAGAAAATTACTGCACACTGAAATTGTGTAAAATTATGCATATTTCTTTTTTTTTTTTTTTCTTGAAGAGGGTCCATCTTTCTTAAAAGTCTCAGTCAGGCTTTGACCCCTTCAACACATTTCTTTTTAAAGAATCACTGGCTTAGGTGCCTTGAATAGTACCTCATACTTTCCTTGCCCCCAAAGCCATCAGACCTTTGAAAATGCCCATTGAAGATCTTAAGCACCTTTTAGACTATTCACTATTTGTTTTGGTTTGCAAATGCTATGACATTGATTTATATCAGCTCTAACTTCCTTATAGGCAAAAGAGGGATTCATAGCAGAACTTTACAGAAGATTCTCTAGAGCCCTGAATATCTAGAGTACATAGTGGCAATTTAGGATTCAAGTCAAAACCTTCCCTGAGCACCTGATTCCTTAAGCTTTCAGTCATACTTATGACCAATTTTGTGCCATTGAAATATCCCATTGGAAAACAAGTAAATGGCCCACTTTTACTTTCTTCGGCCTTCATTGAGTTATCAGTATTTTAGCATTTAGTGCTTTGTGCTTTAGATTGAGCCAGGCATTTGAGGGATACAGAGGTATGATAAAGGGCCTTTGTTCTCAAAGGATGGAGTAAGTGCAAAAGATGGCTTAAGGCAATTTATTATCAATAGCCGACCAGTACTAGCAATAGGATCTGTGTGTTCCTGTTGGAGAAAGATCTCTGCAGGTTGTGGTGGTCAGGAAAGGCCATGTGGAAGAGAGAAGAAGTGAGTTGGGCCTTGAATGAAGAAAGGTAGGAATTGGATAAATGGAGAGGCACAGATTGTAAAATGTACTCAAAGCCAGGACCTGAAAAGGACAGAAAGAGTGGAGAAGAGTCCCAGAGTTTCTATGCCTTGTCCTTGGGTCCCAGGGCACCCAGGGGCTGGATGCCTTAGAAATATGATTCAGTCATTTAAATTGTTAGCACATCTTCCATAAACCCTAGTGCACTGACTCTCATCCCTGTCCTAATTGTACTGCCTTTGATTCAGTTCACAAGCGTTCATCTCAAAGGCCTAGTATGAGCCAGCCTCAATGCTACTAGGCATATGATTAGACCTACTGAGCAAACCTATCTCTCTCTTTTTTTGTCCTGGTAAAAAACACATAACAAAATTTATCATCTTAACCACTCTTAAGTGTACACTACAGTAGTGTTAATATATACATTGTTGTGCAATTTATCATGGGTTCGAGCCCTGGACTGGGAAGATCCCACATGCCATGGAGCAACTAAGCCCATGCACCAGAACTCCTGAGCCTATGTTCTAGACTCGCGAGCCACAACTACTGAGCCCACATGCCACCACTACTGAAGCCTGCACGCCTAGAGCCTGTGCTCCGCAACAAGAGAAGCCACCACAATGAGAAGCCCATGCACCGCAACAAAGAGTAGCCCCCACTCACCGCAACTAGAGAAAGCCTGCATGCAGCAACAAAGACCCAACACAGCCAAAAATAAATTAATTAATTAATTTAAAAAGAAAACAAAAAACTGAAACTCTGTGTATTGAACAACTCCCCTTTTCCTGCCCTCCACCTTGCCCCTGGCAACTACCATTCTACTTTCTGTTTCTAAGCATGAGCAAACCTATCTGGAAGCTGGTATTCCTTTAAACCAAGTGGCCCAGGGGCTTGCTAAAAATTTTTCATACAAATTTAGGGATTTTCCGGGAAGATCACAAAGGTGGTCTGCTGGCACCCCCATGTGCCACAGGACTATAGGACAGTGTCACCAGATGCCTCCCATTATTTCTTCAAGTCTCCACTCTCACTAAGGCTTTGGATTTTGGTTTCAGAGGAGGCCCTGTATAATGTCATGTTATAAGAGGTATCTTTGAAAGTATTATGATGAAACAGAGAATCATTCATTTGTAGGAGTAGGTTAAAGTCAATTAGGGAAACAAAAAATGCTTCACATCTGATTGAGTGAAAGTTGCACTGGAAGCTGAGTATTTATTTTCATCTATTAGTCATCTTTCTAACCCTTTTTGCTTTTCTCCTGATCCTAAGATAATAGCCACTATAAATAACTGCTGAGTGTTTAAAGATCCTAACGAAACCTAACTTTATTTTCCCAGAGAACAGTGAGATGCTGCTAATAAGAGGAGAGCCCTAGTTTGTGGGGCAAAACGTTGTTAGGGTGTCTGGGTGGCACCCGTTACTTGTGAACATGTAGGAGGAAGCACAGAAAGATCTTGGGGAGATATCCTAAAAGCTTCAAGCCTTATGAGGAAAATGGAGCCTGGTACTTAAGCTTTAGAGTTCTTCGCCCTTGGGGTGCTAGTAAATGTTTAATAACTGGTAGCGGGGTGAGCGGTTGGAGGGGGCTGATTTGTAGTGCTGAGGGTGAATGCTCCCACCATGGCTACCAGTGTGAAGCCAAGTGGCTCTCATAGTGCTTGAAAATTTAACAGTCATCTCTCACAGGCCAAGCATGTGTAAGTCAGCTCCAGCATACCACTGGTTGTTGAGGAAGACTGGGAGAAGGGGGCTGTAAAGCTGTGAGGTGGGGCTTTCTGAGCAGGAGGTGAGTGTGGGTCACTTTCCCCATGGAGCCACCTATATTGCCTCCCAGGGCAATCGAGTCCTCTGAGCAGCCCATTCTGAGAGCCCCTGTGATGTTTTCTCATCTTAAAACAGGGCCTTGGCCACCATGCAGGGCAGCCTTGGCAGAGACACATGCTGGTGAGCTGAGATTTAAGACTCTCACGATAGCCGTAACTCAGTTTCCCGTACTTGGCATTGTATTTTTTTTGGTACAACAGCCTGTAGTTTTGCGCTGCCTCTCTATAACACTGAGTGATGGTTGCTGTGAGAACTCTGAGTACGAGCATGTGACACAAGCATTGGCTGTCTGACCCTTCCTCTCTTGGTGTCTTTGTTTAGATTCTGACATTTCAGCTGACCTATTTGGCAGGAAAAAGTTTGATACGAGTTATTTGTTCACTGGATTCACCAAAGCAGAAAGACACAAAGTCAGAGGCAGAGAGATTTTCCTACCAGCTGCTAATAAACCTTGGAAATCAACTTTATGTTACATAGGGCATCTTGAGAAGGTCCACTTAAGAAGGTCAGCTGATTATGTGCTGCTAGGATGTCCACTCTCTTACTTGGACCAAGAGGTAAGCTGCACTGCCAGAGACAGGGGAGAAAGCTGGATTTTAGCTCCTCTGAATAGGGAAGAAAGTATCTTGGATTTAAAAAAGGACACAAATAGATAAAAGGAAAGGAACAACTAGGAGTTTCTGAGCTAGGCACTTTTACTTAGGTTATGTAATTAATTCTTTAATCAATTGTTTGAGGTAGGTACAGTTATCGTCATTTTATAGATGACGATGCTAAAGAGACTTAAGTAATTTGTTCAAGATCACACAGCTGTTAGTGGTAAAGCCATAGTGTAAATGTAGGTCAGTCTGACACCAAAGTCTGAGCTTTTCATTGGCCAAAGCACCTGAGATAACTGGAGTTTGTCAAGTATCCTGAAGGAAGAGGCAAGTCAGGATAGGAAGGTGCAGGGAGAAGCAGAGAGAATGGGGATAACAGGGCTCGTTCCTAAGGGGTGGGGAAAGGTCCTGGTTTGGGAACGGCCCATTCAGTTAAGGAAAAAAAGTACTGAACAGGGACCTGGAGAGTTTGCCTGCCAGTTAGGCAGAAATGCCTAAGTAGAGGCTCTTGGCACGGTATGATAACTTTCTAAATGAGGGAAAAGTCTCTTTATTCCATACAAGCATGTCAGAAAAGTCAGTATGAGAAATAAAGCTTCTCCACACACCAAAGGAAGATGACGAATTTTTTAAAAGTTCTTATGTACTTATTTCTTTTAAAGATAATATATTTATGTGGGTCAAAACCAAAAAAAGTAGCACACTGAATTTTAATTATTTTTAAAGTGGTAGTTCCATTTTGTTTAAAAAAATAAAGGGAAAATTAAGATTCAAAATTAATGTCCCACAGCCAAGCTAGATGAATGCAGAGGTCACTGGTGAAGAGCTCAGCTTATTATTCATGTCTGGCACTGTCAGCATTTTCTTCAATTAAGTATGAATTTTGAAATGCCCATCACATAAACTTTCTGGTCTTCCTCAGTCAGGCTTCATTGTCGGTGAAGCTTCGTTGGCAGTGCATGAGAGGAGTCGCTTTGGAGCTCATAGGAACTCCAGTAGTCAGCTTTTCAAGAGGTTACAGGAGACGGCAGCCCTTGCTTTCTTGGTTTAAGCTAAGAAGGACCCTTTATCCCAGTTACTAGATGTACAGGTAGGACTTCCCTCTTCAGTTTGCTTATTTATTTATTTGGCTGTGTTGGGTCTTAGTTGCGGCACGCAGGATCTTTCCTTGCGGTGCGTGGGCTTCTCTCTAGTTGTGGCGTGTGGGTTTTCTCTCTCAAGTTGAGGCACGTGGGCTCAGTAATTGTGGCATGCAGGCTTAGTTGCGCTGTGGCATATGTGCTCTTAGTTCCCTGACCAGGGATTGAACCCACGTCCCCTGCATTGGAAGGCGGATTCTTTACCACTGAACCACCAGGGGAAGTCCCTTTAGTTTGTTTTTTTAGCCACCTCCTTCCTTCCAAATAGATGTTCGTGTACTTTTGTTTTATTTCCATTGCAACCTCTCTCCCAGGAGGTAGCTCAAAACTCTATAAGGTGTGCTTGGAAGAGTATGGTTTGCCACTATGATAGTAACACTGGAGGCCAGAAGTGTCACTATGCAAACTGTTATCTCTGTTATAAGCTGTGTTAACTGGAAATGTTTTTGCTAAGTACCATAACAGCACTTTGACCTTTCACAGTGACCCTGCTTAAAAAGAAGTTACAGTCTTAAAAATGACCCACCCAGCTAGAAGGGAAACTGTGGATAGCCCACAAATGGGATTTCTGTTAAAGAATTTTGTCTCTTAAGGAGGGATAGATAAGTGAGGCCTGGCAGTGAGGCAGAGACCCCGTATCAGATTGTCAGAGAGACGGTGTTTTCTGTTTCCCTCCCTGAGATGTGATATATTTCCAAGAAAAGAAAGCTCAAGTAGGGAGGACAGAGATCTGCCTCTTGGTTTCAGCTGGGTGGAGTGTCCAGCCTGCAATAAGCCATAGAGAGGGAGAAGGCCTGATGCGATATTTGGTAAACATGTGTATCATGTTCCCCCACCGCTATTATCTTGGCTGCCTCTTGGTGTGATTGCATGCCTTGCTTGTGCAGGGTGAAGACCTGGGCATGTTGGATCTGTAATTAGTGCAAAGAAAAGCTTCACAAGCTTCACCCCTGGAAACAAGGGGGTTTCTAGGGCTTCAACCAAATCAAGTCAGGGAGGTGGGGCAACTACCCAGGGAAATTAAAGAAAGTCATTGTCGCCACTCCTTTAACCAACTGATGGCCTTTCACGAATCACCCACTATGAGTTTCATTATCTGGTCAGCCTTTCTGAAAGGCAGAGCCAGCCTGTCAGATCAATAAATTTCAGGGCAGTCAAGAGCCCTTTGGTAGCAGGCTTTGAAAGACATGGATGGACTGGAGAACTGGCCAACTTAAATCGGTTCTGAAGGTACTTCCCTGGTGGCGCAGTCATTAAGAATCCACCTGCCAATGCAGTAGACATGGGTTCGAGCCCTGGTCCAGGAAGATCCCTCATGCTGTGGAGCAGCTAAGCCTGTGTGCTCAACTACTGAGCCTGCGCTCTAGAGCCCACAAACCACGACTACTGAGCCCATGTGCCACAACTACTGAAGCCCGCACGCCTCGAGCCCGTGCTCCACAACAAGAGAAGCCACCGCGATGAGAAGCCCGTGCACTGCAACGAAGAGTAGCCCCCGCTCGCCACAACTAGAGAAAGCCTGTGCGCAGCAATGAAGACCCAAAGCAGCCTAATTAATTAATTAATTTTAAAAATTGGTTCTGAAATTGAGTTTGGTCCTGAAGTATATGAGAGGAAAATAGAAAGGGGAAAAAAATCTTCTGCATATTATATACAAGTTGGCTGTATAGAGGAAACAGTTATCTTTTAAAAGGCATCATCTTTTTTTATCATAAGAGATTTGTGTCCACCTTTTGTATCCTTGTTTCCAAACAATTATATTGGATGATTGTGCCCTGGAGAGATATTCATGTTATCTTGGATAGAAAGTCACTGTAAGCCCCTAGTGGAGGGGAAGGATACTCACTCAAATGAGGCCTATGAGTTTGTTACCAGGTTACTATTTGTTCTAGCTCCTGTACTGTTGGCTTGTTTTCTTTTTTTCAGCCACTTTGAGCTAAAGTGTTCTGAAAAAGAATCAATTCTTGCCTCCCAAGGAAGTTCTCAGAACCTGCTTTTGTCTAAGAATTCTCTGCTTCTGGGTGTCCTTGGTTCGTGCAGCAAGACAAGGAATGGGTGCCCCAGCTTCACATCCCCCAGATTATTTCTTTTCTGTACAGAAGGACAGAGGTTTCTGCTCTGTGCCAAGCCAGGGGATATAAAAATGCAAACATCATATATGCCCTTGAGGACCTCACAGTATAAGAATCAGGATCACTAATTTCTTGCTTAGACCTTTGCTTCTGTGCCCTCCTGTAGACCTCACTCAGCTGATGTATTTGGCGTGCTTGTAGCAGCATCCCCCAGCCTTTTATAAACCTAAGAAGGTTTAGGTTTGTAGGTACCCTAATGAAAAAATACCTCATTATAAATCCGTAAATGGTTGGCTGATAACCCTTATTTGGAGTGAGTTTCCACAAGGAGAGCCATGATCGTCTCATATCTTTCACCCCTGCCTCAGTTTCATAAAAAAGGCAAAAGTGGAACTTTCATTAGATGTCCTTGGTAAAGGTAGGACTCTATAAGTTCCTGAGCTTGGCAAATGATTGAGTTTGTCAAAGATCCATCTACAGTACACCCACTTAAAGAAACCTCATGTGGCTACTGCCCAGCTGAAAATTATTTCAGACACTGTTGATTGCTACCTGGAGTCCCTTTAATTTGTCAGGGAGGATTGCCAGGGATGGAGAGGTAGGGAGGAGTAGCACAATGAGGGGAATCTTTGGCCTTGTGGAAATACTAGGAACTCCTGGCTTATAGATACTGATATTTCAGTCTGAATCATTCTTGCCCCAACCAAAAATGGAATGGTAAGACCAAAAAAGACGTAAGTTTACTGCCATGGCCCTACTTTCTTTTTTTTTTTTTGCCTAGTCATGATTTACTGGACTAGACTTTTTACTTAACTTTATTGAGATGTAATTAACATATAATAAAACATATTTGTGTAATCATTAGCATCACAAAGATACAGAACATTTTACTTCCATCACTCATAAAAGTTCTCCTTTACAGTTAGTCTTATCTGCAAATCTGAGCCCTAGGCAACCACTGATGTAATTTCTATCGCTATAGATTAGATTTGTCTTTTCTTTTTAAAATTTATTTATTGTTTATTTTGGCTGCACTGGGTCTTAGCTGCAGCACGTAGGATCTTCATTGCAGCACACAGACTTCTTAGTTGCAGCATGGGGGCTTCTTAGTTGTGGCATGCATGCAGGATCTAGTTCCTCGACCAGGGATCGAACCCGGGTGCCTTGCACTGGGAGCACGGAGTCCTACCCAGTGGACCACCAGGGAAGTCCCTAGATTTGTCTTTTATAGAATTTCACATGAACTCTGTTGTGTCTGAGATTCATCCATATCGTGACACTTCTAGCTGTTTACCAAAGAGAAATGAAAATATATGTCCACCCAAAGACTCGTATACAAATAATATTCATAATAGCATTATTCATGATAACCGAAAACTAGAAACAACCAAAGCAACCAGCAACTGAATGGGTAAACAAAATGTGATACATCCATACATACAATGGAATATTTTTCAGCCATAAAAAGGAATGAAGGGGCTTCCCTGGTGGCGCAGTGGTTGAGAGTCCGCCTGCCGATGCGGGGGACACGGGTTCGTGCCCCGGTCGGGGAAGATCC
The DNA here is from genome assembly GCF_963924675.1 of Phocoena phocoena. Lineage (NCBI taxonomy): Eukaryota > Metazoa > Chordata > Mammalia > Artiodactyla > Phocoenidae > Phocoena > Phocoena phocoena. The sequence goes on from NC_089234.1 coordinate 26,625,193, forward strand.
CACATGCCACGGAGCGGCTGAGCCCGTGAGCCATGGCCGCTGAGCCTGCGCGTCCGGAGCCTGTGCTCCGCAGCGGGAGAGGCCACAACAGTGAGAGGCCGCGTACCGAAAAAAAAAAAAAAAAAAAAAAAAGGAATGAAGTACAGATACCTGCTACAACATCGATGATTTTTTTTTTTTTTTTTTTTTTTTGCGGTACGCAGGCCTCACTGTTGTGGCCTCTCCCGTTGCGGAGCACAGGCTCTGGACGCGCAGGCTTAGCGGCCGTGGCTCACGGGCCCAGGCACTCCACGGCATGTGGGATCTTCCCGGACCGGGCCACGAACCCGTGTCCCCTGCATCAGCAGGCGGACTCTCAACCACTGCACCACCAGGGAAGCCCTAACATGGATGATTCTTGAAAACATATGCAAAATGAAGGAAGCCAGTCACAAAAGACTACATGTTGTGTGATTCCATTTATTTAAAATGTCCAGAATAAGCAAATCTATAGAGACAGAAAATAGATTGGTGGTTACCTAAAGCTGGGTTTGGGGAGTAAGTTGGGAAATGACTGCTAATGGTTATGAAGTTGATGAAAATGTTCTAAACTTAGATCATGGTGATAATTGCCCCCTATGTGAATATAGTAAAACCATTGAATTGTACACTTAAAATGATTGAATTTTATGGTATGTAAATTATCTCTCAATAAAGATGTTTTTAAAAAGAAAGAAAAAAGAAACTGCCATACTGTTTTCAAAAGTGGTTGTACCATTTTTAATTCCCACCAACAATGAATAAGAGTTCTAGCTACTCCATATCTTTGCCACACTTGGAATTGTGAGTGTTTTTAATTTTAGCCATTCTAGTGGGTAGGCAGTGCTCTAGTAATACTGCATACATAGTTTTTTAAATTACTGTTAATTTATTTTGTGTGATGTTGAGCAGCGGATCATTTGCCTGTTTTTAAAATTTGATTATTATAATATTTATGAGTTTTTGTATTGATATATTCTGGATGCAAGTCATTTGTCATATATATGTATTGCAAATATTTTCTCCTAGTCAGTTGCTTGTGTTTGCAAGTTATTAATGGTGTTTTCACAGTCCAGAACTTTTAATGAAGACCAACTTTAATTTAATACCATAAAGATGAATTTATTAATTTTTTAACACTTTTTACTATTGTGTTTTATTTAGTAAATCTTTGTTTACTCCTAGTTGTGAAATTTTTCACCTGTATTTTCTTCCATAAATTTTATAGTTCTGTCTTTTACATTTAGTTCTATGCTCCATGTCAAGTTAATTTTTTGTAAAATGTTTGGTAATGGTAAATGTTCATCCATTTCCCGCCCACCCCCCCACCCCCTGCCCTGCAATATCCTGTTGTTCCATTGTCATTTGTTGAAAAGACTGTTCTTTCCCCTATTGAAATACCTTGGCACATTTGTAAAAAAATCAATTCACCATATATATGTGGGTCTATTTCTGAAATATTAGTTCTGTTCCATTGGTCTTATATATGTCTAAATTTATGCCCTACACTGTCTTATTATAGGTCTGTAGTAAATCTTGAAATCAGGTAATATAAGTCCTCTGATTTTGCTCTTTTTAAAAGTTGTTTTGAATATTTGAGGTCTTTTGCATTTCTATACAAAGTGTAAAATTAGCTTGTCCATTTCTACACCAAAAAAACGCTGCTAAGATTCTTTTTATTTAATATTTATTATTTATTTTTGGCTGCGTCGGGTCTTAGTTGCGGCATGCGGGATCTTACATTTCAGCATGTGGGCTTCTTCGCTGCGGTGTGTGGGCTTCTCTCTAGTTGTGGCGTGCGGGTTTTCTCTTCTCTAGTTGTGGCGCACAGGCTCCAGGGCGTGTGGGCTCTGTAGTTTGCAGCACGTGGGCTCTCTAGTTGAGGCTCATGAGCTCAGTAGTTGTGGCGCACGGGCTTAGTTGCCCCATGACATGTGGGATCTTAGTTCCCTGACCAGGGATGGAACCCACATCCCCTGTATTGGAAGGTGGATTCTTTACCATTGGACCATCAGGGAAGTCCCAAGCCTGCTAAGATTTTGATTGGAATTGAATTAACGCTATAGATCAACTTGGGGGAGAATTGACACTTTAACAATATTATATTCAAATCCATGATCATAATATACCTGTTTATTTAGATATTTAAAATTTTCTCACCAATATTTTGTAGTTTTTAGCATGCTGTTTTGCATCTGTTTTGTTCAATCTATCCATAAATATTTCTTTTTTTCTTTTTTTTGCGGTACGCGGGCCTCTCGCTGTTGTGGCCGCTCCCGTTGCGGAGGGCAGGCTCCGGACGCGCAGGCTCAGCGGCCATGGCTTACGGGCCCAGCTGCTTCGCGGCATGTAGGATCCTCCCCGACCGGGGCACGAACCCGTGTCCCCTGCATCAGCAGGCGGACTTTCAACCACTGCGCCACCAGGGAAGCCCCATAAATATTTCATTTTTTATGTTACCTAAATGGTATTTTTAATTCTTTTCCATTATGGTTTATTACAGGATACTGAATATAGTTCCCCATACTATACAACAGGATCTTGTTGTTTATCCATTCTATATATAATAGTTTGCATCTGCTAATCCCAAACTCCCAATCCAACCGTCCGCCCCCAGCAACCACAAATCTGTTTTCTATGTCTTTGAGTTTGTTTCTGTGTTGTAGATAAGTTCATCTGTGTCATATTTTAGATTCCATATATAAGTGATATCATATGGTATTTGTCTTTTTCTTTCTGATTTACTTCGCTTAGTATGATAATCTCTAGGTCCATCCATGTAGCTGCAAATGGCATTATTTCATTCTTTTTAATGGCTGGATAATATTCCATTATATATATGTACCACATCTTCTTTATCTACTTATCTATCAGTGGACATTTAGGTTGTTTCCATGTCTTGGCTACTGTAAATAGTGCTGCTGTGAACATTGGGATGCATGTATCTTTTCAAATTATAGTTTTGTCCAGCTATATGCCCAGGAGTGGAATTGCTGGATCATATGGTAACTCTACTTTAGTTTTCTGAGGAACCTCCGTACTGCTCTCCATGGTGTCTGCACCAGTTTACATTCCCACCAGTGTAGGAAGGTTCTCTTTTCTTCACACCCTCTCCAGCATTTCTTATTTGTAAACTTTTAATTTTTCCTTGTGGGAGCTTAGTTCGCAGACCAGGGATTGAACCCGGGCCCCTGGCAGTGAGAGCACCAAGTCCTAACTACTGGACTTGCAGGGAACTCCCTGTAAACTTTTTAATGATGGCCATTCTGACGGGTGTGAGGTGGTATCTCATTGTAGTTTTGGTTTGCATTTCTCTAATAATTAGCTATGTTGAGCATCTTTTAATGTGCCTATTGGCCATCTGTATGTCTTCCTTGGAGAAATGTCTGTTTAGGTCTTCTGCCCATTTTTTGATTGAGTTGTTTGTATTCTTGTTATTGAGTTGTATGAGCTGTTTGTATATGTTGGATATTAAGCCCTTGGTCACATTGCTTGCAGATATTTTCTCCCAGTCTGTAGGTTATCATTTTGTTTTGTTTATGGTTTCCTTTGCTGTGCACAAGCTTATAAGTTTGATTAGGTCCCATTTGTTTATTTTTGCTTTTATTTCTATTGCCTTGGGAGACTGACTTAAGAAAACATTGATATGATTTATGTCAGAGAATGTTTTGCCTGTGTTCTCTTCTAGGAGTTTTATGGTTGTCATGTCTTATATTTAAAACTTTGAGCCATTTTGAGTTTATCTTTGTGTATGGTGTGAGGGTGTGTTCTAAACTCATAGATTTAAATGTGGCTGTCCAGCTTTCCCAACACCACTTGCTGAAGAGACTATCTTTTCTCCATTGTATATTCTTCCCTTCTTTGTCGAAGATTAATTGATCATATGTGTGTGGGTTTATTTCTGGGCTTTCTATTCTGTTCCATTGATCCATAGGTCTGTTTTTGTGCCAATACTAGGCTGTTTTGATTACTGTAGCTTTGCAGTATTGTCTGAAGTCTGGGAGGATTGTGCCTCCTGCTTTGTTCTTTTTCCTCAGGATTGCTTTGAAAATTCTGCATCTTTTATGGTTCCATATAAATTTTAAGATTATTTGTTCTAGTTCTGTGAAAAATGTCATGGGTAATTTGATAGGGGTTGCATTAAACCTGTAGATTGTTTTGGGTAGTATGGCCATTTTAATAGTGTTAATTATTCTAATCCTAGAGCATGGGATATCTTTCCTAAATGGTTTTTTAAACCTTGATTTCCAACTTTTTTGCTAATATATAGAAATAGAATTTTTTTTTTTTGTGGTACATGGGCCTCTCACTGTTGTGGCCTCTCCCGTTGTGGAGCACAGGCTCTGGACATGCAGGCTCAGTGGCCATAGCTCACAGGACCAGCTGCTCCGCAGCATGTGGGATCTTCCCGGACCGGGGGATGAACCCGTGTCCCCTGCATCGGCAGGCAGAGTCTCAACCACTGCGCCACCAGGGAAGCCCTAGAATTATTTTTAAATTGACCTCTTTTTCTCACAACTTTGATAAATTCGTTTTTTTCTTTTAGAGTCCTTAGAATTTTCTGTGCTCACAATCATATTGTGTACAAGTCAATTCAGTTTTACTTCTTTCTTTCAAGTCTGTATGGCTTTGATTTCTTTTTCTTTCCTTATCGCACTGGCTAGGACCCCCACTACAGTATTGAAGTGGTCAGAGTAAATATCCTTGACAGATCTTCAGGAGAAAGCATTTGGTCTTTCATCATTAAGTAATGTGTTAGATATAGGTTTTCATAGATTTCTTTATTAGGTTGAGGAAGTTCCCTTCTATCCAGAGTTTGCTGAGAGCTTTTATTATGATGAATGTTGAATTTTGCCAGTGTTTTTTCTGTATATATTGAGATGATCATATGGATTTTCTCTTTTATTCTGTTAATATGGTGGCTGATTTTTATATATTAATCCAACCTTATATTCCTGGGAAAAACCCTTCTTGATCATGATATAGTATTTTATTTTGTTTTAATTTATTTATTTATTTATTTATTTAATTTGGGGGGGAGCTGTGTTGGGTCTTCATTGCTGCGCAACAGGCTTTCTCTAGTTGCGGCGAGCGGGGGAGAACTACTCTTTGTTGCGGTGTGCAGGCTTCTCATTGTGTTGGCTTCTCTTGTTGCGGAGCCCAGGTACTAGGTGTGCAGGCTTCAGTAGTTGTGGCACGTGGGCTCAGTAGTTGTGGCTCACAGGCTCTAGAGTGCAGTCTCAGTAGTTGTGGCGCACGGGCTTAGTTGCTCCACAGCATGTGGGATCTTCCCAGACCAGGGCTAAACCTGTGTCCCCTGCACTGGCAGGTGGATTCTTACCCACTGTGCCACTGGGGAAGAACATGATATAGTATTTATAATATATATTTCAGAATTTGAGTTGCTAATATTTTGTTGATTATTTTTATGTCAGTATTTATGAGGAATATTAGTTCACAGTTTTCTTGTGGTATCTTTGGTTTTGGTATTAGAGTAATGTTGCCTTACAAAATAAGTTAGGGAGTATTCCTTCCTCTATTTTTATTTTTTATTTTATTTATTTATTTTTTTGCGATACGTGGGCCTCTCACCGCTGCGGCTTCTCCTGTTGCGGAGCACAGGCTCCAGATGCACAGGCTCAGCGGCCATGGCTCACGGGCCCAGCCACTCTGCGGCACGTGGGATCTACCCGGACTGGGGCACGAACCCGCGTCCCCCACATCGGCAGGCGGACCCCCAACCACTGTGCCACCAGGGAAGCCCCTTTCCTCTATTTTTAAAAAGAGTTTGTGAAGAATTACTGTTAGTTCTTGCTTAATGATTAATAGAATTCACCAGTTAAGGCATCTGGACCTGGAATTTTCTTTGTAGGAAGAATTTATTTTTTCTCTTTAATTTAATTTTATTTTTTATACATCATGTTCTCATTAGTTATCCATTTTATACATATTAGTGTATATATGTCAAACCCAATCTCCCAATTCATCACACCACCACCACCACATACATACCAAATGTATGTATCCCCCCTTGGTGCCCATACATTTGTTCTCTACATCTGTGTCTCAATTTCTGCCCTGCAAACCAGTTCATCTGTACCGTTTTTCTAGATTCCACATATATATGTTAATATACGATATTTGTTTTTCTCTTTCTGACTTACTTCACTCTGTATGACAGTCTCTAGACCCATCCACATCTCTACAAATGACCAATTTCATTCCTTTGTATATATGTACAACAGCTTCTTTATCCATTCGTCTGTCCATGGGCATTTAGGTTGCTTCCATGTCCTGACTATTGTAAGTACTGCTGCAATGAATATTGGGGTGCATGTGTGTTTTTGAATTACAGTTTTCTCTGGGTATATGCCCAGTAGTGGGATTGCTGGGTCATATGGTAGTTCTGTTTTTAGTTTTTTAAGGAACCTCCATACTGTTCTCCATAGTGGCTGTATCAATTTACATTCCCACCAACAGTGCAAGAGGGTTCCCTTTTCTCCACACCCTCTCCAGCATTTATTGTTTGTAGATTTTTTGATGATGGCCATTCTGACTGGTGTGAGGTGATACCTCATTGTAGTTTTGATTTGCATTTCTCTAATGATTAATGATGCTGCGCATCCTTTCATGTGTTTGTTGGCAATCTGTATATCTTCTTTGGAGAAATGTCTATTTAGGTCTTCTGCCCATCTTTGGATTGGATTGTTTGTTTTTTTGATATTGAGCTGCATGTGCTGCTTATAAATTTTGGAGATTAATCCTTTGTCAGTTGCTTCATTTGCAAATATTTTCTCCCATTCTGAAGGTTGTCTTTTCATCTTGTTTATGGTTTCCTTTGTTGTGCAAAAGCTTTGAAGTTTCATTAGGTCCCATTTGTTTAGTTTTGCTTTTATTTCCATTTCTCTAGGAGGTGGGTCAAAAAGGATCTTGCTTCGATTTATGTCATAGAGTGTCTGCCTATGTTTTCCTCTAAGAGTTTTATAGTGTCTGCCCTTAGATTTAGGTCTTTAATCCATTTTGAGTTAATTTTTGTGTATGGTGTTAGGGAGTGGTCTAATTTCATTCTTTTACATGTAGCTGTCCAGTTTTCTCAGCACCACTTATTGAAGAAACTGTCTTTTCTCCTTTGTATATTCTTGCCTCCTTTATAAAAAATAAAGTGACCATATGTGCGTGGGGTTATCTCTGGACTTTCTATCCTGTTCCATTGATCCATATCTCTGTTTTTGTGCCAGTACCATACTGTCTTGATTACTGTAGCTTTGTAGTATAGTCCGAAGTCTGGGAGCCTGATTCCTCCAGCTCCGTTTTTCTTTCTTAAGATTGCTTTAGCTCTTTGGGGTCTTTTGTGTTTCCTTACAAATTTTGAAACTGTTTGTTCTAGTTCTGTGAAAAATGCCAGTGGTAGTTAGGGATTGCATTGAATCTGTAGATTGCTTAGGGTAGTATAGTCATTTTCACAATGTTGATTCTTCCAATCCAAGAACATGGTATATCTCTCCATCTGTTTGTATCATCTTTAATTTCTTTCATCAGTGTCTTACAGTTTTCTGCATACAGGTCTTTTGTCTCCTTAGGTAGGTTTATTGCTAGATATTTTTTTGTTGCAGTGGTAAATGGGAGTGTTTCCTTAATTTTCACATTTTTCATCATTAGTGTATAGGAATGCAAGATATTTCTGTGTGTTAATTTTGTATCCTGCTACTTTACCAAGTTCATGGATTAGCTCTAGTAGTTTTCTGGTAGCATCTTTAGGGTTCTCTATGTATAGTAGCATGTCATCTGAAAACAGTGACAGTTTACTTTTTCTTTTCTGATTTGGATTTCTTTTTTTTCTTTTTCTTCTCTGATTTCTGTGGCTAGAACTTCCAAAACTATATTGAATAGTAGTGGTGAGCATGGACAACCTTGTCTTGTTCCTGATCTTAGAGGAAATGGTTTCTAACTGAGTATTTTTTATGATTCCATTTTATGTCCAATATTGACCTCTTAATTTTTATTTATTTATTTATTTTTTGCAGTATGCAGGCCTCTCACTGTTGTTGCCTCTCCCTTTGCGGAGCACAGGCTCCGGATGCGCAGGCTCAGCAGCCATGGCTCACGGGCCCAGCCGCTCCGCAGCATGTGGGATCTTCCCAGACCAGAGCACGAACTCATGTCCCCTGCATCAGCAGGTGGACTCTCAACCACTGTGCCACCAGGGAAGCCCTGTACCTCTTAATTTTATTATTTTAGTCGTTGCTCTAGGTTTTACAATACGCATCTTTAACTTACCACAGTGTACCTTCAAAATGTTACAGGACTTAATGTAATGTATAATAACCTTGCAATAGTGTGTTTCCATTTGTCCCCCTCTTGTTCTTTGTACTACTGTTGTCAGACATTTTTCTTCTAGGTTTCTTATGAATTTCACATTAGATTGTTATTATTTTTTGCTTTAAAGAGTCAATTATCTTTTTTCCTAGTTTTCAAATTTATGTAAAAGTTTTTTACACTTATCTGTGTATTTACCATTTCCAGTATTTTTTATTCCTATTTATAGATCCAGATAATATAATTGTCCTTCTACCAGAAGATCTTCTTTAAGCATCTCTTCTAGTTGCAGGACTGTTGGCAACACATTCTCTTAGATTGTTTGTTTGATAAGGTCTTTATTTCACCCTCATTTCAGAAAAATATTTTTGCTGGATATAGAATTCTGGGCTAACAGTTTTTTTTCTTTTGGCACTGTATCATTCCATTGTTTTCTGGCTTGTATAGTTATTGACAAGAATTGTGAATTTTTATCTTTGCTCCTCTGTACATAATGTGTTTATCCCTCTTCTAGTTGCTTTTAATATTCTGTCTTCAACATTGATTTTCAGCAGTTTTATTGTGATGTGCCTTATACCTTCCATTTTGTTCCTTATGTTCATGGTTATCTTTAAACACTTGAACATAATTATAATAGCTTTTTAAATGTCCTTGCTAATTCCATCATCTCTTTCATTTCTGGGTCTATTTCTATTCATTGATGTTTCTCTTGGTTTTGAGTTACATTTTCCTGCTTCTTGACGTGTCTGATTTTTTTGTTTTTTTTGTTTTTGGATGCATTGGGTCTTCGTTGCTGTGCGCAGGCTTTCTCTGGTTGTGGCAAGCGGGGGCTACTCTTCGTTGTGGTGCACGGGCTTCTCATTGCCGTGGCTTCTCTTGTTGTGGAGCATGGGCTCTAGATGCATAGGCTTCAGTAGTTGTGGCACATGGTCTCAGTAGTTGTGGCACACGGGGTCTAAAGCGCAGGTTCAGTAGTTGTGGCACACAGGCCTAGTTGCTCTGGGGCCTGTGGGATCTTCCCGGACCAGGACTCGAACCCATGTCCCCTGCATTGGCTGGCAGATTCTTAACCACTGAGCCACCAGGGAAGCCCAGACATGTCTAATAATTTTTTATTGGATACTCGGCATTGTGAATGTTATATAGTTAAGTGCTGGATTTTGTTATCTTTATTAAATAATGTTGGACTTTATTGAGGAAGGTAAGCAAATTATTTGTGGAACACCAATGTTCTCTTGAAACTCCTTTTTTTCATGTGGTGATCTTTTTTTCCAGTGTTATTGAGATATAATTGACATACAGTACTGTTTAAATTTACCACAGTATCTTTAGTTAACATTAGTCATCTCCTGTAGGTACAAAGGTGGCAGGGAATGGGGTGTTCTTTGATATATAATTGACATATACTACTGTTTAAATTTACCACAGTAACTTTAGTAACATTGGTCATCTCCTATAGGTACAAAGGTGGCGGGGAATGGGGTGTTCCTTGTGATGAAAACTCTTGGGATTTACTCTCTCAATAATTTCCAAATATACCATACAGCAGTGTTAACCATACCATACAGCATGTAGTACATTACATCCCCAGTACTAATTTATCTTATAATTGGAAGTTTATACCTTTTGACCACCTTCATCCATGATATTTCTTTTTATCTTTGTTAAGGTAGGTTTATAGCGGCCTTTAACTCTAGGGCTAGTTTAGTTCTATAATTAAGGTGTGAGTGTTCTGGTGCTTCTTTTGAATGCCATACGTACTCAAGAGGTACTTTTCATTCTGCTTAGTCAAAATTCATACACCTCCCAGTCCTGTGTGAGCTCTGGGAATTGTTCAGCTTACAGATCCTTAGTCATTTTTTTGTTCGAACTGGTTGAATTTTACCTTATACGTGCGATTCTTATTCAGCAGCAGATTCAGTGGGAACCCTACATAAATTTCTGAAGCTCTGTTCTTTGCCTAACTCTTTTCTTTCTGGTAACCTGCCTCACAAGTGCTAGCCACCTCTGTGTCTCCAAGCTCTAGTGTGTCTCCTTTAGATTTTCATGTTCACCTTATATTTTCTTTCTCTCAGGATTCCTGTCCTGAACTGCCTTTTATACAATGTATGAAAAGAGGTATTTCTTTCCTAGTTTTCAGTTACTCCATCATGAATGGAAGTGGAAGTCCTGAACTGCTTTAAAATATACAGTATACCCTGAGTTACCCAACTAAATTTTTAAAAATTCATATACTTTTCAGAGAAACGTCCCTTGAATTAACTGTTCATATGCATTGTCCATTTTACTTCATTCTCTTTCTTCCTTCCTTCCTCTTTTTTCAGTTACTGGAGGAGAGGTTTTTTTTTTTAAAATAAATTTATTTATTTTTGGGTGTGTTGGGTCTTTGTTGCTGTGCGCGGGCTTTCTCTATTTGCAGCGAGCCAGGGCTACTCTTCGTTGCGGTGTGCGGGCTTCTCATTACGGTGGTTTCTCTTTGTTGTGGAGCATGGGCTCTAGGCACGCTGGCTCAGTAGTTGTGGTACACAGGCTTAGCTGCTCCACGGCATGTGGCATCTTCCCAGACCAGGGCTCCACCCCATGTCCCCTGTATTGGCAGGTGGATTTTTAACTGCTGTGCCACCAGGGAAGTCCTAGAGGAGAGTCTTGAGTGGATTTTGGAAACAATATTGTATAGTGAGCATTTTAATATATTTTTAAAGATAATCCACTAAAACATCTCTCTTCCCTTTCCGCATTTTTTCCTTCTATTCTTGGGCCAGAGTCCCAGCCTTACATTGATCCTTTACAAAGATTCATCCCTCAACTCTCTTAAAAGAGCAAGAATTGAAACTGAAGCTCTTGGATGGCTGATATTTTGTCCTGATAATTAACTGTCTTCTTGGTCATCATGACTCTTTTAGGCTATGTCCACCTGGAGAGAATTTTGCAATCTGAATTAGCTGAATAGGATTAGGTGGTAGGCAAAAGAGAAGAGACTTTGGATTCCTTAATTTTCCCTGTCTTAAGAGATGTGATACTGTTTCAACCAGGCTGCCCATTCACTGGTCAGTTATGCAGCGGACTGCAAACCACACTTAGTTCTACTGGCCCAACTGTTTATATGCTTATATATGTGGGTATGCCCTTACATGGTGGTTTATCTTGATTCCCCATTTGCTTGTTAGCTTCTTAAAGACAGGACTTGGGCTTTAGAAGCCTATAAGAGTGCTGAGAGGGCTTCCCTGGTGGCACAGTGGTTGAGAGTCCGCCTGCCGATGCAGGGGACACGGGTTCGTGCCCCAGTCCAGGAAGATCCCACATGCCACGAAGTGGCTAGGCCTGTGAGCCATGGCCACTGAGCCTGCACGTCCGGAGCCTGTGCTCCGCAACAGGAGAGGCCAACAGTGAGAGGCCCGCGTACCGCCAAAAAAAAAAGAGTGCTGAGAACCGTGCACTGGCTGGGTGTACTGTCTAATTCTAATCTTATCATGAGACTTTCCCACCCCCCCGACCCCCACCCCAGGCCATGTGCAGCTTGCGGGATCTCAGTTCCCGGACCAGGGACTGAACCCAGGCCACAGCAGTGAAAGCTGAATCCTAACTACTAGACCACCAGGGAACTCCCCTATTGTGCAACCTTGATGAGAGATTCCTTTCCTTTTTGGTTGGGCCTGAGTGTTAATAAATTAGTCCACAAGCATGTTGAATGTGTACTGTTCCTTAGGACTGTGTTAGGCATTGTGGAAAATCTGTAATGTAAAACTGGGTGCCTTCCTTCAGGGTGCTGAGAATCTAGCTATGATGCAATTTCAGTGAGGCAATCAGTAGTAATAGCATGTTTGTTTCTTCAGGAGAGAGCCTGCCACTCAGCCTGCCTGTACCTGCTAAAGCACAAACCCTAAAGCAGGGTGTTCTTTCCTCCACCAGAAATCCCTCATTGGGAAGCCTGTAGAAGACAGATCTCTTCCAGAAAGTGGGAGAAGGGAAAGGTTGCTCATTTATGGCAGGGGTTGGAATTTCAGGTCCTAAAAAGGAGTTATTCATGGAGTCATTTAAAATGAAAGAATAATAATGATAACACGGCTTCCCTGATGGCGCAGTGGTTAAGAATCCGCCTGCCAATGCAGGGGACACGGGTTCAAGCCCTGGTCCGGGAAGATCACACATGCTACAAAGCAGCTAAGCCCATGCGCCACAACTCCTGAGCCTGTGCTTTAGAGCCCACGAGCCACAACTCCTGAGCCTGTGCACCACAACTACTGAAGCTCACATGCCTAGAGCCCATGCTCCTCAACAAGAGAAGCCACTGCAATGAAAAGCCCGTGCACCACGACAAAGAGTAACCCCCGCTCGCCGCAACTAGAGAAAGCCTGCATGCAGCAACAAAGACCCAATACAGCCAAAAATAAACAAATAATAAATAAATTTAAAAATAAAATAAACTTATGAAATGATTCTCAACCCAGTGTAAAATAATAATAATAACAGCTATGGTTATTACATACTGCTTGTGTGTCAAGCAGTATACTTGGCGCTTTATATATATTACCTTATTTAATCTTCTATATGATGAACGTTATTATTATCCCCGTTTTACAGATGAGGAAATGGGCTCACCCAGCTCCACCCTGCTGCTAGTATGTGGTAGAGCTAGGGTGAGTCCAGGCAGGCTGGCTCTAGAGCCATTCTCTTTACGTTATTTTGAAAATTAATAGCTGTTGGTTGAGATTCTTTTGCAGGGCCTAGGCACAACTAGACCCAGACTGTGACCCACCAATGTCTTTAATTGGAGAACATCTTTGCATTGCTTTTTTTTTTGTTTTGGCTGCATTGGGTCTTCATTGCTGCACGTGGGCTTTCTCTAGCGGTGGTGAGCGGGGGCTACTCTTTGCTGCAGTGCACGGGCTTCTCATTGCCGTGGCTTCTCTTGTTGAGGAGCACAGGTTCTAGGGCGCATGGGCTTCAGTAGTTGTGGCTTTTGGGCTCTAGAACACAGGCTCAGTAGTTGTGGCACACGGGCTTCGTTGCTCTGCGGCATGTGGGATCTTCCCGGATCGGGTTATCGACCCCGTGTCCCCTACATTGGCAGGTAGATTCTTTTTTTTTTTTTTGCGGTACGCAGGCCTTTCACTGTTGTGGCCTCTCCCGTTGCGGAGCACAGGCTCCGGACGCGCAGGCCCAGCGGCCATAGCTCACGGGCCCAGCCGCTCCGCGGCATGTGGGATCTTCCCGGACCGGGGCACAAACCCATGTTCCCTGCATCGGCAGGCGGACTCTCAACCACTGCGCCACCAGGGAAGTCCTGGCAGGTAGATTCTTAACCACTGCCACCAGGGAAGTCCCTGCAGTGCTTCTTGGTTAGCTTTAACTAATCCTGAATTTGGAAGAATAAATATGGATTATGGAGGAAGAAGAATTGGCTTTTTGCTTCTCTATCATCAGAATTCCCCTTACAAGCTGTCCAGCACGTGACCGCCACTTAATTGTGAGAGTGCCACTGAAGGGCTGTCCTTAGACTGGTGGGATTGCAAGGTTAGGGAGAGACCTTTATTGCTTCTGGGAGAAAAGAAACACATTAAACACAGTAAACACATAACCAGTTCTGGGGAGGAGCTGCTTTGGGAAAGTAGAGGAAGAGTGAGAGGCCAGATGAGGTCCTTTCAGAGAAAATGAAAGATTCTAGGAAGCCCACAAGCCCAACAACTGGTGAAAGAAGGTGGGCTGTGCTAGGGTGTAGACTGTTACCTGATTGATTAGGGAGGGATGCCCACCTAGGAAAGGCCTTTGAAGTTGCCAGGAAGTCAGAAATTGAGGCGGCAAATTATGGTAAAGCCTGAGGCCTTTAGGTACAAGGGTTCTGGGATATTACCCTCTGCCTAACTACTGCCCTTGCCATGTCCCAGGCCAGTGTTGAGTGTGAGGGAGGCCCAAATGGACATATTCCTAAAGTCTTAAGCTACAGAAAGGAAGATCCCAGACGAGGAGTGTATCCCTAGTGCTCTGAAATTCCGAATGGGCTGGGGCCCAGACCTGAGCTTAGAATGTTTTCTTCTCTTGGAAATTTAAGAGAAGTGATATGGGCAGGAAATGGCAGGGGCTGGGTGAACACAAGAAAGGGCCAGGGAAGGAGAACATGACCCTGGGCAATGTCTGGACAAGGGGAGAGTTGAGATCATGCACAAAGTCCAGCCAGGCCTCTGGTTTCCTTCCAAGGAGCTGATAGCTCAGGGGCCTTCTCTGCTTTCACCTCCCTGCAAGAAACTGAACTAAGCTCTTACAGGAAAAGCCAACTTTATTGGGAAAGAAAAAATCCCTGAAAAGAAAAAATCTTATACCTTCCAGTCTGCCCTGGCAAGAAGAGAGAAAGCCCAGGTGATCAGGGCGGCCTTGCCTGAGGCTCTCATTGCATCTCTTGATGTGCTGTTTCTTCTTCTCAGGAGTTAGCTTTAGCATGGTATTTGTCTTTTGGCACCTGACACCCCTTAGGAAAGGCTGAGCCCAGGTTGCTGGGTCATAGCCATTGCTGAAGCTGCCCAGAGTTCAGGGATTGGAAAAGCATGTATTATTTTATTCTGCCTGATTCCTGGGAGCTGGTTCCATCTTGCCTTTTTCTGGAATTTTGCCTTTTTCTAGGCTTGAGCCATTTACTTCTGAGCCAAGACCTTGGCCGTAGATATTTCAGCCACTAGCACAGCCCACGTGCATGAGGGGGCCAGATTACTTCGTGGGTGACTGGCATTGCTGGGTATTGGTCCTCTTGCCGACAGAGCTGACAAATGGAGTTAGAAGCAAAGGAGCCAGCCTATGCTAGAGTCTGTGGGACATAGTTTAACAAAGTGACCTTGAGGAGTGGGGTGTCTGGGGGAAAAGAGCCTGAATCTGGACCAGACCTTTGACGTAGCTGTCCCTCCCAAACTCAGGAACACAAGCCTGTGTTCTCCATCCCTACTTTCTCCTCAGGAATTCTTGGCAGGCAGAAGTGTTTGCCACTAGGTGAAGTCTTCTCTGGCACAAGACTGAACTGGTGAAGGGAACAGCCCAGAGGCACCTTTGTACCCCTCAGGAATCCATTCTCAGTCCCTGTGCTCAGTCCTGACTCTAGCTTATTCCCTTCACCCCTACATTCTGTTGGAGCTAAGCCTCCCTCATTACACTCCTTCCTCCCAAGACTCCCAACTGAGCTGGGAGCTCTCCATGAGGTCATACACTTCCCTCCCAGGTCAGATCAAATTGCAAAATAGCTCTCACACAGGTTGCCACAGTGAAAATTTATTCACTCTCCTGGTCCCTCCTTTCTACCCAGCTCACTTCTTCCAACTTAATGTAGAAGATCTACATCTTCTGATGTAACTAATCATTGTATAACCCAAATATAATTATCTTCAAGCTGGCAAGATAGTACTACACACTCTCTAAATACTAGTCTGGTCTTGCTAATAATAGACATGATATATACAAAATAGTTTTCATTATAGTGGGCAGCAGGGAGCTGGGCTAGTTCACCTCTAAATATTCGTGATGTAACTGATTGTCCTTGTCTTTGACTTATGGTCTGCTAAGCTGAAGTCATATCAGGACTGGCTTTGGTAGTCCTTTCCTTCTGGAACCACAGAGCTCCAAGGTTTCTGGAATTAGTGGAGGTCTGAATCCACCCCCGTAGAAAGCAGAGGCATAGTAGGGGAGGGAGCCCTCATTAGAACAAAAGAGGATGAGATAAGCTCTAGCTTAGTTTAGAAAGTGTCT
The DNA here is from genome assembly GCF_963924675.1 of Phocoena phocoena. Taxonomy (NCBI): domain Eukaryota; kingdom Metazoa; phylum Chordata; class Mammalia; order Artiodactyla; family Phocoenidae; genus Phocoena; species Phocoena phocoena. Next base: position 26,641,252 of record NC_089234.1, read on the forward strand.
CCTACACTCCAAGGCTAGGATGCCCGAAAAGTTCCATCCAGGCAATGGATAAGAAGACTGAGTTGGCATTGGGAGATGAAAACAAGTGGCAGATGGTGCTGAGGAACATCCCAGGACTGAAGAAGTGTGGTTCCCAGAAAAGGAAAAGGAAGGAGACATTGGCAAAGTCTTACTCAGCAACTGACAGCCTGGCCAGAGAAAGCTGCAGGATATGGCTGAGAACGCATCTTCGGTATCAGGGTTACTGAGGGGCTCCGACACTCACTATTCTGTCACCTCTTCTCATGCTTCTTTACCATACCCACAGTAAACAGCCCTGGTGACCAGGCTGGACTAGTCAGGAAAGGCAGGGGATGGAAGAGATTAGAAACTGGTCCCACCTACCATATAGCATAGGGAACTATATACTCAATATCTTGTAATATCCTATAATGAAAGAGAATGTAAAAAAAAGAATATGTATGTACATGTGTATATATATATTTTGGCCATGCCACACAGCTTGTGGGATCTTAATTCCCCAACCGGGGCTTGAACCCATGCCCTCGGCAGTGAAAGCGTGGAGTTCTAAACACTGGACCACCAGGGAATTCCCTATATTTTTTTTTTTTTTTTTTTGCGGTACGCGGGCCTCTCACTGTTGTGGCCTCTCCCGTTGTGGAGTACAGGCTCCGGACGTGCAGGCTTAACGGCCATGGCTCACGGGCCCAACCGCTCCGCGGCATGTGGGATCTTCCCATACCGGGGCACGAACCCGTGTCCCCTGCATCGGCAGGCGGACTCTCAACCACTGCGCCACCAGGGAAGCCCCCCCTATATATTTTTATATATATGTATAACTGAATCACTTTGCTGTACACCTGAAACACACACCATTGTAAATCAACTATATTTCAATAAAAATTAAAACAAAAACAAAAACATGGCCCCAGAAACCTGAGGAATCACTCCCCGTGGCCAGGCTTTTTTCAGGGTAATAAGTAGTGAGCAAGGTCTCTTGGGGGTGTTGTCTCAGACTGAATGCAATGCAGTAGGGCAGCAGGAGGGGCGTGGGGGCCAAATGACCTAGGATTCATGTGGACTAAGCCCCACCTGGCCCTTGACTTCCCCAGGTGCTAGAGGTAGTGCGAGCCAACTATGACACGCTCACACTAAAGCTGCAAGATGGCCTGGACCAGTATGAGCGCTACTCCGAGCAGCACAAGGAAGCCGCCTTCTTCAAAGAGCTGGTGAGTGTGCCCCGCCTCCACCTCTGCCTGTGTCTCTTAAGGGCCCTTTCCCAGCCACTGGGTCCTACTGTGCAGGTGGGCAAAGGCTGATGAAATAAGACTGGAGAGGCCTGCTTGGATTGTGTTTGCAACTTATCTCCCAAAGCAGTCCAGGAAGGACCAGGCAGTGAGAGCTGAAGATATTCCCCAGAGTGCTGGTGCCAGGCTGGGAAGGGTGAGAGGCCTGAGGCAGCAGTGCCCACCTCTCCTCTGCAGCCATGGTGACAGCCCTTGCACAGCTCCAGCTGGGCCTGGAGTTTGACGTGTGTTCCCAGTGGCAGCTCTGGCTCATTACTCCTTATCCTGTCCTCAGAGTAACTAATGAGAGTAATTGATTCTTCTCCTCCTTATGTAATCACTTCTTCCTAAGTTCCTAACTGGGTCCTGGTCTGAGTGCCCTTCCAGTCTAGTTCTCCAGTCTTCACTCCCTGCCCCCATTCCCACTTTCCAGTCACTCAGCTTTCTGCAGCCCCCTCCCGTGGCCACCTGCAGCCAGTGAGCATCTGCTCTGCCTCCTACTCTACCTCCCAGTCAGCATTTCCACAGAACTGGACTTACCCTGTTGGTGGTCCCTGTCCTGTCCTGTGCTCAGAAGATGCTCTCAGGAAAAGCCCAGTCTCCCTGTATTCCTGCCACTCCACCTGCCTGGTTGTGCATGATCATCCTGGCTGGGGGCTGAGACCAGGGCACACAGGCCTGTGTACCGACTTGCCATGTCCTCAGACCTCCCACTTCTGGGGCAGAACTTGCATCAGCCCAGCTTTTACTTACCCATGCCCAGTCCATGATGAAGGTGCTAGATTTTAGATCACCTGTCTTGTGCTAAACCCAGCCCAACTCTGACCCTGACATGGCATTCCTGGGATTATTGGGTTTCCCCAAGGTGAGGCAGATATACTCTGGACTGAGTTAGTTGGGAAAGGGAAGCCACTAGTGTAATAAGAAGATAGCAGAGTACAGTATTTTTATGGGGTGTTCAGCAAGTTATTGGGAGATGAAGAGGATTGTGGAGGAGAGAGTTCAAGCAGCTCTCTTGAGGCTTTTGGGCACTAGCCTGTGCCTTACTCATTTCTCCTCATATCTGTACCTCTGACACAGGGAAGCAAAGAGGGTCTGGTTAGGTTTGGAGCTAATGAGCTTGAGCTGCCTGCTGTTTGCCATGCTGCCCTTTCCTCTGCTTCCTGCCTGATGACTTCATTAAGTTTCCCATAGCAAAACAGAAATTGAAGAAAAGCTCCCTGGGCTTTGGAGCCTAAGACAGATACACATTCCTTTTCTCCTTCCTCCCCTGCTTTGTCTCTCATTCGATGTTCACTTCTATTTCCCATGAATGAATTTCCTTCCAGAGTCTGCTGGATTCCTCTTAGAACCCACTCAGCGCAGGGAGTTTGGCCTTCTGACCCCTTTCCCACAGGTCTTTTCTCCTGCTGACACAGGCGGAACTTCCTGCAAGGTTCTTGGTCTGTGGGTAGAAAGCATGAGCAGTGGGGACATAGCAAGGATACAACTAGACTTTCCTCTCAAGTGGGGAGGCATCTTTGTGGTATGGAGAGTGCTGGACTAGGAGTTGAGAAACCTGGGTCCTACTTTCACAACTGGGACTCACTGGCTGTATGACCTGATCCTGGCTATTGGCCTCCTTGGATCATACTCCTGCCATCCAATGACAGACAAGGGCTGCATCTCTAACCGTTCTTTCCAACCCAGAAAAGTAGATAAATACAGAAGGAGATTGAGGAGACTCAAAACACATCCAAAGAGAGGTAGCTCCAGAGCATGAGTCCTCTGGCCTCAGTTTCTCCTCCTCCATTAGACCACTGACCAGATCAGGGCCCCTTCGGCCTGGCCGAGGCAAGGACAAAGGCCTGACCTCAGCCCTCCTTCCCTGTCTGTGCTTGTTTCTACCTCATCAGGTGCTCAGACGCTCTGCTCACATCCACTAGGATCCCTGTCTCTCAACCTCTCTTTTCTTCTGACTATCACGGAATTGTTTGCTCATTTACCTGCAGGGATGATAGATGTTAAGGGTTCATTTCCTAAGAGAGAAACTTCTAGCACTGCATCTTGGCCTTGTGCTTCAGGCACTGCCCTCTGCTGTTTGTAACGGACTCTCTCCTGTTTTCTCTCTGCCTGTGCTCCTCCCCGCCCCCACCTTCCCTCACCTTTTCCCAGGTTCGATCCATTAGCACCAACGTCCGGAGGAACCTGGCCTTCCACACACTCAGCCAGGAAGTCCTGCTCAAGGAATTCTCCACTATCTCCTGAGGCTGCCATGCATACCTGGGCAGCCACTGACTGCCCCTTACCCATGAGGCTTCCTGGGCTGGAGGCGGGGGCGAGGGTAGAGGGCCTGTTCCCAAAGCTGGAGAAAAACACAGATACCGAGGTCTCTCGGTGAAGGCCGCACTTCAGTGGAGCTCGGACAGCAGGGGCCAGGATGGGCAAGCCAAGGATGATCTTATTTGGGGAGAGGATGGGTGGGCACAGGGAGACACCTTCAGAAATGTGGAGACTTCCAGGGTGGGCTCTCTGAACAACCCCTCATATTTCCAATTGAGATTACAAGTTGTGGCTACTGACTAATTTTTAGGAGCTGTTGGGTAAGCCTTAGGGTGATGCCAACACCTGGGGGGTCAGTGGTTCTCCTAGGCTTCTGAAAACAGACTAACTCTCAGATGTAGGGGGAGCCAGTTCTGCTTCCTTTGTGCCCAGAAATCTGTGTCCCCAGCCCCCACCTGCACTTGACCCATAGCTCAGGCTTAGGGTGGGGTAGGAATGGGATACGTTTTTTCTATTTTCTGAATCCAGAGCTGACTCCTCTGCTGTCTGACCACCACTTTGTGGATTTGATTCTTGGCAACGGGAGTACCTGTTTGCGTTGCCCTGCCTTCCAGCCCATTGACTTGTCAGCACTACAGGGTCACCACCTTAGCTTTTCATTTTCAATCTGGTTTAAATTGTCTTTAGGGTGTGTGTGTGAAATAAACATGGACAGGTTTTCTGGAGCCCTCAGGTGCCTACTTTGCTGGTTCCCTTTCCAGCAGCTTCCCCACCTCCTTAGCTACCCCCTTCTCTGGGAGCCTTTCTTGTGTCTGCTGAGCTCCCCTCCACGTGTTCCTCCCCCTCACCCGGCTGTTGTTTACATCCAGCCTGCGTGAGAATTTCCTCTGGGGAGGAATCTGTTCCTGCTGTGGTCTGGTGCCTGGAAGGGAGAGAACTTGCTGGGGCCAGGCTCTGAAACAGGCCAGGTGAGCATCATGGAGAGGCCGACCTTTGGGAAGTTGGCCTATGGTCCCTTCTCTGGACGGCCTCCTTGGGACTACTACTGTAGGCTTTCCTGCCCCACAGCTGCCTTTGAAGTAGCTGCTGCTCTGAGATCCTCCCTTTCTAAAGCACTTTCTAAAGCCCTCAGGATGGTAGGGGGCAAGCAGCACAGGAAGAATCTGGGAGTAAGTATCAGAATCCAGCCGTGAGAGCAGGTCTGGGACCTCCCCGGCTGCTATTCCACTTGGCTTCAAATCTTTTTGGGGTACTCGCCCTCCCTGGGAACCAGAGTTCCGACTCCAACATTGAGCAAATTCCAGAGAATCCACCATCGTGCTGCCATGTATAGTTGTAGATTCTTAAGGTATCAAGGGCAGGGTCATCTCTGATCACTAGACGGTTAGTCCAGCCTGGGGCATTTAGTGTTTTCCACAGTTTTTCCACAGATAAACCCCAGAGGAGCAGGAGCTGGAAGCTGGTGGCAAGTTGAAGTTATTAAAAATTGATTTGTATGGGACAGTCTTTTTAGTGTCTTTTCTATTTCCCCTTAATCTCTGTTACCCAGAACCCCTTTCTCAATGACAGAGTTAAGGTTATCTCGGAGATGCTGGTCTCATCTGGTTAGGGAACCCCTTATATGCTCTGTTTCTCAGTCTCCTGGTCCTAGTGGAAGCCAGTTCAGTTCAGAAGTTGTAGCCTCCCTTGCCTTTTGGGTGGAAGGAAGGAAGGAAGAAGAAAATCCCTTTACCTCAAAACTTGGTGTTAAGGAGGCCCGCCAGCCTATTTGGGCTGCTTCTAGATTCCTGCCAGCCTTTCATATGAAGTGAATAAGGGCAGGTCCAGGGCATGAGGCAATAAGCAAAGCACTCCTTGCCTTCCATTTTAAAAGCCCATCTCTTGGCCTATTTACATACACCTATTCTAAGAACTCCAAATAGGAATCCCATCCTTTCTTAGAATTTAACCCCAAAAGGAGCCGACTATGCCCTGTCCATGCCCCAATGTCTATACCAGGTCTGTGGAGGACCCTCCGGAGTCAGGGAAAAGCCAGGAGTAGGGCATTGCTCCCAAAGATAATCCTTCCTTCGGCTGCTCGTCCCCTTCTCATGCCTGAACTCTCACCACAATTCCTGCTGGGTTAATTGAATCAAGTGCTTGTAAATTAATCCAGTTGAAGAGATTAAATGTGCTGGGGTCACTTTAGCTGAAGCTTTCCGTCTCAGCAGGCCACTCCTCCAGAGGAGCCATTGGGCAGGCAGGATTACCTGGGACACCGCCACCATACCATCAAAACACATCAGACATTGCCCCTGCCACTAATCCTCATGGTGGTTGGGGAGCTAGGAGCCCAGGAAGGATCGTGGGGGAGGTCAGACTAGTAGGCTTAGTTGTTCAGTAGCCATTCCTGGGAGCTGGAGGTAGGCGAGCTTTGTGCTAGCCGCTAGCTTCAGAAAAAAAGAGCTAGTCTAAGGGAACGGGGCCTCGTAACAAGGGTGTTTCTCCCCCACTCTTGCCTGCATCCCCAAACCCCTCAGTCATTTCCCAGATCTTCTGGAAAACAGAAGGAATCTAGAATAGGGCAGGTGACAGAAAAGAGCAGGGCAGGAAAGTTGAAAGAAAAAAAAAAAGGAACAAAAGAACAAGAAAGTCTTGAGAAACTGACCTGGTTCACTCTTTCTTTTCTTTTTCTTCCCAGTTGGCCAGCGGGGGTCATTAGATCAGGGAAGAAGGCACCTTGAGAGTGAATAGGGCCCAGAGACAGGGTCCTGGAGTGGGTGAGGGTAGGGGTCCTTCCAAGAGAAGAGAAAATTGTAGTCCACTGGCCTGAGATAAGCCTGCGTTAGAGGCTGAGTTGACCTTTGCATCCCTAACCCCCTTCAAGCAGGGTGGGCACTGGTGGGGGCCAGAGAGACTCATACATGGGTGGAGAACAACAGAGAAAATAGGGGCTGACAGGGAGACCGAACAGGGAACTCATACGTACCCGGGCCAGTGCTGAGAGTAGGGGAAGGAGTGCTGAGAATCGGGGGCGGGGATTCCTCCTAGCGGAGCCTTTCTGGCCCTGTTCCCTCCTCCACCCGCAAGACCCGGGACTTCAGGTTTAGGGGGTAGTGTTGCCAGAGAGCTCGTCTTCCTCCCCGCACTTCTCAGCTCACCCTTTCACCGGGTGCCTCCCCCGAACTGCAAAGAAGAGGGGGCGGGGGTAGGGGGAGCCAATCCCGGCAGCGCCAAAGGGGGGAGGTGGCGGTGACAGCCGCGGGGAGGGGGCGGGAGGAGAGGCGGCTCGGCTCCAGCTCCGGGCTCTTCTCCGCTCCACTCTGCCTCCGGCTCTGCGCTCACCTACTGTCCAAGCCTCCCGCTCCTGCCCCAGGATCCCCAGGTGGGCCCTAGACCGCGGCGGTCCCCAGGCTCTTAGCCCAAGCGCTGACTCTCCAGCCCCCAGCCCCCGGCAGCGCACTAAACCGCCAGGGGGCGCCGTGTGAATTCTCTATCCCAGCCACCCGGCGCCCCCTCCCACGGCCCACGTTGGGACGGGAGGGGGGCGCCGGGGGCCATGCGGGGCCAGGGCCGTAAGGAGAGTTTGTCCGATTCCCGAGACCTGGACGGATCCTATGACCAGCTCACGGGTGAGTCAGTGGCTTGGGGGTCGGGGGAAGGAGGGTAGATTCCATCCCCCCAGACCCTTAAGCCCCTCTAACCCCTGCCAGGCCCTTACCCACACTCTGACCCATTCCCAGGTACCCTCCCGGCTGTTCTGGGCGGCAGGACACTGAGGTTCAAAGCCTTGGGTCCCGCGGGGGTGGTGGTGGTGGTGGAAGTGTTGGGGGCGGAGCACGTGGGCAGGTGGGGAGAGGCAGCAGGTGTGGGCATGCATGACACAAGGCTAGGAGGGTGTCTATAGTGGGAGGTGTTACGTGCGAGAGCGCCTGTCATTCTTTGTGTCTGTGTGTATATACGTGTGTGCGCCTCCCACAGCTGGTTGCCATGTGCCCTGGGCTTGGTGACAGCCAGGGTGAGTGTGATTGCCTGTGATTGTGCAATTGTATGTCTTGTCAGATGTTTCAGTGAGGTTGTGTAGGACCCTGATTGTACTAATGAAGTTGTTTTAACCAAGTATCTCTGTTCTGTGTGCAACTCTGTGCTTTGAGTGTGTGATTTTCTGTATGAAGAGGCATGTGACTACCAGTATGTGTCAGGTCTTCACTTTATAGTGGTATGTCTCTTTGTAAGACTTTATGACTGTGAACTTCCTGGGACAAGCATGTGTTAAAGTGGGTTGTGTTGTGTTTTAATTGTGAGACTGTGCGGGTTACATTGGTGTTTGATACTGATTGTGTACTTTCACGTGGTGATGTCTGCAGTGGGGCTCTGTGAGTGTCTATGGCATGTCTTACCCTTGCTGCCTCTTTGGCTTCCTGGGGCAGAAGGGGGTCTTTAGTGCACACCACTGCTTCCCCATGTTTTCCACAAATAGCCCCGGTCGACCCAAGGAAGGACTCTGGTGTCCATCTACCCAGCCTGGCTTCCAGGAGTGTCACCAGCTCCTGTGGGGAGGCTTTGGTTAATGCTGGATCAGCACCCCCCACACACAAAGTATTTAGAGATCATTCTTACAACTGAAGCTCCTTCAACCCTCCCAGAACTTCACCCAAACCCAGAGGAAAACAAACCCTCTAGCCTCCCCTCCAGACCCAGAGATAGAAGCTCTAGGCCTGGGAGGTGCCATGTGGCCTCCCCTTCTAAGTATCCCCCCAAACCACTTTGCTTCTCAGGCATCCTCTCTCTCCCACACTGGGGAGGTATGTGAGACCAGTACATCTGTGCCTGTGCATATTCCTGGGTTTGGTAGGCAGATCCACGTGTTTGTGTGGGTGACTGTGTCACCTTGTGTACATTTCCATATACGTGTGTTTCTGTCTCTCATTGTGCAGCCTGCCCAAGAACTCCAACAGAGAATGGGAGTAGGGAGACTGTCTGCCCTGTGTCTGAAACAAGCTGGGGAGGTGAAGGGAGGCCATGATCCTTGTCCTTGTCTTGAGGAGAGTAAGGTTAAGACTTGGGGATGAGGAGAGGACTAGGTTGTAACGCCTTGAAAAAGCGTCTCCCTGACTAACACACCCTGGGGAGGTTCTCGTCCCTATGCCCAGACTCCCAGAAGGGGGAGCCCTTCCACTCAGGCAGGCCCCAGATGTGCCCTAGATGTGCCTCAGGCCTGGATGGATTACAAAGGTCCAGGTGACTAGCTCTGCTTTAGGCTGTGTTCTCACCAACTCAGGATCCTTGAGAGTAGTAAGGCCCCCAGCGCCCTCATTAGCACCACATTAATCAGTGTTTTCTTCCTGCTTTAACTGATTCTCCCCTTTAGTGGAATCATCTGCTCCCCACTTGGCTATTTGAATCAGAGATTGGGTGGAAGTGGGGAAGCCCTTGTACGGGAAGGTGCAGGAATAGAAGTGTGAATACCAGCTCTGTATGACTTTTGCTCTCTGGGCCTCATTTTTTTCATCTGTAAAATGGGAAATACTACTTTCCACCTGCCTGCCCTCCAAGGGAAATAGAAAGTTCAAATGTTGACAAGCATCAAGAATCGTGTTCCACGTCATCAGCATCCTCGCTGTAGATAGCTCCACACGCGACTTGGGAAGTAGAAATAAGACTACCAGGAGCTCTCCTTTCGAAGGAGGGCTTATCTTACAGCGGGAGATAAGTGGGGTTGGGAAGCCGGTGTTAAGGCGGTGGGTGCTCGGAGACGCCTGAGCTGAAGCCGGATGGGGAGTCGTTGTCCGCGGTGCTGAAGCTCTTGCAAGGCGGAAGTGCAGCAGGGCCGGCCAAATTCCCAATGTTCCTTCCTTGTGCAGGCGGGATTCCTGGAATCGGACCTGGGGGTATTCTTTGGCTTCAGTCATCCCGGCCTATCAGGCTGACAGGGAGGGGGCGCTAAAGTCATACCTCAGGTCATCCTGGGTTGCCCCAGCCTCTTTCCTTACCCACTCCCACCCCAGGCTCAAAACAAATCTGGGGGGCTTCCCTGGTGGCGCAGTGGTTGAGAGTCCGCCTGCCGATGCAGGGGACACGGGTTCGTGCCCCGGTCCGGGAAGATCCCACATGCCGCGGAGCGGCTGCGCCCGTGAGCCGTGGCCGCTGAGCCTGCGCGTCCGGAGCCTGTGCTCCGCAACGGGAGAGGCCACAACAGTGAGAGGCCCGTGTACCGCAAAAAAAAAAAAACAAAAAAAAAAACCTGGAGGAGACTTTTAGGAGAAAACAATCTGAACCCCACCTCGCCCCGCCCCGCATCTAGCACCTCCGGGCCCGGCAGGACCTATTGGCAGTGCGGCGAGGTGGGAAAAGGCAGAGATCCGCTGCGGTCCTGTCCAAGCTGGAAGCAAGGAAAGGACTGGAGAAGATGAGGAGAGAGTTGGGACCTGGCTGGCCAAGTCCTGAGCTCGGGTCCCGGCCTGGGATCTCCGGAGTTGCGTCCCTCCGGCCATAAATATCGTTCCCGGACTGGCGCGCCCCCGTGTGGTTTTAGAGGAGCCATGCTTGCGGAGCTGATTCCAGATGAGGATGTTGCCAAATCAAGTGGCAAGGTTCCGTGGAGTTCAGGGGTGACTCTCGCCACGTAAATGTAGGATTTTCAGCCAAAAATACGGGATCCCAGTCGGAAGAGTGGGATCCCCATAGGCTCTGTCAGGAGTTTAAAGGCGTTAGTGGGTCCTGGAAGGGTTTACTTTGGGTATAACCAGATAGGGATGAGTCCAGGGCCAGGACTGTGGGTAGGGGGGCTTCTCGATGCATCTGGCTGACAATCGGCGTATAAGGGGAGAGTGTGAACCCGCCGGACCAGGACACAGGGACACAAAACAGTTACAAGAAAAAGATATTCAGAGCCAGCAGACAGACCAGTAGGGGCACGTCCCTGCAGCCCCTTTGTCACTCCAATACACTGGTCAGTTCCTCCTCTTCCCTCCTACTCTCGCGCCCATTGGTCCAGGAAGTATGGAAGTGTGGGGAGTTGCCATGACAACTAGGTCGTCTAAACCCCTTCGCATCTTTGTGTCAAAATGGGAAGAGGAGGGGTGTGACAGGCAGAGAATGAGGGGATGAAGCGGGGCAATGAAAGATAATGTTCATTCCCTCCCCAGCTCATTTTTCAAAAACCGCGGGTGCCCCCTTCCCCACCGGAAATTCAGAAAATATTCCCAGAGAAGGCTGTGAGGGAGAGTCCGTGCCGCCCCTCCCCTCCGGCCCCGCCCCGCCCGAGTCTGTGAATTTGGGGGGCGGGTGCTTTAGGCGCTGGGGCCAGGGTGAGTTCCCCTCGTGTGGCCAGGAGAAGACGGGAAGCGGAACGAGGCTCTGTTGCCTGAGATCCTGGTCCTATGGGTCCGGCCCTCCCGCGCCGCCCACGCAGGGCCCACTCCGTTGGGGGCGGAGATCAGAACGCCCCGGGCCTTGGGGGCGGAGCTTGACCTCTGTGCTCACCGCAGGACCATGAACAGATGCCCCCGCAGGTGCCGGAGCCCGTTGGGGCAGGCAGCGCGATCCCTCTACCAGCTGGTGACTGGGTCGCTGTCGCCAGGTATGAGGAAGGGAGGAAAGGGCTGGATCCCTCAAAAAGTAAGCGAAGTGGGATAGGAACCTTACAGAGGTGGGGAGAGAAAGGGCCCCTCACAGAGATGGAAGGGGCAGGATCCTTCAAAGAAAAGAGTTTAAAGGGCAAGACTCCAACAGAAGTGGAGCTTGGGATAGGGTCCCTTAAAGAGAAGGTGAAGGACATAGGGGTCTTCAAAGAGGAAAGGAGAAGGGGCATCATCATCCCTCACAATGGTGGAAGAGGGGGCAGGGCTCCTTACTGAGAGCAGAGGAGGTGGGGGCCTCAAGAAGGTGAATGTAAGGGGCAAGGCCCCTCACAGGGATGAAGGGAGGAAGCTTGCAGCAGAGCAGGGAAAAGGCAAAGCTCTTTACTGAATTGCTTAGTTTAATGGGATCTTAAGATGCCTAGGGGCAGTGTGCAGACTCAGGAAAAAATCCTGAGGTGGGACTGGACCAACATGAACTCAGCTAGTGAGTTTATGCATGATGGATGGATAGACTTGTGTGGCATAAGGATTGTATGTCACCGTTTTGTCTATCTCTGGGAGTCTGTATTAAGGGGGTTGGTGCCTCAATGGGGTTGTGATCACTGGGGCTGTGCACCCCTAGGGTTACGTATCCCTGGAATTCTGTGACACTAAGACTGCATGTACCTGGAGTTCTATGCTTTAGAGTTGGGTTGGGGGTTCCTGAGTCACACTAAGTTAGCTGTATAGACTTCATAAGGTTGTACCTTGGTGTGGGATTTGTTCAATTTATGACATGGATTGTGGATATCATATCGTGGCACTGCTGAGATTATGCACACCTCCACTTGGGCTTCCTTAGAGCTGCCTGGGCAGGGCCCACAGAACCCAGCAACTCCTCCCCACCTGACCTGGGGAGACCAAAACATCCTAGCCTGGTGGCATTCTGGGATCTGTAGTTCTCTGGCTGTCTGCACAGTATCCCCTTGAGCCCCTGGAGTATAAGCAGGCCTCCCCTTACAATGTGCTCCCAGAAGGAGAGGAGATGGGGCTGAGCCAAAGCCATGCTTGGATGTCTCTTGGGAAGCATGTGTCCTCCAAGCCCCCTGCTTGGGCCTGTCTCAAGTGACAGATGGCTGGAGCCAGGCGGGGCCAGCTCTCAATCATAGCAGGCATGACTTCCAGGCCCTAAAATAGCCCCAGGGCCTAGGGAGATCATTAATTACCTGATGCAGCTGGGGGCTGCTCTGTCTTCTGGCCTGGTTGGGGATGGAGTGGGCTGGAGGGCTGACAGAAGGGTCTTTACTGGTTGGGTTCTTCACTAGGGGAGCAAGGGCAGACGGGAAAGTGGGACAGTTACATACTATGGGCCCCCTTCATTAGGCAGTATTTCTCTGGGTTTGAACTTTGGGAGGTAAATAACTAAATGATAGGTGTATCTCCGTGGTGAGATTTGAGGGATCTAAGGGAGGGCTTACTTAATGCTTCAAGATAGTTTTCCCTTCAGCCTCCACTCTGCCTGAAGTATTTTCATTAAGACTTCACTCCTCTGGGTGAAGAGCAAAGTGGCACAGGGATGCTTGGGGAGGACAGACCTGGGCAACTTTCTCACAGAGCCCAGAGACTTGAGAGGTCTCTGAGTGGGGGTGGGGGGTGGGGAGAGAGCCTGAAAAACAACTTGCTCTTTCACTTCTATCAGATCCTCTCACCAGAGGCCTGGTTGATTTAGGACCTTGAGTCCTGTGAGGCTGGGTCAAGGTCTCTGAAGGTTGAGGGTGAGGGTGAGAGAAGGAAGAGGAGGATCTGCAGACAGGGCAACCAGCTAAACGGTTGTCAATCTGTCCATCTGTGAATCAGCAGCAGAGAGCAAGGAGATGCTGCTGTTCTGCCTCTTTCCAATCAAATAGCCTGGCTTGGCATTCAAGGCTCCATGGAATCTGCCCCTTTCTGGTCTTATCACTCATATCTACCCCAATACCAACTAAGCAGCAGTCACTCAGGATTCCTTGACACCTCCACACACGTTGGAGAGACAGCCTGAGGGAGCTGGCAGATCACTGGTTCTGGTTCAAGTCTTGATCTATCCTTTATCATCTGTGTTATCTTGGGACAATCACTTCTCTGAGCTTCAGTTCCTTCATCTGCAAAATGGGTATACTGCTACTCAATCTGACCATTTCAGCTGTAAACACAGGAATAATAGACCCTACCCCTCAGGTCTATTATGAGGACTAAATGAGATAACATGTGTAAAGTATCAAGGACACAAAACATGCTCAATAAATGTTGGTCCCTTTGTTAAGGCAGACTGTTGACAGTTTAGCCATCCTTTAAGAACCAGCTCAAAAAATACCCTCTCCAGGTTTTTCCTGGGCTCCCAGTTAGAAGACTAGGGCTCATTTCATGGCCTGCTTTGAACAGTTCCTACCACATAGTAGGCACACAATAAATATTTTTTGAATGAGTAGATACCTTATAGTTCTGTCAGTGGGCTGTCTCTCCCTGCCCAGGAGAGCCAGAACCCTGTTTGGTTCACCTTTGTTCCACAGGCACCAGCTCAGAGCCTGGCATTCAATTTGTATAGGTCCAATTTTTTAACATCTTTGCCCTCTAGGAGCTTGGAATCTAATTGAGGAAACAGGACTGATCCAGAAAGACCTGAGTTCAAATTTGCAACATCTCCTCTTAGCTAGGTGACCTTGAGCAAGTTCCTTTACCTTTCTGGGCCTCATTTACCTCATCAGTGAAATGGGCACAATACTATTCACTCTGCCTACCTCATGGGGTTGTCATGAGAAGACATGGAAATAACAGTGTTTGTGGAAATGCTCTGTAAATTGCTAAGATATGTAAGGGGGGAATATAATATTATTAATAGTGGCAGTAAACAATTATAAGCAATTACTCTGTGCTAGGAATTATTCTAACAGCTTTCCGTGTATTAGTTCATTTAGGAGGGCCTAGCAACCATATGAGGTAGGAAACCGAGGCACAGAGAGATTAAGAACTTTCCCAGTTAATTCCAAGGGGCAGAGCTGGGATTTGAACCCAGGGAGTCTGGCACCCTGGCCCACACTGTTACCTACCATGCTACGCTGCCTCCTTTTACTGTTCCCACTGATAACATTACAGACTTAGGTGCTGAGTTTTGAGGGCCCAATGGGCTACCGTAGAATTTCAGGTAGCTGGGAGCCTGCTGAGGGCTGGAGGCTCTGAAGGGAAGGGAATTTAAGCTGTCTCTAAAGGACAGGTAAGAACTGTAGGATAGGAGAGCAAAAGGGAGTTCATTCCAGGCAGAGGGAATAGCAGGAGCAAAGCCACAGAGATAGCACTGAGTTTGGTGTGTTTGGGGGACAGTGAGGAGGCAAAACTGGCTCAAAAAAAGGTATCTGCTGATGAGGGTGGGGGAAGGGTATTAAATCCCAGGCATGGATTTTGGACGGTGAGAGGGAGATGGTTTGCTCATTTCATCTGTAAACCTGTAACCTCCAAAGGTGTGAGAAGCCAAAAACAGTCCCTGAATTGACTTCTTCCTGGGGGAGAGAGGGGGGACAAGCAGAGGACCAAGCCTGCCGGAGGCATACCCTCCTTCCCAAGGATGTTGGAAGGGTCGGTGGAGAGGGAAGGGGTAAGATACGGTGTGAAATGAATTCCTGACCCCCCAGTGGTGGCCATGTAGAACTGCAGATCCGTGAACCTCAAATGAAGCAGTAGGGACTAGCCCCCATCCCCACCCCCCTCCCACAATTGAGGCTGAAACACATCCTAGAGCTGGACGAGGTGGCAAGGGTCCCTTGGGTTAATCCCCCTAAACTGGGCCTCCTGTGTGAGCAAGCTGTCTATGAAAGGAGCCAATGTAGCGTGGTGGTTTAGCGCACAGGCTGAGTCAGCCTGGGTTAAAATTGAGCTCTGACACTTATTGATCTTGGAGATTTTCTTAAGCTACTTTTGTCTAGTTTTCCCACCCATAATGTGGGGATAACAGTACCTCCTTCATAGGTTTATTGTGAAAATTCAATGTGATAATGTCTGTAAGCACATAGCACATTATCTAGCACATACTGAGTGCTCAATCCCTAGCCAGCTGTGGCAGTAACCCAGAGGCTCTTATCTTCTGGCTCCCTGGTTCTGCAAGCCTCTCCCCACCCCACTACAGACACCACCGCCGCCATCACCACCACTTTGAGGGAGACTGGAAGATGGGGGAGGGGCTCCAGGAATACAGCGGGGCTGTGTGGCTCCCTTGGAAGGTTCAGATTTCCCTCCTACTCTGGGTTTCTCCATCAGCTCAGTAAAGATTCCCAAAGAACAGGGAGGGTTTTGGCAGCTCCTGGGTGAGGCCCCTGCCAGGAGGAAAGGAAGAGCACATCCCTCCTCTCCCAAGGAGCTTGATTCTCTGCGTCCCAAAGGCAGCTGCAATAAGTCCCCTCCCCAAAGGGTCATGATAGGGCTAAGGGGCTGTTTTCCTGCCCAGGCTACTGGACCTAATCCTCCCTCCCTTGGGCCTCAGTTTCCCTGTGGCCTGTGGGAAGAGAGTGCTTCCCGCCTCTCAGTCTCCATGACAACCGCAATCCATGGTGGTGGTGTCCTCCTGACTGGAGAGGTCACCACCTTCTCCTCCCTTATATTCTCATACACTTTCATGCAGATACAATTACACAACCACCATAGACCCATACTCCTAATTATATGACACATCCATACTACCAATCTTCAGACCCGCATGCCACAACCCTGCTAAAATACAGATACCTCACACCCCATACACACTCAGAAATACTCCAGTACACTCTCACACACACCCCACAGACACCCAGGTTACATACCCGTATACACCACACACACCGCTAAGACAGGTGCACAGTCATGTGTAAACACACACACAGACACACGTAAGAGGAGGTACACACTCTCCATACACATACAGGAATATACACACAAGAAAACACTCAGACACCCATAACATATTCTGACCCACACATCTATTACTTATGCATGGGCAGCTCCTAGTTTCACACACACACACACACACACACACACACACACACCCTGCCCTTCCCTGCCTTCTCTCTAAGCACAGGTCTTCCCTCTGCCCCCTCTCTTTGGTACAGAGTAGCCACAGGCTGTCTGAGGGAAGCTGTCTCAGGGGCAGAGGCAGGGCACTGCCCCCCTTCTCTGGTCTGGCCTGGCCCATAGCCTTCACACCAAAAGCTCTGGAGGAGATACCAATCGACAGGCAGGAGTGGCCCCATGAAGAGGAAGAGGCTGTGGCTTGGAGGCTGTGGCTGGGAGGCCTGTGGGGAGGGGGGGGGAGGGGGAGAGGGAGGAGATCCGGGGAGCGAGAGGGGGAGGGAGACTGCGGGCAGTCCTACTCAGGCTGGGGAGCCTGAGGGGGAGGAAGTGTGAGTAGGGAGGGCCAGCCTCAGCCTGTGGGGCCATGCCCCCGGCCCACCATGAACCTGGAAGGGCTGGAGATGGTCGCTGTGCTTGTGGTCCTCGCTCTGTTTGTCAAGGTCCTGGAGCAGTTTGGCCTCTTTGAGCCTGTCTCCTTAGAAGGTAACCCAGGTGTCTGGGCATGTCTGGCCTGCTGGCTAGAAGGACAGTGGCCTGCAGGGTTGGGGAGAAGATTACTCTGACTTGATGACTGGGGTGAGGGCTGCAGGAGTAAGCAGGTTAGTGATGGGATGGGACATCTGCGGGAGAGGAGTTGGGGGAACAGGACATCTGGGAGAGGCAAAGAGGGGGACTCAAGGATTGGACCTGGGGGAGGCGAGGAGGGAATCTGGGGGATTGGGTGTCTGAGGGAGGTGAAGAGAGAGGGCCAGGAGCCAGGGAGGTGATGAGGGGGTACAGCATGGGGGGACTGGGATTGAGGATAAGGGGAGACTGGGGGGAATGAGGAAAAGTCTGGAGACAGGCAGGGGTATCTGGAATAGAGGAAGGAGGTTCCAGGGGTCCTGAGATAACACCAGACTTCTGGGGAGTCCCTTTTGGGGCCAGGGACCCACAATGGCTCTGAAGATGTATGTGACTCGCCACACCTCCATCCTTGTAGGCGTGGGTTACAGGGTGTGTGTGGACTCAGTGTGTGAGAGATACAGGGGGTGTGGCTGTGTGTTCATGTGTGTGAGAAAGGACAAAACGTATGACTACTTGAGCCTGTGTATGTGACAGGGGTGTGATTTAATGTGTCTGAGTGACAGAGTGTGTCGCTTTATGAGATGGCAGATGTGACTGTGCCTGAGGGGCATGGAGTGTGTGGCTGAGCCTCTTGGGGCATCTGATTGTGTGTGTGGCTATTCCCAGAGTTCCCTGATGATATACCAGCTCCATACCCAAGGCTAGGGATGGGGTGGGTTCTGGAGGGACAGGAGTGGGATCACTGTGAATGAGACATTCATAGACAAATCTGGTAGGAGAGTGAGGGGTGGATCGGATCAGGGACCCTGCCTCCCAAGCCGCCTTGCCTCTCCCAGGTCCTCTCAGGATCTAAGGGCAGAATGGGCTCCAGAGTCTAGAGTGGGAAGTGGGAAGGCAATTCTCCACCCAACCCAAAAGTCAGGTGGGGAGAGTGATACTGGAGGTAGAGAGGGGAACATGTTCTGCCTCCCCAGGGAGTTTTAGCCTCTTCCTCTTCTTCATGCTGAGACCTGTGCAGCTCCATAGCATGGCTACAGGAAAACAGGCAAGAACCATGATAAGAGGACTGCAGGGTAGACACCTGGGAGAACTGAAAAAATGTGAAAGGAGCTAGGGAAGAAGGTCCGTGAATTGCCTGCTCTAGAATTCCGTAAGAGCAGAAAACTCCTAGTCTACCCTCCATCCTCTGCTGCATTTATTGGGGTGGGGTGGGGTGGGTCGCAGGGATTGGTCCTAGATGAACTGGGATTCATCCAGTCCTGAAAAGATGAAGTCAGTCGGGCTCTAACTTTCCATCCCCTTTAGACTATTGGTGGGAAGGGGGGAGGCATCCTGTCTGCTGAAGGCACCCCCTTTCTCTTCCCACCTTCAGAGGAGCCCAGAGGAGACTGAGTCCTTGGAGCAGGCAGGGGACCAGATGGGGGGATGTGTGAAGAGGGGGAGGTTGGGAGAGGCGGGGCGAGCCAACCCCCAGTCCAGAGGCTACTACACCACCAGAGGCCCGAGGCACAATCGGCTTCGGGAAACCAAAGTCCAGGCTAATGGAGCCCTGGGCCAGAGGCCAGGCCGCCATCGATCCCTCACCCAGCTCACTGCCTCCCTCCCACGTCTCCATAGCTCCTGGGGAGAGAGGACAAATGGGAGGGAGAGGAGGCGCTGACTTCAAGCAGTTCCCTTCTGGGAGCACAGCATCTTCCTGAGGGTGGAGCCGGCTTGGAAGGCAGGGCCTGCAAGGGAGCTGGGGTGCCAATCTACAACTAAAGGAAATTGGGCCCCTCCAGGAATGGACTGAGGCCAGCTTCAGTCAGTATGCCAGGTCCAGTGAGCTCTGGCCCTCGAGTCTGGAGGTGGGTGCAGCCAGGAGACAGACACACAACAGGAACTTGGAGGGTCTCCCTGGGATACAATTAGAGCCGTAGGACATGTGTAAATAAGAGGAAGTGAGGGGAACTGTGATCAGTGGGCTCTGGGTAGTCCCACATTACAACAAAATACTCATCTCCAAGGTCTGTCATTGCCTGAAAGTTTGCTATCATTTCACCTTCAAAGAGTAAGCCATACTGGAAAAGACTGGGAAGGGACACACTTTTAGGGTGGATGAGTTCTCTGAGAACTCTGTTCTGCTGGTGGGAAGATTCTAGGTGCCTTGGAATGAGGGGTTATAGGCAAGAAAGGTGGGGGTGTACCCAAGGCAAATGCAGGTTCTGTGGGTGAGGTGCAGTCTTAGGTATCTGGGTGCCATGGGCACCTAGGTTACAATATGATATGGGCATGTGTGTGGTGACCTTGATATGTCATGGTGACCACACTGTGATGTGATGTCCCAGGGTCATTGTGTGTTCTTGTGTGGTTTGATCATGCTGTGTGTAAGATGGCCTGTATGGTTCCTAATGTATGTCTGTCATGTTTTTCCCAGGTCAGTCACATTTGTATATGTTTGTATTAAGAAGTACTAGGTCAAAGTGTGTATGTCTGTGTGTGTGTGTGCATGTGTTGGGAGGCCACTGGGTATGAATGAGGTACTAGGTATCAAGCGGTCCTTGTGTGGCATCCATCACTCTGATTTATCATACTATGTATACACACCTGTCACTGTGTGTGTGTGAGAGAGGCAGGCAGCCCCCGGGTTGGACATCACCCTCAGAGGTCCAGCTGTAGCACTGGAGCCAAGGACACTGGGTCAACAAAGACTGAGGCCAATGCTATTTCCTCCCCCCACCCCCGGCCACCTCGCTGTTCCCAGCTGTGTCCCTTTATACAAGGTGCGGAGCCACCTTGGTGGACTTCCCATGCCTGTGAAACCCACTGGACTCCCCTAATCGGCCCCAGCTACTCTCACCATTACCCACCCCCCATTTCCCCCCAACACCCGCCCCCAGCCAGGGTTGATTTGTGATGGTGGGGAGGGTACAAGGAACAGAGGGACAGTGGGGTTAATGTACCTTCCTGGGGTCTTCTCTCTTCCCAGGCCACCCTCCAGGGCCCACTAAAAAAGCGCTGAAGCAGCGGTTCCTCAAGCTGCTGCCTTGCTGCGGGCCCCAAGCCCTGCCCTCAGTCAGTGAAAGCAAGTGCCTCTCCTGTGCTTCCGGGGGTGGGGCCCGTATGTGTCGGGGTGTGACCGGTGTGAGGGGAGCCGGCCTGCGTGAGTGTGTGTGGGCGTGACCAATGTGGCGGAGGTGGGCTGGGCACTGACTAACCAGGAGTGTGAGGGGGCGTGGCTACGCAGCGCAGAGCGGAATGTGTGGGCGTGGTCAGTTTGGAGGCGGGGCCTGAGTGTGTGGGCCATCTGGGTGTGCGAAATGGGCAGGATCTGGGTGTTTGGGCGTGGTCAGTGTGACAGGCTGAGGCCACTCTGAGCCTGTGTGAGCGTGGCCAGTGTGGCAGGGGTGGGACCAGGCGGCTGTGAGGGTCTGTGCGTGGCTTAGCTGGGGTTAGTGTCTGGCCGCCCTCCCCGCCCCTGGGCATGTTTTGGGCCTTGAGATGTAGGTCACCAATGCCTTGACTAGATGGATGGAAGTGTAATGATGGAGCCCGCCTTCCTCCAGATGCCAGGGTACTTGAGTTTCCTAGTACCAGCCTGGTCCCCAGTTGAGTGACCTCGCTTTGTCTGTAGGCCTCAGTTTCCTCATTTGGGCTTTGCCCACCTCACAGGATTATACATACTGCATCTTTGCAAGCTATAAAGGACCGGTTTGTACTCATTATTTGAGAAGGTCGTTGTGTTTGATTCTGCTGGGTCCCACAATGGGGGTCGATTCGGGAAAAGGGCAGGGGGATGTGCGCGGGGTCCGATTCGTGTGTGTCTGTGCTCATTCGTTACGTGTGCCTCTGTGCGCGTGGGGGGCTAGGGTGTGTGCACTGTAACACGCAGGTCTGTGAGATTTGCTGTGAGTGTGAGGGGCGAGGTGTGTGCAGCTGGCCGGGTCCTCCGCTTTCTCGGTGACAGTTCGCTCCCTTCAGCATTAGCCGCCCCAGCCTCCCTCCGCCCCCACAGACCCCGCCCGCTGGACCCAGGTGACTTACTCTCCTGGTGGGGGCGGGGGCGGGGGACTTCGGGAGCCTGGGGTGGGGGCACCTGCCTGGGGAATGGATGTTGGGAACAGGGGCGGGGCTGATACGGGGCCAGGGGTGGTGGCCTTCTGTAAGGCACACTAGTGCTCTGGCAGGAGTGGGGTGTGGAGGGGGCTTGGCTGGAGCTGGGCGGGGCATGGCTCGGGCATGGCTGGGATAGGCGGGGCTTGGCTGGAGGGAAGGATCTGGGCGGGGCAAGGGTGAGACCGGGCGGATCTGAGTTGGTAAGGGGAGGCCCAGAGCTCGAACCCTCAGAAGCCCCCTCTCCAACCCAATTTTCCTACTCCTGGCCTTCTGGGACAAAGACTGGGCTGGGGGCCTTCCCCTCCAACCATGGATCAAGGGCCCAGGGGCCAGCGCTGACTCAGACCCCGGGCTCTGGGGCCAGGCCTGGCCTTGGCCTGGGCCCGCTGATATACCTCGAAGCCGACCAGCATCTTCTTGGCTCTGGGTCCGGGGAACTGGCCGGCTGGTCTCCGGCGTCGGATATGGGGGGGATGGATGGTTCAGTGATTTTGAAGAGGGGTCGTGGGGGACAGGCCTGAGGCGCGGCTGTCCCCCCCAACCGCCCCCACCCCGCAGACAGCGTGGAGGATGAGTTTGAACTGTCCACCGTGTGTCACCGGCCCGAGGGTCTGGAGCAGCTGCAGGAGCAAACCAAGTTCACGCGCAAAGAGCTACAGGTCCTGTACCGGGGTTTCAAAAACGTGAGTGCAAAGCAGAACCAAACTGGGGAGGGGCAGGGCCTATCCAGGACTTTTCTGAAAGGTTGGCCTGGAGGCTTTGAGGAGTGACAGGGGAGGGGAGGAGAAGGGACAGCTCCCCTTCCACCACAGACCAAACTTCTAGGTTCCTGCTGGTTTGAGAAGGGGCGGAGCCTGTAGATTGGTCTGTCAGTTCTGTGTTTTTTATTTGTGCGCTTGGGAGAAGTCTTTCCTCCAGGAGAAGAGCTACATGGTGAGCCCCCTGGAGACACGAAGATTTCCCCTCTCTCTGGGAGTCTCTGGACAGGGAGGGTTGGGTGGGAACCTGGGGGGGGGAGGGGCGGTGAGTGGAAGGGGGTTTTGTCTCTTCCTTCAGTCTGGTTTCCTTCCCTACGCTACCCCCAGGAATGTCCCAGCGGAATTGTCAATGAGGAGAACTTCAAGCAGATTTATTCCCAGTTCTTTCCTCAAGGAGGTGAGGGGACAAGTCCTGAGAAGAAGCAGCTGTCCATCTCTAGGCTGACTTGGGGAGAGGGCTGGAAATGCCAAGTGAATGGGGTTTGAGGAGCCCCACAGAGGTAGGGAGGCAGGAAGTCCTCTCCTGTCTGGAAGCCAAGCTTACTCATCCATACTTATCCTGCAGACTCCAGCACATATGCCACTTTTCTCTTCAATGCCTTTGACACCAACCATGATGGCTCAGTCAGTTTTGAGGTGAGCTGGAGACTGTGGGCCAGGGAAGCATGTTTCCTGGGGCTTCAGGGCCAGGCCAGACCCAGAGAGAGGGTTGGGTGAAAGGTATCAGAAGACCCATTTTCCCCTGCCTCCTTCCTAGGACTTTGTGGCTGGTTTGTCAGTGATTCTTCGGGGAACCACAGATGACAGGCTGAACTGGGCTTTCAACCTGTATGACCTCAACAAGGATGGCTGCATCACCAAGGAGGTACAAGGCAACTGAACAGCTGGAGGGGTTGTATGTGTGTGGGAGGTGTAAAGAGCCCATAGGAGGGAAATGTGACCCACATATACATCACCAGCAAGGGGTGGGGTCTGCCCTAGGCTCTAGGCCTTCTAGTTTGGAGGCTGGAGGCTCTGAGGAGGGATCCTCTTCTCTCTCGGCCTAACAGGAAATGCTTGATATCATGAAGTCCATCTATGACATGATGGGCAAGTATACATATCCTGCACTCCGGGAGGAGGCCCCAAGGGAACACGTGGAGAGCTTCTTCCAGGTGCCTGGGACTGGGTAGGCTGGGTTTTAGAGTGAAGGGAAGGAGGTGAGGTCCCAGAAGGGAACTTAACCGAGTTCTGCCTGCCTCTCTCCTGTCATCCCTTCTGTTTTCCCTACCTGACTACCTTTTTGCAGAAGATGGACAGGAACAAAGATGGCGTGGTGACTATTGAGGAATTCATTGAATCTTGTCAAAAGGTACAGGGCCCTGCCCTCTACATTTTCCTGGTCTGGACTCAGGGCCTGATTCAATGATGTAAGAGAAGGCTCCTTTGGGCAGAGTACTATTTCCCTAACTCACCGCCACCTCTGAATCTTTTTCCTTCATAACTTGGGGAGGCCTGTCCCTTCCCCACCTCTCTGGGTGTCTCCTTCCTCACTGCCTCTCTCTGTCTCTGAATGTCCCCATTTCTGAGTCAGTGTCCTTCTCCCTGTCTCTGATAAGCTCTTTTTCTTTCTCTCCAATCTGCCTCTCTCCCACCACGGCTACAGGACGAGAACATCATGAGGTCCATGCAGCTCTTTGACAATGTCATCTAGCTCCCCAGGAGAGGGGGGTCAGTTGTCCTGGGGGGACCATGCTGTAGCCCTAGTCCGGGTGGACCTCACCCTTCTCTTCCCAGGTCTGTCCTCATCCTAGCTCTACCCTGGGGGCTATAGGAATCCAAGAGCCTGGGGAGTCAGTGGTCCAGATTGCTGGAGCTGAGGGGGCTATAGAGTGGGCAGAGTGTATCTGTGGGGTGTTCCCAACTCCCAACAGCTCCCCCTTCCTGCCTGAAACTCAGTGCTGAGGGTGCCCCTGCTATAGGAATTGAGTGGTCCTCCCCCTTCCACCCCCACTTGAGAAACCACAATGCTAGACAAAATGTCTCCTGCTATGGTGCTTCCCCCATCCCTGATCTCATAACCATTTCCCCTAAGACCCCCCTTATCAGAAAGGCTGTTCTGTCCTTGGCACTGACTGGCCTTTCAGACCAGGGCCTTTGAGAGCCCTGTAGGAGGTGGACAAGAATGTAGAGGGAGTAATCTTGGGCCTGAGCCAGTGCTTAGGTCCTAGGCGGTAGCTGGGTTAGAGAACAGAAGGGCCTGGGGATTATCAGTGAGAGCATGCCAGGCTATAGCTTTGAGCTCTACAGGTCTGCCATTCAAAGCTGTCAGAATATGAATTTCCAGGCTCTTCAGAAGACCTTGTTTCCTTGGAAATACCCCAGAAAATTTCCAAGTATCCCAGGAGAGTCTGGGATCCTGGTGTTTGGCTCATTCCCTCCTCTCCTCCCTTCCTGTTTGTGTAGTGGTGGTGGCAGCGGGGGGGAAGATAGGTGGGAGCTGTCTTGGCTGATACCTGCCAAAGTTTCAGCCTACCCTCTCTGATGGCTACAACTTAAGTTTTCATTTGCCATTTCCTCTCGACTTGGAGGCACAGAGTAAGTCAGGGACAACACAGTGGATGCCTTAGAAGAAAAAGGAAGGAAGGAGGCAGGCATAGATTTGAACCCAGTGTGGGGGCATTTATTAGACTCTGTGATATACCCAGGCTCTATTCCTGCCCCCCGACATAGCCTCCTAATTGCCCACCCAGAGTCTCCTCTTGCTCTATTCAATCTACCCAGAGATGCCCCTGAG
This sequence comes from Phocoena phocoena, assembly GCF_963924675.1. Lineage (NCBI taxonomy): Eukaryota > Metazoa > Chordata > Mammalia > Artiodactyla > Phocoenidae > Phocoena > Phocoena phocoena. Next base: position 26,665,610 of record NC_089234.1, read on the forward strand.
CACACCTTGAAGGCAGGAACCATAGGACCCAGGTCCCACCTCACTGTCAGCACCCCTGCCGTGCCGCCACCCCTTAATATATCTGCTTGTCCCGTTTAGCTCACTCTCCCAGTCAGCTGTGATCTGAGGGGAGGGTCCCCAGGGAGCCCCCTTTCCTATCAGAACACTGTTGACTGCTTTGCATTTTTGGTTCCTCTGTAATTTTTGTAAAATAAGAAGTACACCGGATCCAATAAAACACAATGGCTATGCACAGGCTCTGTCTGCCTTTTTGTCTCTCCTACCCCGCACATAACTCACAACCCATAATTCATACAGCCTTTTGGATTCCAGAGAAAATGCTTCCTTTCCTATAGTATGGCCAACCCTTGGCAGGAGATCAAGGCACAGGTTCTGGAAGGGTTGGAAACCTACTGGACCTCAGAGAGGCCCCCGAATCTCCCTCCCACATCCTTAGAGGAGACAAGGAAGAGGAAGGTGATTGATGTCCTGAAGACTATGCCAAGCAAGCTGTCTTTTGGCTAAACATTCTTACAAGTCAAATCCAGAATTTCTAATTTACAGACATCTTTGTTAATTTCAGTGTTTTCTTTTGAGAGGGGAATTCCCTTTAGTTTCTAATGAAAGTTCCTTTGTATAAACATCCCAACCTTGCCTCTAGTATGGAGGTACATTTGTGTCTATACTGCAGCCAAGAATGATGGGGGAGCAGATGAAGTGGACCCAGGGCAGGTCACCGTGGAGCAGGTGACACAAAGGGTAATAGAAACTTCCTGTGCGGGGTGGGAACCTTTCTTTGTTCTGCTCCTGGAGAGGGGCCGCCAATGGTAAGTTCCTCTCATCCTTTCTCTAGGGCACCATTATGTGGTGATTAAGCTTCACTATCCATAGGAGGGGGATCAGGCCTTCTCTCCCAACACTGTACATGTTGACAAGGTCAAGGGAAGGGTATGGGTGTCCAAGAAACAAAAACTTACTTCCAGATTCCATCATTTTGTCATCTGGTTTCACTGCTCACATCATCACACAACTGTCTGCTCCTTAGGTCCTTGGGTTTCTTTGGGTCACAACCCCTCTGAAGGATCTAATTAAAGTTGTGGGCCCACTGTCTAGAAAAAAAAAAAAAACCAACACACTTTTCCATATATTTTTGTGTCCCTGAAGCCCATCCATGGGCCCTAAGTTAAGAACCTGTGATCTAGTCTACCTTTCAGCCTTCCATTGTACAGAAGAAGAAAAAGGCCCAAAGAGCGGAGAGGACTTGCTTAAGGTCACCTGGTGAGTTTACACGAGGATTGATACTTGATTGATACTACTAGACCCAATCCCCCAAGTCTCTGTTCAGGGTGGCATTGGGGCACAGTAAAAATTTGTGTGTGAAAGATGGATGCTGTGCATGTCATGCATAATCCAGACAAGGTGACACTGTGACAGGCTCTCATGTTGCCCTATACTTTTCCTTCATGGCACTTCTCAGTTTGTAACTGTATATTTAAGTACATTTATTTGAGTGATTGTCTTTTTCGATACACTGTAAGCTCCTGAGGGCTCCTTGAGTGCCCAGACTAGGTTTTTTTTCCCCCTCCCCATCCTATCCTGGGGCCTGGCACATAATAGGCATTCCATAATTGTATGAATAACTGTAAGATTTGGATAAGTGGACATGGTGAGTGTATGTATATAACTGGGTTAGGTATGGAGACAGTCTATATTTTAGGGTAGATCCAAGCTTAAGGGAAATTGAAGTCTGAAGCTGAGAATTTCTAGGAAATGAGAAGTACCCCAGAATTTCTAGGAAATCAGAAAAAAACAGGAGGTTGGCATTCTGATCATTTTTTTCTGGCCACTGGTTGGATTCTGAATGTTGTTAGCTGCCCCATCTCAAAACACTTCTTTATTGCCTTCCAGTATTTCATACTCTCCTGGTTTTCCTTTTACCTTTCTGGCCATCCCTTCTCATCCCTCCCTTGATGACTCATCCTTCTCAACTGGAATATTAAACACTGGGCCCCACAGCTGAGACCTGAGCCTCTTTTCCATATCACATCCAATCCCATGGCTTTAAACACTATCTGTATGCAGGTGACTCCTAAGTTTTTATCCCCAGAATTCTCCTCTGAGTTCCAAGACCCATATATCCAATTGCCTGTTTGACGTATCCATGTGGATCTGTAATGGTCATACTTAACATGTTCAAAATGGAGCTTTGATTCATGCCTTCCCAGTCCTCACCATCTCAATAAACCAACTACCTAGTTGCTCAGGTCAAAATGTAAGAGTCTTCCTTTCTTCCTCTCACTCACTCTCCCTCTACTCCCCTGTAATTCATCACCAATCCTGGGGAATTCCCTGGGGGGGGGGGCGCATCAGTGGTTAGGACTCGGTGCTTTCACTGCCCAGGGCCAGGTTCAATCCCTGGATCCCTGGTTGGGGAACTAAGATCCTGCAAGCCGTGTGGTGGGGCCGGAAAAAAAAAAAAAAAAAATCACTAATTCCGCCATCAAAGGTGCACCATCTCTCTCCATTGCTGTTCCTAGTCTACGCCACTATCATTGCTTAACTAGATTATTACTTATTCATCCATCTGAAGAAGACCCTTCCTTGCTGTGGTTACTCTTCATATCACTAGATTTCCTTCCTTCAAGGCACTCATCACAAACTGAGTTCCTGTGTGTGTACTGAATTTGTTACTGTTTCCACAAGCAGAAAGTAAGCTCTGTGAGAGCAGGACCCTATCTTGTTCATTCCTCAAATGTTTATCGTAGGCCTACTAGGCTCTGATTCCTGTTGTACGTGCTGGGCGGGTGGAGGTGTGGTACAGAGAGAAAGTGTGTGGCAAGAATTGCCCTTCAAGTTTGAGAAGTACAGATATGGAAGGTGCATCTTGCCTGGGTCATAGACACCAGAGTGTTGGCTATGGAGAGTAGATGAAATTGTGGCTGATGACTTGCTAGAAGTTGCCACAGTGTAAAGTATGAAGCAGAGAGGAGAGTGTCATGAGACTGAGGGCTGGGGTCAGCTGGAATGACAGCTCCCAAATCCCCCAAAGGACCACAATATCCAGTGAAGCTGCTATGGCCCCCAACTGTCATCACAGGAGGTCCCCTAAGAAAATACTTGCTCCTAACCCCCATCTTAACACTCCATGATTAAAAAGAAGAGGAACTATAAGAGTCCATGGGGCTACAAGTTGGGCTACCGCTGGAGGAGTCTAATATGAGATTCAAGTGGAAGATGGACAATGCTAAGTCTTAATAATCAGAATGAGACTGAGATGCTTATTTCACATTTGTACCTCACATGTAGCCACAGATCTCTCAGCCAACAAGTGCATTATGACAGAACCAAAGGGAGCCCTGAGAACATACAGCAAGGGGACCCAAGCCCATCTAGGGCCCAGGGAAGGCTTCCACAAGGAAATGATGTTTATGCTGAAGCCCAAGGGGTCCCTCTTCTCCTTTACACACACTTCATACTCCCCATTCCCAAACAGGCCAGGCCTTTTCGTCCCTTCCTATATTTGTACTCTACTTGCCTAGAGTGCTCTCTTCTCTTCCCCCCTGTTCAACCTGGCTAACTCCTATTTAACCTTTATGACCCAGCTCGAAAGTGAAGCCAAGGCCGCTGCCTCTCCCCAAAGGAAGATGAAGTCGGTCCCTCCTCTGAACTCCCACAACACTTGGGTACACCGTGTGGGTATTATGTGTGTACTCGCTAGTCTGCACCACCATGCTGGGAGCTCATAGTGGCCCAAGAGGCCAGTACGGGGCAAGCTCAATAGGTGTCAGCTGAATGAAGGAATGTAGGAATGATTTAATTTTTAAAAGAGGTTAGCGCCAAGCTGGAGGTAGGGGGAAATGTTTCACGGCAGAGGAGTGAGCTGAGCTTCTTGGAGTGCTGTCTTCGTAGAACCGAGCCTGGGTGGGGCTGATGTAATGAACCAACCTGTCAGAAGAATCTCAGTAGAAAGTAGGTCAGTTTCTTCCTGTCTCTTTAAGAACTAGAGGCTTGATTTCCGCGCCTGCGCATTGAGAAAGTAAACACCTCTCTTTTTCACCCACCCCCGCCCTATCCACATCCTTATTTCCCCAACCCAGCCTCCTCCCATTCTCCCCTTCTTCGGGTGGGGTAATGGTCCGTTCCAGGGAGTCTGGCTCGTTCTGGAGGGTGGCGAGCATACAAATGGTACATTTCACTGCCTTCATTACCTTCCGCTTTTCGCGGCTTGTCTGTTCTACTTCCCCTACCGAATGAAGCTCAATAGGCTGGCCCAAAAGAAGGCGGGGGAGTCGGGTTGAGGGGACCGGTCTGAGCCGGTCTCCGGCGCAGGCGCACTGCGGATAAACAGGAAGCGGGAGGTAGGGGCAGCTGCAGAGGAGATCCAGGAGCTTCGGGAGGAGGCAGCGGGAGTACGAGGATTATCGGAAGGGCAGCAGAAGCTAACTGAGAACGAGAAAAGGAGCCTTGGCCATCTGCCTCCAGGGAACGAGAGGTCGCAGCCTCGCTCTCTGCTTAGGCTTCCGGCTCCCCAGCTAAGGCTGAGGCTGCGGCTGCGGCTGACAAAGGGCTCGCGCTGGTGCCGCCGCCCTTCTCATCCGGGCATTAGGGTCCCTGCGGAGAGGGAGGGGGAAGGGCAGAGGGGGAGGGGAAAGAGCGGAGGGGCGCGCGCTTAAAGCCGAGGCCCTTTTTGGGGCTCTCCGGGCCGGCGGCCCTACGGACGGAGGCCGAGGAAGACCTGCAGAGGTGGCGGCGGCCGGGGGCAGGAGGATGGTGCAGAAGGAGAGCCAGGCGGCGCTGGAGGAGCGGGAGAGCGAGCTCAACTCCAACCCTGCCGCCTCCGCGGGCGCATCGTTGGAGCCGCAGGCAGCTCCAGCCCCTGGAGAAGACAACCCAGCCGGGGCCGGGGGAGCAGCGGTGGCCGGGGCGGCAGGAGGGGCTCGGAGGTTCCTCTGTGGCGTGGTGGAAGGTGAGCGTTGTGGCGCGGGCTGGGCAAGAGCGTCCTCACTCCCTCTCCACCCCAGTAGTAATACGTTCTTTCCTTTTTGCGGGGGCAGGGGGCTCTAAAAGGGGGTTATTCCCTTGGGTCTGAAATTTGACCCTGCTGAAATGAGGGAAGAGGCGAGAGGATGGGCAGGTCTTTTTTCGCGTTGTGAAACGGCGTCGAATTTCCTCCTGGCTATTAACAAGCCTGACCCCACCCGCCTCGGGCTTGGAGCCAGGCATGCTCCAATGGAAGCGGTGTAAGGAGCCTAGTCTTAGGCTCTGAGTTTTACGTCTTTGTACCTTGGTATGTTGTTCTCTAGGGTGGTTTGTGTTCAAATGGAGAGAGGTGTGTAGTTTTGTTGTCCCCACCCTTTCGAAAAAAGACTACCCGTACAGGTGTGCTAGTTGTATTCCTGGAGTGAAGAGAAGCACTGTCATCTTACAGTTTTACAAATTCCTTTTTGCTTAGAATTTTTGTTTGTTCTTGTGTTTTTTTGTTTGTACTTGTGTTTTTGTTTGTTTTTTTGCTGGCCAGTCCCGAACCCCCCCAACCTTTGAAGATTGATTTGCAGCCTAGAAAATTGCCCTTTGCCAACTACTGTGCCTTGCCTCTGAGGGATGAAGCTTTGACTTTAATAGTATCTGAGATACGGAATTTTAGTGACTGCAAAAGAGGTGTAAAAGTTCCCTTCTCACTTCCTTCCCATTTCCATTTAAAAGGAATGATGGACTTTTTTGGTGGTTGGGGAAAATGACCAGAAGATTGTATCACAGTTCATGAATGTAATGAACAAATGTTCGGCTGTGCATTCTAAGCTAAGCATGAATCAGTTTCATTATTGCTCTTTCCTGGAGTACAGCATGTATTTGAACTTTCTGAAGTATTTTGGCTGACCCAGGGTTTCTTAGCTGTATACTTTATTAGTTCTCCCCTATATGTGGTGGGCATAGGAGTAACACTGTAGAAAAGACTGGTCTTTATGAAAAAAACAGAAAGATGTGGAAAAGGAAAGAAGGATTGTCCTCTTGGTTGAGAGCTTTGGTACTCACGGAGTATTCATTTGAAAGATGGGTGGTGGTTATGCTATATTAGATAAAGTTTGATTGTAGGAGAGAACAGACTAATTGGCAGCTACCATAAGGAATGAAACGATTCAGCAAAGTTAACTGTCTTGCAGAATTTTCGGGAAAACAGAATGGAAAACTGCCTGTGTATTTGACTGGAGTCAGTGTTTATGAAAACATGATTGCTTTGTTTGATTTATGCATTGATGTATATATAGAGCTAGAATCTGTGCTTTGTTATGTAAGATCTTGGGGTGGAGGGTGGGAAAGGAGTGCTGGGGGATTAGAAATTTTAGAGCTAGACTAAAGTGAATCTAAGGAAATTTGCCTGTCCATTACACCTTCAGTAATTATGGAGAAAAGTTAGTTGTGGTTTAGATCAGTTGGTTTGTTTTTCAGAGTAGTATTAAAAGGGAACTAGTTTACTTAGAATTGTCTTATCTGTCATCTTTTCTCCTTCCAATTCCTAGTATGTTTTCTTGGTGACTGAGCACCTGATATTTTTTTTGGTGTTCGTTTTGCTTTTCTTTCCCTCACAAACCTGTGTTGATTTTATTTATTTATTTATTATTTTTGAGGTTAATTTGTGCTTTTATTTGCCAGTATAATTTAACTACAGTGGCCTGCAAACTTTTTTGATCTAAAAAGTACATTTTACATCACAATCCAACAAACACACACACATATATATAATATGTATACATATATAAAAGTGAAACAAAAGTTTTGCTAAAAACATCTACCCTGAGTGTTAATTCTTTTTTTTTTTTTAAGACTTTTTTTAAACCAAGTATGAACTGCACTGACACATCATAATCACCAAAGCCCCCAGTTCATCTTAGGTTCAGTTTAATGAAGTGAATAGTGTTGCACGTTCTATGGACAGACCTTTGTTGATTTTAACTCGTGTAACAGCACTGCTTCCTCTGCAGTGCCAATTAACTAAAACCATGAACCTTACTCTGAAAGAGCAAAGTTAGGATTCCTGAAGATTAAAGTGTTAGTCACTTGAAAAAACAATTTTTTTTTCATGTTGAAGCAGCTCTAAAGGAGAGTTTAGTGCCTACTACTTAAGAGAAAAATGATAATGCAGAGTGTTGTAGGAAAGCTATAAAGACTTGTGAAATTTACCTAATACTTTAAATCACCTGTAAGAGAGTAACCATTGAATTGTCCAGATTGAAAGTGCCACAGTTTCATGTATTAGTATGTAACGAATTTTTCTTTGGCCTGTCATTGTCTTTGTGGTGCAGAGTAACCATTCTATCTAGAGTGGAGCTTATTACTGTTAAGAAATTTTGGTTTTTGAGTTAGTTTCTTAAACTGTGTGTGTGTATGTAAGGAACATTATGTGTTCAAAACACAATTTGAACCATTTTTATGATACTCCTGGGAGGTTGTCCTTATCTCTTGCAGATGATTAGACTGAAACAGGTGGAAAATAAAGGTTAGGCAAGCTGTAAGGTGTGATTAGCACAAGCCACAGCTCTAAATACCAGTTTGGTGCTTATACCACTACTTAAGTCATCATTCTGCAGTTCTGTTTCTTGCAGTGTGCATTACTATTGCTTTGCCCCCATCTAGGATACTCTGGAGTGAGTCACGTTCTTGAATTTTCAGTTGTTCATATACATTTGCTCTGGAATTGAGATTGCTTGAGAGTTTCCTGTTTGGGCCAGTTCCAATGTTGAATTTGTTGAGTGTAGTTTAAGGCATTTTTGGGTCCCTTTTATAATTTTGGGAACCAAAAAAAAAATAAAAGCCATCATAAAATTAGATGAATCAGATTCTTTTCTAATTCTGTCCCTGGTTTTTTCCCTACCTTACTTGTTTTCACCCCTTCCCCCTCTAAAAGTGGTTTAACTCCCCTTCTAGGTAGTAATTGTTATTATTAGCAGTTTGTGGTTACTTTGCTTCCCCTTTCCCCACTGTAAGATTGAGATAATCTTTTTAAAAGTTAGATTTAAATATATTTAGTCTTTTTTGGCAGTGAAAAGAGATGATGTTTAGTTATTTTTAGATGACTTTATCACATAAATAATGTGTTCATGGTAGAAAAATCAGAAAATTTACCTAAGCAAAAAGGGAATTAAAATCACTGTAAAATATCACCCCAAAATACCTTAATGTTTTACTAAACATCCTTCAGATCTTTGTATATTGTACATATTTTTTACAAAGTGGTATTGTATGTATTGTAACCTGCTTTTCTCAGTAGATAGTTTATCACATTCTTATAATTTCATTCTTACTTTGGATCTAGGATTTTATGGAAGACCATGGGTTATGGAGCAGAGAAAAGAACTCTTTAGAAGGTAATTTTTTTATTATGTGAAGGAGAGTCTTAAACAATTAACATTTCCTTTTTTTTTTTTTTTTTTAACATTTCCTTTTGTTTGAGGAAATACACTGAATAGGCCAGGTGCAGTTTGATGATTTCTCAGTTGCAGAAGTTACTTTACTTTGGTCTTTTTCCTCTTCTTCACCTAAGGCAGTGGTTCTCAAACTTTCCTGGGAAAGCTGGATAGGTTTTGGGCTCATCTGTCTTACTCAGAACTGTTGTATTTTTATTTAAGACTGTTTATAATATGTTGACATTCCTTATAGTATTTAATTTTTTACAACTCCACTGGATTACAAAAAAGTTAAAAGCTACTGCCAGAATATTAGATTTTTAAGAGACAGAGCTGCTCCAAGAAGAGGAAAAAAAGTGAGATTTACAGGTTATACATGTTGCCTGTTTATATACATGTAATTTTTTCTCCTCTTAAGGCTCCAGAAATGGGAATTAAATACATATCTGTATGCTCCAAAAGATGACTACAAACATAGGATGTTTTGGCGAGAGATGTATTCAGTGGAGGAAGCTGGTAATCTTTTTCTTTTTAATCCATAAATTCTGAGTACATGAAGAAAACAGCTATATTTTAAATGTAGTTGTACAAGAATTAAGTATTCCACTTTCACTTTGTAGGTAGTTTTCTTTTATATGGTTACTCTGTGTGTTAGTGCATATTGAAAGAGTAACTCTAACAATGTGTAGCCATGGTGTGATTTACAGGTATACCAGTCTGACTTCACCTGTTCTGTGGTCATAAATTGTGCTTTTTAACTTCTGCCAGTGGACTAAACAGTGGGCCATTAGACAAAGAGGTGCTGAAGCAGGGCTAGGCCTAGGGCAAGGCAAGTGAGGGGCCTGCCGGCAGTGCAGATTTTAAAGGACTCCAAAAATCAGTAATCAAGATAAATAATACTTTATTACCCATTTTTTAAACCAGAACTAATGCAAAAAATCCACGAACAAAATACCAAAATTTTAAATAAAGATAGGGTTAGTACTACTGATCCTTTTGCTTCAGACTCAAGTATGGCTTGGTCTTGACCACTTGATTTCTGTTACTGGTCCTGTCTTTATTTAAAATGAAGAAGGGCCTCACCTTAGTCTGGGCCTATACTGAAGTGAAAAGCCATCCTGAACTATCCTTGTTACATGTGTTCTTATGTCGAGTTAGTTACATAAAGTTCATAAATAAGAGAAGTAAATTAGACAAGTGGTGCTTTTCTTTGGGGACTTGAGTGAATGGGGGAACATTTTCATACCTTGAATTAAATGGTAGCTAACAATATATCTGGTTACAGAGCCCAGTCAAGGCACTGAAGGCAGAAAGTTTTCTTAAAATATGAAAAGCAATTAAAACTCGATCTAGTGTTGTTGTTTACTACTCTATATAACTTAAGTGTCTTCAACTTGATTATTTTCTGGTGTTGCTGGTAATGAAATTTAATATGATCAAAATATAGTCAAATGACTATCTTGAGATACCACTGAAAGTTATTTAAAGATATATCCTGTGGTATGGAATAGTCAATTTACTTAGGAATTATGGAATTATGACATTATGGAATGTCAATTTACTTAGGAAAATTGTCTTTCACATTTTAGAGACTTAAAACTGTGATGAATATTTTTCTTGTAGTTACAAAGATGTCAAGATTGTTAAGGCCATCACTTAACCCTGGTTCTTAAGAACACATTTTTCTTTTTTTCCAAATTATAAAGTTGCTATATGTAGATGTATTTATTTAGGAATTCCAGTTGTACAGAGACAGCAAAAACAAAAGCATACCTCTCAAATACTATAGGAAATAAAAATGTTTTGTATTCAGTAAGAGAACTGATGCTTAATTCAGTATTTTTTTTTTTTTTTTTTTTTTTTGCGCTATGCGGGCCTCTCACTGCTGTGGCCTCTCCCGTTGCGGAGTACAGGCTCCGGACGCGCAGGCTCAGCAGCCATGGGTCACGGGCCAGCCACTCTGCGGCATGTGGGATCTTCCCGGACTGGGGCACGAACCCGCGTCCCCTGCATCGGCAGGCGGTCTCTCAACCACTACGCCACCAGGGAAGCCCTTAATTCAGTATTTTTGAGAAATGGCAATGCTTTTATTGAGTTCAGGGTGACGTTAAATCTCATCAGGTTTGTGCCATTACGTATTGTCACATTGGACCTGACAATTTTGTAGAATTTAAGGGACTTTTTTTTTTCTTGACTCATTGAAAATTGGAGAAAATAACCTTCAGTTTGAAGGTGAAGGCTCTTTTAGTTTTTGTGGTGCTTTCTTAAATCATGGACTCTATTCTTTAGAGCAACTTATGACTCTCATCTCTGCTGCACGGGAGTATGAGATAGAGTTCATCTATGCTATCTCACCTGGATTGGATATTACCTTTTCTAACCCCAAGGAAGTATCTACATTGAAACGCAAACTGGACCAGGTAATTTCCTTACTTTTTCATTATTTTTCCCTGAATCAGTACATGAAACTAAAAGTTTTCTGAGTTGCTTTTATGATGTAAAAAGGAAACCAAATTCATACTACTTCTTTGTTTCCGTACAATTTTTTTTTAACTCTTGATAAGAAGAATATTTTCTAAAGTGAGTCAGAAGAGCTTTACTGGAGGTACCATTGCATCTCAAACTTCAGTTTGCATAAGAACTGCCTTAAAACAGTGCTTAGAAGTGATGCTTAAAAGGGTTCTTATAGGCTCCATTCCCAGAGATTCTTAATATAGACTTGAGGTGGAGACTTACCTCAGATTCCAGGAAATTCTGAGTGGTCCAGAGTCACATTTCCAGAAACTCTGTTGGGTGCCTGACTGAATTTCTGAGTGAGGTTATAGAAATAGTTTCACTCAGTTATATGGACAAGAGATGTAATTCAGTTTGGACATGATTGGCTAGTTTCCCAAAATGAGAAGAAAAACTAGGTAAACGTGTAAGCTGTTGGTGAACCTGATTGGAGTCTAAATTCTACTTAACATAAAAGCTGCACATGTTTTTTGGTAAAGTAAGTGTGCTGTTTTTTAAAATATATATATGTTTCTTTTTTCTTTTTTTTTGGCCATGTGGTATGCGGGATCTTAGTTCCCTACCAGGGATCGAACCCATACCCCCTGCATTGGAAGTGCGGAGTCTTCACCACTGGACCGCCAGGGATGTCCCCTATATATGTTTCTTTAAGCAAAAGTTTATATTGGATTTCCCTGGCGGTCCAATGGGGACGACTCTGTGCTTCCAATGCACGGGGTGCGGGTTCGATCCCTGGTCAGGGAACTAAGAAATCCCGCATGCCACGCAGTGTGGCCTTTAAAAAAAAAAAAAATATATATATATATATATATATATATATATATATATATATATATATATATATTATTGGTATATATTATTGGTGGCATTAAAATGGCTGGTAGAAAATTTAAAGTAGTTTGGGAGGTTCCTGGCGGTCCAGGGGTTAGGACTTGGTGCTTTCATTGCTGGGGCCAGGTTCAGTCTCTTTTCGGGGAACTAAGATCCCACAAGCCGTGTGGTACGGCCAAAAAAAAAAAAAAAAAAAGTTAAAGTAGTTAAATTTCTGTGAATAAGCTTTTAAAAGGTTATTTACCTATTTGATCATATTCTACTATGTTGGTCTTTCTGATTGATGGCCTAGATTTATGTGCAAATGTGCAAAGAAATTAATTAGCATCAATGTATCTTGACTGGAACAGGTGACTTGGGTTTGTCATGTCTTAGAGTTTATTTATTGTTCACGGGTTTTTTTTTTTTTTTCTGTTTGGTTTTCTATAGTTGGCAGTGAAGGAGGTAGAAGGATAAGCTGCATTATAGAAGCTTTGTTAGACATACTGGCATATTGCATTCAAACCCAAATGAAAAAATGGGTCCCACAACTGTCTAGCTGTTTAACATAGAAAATATAAAGGCAGTGGCTTGGCATTGAACATTCTGCTAAGGAAAATATTTGACTTTTAAGTATAACTATTAAGTATATACTTTAATATTTGAAATCCTGTGTTTTTTACTCTGTAAGATGAGCTGGTAAAGCATCTTGTTTTTTTTTTTTTCTTTTCCTAGGTTTCTCAGTTTGGGTGCAGGTCATTTGCCTTGCTTTTTGATGATATTGACCATAATATGTGTGCAGCTGACAAAGAGGTATTCAGTTCTTTTGCCCATGCCCAGGTCTCCATCACAAATGAAATTTATCAGTACCTAGGAGAGCCAGAAACTTTCCTCTTCTGTCCCACAGGTATTGTATATAATAGCTTTATATTTAACTAGTCTTTTTGAAATATATAAAATATAAAAATATATATAAAATATATAAAGGTATAATAAAGGTAGGAATTCTTTTTCTAGAAGATATCTCGGCACATCTTAAATTGGAGAGATTTTAGGGATTAATAAATGACAACTGAATAGGCAAAAGATTTTATGTATTTTTTTGGTACTGGAAGTATATGAACATTACATGTTCAGGATTAGAGGAGGGGATAGTATTATAAAAATGAAAGCTAGAAAAAAGCAAATTTACATTGCTTTTAACTTAGTCACTTCTCATATCCTCCTACTTGTTCCTTTTTTCTGCCCTTGCATATCTGTATCCCTTTTCATTCCTCCCACTCCCATCTGGGCTCTTAACTTCCAGTAGTCAGCATAGAAAGCTTAATAATTTTTTCTCCCTTTTTCTTTTTTCCCCCCTCTCATCTCTCCCTGGTTCCTTCCATTGAAAATGTTTTTTCTCTTTTTTTGCCTCTCAAAATTCAGCCTATAAGAAAACTTCCCTAGGCTTGACTTCTTGTTCAGGAAGAGTTAAAAAAGTTCTAAGAAATTTTAGACTGATTTATTTAACTGTGTATATGTCTGTCTTAGAGTATTGTGAGCCATGAACCTTATCTCAGTGGTCTGATACTATGTGAATACTCAGTGTTTAATAAGATCATACTTGGTAATTACTTAATTCACTGCAAATTATAATCAATTGTAGTTGAGTACTAATAGCCAGGAGCCTAACATTGCATTCTTTCTATTATGATATTATGAATCCAGTCTGTTTGGCCTCTTATTGTAACTGAGAAATGTAGGCAATTCAGAATTATGTAGAAAATGCTAAAAATTCTAATTATTTCTTTAGTAAATTTGTATTTCTGGTGACCATAGGACCATAAGGATTGATCTGTCCTAATACTAGAGGAAGAATATCAGATTTTATGATTTGATTCTTTTTTTTTTTTAAGTTGAGTCATAAATGAACTACCCACTTGAGTTTACTTCTTTTGGGACATAACATGGAGGCCTTTTATCATTTGGATGAAAATAATTTAGAATTGGTAGACGTTTTTATCCCTATTCAAAAACTCATGACCATTTCACTCCTGACTGTTTTACTGATTAATTTTTCCCCCTACATTCAGAATATTGTGGCACTTTCTGTTATCCAAATGTGTCTCAGTCTCCTTACTTAAGGACTGTTGGTGAAAAGCTCCTACCTGGAATTGAGGTGCTGTGGACAGGTAAGTCTTAAAAGATTTAGACAGTAAAACTTTTAATTAACTAGGACCTTGGGAGTTGGTTGTTCTGGTTAATTGGATACTTTTATTTATTTTTAAAGTTTATTTTTATTTTTGGCTATGTTGGGTCTTGGTTGCTGCACACGGGCTTTCTCTAATTGTGGCAAGGGGGGGCCGCACTTTGTTGCAGTGTGCGGGCTTCTCACGGTGGTTTCTGTTGTTGCGGAGCACAGGCTCTAGGTGCGTGGGCTTCAGTAGTTGTGGCTCTCGGGCTCTAGAGCGCAGGCTCAGTAGTTGTGGCGCATGGGCTTAGTTGCTCTGCGGCATGTGGGATCTTCCCGGATCAGGGCTCAAACCTGTGTCCCCTGCTTTGTCAGGTGGATTCTCAACCACTGCGCCACCAGGGAAGCCCCTAATTGGATACTTTTAAAAAGCTGAGCCTTGGGCTTCCCTGATGGCGCAGTGGTTGAGAGTCCGCCTGCCGATGCAGGGGACGCAGGTTCGTGCCCCGGTCTGGTCTGGGAAGATCTCACATGCCGCAGAGCAGCTGGGCCCTTGAGCCATGGCCGCTGAGCCTGCGCGTCCGGAGCCTGTGCTCCGCAACGGGGGAGGCCACAACAGTGAGAGGCCCGTGTACTGCAAAAAAAAAACAAAAAACAAAAAAAGCTGAGCCTTAACCAGAACATTTTGTTTTAATTCTCTTTCTTTTACAAAGTACACATTCTTCACATAGTATTAAAAATATCTTTGAGGTTTTATAAAGCAGAAACTAACACACCATTGTAAAGCAATTATACTCCAATACAGATGTTAAAAAAAAATCTTTGAGGATTTTTCAGTAAGTCTGAATATCAGTTACTGGTAAACAATAGATCTATAGGGATCTGGGCTAACAGGTATTGATCCCAGCACTAGGAGAATGTTGTATTTTATAAAATGAAAGCTGTAATGCTGGATTGACAGTTAGTAATCGATGAGCTGTATTAGCTTTCATTCTAAGAATTAAGGGCAGAAATCCTCCTGGGGTTTAGGTTAATTAGACTTTGTCTGATTGAGGATATATTATAATGGTAAAAAATGGTTAACATGGAAATTTCTTTCTTACTGATGTATCACTTTGTGGAAAGTTACCCAAACCTTAAATATTCCTACCTTTTAACCACTAATTCTATTTCTGAGAATCTGATCTGAGGAAATGTAGGGCAAGGGGAATAAAGCTGAGTAAAAGGACATATTGCTGTGTTATTTTCAAAAGAAAAATTGTTATGAAATATAACAAGGAAAATAATTATATGCAGTATATTTTGAAGAACCATGTATGAGTCTTTTTTTTTTTTTTTTTTGGCGGTACGTGGGCCTCTCACTGTTGTGGCCTCTCCTGTTGCGGAGCACAGGCTCCGGATGCGCAGGCTCAGCGGCCATGGCTCATGGGCCCAGCCGCTCCGTGGCATGTGGGATCTTCCCAGACCGGGGCACGAACCCATGTCCCCTGCATCGGCAGGCGGACTCTCAACCACTGCACCACCAGGGAAGCCCGAGAGTCTTTTTGTTGTTGTTTTTGTTTTTAAAAAATTTCCTCTGAGAATTTATTTATTTATTTATTAAAACATCTTTATTGGAGTATAATTGCTTTACAATGGTGTGTTAGTTTCTGCTTTATAACGAAGTAAATCAGCTATATGTATACATATATCCCCATATCTCTTCCCTCTCCCTCCCTCCCACCCTCCCTACCCACCCCTCTAGGTGGTGGTCACAAAGCACCGAGGTGATCTCCCCTGTGCTATGCGGCTGCTTCCCGCTAGCTATCTATTTTACGTTTGGTAGTGTATATATGTCCATGCCACTGTCTTGTATGAGAGTCTTTTAATAAATGGTGGTCATTATTTCTAGGTCCCAAAGTTGTTTCTAAAGAAATTCCAGTAGAGTCCATTGAAGAGGTTTCTAAGATTATTAAGAGAGCTCCAGTAATCTGGGATAACATTCATGCTAATGATTATGATCAGAAGAGACTATTTCTGGGCCCATACAAAGGAAGATCTACAGAACTGATCCCGCGGTTAAAAGGAGTCTTGACTAATCCAAATTGTGAATTTGAAGCCAACTACGTTGCTATCCACACCCTTGCCACCTGGTACAAGTCAAACATGAATGGAGTGAGGAAAGATGTAGTGATGAGTAAGTAGATGACTTAATTCTTGACTTTGGGAGGAGAGTTGGGATTAAGTAGAACCATTGGCAAGTATGCATTCTTTTGTCATCAAGATTTAAGAGGATTTTTTTAAGGTGTTGTTTAGTCCTGTGAATGAGATGTATATGATACAAAAAGGGCTGCTTGGACTGCCTTTGCACAAGTTACTTAATAACTTCTTGGCCTCAGTTCTTTGTTTTTAAAATGTGTCTTAGCCTTTCAAGTCTGAGTAACTAGACAAGGTAGTCTTTTAGTGTTCCTGTTATCCCTTGAATAATTCTGATTGAATTTGTGTTTTCAGGTGATTTTATTAAATGGTGTATTTTAGATGGCTAAATATTCTCCTCTGAGTTACTTAATATATAATTTAAGTTCAGCTTACATTTATGAGACATTTTGTCATTTTAGACATTGGCTTACTGATTTTTATTTACGAAAAATTCCTAATTGAGTTCCAAGTAGGAGAATGCTGACTAGTTGTTTATTCACTAACATTTAAACACCTATTTATCAGACACTAAGGATGCAAAGAATAAAATAGTCCCTACTTTGAAAGAATTTAGTCTGGTGTTAGATAAAGCAGATAGGCAACTGTACTATAGAATGATAAGTGCTGAGATAATTATCTACAGAGTGCTAGGGGGAACACAGGAGGCAGTGATAGCTTCTGCTAAGCGAAAGTGCTGGTAAATGATTTCATAGAGGAGGAGTTACTTACACTGGGTCGAAGTATGAGTAAAGTCTGCAGGGCATTAAAGGGTTGGTGGGCTAGAGATGAAAATACTAGACACTGAAAATTTCAAGTTACCTGAATTTTGGCCCATTGGGGGGTATTGAAGTGTCACATTATGGTGCTTAGTGGTATGTAGTTGAAAGTTGTGTTCTGTTTCTCAGTTCTGTACCCCTACTTCCAGTTCTGTTTATTGAATTAATGCTTCCCTTCAAGGCTCAGTCATTGTCACCCCCCTCTCCCCAGTAAAAAACACAGAGTTAGGGATATAATCTCAATCCTCTCTGTATACATGGCTGTTAGTATCTACCTCTTTTAAGGCAGAGCATGAAGCATGTTAACGACTAGTGGACATTAGCCAGACTGGCCTGTGTGCAGGGAAATAAGAAGGAAAGCTAAGAATAGTGGGATTTGAATACCAAGCCAAAGAGAGTTCAGACTTAATTTTTTCTACCGCTATCCTGGTTCTTTTATATGCTTATTATCTGTGCTCATATGTGGGCTCTCTATCAATTTTCTCTTCTCCCCTCAATGCATTTATTAATGTGCCCATTATTTTTTCATAATTATTTGCCTTTTTAAGTTATAAACCCCTGAAAGATAGGGAATCTTCTTTATGGGAAGAATAGTGCCTTTAACCTTGCATTCCCAATAATTGATAATAAATGGACATTTATGACTGCCTTGTCCAGTGATTCTAAAGTTAATATTTAATATTTCAATTGGAATTTTACATTTAGCAATGCATTTAGATGACTATTCTGGGTGAAGTGGTTCAGTGAAGGGTCTTGGTTGTGTTTGCATATTATGCTTAAGGTTTGTTCTTGTTCCAGTTCTTTGCTTCTCTGGGTTTACTGTAACAATTAGTGTTTTGTAATGAAAACTGTTTTTGTGCTCTTTCTCTCTTTTTTGCAGCTGATAGTGAAGACAGTACTGTGTCGATCCAGATAAAGTTAGAAAATGAAGGCAGTGATGAAGATATAGAAACTGATGTACTCTATAGTCCACAGATGGCTCTGAAGTTAGCTTTAACAGAATGGTTGCAGGAGTTTGGCGTACCTCATCAGTACAGCAGTGAGTTTGGCCTTTCTTTGTAAGGGGGTTGGATCACATTGTTTGAGACATAAAGTAAAGGACATTTGTGATGTGTCTTCTTATAGGCCTGCCAAGCAAAATGAAATTTAGGAATCTAGAGGATAAGGTTTTTTAAATTTTACTTTTGGTCTTAAATAGCTTTTATTTTGATGGAATGCTAATTTGTTTTTTAATATATATATATAAATTTATTTTATTTATTTATTTTTGGCTGTGTTGGGTTTCTGTTGCTGCGCGTGGGCTTCCTCTAGTTGTGGTGAGCGAGGGCTACTCTTCGTTGCAGTGCGCGGGCTTCTCATTGCGGTGGCTTCTCTTGTTGCGGAGCACGGGCTCTAGGTGTGTGGGCTTCAGTAGTTGTGGCACGCGGGCTCAGTAGTTGTGGCTCACGGGCTCTAGAGCACAGGCTCAGTAGTTGTGGCGCACGGGCTTTAGCTGCTCCGCAGCATGTGGGATCTTCCCGGACCAGGGATCGGACCCGTGTCCCCTGCATTGGCAGGCGGATTCTCAAACACTGCGCCATTAGGGAAGCCTGCTAATTTGTTTTTAAAATATCTTTTTATGAAGTAGTTTTTAAATACAGAGCTTCAAAAGAGAAGAAAGTAATAGGTGTTGGCATGTTTATGATCTGTGTTTCCCCTCCTCTCTTCCCTTCCCCACCTCCCAGTGGTTTAGAGAAATTGTACTTTCTTGGGGCTCAAATTATTTGGAATCTCAAATGGAGGCTCTTAGTTAGAGATATGGTAAGAAGAAAACATTTCTCTAGATCTAATTTGTTCTGTTTCTAATTCTGATTATCTCTGGCAATTTGTTTTTATAGGTAGGCAAGTTGCGCACAGTGGGGCTAAAGCAAATGTAGTAGATGGGACTCCTCTAGTTGCAGCACCCTCTTTAAATGCCACAACTGTAGTTACAACCGTTTACCAGGAGCCCATTATGAGCCAGGGAGCAGCCTTGAGTGGTGAGCCTACAGCTCTGACCAAGGAAGAAGAAAAGAAACAGCCAGATGAGGAACCCATGGACATGGTAGTGGAAAAACAGGAAGAGACAGACCACAAGAATGACAATCAAATACTAACTGAAATTGTTGAAGCTAAAATGGCAGAGGAATTGAAACCAATGGACACTGATAAAGAGAGCATAGCTGAATCAAAATCCCCAGAGATGTCTATGCAGGAAGATTGCATTAGTGATATTGCCCCGATGCAGACTGATGAACAGACAAACAAGGAGCAGTTTGTGCCTGGTCCAAATGAGAAGCCTTTGTACACTGCAGAACCAGTAACTCTGGAGGATTTGCAGTTACTTGCTGACCTATTCTACCTTCCTTATGAGCATGGACCCAAAGGAGCGCAGATGTTACGGGAGTTCCAGTGGCTTCGAGCAAATAGCAGTGTTGTCAGTGTCAATTGTAAAGGAAAAGACTCTGAAAAAGTGAGTATGCTTAATTTACCTGTTTCTCTGGCCTGGATGGGTCCCCATGCTGTTGATACAGGGGAGGTCTTAAATGAGAATTGACCACATCTTAGAATGTGTTCCGTAAAGTAGGTACGGACTCTGCTGAATCTGATATATACAGTTTCTTAGTTTGACCTTATAGTAGCTAAGAATGAAGGAAAGTCAAAATTGATTATATTAGGAATATTTGTCAGTTTGGGGAGACAAACTTTTATTGTTTGTCTTTAAAAGTTTAAGCCCATTGATTCTTTAATGCTTAGTATAAATTTGCAGGTACCTGATAACATAAACAGCTTAGTTTATAAACTGTGTTTTAGATTGTTGTTAAACTTTCAATTTTTTGAGTGTTTTTATTGATCCTCAATAGATTGAAGAATGGCGGTCGCGGGCAGCCAAGTTTGAAGAGATGTGCGGACTAGTGATGGGCATGTTCACTCGGCTCTCCAATTGTGCCAACAGGACAATCCTTTATGACATGTACTCCTATGTTTGGGATATCAAGAGTATAATGTCTATGGTGAAGTCTTTTGTACAGTGGTTAGGTAGGTATACCAGGAGTAATCTCTTCTCCTCAGATACATTGTCCCTTAAAAAAAAAAAGACATTATCCCACAGGGAGAAAAACATACAGGGAGTTGACGAATTTCCAGCTGTGTTTAAATTCTTTGCCTAGATTTCAAAGGTGTACCCATTGTTACAGACTTGAGGTGCAAGCCTCAGTAAATATACCGAGCATGTTGATTTTTCTCCCTTGGGCTAATTCAGCATAAATATCTTGAAAATGTGTTAGAAAGTACTCACTTTAACTTGCTCTGACTGAATGCTTCCTGGATGGAATCATGTATACCACTTTTATCTGATTTGGAGATGAGACACTATGAATTGTGACGCTGTAAGCTCTCTGCTGCTTGCTGTGTCTTGATGACATTAATGCTGTGTTTAACAGAACAATTGCCGAAATGACCTAAGGGGGCCTGGAAAGAGGAAGCCATCCTCCCAGCCCTGTGCGCATGCGAGCTTTAGTGGTAGGCTATTCTGGTGCTACTTGGTATTACTTCACAGAGCTTTTTCTTTATGTCTCTACCAAGTAATTGGTTTTAGCAGGGGATAAAAATTGCAATGCCCTGAAAACTCTGCTTCATTAAATGGACTTCTCTTTTGAAAACAGTGATTTTTTTTTTTTTTTTAAATTTTCAAACTTGGTAAAAAGCACCAGCATGGCCAAGTTTCTCCAGGGATCTCATTTCATTTCCAGGTTTTCAATCCAGCTATAAGGAATATCTAATGGACTTATGCATAGCACACAGCAGGCAGCAAGGCTAACTGACATGTCATAGTTTTCATAGTAGTCACAAATACTATGATGGGTTACATACTCTTGGCTGTGAAATAGAAGTGTGAAACACAGTGAGCTTAGAGTAACTCAGGAGTAGCAGCAAAGAGATTTCTCACTTTCTGCATATATACTTTTGGACTCTTAAATATAAAAAAAAATTTTTCCTGTGATACAACTAATTAGCAGCTAAAAATAGAGTCTCTCATTGTTAATTTGAAAGTAGAGGGAATTCCCTGACTGTCCAGTGGTTAGAATTCCACACTTCCATTGCAGGGGGCATGGGCTCGATCTCTAGTCCGGGCACTACCCGCAAGCCATGAGGCACGGCCAAAAATAAAAAATGAATAAATGAATTGGGGAAAAAGAAAATAGAGAATTTTGGGTTCCTGTATATGTAGCACAACAGGTAAAAGAGAATTTTGACCTCCTCTTGTTAAAAGGCTCCAAGATACCTCTTCTCTATGATACACGTCTGCCCTTAGGCTTAGGAAAAACCTCTGTATTGATTGTTGGATGATGGCATTTGCCTTCCAGGCTTTTGGCCAAGAGGATATAATTAACCCTTATAGGGATTGAAGTTCTTAAGTTTTGAACCTGTAATCCGGATTATTAAGTTTGAGAAAGTGTTGCTTAAAACATTTGATACTCAGCTTTTCATTCAAGAATTACTAAAGATTCTTGATTATATACAGTATTGCTGCTTTTTCCTCTCAGGCTTTACCTCTGTACTGTGCAGTTATAGGGGCAGCTTTCCCAGATTGTATATAGCTGTTGTACAGTCTCAAGGTCAGAGCATCTTAGAAGCTTTAAATAATCATCTAGGCATCCACATAGCTTTACAACAGCTCACGACAAAGAGAGTATTTTCATGGTTCTATAGTAATTTCAGGGAGTTACTGATTAGTACCCTTTCTTTTCCTCTAGTCTCCAGTCCAGCTGGCATTCAGTCCTTTAAAGAATGTGGCTATGCAGTACTTTTGATTACTAACGACTTCTATTATCTTCTTCCCCATTGTGTACAGATGGGAGAATCCTCAGCACAAGTTCTACTACTATTGGATGGACAGCGGCAGATGTTCACAGCGCGTCATGATTAATTAGTTTAACTTAAAAGGTTCTGTGAGGTAGCTCAGGTAGATTTAAGGGCAGTAGGCATGAACTGAAGTCACGTTTGCGCAGCGACTGAGGCATTAACCATGTTTTCATTTATACAGCTCTTCGTACATGCAGCTTTTTATTGTAATAGTTGGAAGTGCTAGTTATGTTGTAGTCTCAAAGTGGGGGGTAGGGGAAATTGGCTCATCTTAAAGTTTGAGACGTGTAGTTTTTTCCTGCAGTGTAAGTTTACACTGAGCTATGGAATGGGGCAGGTTCTCTTCATAACCTAAATTTTGACCCCCTATTTCATATTTATTTTACAAATATTACATTATATCTATATATTTTTAAGTACCCCTACCCCTGAAAAATGACAACCCTGGATATAATCTCTTAATGGGCCTGAATTGTCAACAAAAAAATTGGTTTGCTTTGGGACTGTCTGACTAGCACACTGTGTATTGTACTGATGAGACTGTTAACTTGAACAGGAGGTAGAATGCTGTCTTCAATTGGAAAAGAACTATATTGCGCTGCTTTATCTTGTCAGAAGACTAGGCAGGTGATTTTGATTTGGCCTCCAAATTAACTTTTAATTATCTTATTAGCTTCCTTTATTGCCTATGGAAGGCAATTATAATTTGCTTTTAATTATCTCTTATTATTAGCTTCCTTTATTGCCTGTCTAGTTGGTTAAGTGGTGACCTTAAATGTTGACTTTTGGGCCTCAAAGCTTGCCACTCCATGTGTGAGCTAAGTGCACTGCAAAGATGATAGTGGTTGATCAGAGGAGCCAGATACTGTCATACTTTCAAGGAAAGTATGTTTTAGCTGTGGACAAATTAGGAGCATCAGTTGGCTCTCCTTAGTTCTCAGAATCTGTCAGACTGATACTGTTACTAGCCAAGTCTGAATTTGGATTGTCCTTGTCAGAAAAGAAAGAAAAAGTACTCATTGTGTTTCATTGTCAACTTACTGAATAATTTCTTTTACTTATTCTGCTGACCTTAGTTTTCTGACAAGATTAACCCCTTTTCCCCCCTTTTTCCCTTCCCTGTACCCTTCCTCAAAATGTAAAATGTGACTTCAGACAAGTTTAATTCCTTCATGGGCTGTGATAATAAAATGTCTCATCAATCTCACTTCACTTAACTTTAAAGTTACTGTAATTTTGCTACAGAGCAAGCAGCTGCCTTGATTTTTACAGCTGTACCTAGGGAATATATAAGCGTGACCCAGACAAACTTGACACTTTTTCCTTCCAATAATTTAAGAAAGGGTAGAACTCTTTCACTAGAACAGTGATTATTCATTGATCAGAGGAAGGAACATCAGTATTGAAATTCCATTACAAATTAAAAAAAATTATTATCACAGCCTTGTCCTGAAACCCTGGATTATTATTGTTAGAGAGCTGTTTCCACAAAGTGTTTGTTAGTTTGTTGGACGTTTGAGACCCCAGGAAATCCCCTTTCTCGTAACGTTCTCCGCTTGGATCTGATCTCAACAGGGTGTCGTAGTCATTCTTCAGCACAGTTCTTAATTGGAGACCAAGAACCCTGGGCCTTTAGAGGTGGTCTAGCAGGAGAGTTCCAGGTATCAATATGAATTCACAACTGAATTGACGTTTTCTTTGTCTTATGAGAAACCTTATGTTGCGCATCAGATGGCTGGAAGGATTGGTCTGCCGAAGGCTTTCTAGTCCCAAATTCAATTAGTTACATAGCTGGATTTTAAATCAAATTTTCCTCCTCTTTCGCAGTAATTTCTGAAGGAGATGCTGCCAATTCCCCCCCGCGCCTGCGAAGCGCAGCGGCTCTAGGTATACACTTCACATTGTTTCTTTGCAGGTCGCACAGCATTTTAATCTGCGCCCGCAATGCACAATGCGCGCATGCTTGTCTGCCAGTGGAAACTCCATGAACAAAAAGGATGAATGATTATGCAAATGAATGGTGAAAGGGCTTTTGGATATTTTCCCAATTATTTTATAAGTAATACTTGAAAGAACAGTCCAGGAATGAAAAATTGAACAAAATATGAAGTTTATTTGGTGTTGGAATTTGTTCATGGACTTTCAGGTGCTCTACTTTTCTCCCCCCAACAGGTGCTCTGCTGCGCACAGCAAACTGAAGCGCATTGCTTTGGGGATAAAGCGTCTCCTGGACAGATAACCCTCTTCAGACCAAACCTCTCCTCCTGACAGTCTGTTCTGCCATCTTTTAGTGAGAGATGGTCTATATAAGATTGGTTTAAAAGATAGATTTGTCATAATTGGAATAGAATTTTTTTTTACTGTATATTTAAATCCCCAGTAGTATGTCACTAAAGCTATGTAACTCAATTTGGGTAATTTCTATTCAGAAGCACTCCCCTCCCCCAGCAAAGAGGTGTTTTTATTAGTAAAGCATAGCACACCCCTCTTCTTTAGGTCTGCCTGCAGTAGCCAGTTAATGTTAAGTTGGTAATCTGCAGTGCACACTCATTAAAAGTAAATATCTTCCCAACACTGATCATCTCCCCTTTTTTTCTTCCCACAGCGTTTGCTGCCAATTGATGGGGCAAATGACCTCTTTTTTCAACCACCCCCACTGACTCCGACCTCCAAAGTTTATACTATCAGACCATACTTTCCTAAAGATGAGGTAATCATCTACCTGTCAACTTGGTGTATGGTTATGGTGAACACTTAATCCTTTCCTTTGAACTCTCTGGTTAAAAGAATCAGTTTTGTGTCTTAAAACTTTAGATGGAGAAAGTTTAACTAAAACATTGAACATGGGATGTTTAAAGAAGAGCTGAAAAAAAAAAAAAGAGCTGAAGGAGTTTAGACTCAACATCTCGTGTCAGTTCTTTTAAAAAAAAAAACATGAAATGTATTCACAGTTGGAATTACTGAACGATATCTGAATGATCAGTTGTTCTCAGCTGATTTTCTCCTATATATTTTCTGCAGTTTTCAATTGTGAAGTGCTTACAGGCTGCTTGATAATCAACTACAGAAATAAAAAGCATGCCTGCTTAAAGACAATAACATGTTTTAAACATTTGGGATGTATAGAAAACTGAGAGAGACTCAGCCTCATAGTTTGCTGGATTTTGAATCCACTACTTACTGTCTAAAACTATCCCCTGCAAAGTAATTCTCACTGTTTACTATAACCATGCTGTTTTCTACTGGCTTTACAAATATGACTCAATAAATCTCTATTTAACAAAGCAGAGGTGATATTTATGACAAGCCAAACGTTTTGTTACTCCCTCTTCTAGAAGTCCATTCTGACTTATGAGTCATATTGTTAAATTCGGTTGCCATTTTTCTTGATGTGTTGCTTAACTAGATTATATTTTCAGGCTTCCGTGTACAAGATTTGCAGAGAAATGTATGACGATGGAGTCGGTTTACCTTTTCAAAGTCAGCCTGACCTTATTGGAGACAAGTATGTGATGAAGTATTCTGATTTGTTGGATTTGGGACTAGACATTTCATAGCCAGGTTTATCAGGTTGAGGGGAGGTGCTGACTGGAAATAGAGTTTTTTAGAAGTCCTACTTTAGTTGTAATAAAATCTGAGCATTAATATGTGTATATTTTCAGTTTGTATTTACATCGAATGTAGTTTCCATGCATTGTCATTCGAGTGTATTGGGCCTTACATCACTGAATTCTAATGTTTTGTGTTAGTAACTTAACTCACTCTGGTCTCTTTTTTTTGTGAGCAGGTTAGTAGGAGGGCTGCTTTCCCTCAGCCTGGATTACTGTTTTGTCCTAGAAGATGAAGATGGCATATGTGGTTATGCCCTGGGCACTGTAGATGTGACCCCCTTCATTAAAAAATGTAAAATTTCCTGGATTCCCTTCATGCAGGAGAAGTATACCAAACCAAATGGTGACAAAGAACTCTCTGAGGCTGAGGTAATACACAGATTTAGAATTATACAATGGTAATTTTTTAGAAAATAAAATACTTATTAAAAAAGCAAGCAGATATATCTTAAAATCCCAGTGCTTACTAAATTTCTTATAGAGAAGAATTCTTAGGGCTTATTCTTATTAGCATGGTATTTTCCACTGTTCCTTACGGTTTTTGATTTGGAAGTGTTGTTGTAATACTTTCTCAAGTAAAAGCACAACATAGACAATTAAAGAACCTTCTTTCTCCCTCCCTTTCTGT
This sequence comes from Phocoena phocoena, assembly GCF_963924675.1. Classification (NCBI taxonomy): domain Eukaryota; kingdom Metazoa; phylum Chordata; class Mammalia; order Artiodactyla; family Phocoenidae; genus Phocoena; species Phocoena phocoena. The sequence continues at coordinate 26,691,583 of NC_089234.1, forward strand.
TTTGAAGCACCAAACTTAAGGATGTTATGGTCTCTTCTTTGGGTACTCAGGGCAAGTTTAGGTAATTAAAAATCTCTCATTTGCGTGCTAATGAAGCTAACTTAACTTTCTCAATAATGCATTTCTCATGGTAATTAAAAACTAATAGGAATGAACTTTAAAAATAGTTTCTTCTTGAGGATAATTTTTATTTTCAATAAATACTTTTAGAGAATATACTTGGACTCGTATTTGTGACATTGTCTCTATGTAATAGGAGGCTGGGTTGGAGTAGGCTCCCTTACTTGGGATTTCATCGACATGACTGCAGCATGCTGGTGATTGAGCTGTTGATGTGTTGCTTTTCCATATGTGACAGTTCTCAGCATAGGAACCTATGAAGAAAAACCAGTGTGTCTCTTATAAACTTTTTTGTAAAAAATTGTGGTAAAGCATACATAACATAAAACTTACTGTTTTAACCATATTTTTTTAGTGTACAGTTCAGTAGTGTTAAATACATTCACATTTTTGTGCAATACAAACTTTTAAAAAATTGTTTTATTTTGAATTATTTATTTTTTACTTTGAATAATTTTAGATGTACAGAAGTTACAAAGATAATACAGAGTTCCAGTATACCCTTCACCCATTTTCTACATTTGTCCTAAGTCTGAGAAACCAACTTTGGTACATTGCTATAAACTCCTCACCTTACTTACCAGTTTTTCCACTAATGTCCTTTATCTGTTCCAGGATCCAATCCAGTATACCACATTACATTTAAACAAACTTTTAAAAAAATTAAAACGCTTCAGCTAGAATTATAAGCTAATTAATTCTGCATGTGGTAATTTTATAATTACCAGAAGAGTTATTGAATATTGCTTTCCTTTTCCTGTTACTGAGTTCTGTAGTTGGGATATATGGATTCATAATGAGTAGCTACTGAAAGTCAAGAGATTCTTCCTAAATTTTACAGAAAATTATGTTGAGTTTCCATGAAGAGCAGGAAGTGTTGCCAGAAACTTTCCTTGCCAACTTCCCTTCTCTGATAAAGATGGATATTCACAAAAAAGTAACTGATCCAAGTGTAGCCAAAAGCATGATGGCTTGCCTCCTGTCTTCACTGAAGGCTAATGGTGAGTACATATTTGTAGAGTTGCTGGTATTTGGGTTATGTGGGGACAGGACTCTATTTTAGGATAAAAAGAAAGAAGTGAATTTACATTCCCTTCTCCACCATTTATGGTTTTGCTTCTGAATTATTAGTGCTGCAAGAATTGGGTGTGTATTAATCATTGGAAAATACTGCTCTTTTACACTATGAATGCTTATTTTTGAGCCCCAATTAAATGAGAAGTGTACGTTTATTTTGCTGGGAGACTTATAAATGATAGTTGAAAATTAAACGAACCTCGGGAAGACTTCATTTAGGAATGCAGAGTTGCTGATGTTTTTTGAGTTTGTTACTTAAACCTTCAAAAATACTTTGCTGTACCCTAGTGGTATGAAAACTTTTTCTGTAAAGGGCCAGATATTGAGAATTCTAGGCTTTAAAAAGGCAACGTACAGTGTTCCATTGCATGTTTTTTGTTTGTTTGTTTTGCGGTACGCGGGCCTCTTACTGTTGTGGCCTCTCCCGTTGCGGACGCACAGGCTCAGTGGCCATGGCTCACGGGCCTAGCCGCTCCGCGGCATGTGGGATCTTCCCAGACCGGGGCACGAACCCGTGTCCCCTGCATCGGCAGGCGGACTCTCAACCACTGCGCCACCAGAGAAGCCCTGCATGTTCTTTTTTTAAACAACCTTTTAAAGCTGTAAAAAAAAACAAAAACAACTTTTTAGCCTTTGGCAATACAAAAATGGGCAGCTTGTTGAGCACTAATTAGAGGGTTCTTGATGTGTGAGGATGCACTTTTGTTGCATCTTTATATCATTTGATTCAGTGGTATCCCCTTTGTGGGATAATTTAAACAGCTCTGTTCGATGAAAGTATAATTCTCAGTGTTGTGCTTGGAACTGAATCATGCAGGTGTATGAGGCATGTCTTTAACATATAAAACACATTCTGGTTGTATTGGCTTGCGACATAGGCTAGAATAGGCTCTGCCCTGTGGGTCCCTCAAAGATACTTTACATAAATATATTAAACATTCAACAGAGGTATCCTTTGCCTTGAGGTTTCTTACAACCTCTTTGCCAAAAGATTTTCTTTCTGGGGAAGAGTGTTACTCACCATGCAAAAAAAAAATTTTTGAAGTATATTTGACAATTAAGAATTGTATATATTTAAGGTGTACGATTTGATGACTTGAAATACATTGTGAAATAATCACCATATTAAAGCTAGTTAACATATCCATCACTTTAAGGTAGTTATCACTGCAGTATTGATGAATATAAATATTGACTTTTGATATAAATTTTAAAAAGTATGAAATTTAGAGGCTGGTATAGATAAGCCAGTACTATGATCTTTTTGAAATATATTAGAGATTAATTAAATTCATATTCATATTTCTACGAATTAAGTGACATTTATATTTTGATTTTTTTTTTTCCCCCTAGGCTCTCGAGGGGCTTTCTGTGAAGTGAGACCTGATGATAAAAGAATTTTGGAATTTTACAGCAAGTTAGGCTGTTTTGAAATTGCAAAAATGGAAGGATTTCCAAAGGATGTGGTTATACTTGGTCGGAGCCTGTGACGTTTGTTGGCACTATGAACTGTTGGGAAGTCTCTTCACTTCACCTGGTTGGGTGGTGGTTGGGGTCTTCATACAGCTCAGCCTCTGGAGCGGCAACAGATCGGCTAATTCAGATTGGAAACAAAGAGGACTATGTAAAACTCACTCATCATGCTTAGAGACTACTCGCTGGTTGGAAAAAGATAGTATTGCTGTAAATCCTGTATGAAAGAGATGTGGGCCTCCTTATTGGGTCTTGTGTTAGGTGCTGAGACCTCTTACGTGGGCTTATAGGGAGGGGGTCTTCAATAAATGTAGTCAGCACTGTTTCTGCATCCAGTGTGGTTGCATTTCTTACCTAAGAGTAATCAAAATCATTTGTCATCCTCCTTGGCTTATTAAATGAAATGTACCTCATTCTTTGGGGACATGGCAAAGATGAGAAAGATTTGGTTTCAGAGGCTTCAGGGTGGAGAGTCCGAGTGGGATGGTTATGGCATAGTTTAAGCTGAATAAATGATTTCAATTTGGGCGGTTTTTCTGCTTTTTGTAAAGCCTTGGCCAGTTGTCTCGTGACCATTATTGGTTCAGGCATATTGTGCTTTGTAGGGACAAATGTGCAGTTGTTTGTGGCAAAAGCCTAAAAGTGACAAACTTGTAAATTATTTTGTATATAAACTAAACTAGCTGTAACCTGACTATCCTTTGTGTTTACTGTTTTTGTAATTTTCCTTTTGAAAATGAAAGGGTGTGATTCAAGATGGCACTTTGAATATGTAAATCAGTGGAAAGTGTATTTTCTTTACTTTTGTCTTTGTTTTTTTAGAAGTTTTATTAATTTCGAAGTGCCTCCCACCTAGGGCTAGGCCATGACCACTTTGGGTACCAGAGTCTAACTTCATGGGACTCAGTCTGTTGCAAAGTGCCGTCACTTCTGGAAATTAACCTCAATTCAGGTCAGCATGTGAAATGTTAGTTTTGACTTCTGGCAAGTAGGGTTCAGGGACTGATTGATCTCGTTTGCGCACAGGTCAGTTGTCCTTTAATTTCAAGACCTGTTACTACTGGTTTTATTATTAAATCAGTGTCTTTAGTTCTTGCATGTTTGTATCAAATTTTAAAAAATGAGCACACTTTAACCAATGACTTACGGTTACCCTTTTCTCTTTCCTTTAACCACAGGTTCTGAAAGCTTTCAAGTATTTTAATTTAGATTTGGTGTGTTTAAGGGTTCTGAGCATGAGGCTAGCAGGTAATCTCTGCAGGATTCATTTTTTTAATCATGGCTGGCTGGCTTCTCCATAGATGGTTAACAGTATTTTGTTATCTTGCTTCCCTGCAGTTTTGTATCAGCAGTTTAACTTTGAGCTGAGAGCGGGGAGGGTCAAGGAGAAGGAAATTTAAAACATATTTTCTTTCATAGCTTTCCATCAGTGTGGGCTTTGAAAAGAGAGTCTTTTAAAGCATTGTACTTAGTGACTTTCAACCAAAGCCTGTGAGTGTGAATGGGTGAGATGAACAAAGGAGGCCTCTTCACATTCAGGGTTAGAAACCTGCAATTGATAGCAGGATATGTAAGGTATGTTGGACGACAGGAACCAAGTTTGCGTTTTCAAGGGCTGAGATGAAGGGAAGATCGCTACAAGATACTGTTTAAAACGGCTTAATGTCATTTGGTTTTTAAATACATTTTGTACACTAGTGGACAGTTCTAGCATTTTATCTGGAGGATTCATTCCATGGTCGTCATCCTGTGGAATCAGGATTTTTAGCAAGTTTGCTGCAGCTTTATCTTGGCTTTTAATAAGTTTGGCTGGTGTTCTGGTCACAGAGCTAACTATGAAACATGTCCACGCCGCTAGGATTGTTCAGTGCTATGCTATCTTCCATTGTTACGACTATTTATTACGGTTGGGTGGTATTCCATTGATTGTTTAGATCACAGCTCAGTTCCTGTAGAAAACGAACTGTAAAACCATCTGAAGACCATACAAGAGGCAAAATAAAACTTGAAGTGAATGTGTGTGGTCGTGTACTGTGTAAACCTCCTTCCTGTTTCTGCCTCTTACCTTTTCTCCTTCCCTTGCATTCCCGAGCAAGTGTTCCTCCTTTCCACAGCTGTTCCAAGTTAGGGACTGGATCTTAAAGGCAGTTCTCTCCCACTTCCATCTCCACTAAAAGATTGCCTTCCATATTTTCCTCAAGGCAAAACAAAAGTAGACTGGCTTTGGCTAAGCCACCCTCTTGCCACAATTATAACCTGGGGGTAAATTAGGGCAGCTAGTTTGAGTGAGTTCCTGCCACCTAATAGAATAAGGAACACAGTTGCCTGATAATTTGTTCAGAAGGTGACAGTTGGGGGCGTAGCCCAAATTATGAGGCGGGAGTCTAAGACAGAAAGATGTTCCTGGACTAGCCAGCCTCTGTCAGGATAAGCAATTAGTCCCACGCTTGAGCTAACGTCCTGTGCTAGCAAGCACCAGCATCCAGCCAGCATCTGAAGTTCAGTGAAGATACGCCACCATCTGGATAGTGAGCTGAAGGGTTGTTAAGAGCAGGGAGTACATCCAGGAGAGGATGGAGTGGTTGGGATACAAAGTACCCGGAGCTGAAAGTCTTCCTTCAGGCTCCTCGGTTCCCTTGAAGGGAAAGCAAATCTGAGCGTATTCGCTTTTACAGGAAAAACGCTGCACTCACTGTATCTCGCCTTTGCTGGGGGAATTGGAAAGGTTTCCATTCTCAGATACTTCTTTAACGAAAGCTTACCCTGGATTGGGAGGGGACACTAGACAGAGTGCAGAACTAGAGAAAATGGAGGCAGGAACCGCCCTCAGAAAGTCTTGAAGTGAGCAAGGACGTTAACATTAGTCCCAAGTTGATGCTTTTGTGATGTTACTTGCTCTCTTTGCGGTCTCACAGACGCAACAGGTCTGAGGCTCCTGAACGAGACTGGGCTGATGGAGCCCCGGACCGGGGGCGCCTCGCGAGCGTCTCCTTTAATAGGCGGGGCCGGAACCCCCGCGAGTCCCCGGCTTTGTACGTGTCGGGGGCGGAGCCGCAGACGGCCCTTGCAGCATGGCCGCCGGGGCTGCCGCCGCCTTGGCCTTTCTGAGTCAGGAGAGCCGAGCCCGGGCCGGGGGGTTCGGCGGTCTGCGAGTCCCTGCCCCGGTCACTATGGACAGTTTTTTCTTCGGTATTGAGGAAAGGAGGAGCTGAGGGTGGTGCGGGGGCAGAGGCAGGGCTGAGGAACAGGAAGGCAGATGGGTGCAGGACGTGGGTGGGGGCGGAGGGGGCCTCGCACGCGGCAGTTGGAGCGGAACGGGGTAGCCAGGCCCCTGCCCTAGTCGTGCTGGGCGGGGTCCGGGCCGAGCGCTCCAGGTTTTCCTGAGGAGCGGGCGTGTGAATGGCCGGTCAGTCCATGGCTGCACGTGAACGGGATTCGGAGAAACGCCCCCGCACTCTCACCCTGTTCTCTCTTCCAGGCTGTGAGCTCTCAGGCCATACCCGCTCTTTCACCTTCAAGGTAGAGGAAGAGGATGATGCGGAGCACGTGCTGGCTTTGACCATGGTAAGGGGCGGGTAAGGGGAGTGGCGGGGAATAGGTTGACCTGAGCGGGCCTCTACCCGCGTGTCTCTTCCCCTCCCCCGCTTTACTGGGAGTCCCCTCCTCTGCTTAACCCCCACATGGGGGTCCCCTGGCCAGGTGATCCAGGGACCCCTGAGGCTGGGCAAGTCGTAGGGTAGATGCCTCCGTTTGTGGTCTCCACCCTCACTGGGGAGACTCCGAGGCCCTGTGTACCCTTCCCAGCTCTGCCTCACCGAGGGGGCCAAAGATGAGTGTAATGTGGTAGAAGTCGTGGCCCGGAATCATGACCACCAGGAGATCGCAGTCCCTGTGGCCAACCTCAAGCTGTCCTGCCAACCCATGGTGAGTTCCCTTGGGGGATTGGGAGATGGGAATTGAGGACTTCAGGATTTCTCACAAGATGGGGTGGGCCAGGCCTTCATCCTTGTCTTCTTCCCAGCTCAGTTTGGATGACTTCCAGCTCCAACCACCTGTAACCTTCCGCCTGAAGTCAGGTTCTGGACCTGTGCGGATCACTGGGCGGCACCAGATTGGTGAGAGTCTTCTCCTTTGCCTCCAGTAGACTCTCCATCAGGACTCCTACCCCACCCCAGCCTTATCTCCCAGTGCGGTTCCCATACAGACTCTGTATGCTGTGCCCTCCACTTACTGTCCTACTCAAGCCGTTCTTCATGGAACCTGTCTCGGCTTCTTTAGCTCCAATGATGTGGACTCTTTGGCTCTTTGTTATCTAGTTTAGTATCTGAGGTTTTTCCCACCTAGACCATAAGTTCTGGGAGGTCAGGGTCCCTACAAGCTTAGAGCCACAGGGCATGAATAAATGACCTGTAGTATGAAGGGGGTATGGCTTTAACTCCTCTTCCTCCCTTTACTGCTTGTGTGTCTACCAGTTACTATAAGCAATGATGTTTCTGAGGAAGAGAGTGAAGAAGAGGGCAGTGAGGAGGAGGAAGCTGAGTTGTGCCCCATCCTGCCTGCCAAGAAGCAGGGGGGCAGGTTCTAACCCTCCCTGGTGAGTTGGGTGGGAGGCATGCCCAGCAGGGCCTGGGAGGGGACAGGAGGAGCAGATTTGGACCTAGATGCTGACCCCTTGTTTGCTCTCTTCAGGTCAGCTAGCTGCCTGCCACATGCACCATGCACCAGGTTCCTGTACAAGTTTCAAGAATTTTGTGTCTTTTCCATTGAAGAGGATGGATAGTGGTGGGGTGGAGTGGGTGGGGTTTGGTCTGGTGCTAGGAGAGAGGGGGTCCCATTCTCCATAGTGCCCTGGTGTTCTAATCCTGTACCACATCCAGAGCTTCCCTTTTCTTCAGGAGTGGGAGGAACTCTGAACTTCCATCCTGACCCTCTCTCCCCACTTGCCTGTGAGGTTGGAGGTCAGCATCTGAAGCTCAGGACTACACATTTTTAACATTTTTTTACATTTTTGGATAAAGGTTGAAATAAAGTGGTGTGGAGTTTTTTCTGCAGCTCATTTGTGTGGCTTCTTTCCCTGCTGGGGTGGCATTCCTCTAGGGACCACCAGGTGGCACTGTGGCAGCACAAAGGGTGGCCCTGGGCCTGGGGGAGGGTGAGGAAATGTAGGATCCTGCTCTTCCCAGGGCCCTGGGACTAGCCGAGGCCTGGGTCCCAAATGCCTTCCTAGAAGAGGACCTCCCAACACCAAGCTCGTTCCCAGTCCTTAAAGGTGGGGGAGGGCCATCCCAGGAGGTTATCAGCATCAAAACAAGGGGTCTGGGCCTCTGTCAGCACTCAGGCTGATGGGCAGGGGGACAGATAAGGGGGCTTAAGCAGCACGAGGAATGTGCATCCCTAGCCCCATGAGGGGGCTCAAGCCCTGAGAGGGCCTGTGAGGGGTAGGGTAGAGGCCAGTCTTTGCTCCTCCTTGCAGGCATGCAGGCCATCTCTGAGCCAGCCTGGGCCCTTAGAAACCTGATTCCAGGGGCCAGATGGAGGGGGCTGGCCAGATTGGGTGACAGGGAAACCAGAATCTGGGTGGCCTGGCATATGGGGGTAGAGAGGAGCCCCTGGGATTCAGCCTCCTGGGCTAAGGGGTTCCTGCCCCCCAGCCCTCTGCCTGGTATGTGTGTGTGTGGGGAGGTGGTCTCTGGTGCCTGAAATAAGGTGGTTCTAGGGCTTGGCTGCTGCTGTGCCAGGAAGAGAAAGGGATGTACCTGGTGTGAGCATGAGTGTGTATATGACCAAGTCTGAGGTCAGCAGTTCAGCAGCTGTGTCGGTTGGGGGGTGGGAGGGGTGGTCTCCGTGCCCCATAAACAAACAAACAAACAAAGGGTTACCTCATGAGACAGCCTGGGGCCAGACATGCTGAGGAGGGACAGAGAACAGTGCCTGGTGGGACCCGGCCCACTCCCTCCACTCCCTCCCACACTGGCCTCTGGGCAAAGGAGTGAACAAGTGGGAGGGGTCCCTAGATAACCCGAAGAGGCTGGTATTGGGGCAGGTGTGGTAAACTTTGGAGAGTGTTTCCCACAACACTGAAAAGCACTCCCTCCTCAACACATCCCTGGAGGAGTTTCCCTTCTCCCTGTGGTGAGGACCAAACAGGTCCGATTTTTAACCTGGCTTTTTCCTCAAGTTGAGGATAAAGGAAGATGATCCCTCTCTGTGTTGCGGTGATCAGGGTCGCAGGCCCCTTCCTCTTCTCCAGGACTTTCTTGAAGTGCTTCCACCAGGAACCGGGGTGGAGGGGGCAGCCACAATGGAACCATTCACCTACCCGCGGCTCGGGGTCAGGAGGTAGAGGGGAAGGTGGGGCTGGCGCCCTCTGGTGGGCGAGGTTGAAACCGCCTGTGGCCGTGCGGCTTCCCGCGCCGCCTCTCTAGGGGCTCTTAGGGGTACGCCGCGGTGCAGGGTCCTACGTGCCCCGCCAGTGGTCTGGGCGACTAAGGCCGACTTCGTTCGTTCGTTCATTCACGCATTGTAAGGGATCCTGTTAGAACCCTTCCCTTCCTCCTCTCGTCTATAGCCTCCAAAGTCCTTGGCACGTGCATGGTTGAAGGCGCAGTAGCCTGGCTGAGTGCAGCGAAGAGTCATCCCTCGTGGGAAGCCTCCCCAGCAGACATATCTACCCCCCTGTGCGTGGCCCCGCCCAAATATTTACCCCCCGCGACGCGGCTGATCTCTCATTGTACGCCTTTGCTGGTTTCTTGGTGGGTCTTTCCCGCGGCCCCGGCCGGCGCCGAGCGCTCTCCTGCCCGCGGTGGGGGCCCAATCCACATCTGCTTAGTCCAGGAGTTTCCCGGCCCGACGGGGCGCCCGGCGGACAGAGCTGGGAATTGTTTTTTCTCCTTCCCCGCCCCCGACTCTCCTCGATCCCCCTTTCTGCCCTCTCAGCGCACAGTAGGAGAGTTGCCAATTCACTTTGGCCCCTGAGAGCTGAGGGATGAAGGCTTACGCCGGGGTCTGCAGACTCTTGGAGGAGGGGCAGGACTGTATTTGGGGGGTGAAGTGGGACGACTCCCAGACCCGGGCCTAAAGTGCTTAACACAGCCTCCGCGATTTACATTTGAACGGTCGGCGGAGGGTCTGCGGCGCTTTGAACGCTGGGCGCAGGAGGCGCGCGTTTGAGCGAGCGGCGATCCAGGCGGCCCCGGCCGGTTGGTGTGGATTTGAGGGGCCTGGGGTTGTGCTGGGGGGGCGACCGATGCACTTGGAAAGAGGCTGAAGGTGTGTGTTTAGAGGGGCTATTTGTGTTGGCGAGAGGTGTGTGTTTGTGTTTGCAGGAGGCGATGGACACTGTGTGTGTGTGTGTTTGTGTGTGTGTGTGTGTATTTGTGTTTGCGGAGTGTGGAGGCAGCCGGGAAAGGTGGCCGGCTGTCACTCAGCGATCAGGTTGACAGGCGCTCCCTCATCAGGGCCAGGGAGCTCTGATTGCAGATTCGAGGAAACAAAATAGCAATTGTAATTACGGGGCTTTGATAAGATAAAGGAAGGAGCGAGCTGGCCGGGAGGTGAGTAAGAGAGCAAGGGAGGAGAGAGCGGCCTGCTGGGGCCCCGATGGAATATTTGCATCTGTCACTCACGGGGGTGTGCCCTGGCAGTACCCGGTGCCTGATGCGGAGGTGTCCTTATTGCTGCCCCCCTCCTTCTAGAGACAGGGACTTTTGGGGAGATGAGAAGAATCCGCCCAAATCGACGAAGGTCCAGTTGGGGGAAATTCTCCAAATATAAAGGAATTCTGGTCTGTACAGGCCCCTTGGTGGAGGTTAAGGTGTAGGACTCAAACCCTGACCTCCACACTTTTAGGCCCTGGATTGCTCACCTCTGGGGGAGAGGGAGGAGGGTGGATTAAGATCATTGAGGTTCAGCCCAGCTCCTTCAAAACATTCTGGGGCTCCAAACCAGGGTTGGTGGAGACAGGTTGGACTGTCTCCACCCCAGTCTGGGGAAGGACAGGTGCCCAGAGTGACTCAGGTTGTGACTCCAGGACTATGCACACTAAGGATGGGCTGGATGCCCTGACCTCTGTCTGGGTCCTGCTCCCTGCTGTTCTCATCAGACTATTTTCAGAGGGCTGGGTCCCTGGTGAGGAGAAGGCCCTTCTCATGCTCTGCTCCCCATCTCTCCACTCATTGTTTAATACATACAAATAAACATTTTCAAGGGCCTACTATGTGCAGGGCATGAGGTTAAGATGGTGAACATCTTGCCTGCTTGAAGCAGTGCAGCTGGGGAGTTAGACACCCAACAAGTGGCTGGCAACCTCTAAGACAGAGGAGCTCAAATGAAGGAAATGTGCTGGTCTGGGCTGTGGGCACCGGAGCCCACCGCACCTGTCTTCCCCCAGTGGGCCCACCTCCCAGTGGGGTTGAGAGAAGATGGTGCAAACCCAGCCCTTAGCAAATACAAGTGCTCAGTAAATGGTGGTGCTTATGATTATTATCTGTTGGGAGGGTGGTGAAGGCAAGCCTCCTCGCAGAGGACCCACATGCACTGAGGTCTAAATGCTCAGCCAGTTTCCCCATTATTCATTCATCGAATACTAGTTGCAGAACAACCCCTGCCCAGCTCTCTGCCATGAGCTGCAGCTTCTGAGCTAGTAAGACGTGGTCCTTGCCAGGCGGTCTGTGTGGGCAAGAGCCAGTTGAGGGAACAGACTCCTGGAGGTGGGTAACAGGTGGGCTCAGGAAGTCTACTTCCCTGGGGAGGGATGAGGTCTTGGGACAAGTCTTCTGACTCTATTTTCCCATCTAGACCTCACTCAGGGTTAGCGTTATGGCTGGGAGCGGGAAAGGTAGGCCACAGAGAAAGGGGAGGTAGGCAGAACTTTGCTGTGCTGCCTACTGCCTCTGGCCTAACGGCTTCCTGGGACCACCCCAACCCCTCCAGCCCAGTCCCCAAGGACGTGGCCGGGGCAGTAGGGCAGGGGAGGTCTTGGGTGAGGCCAGCAGCTGGGCAAAGCATCAGTGACTCCACCTGCTCCTCAGAAGTATCTGTCCCAGGGCACCTCTGCCCACCCAGGCTGCTCTCAGAGAAGCACCATGGCTCAGGGTTTCCCAAAGCCCCTGGAGGGAAGCAATGAGCGGCTGGGAAAGGCTTAGACGACTCCTTACCTTCTTGATACTCCCCCTCCCCCACAGTTGACACAAAGCCAGCAGTCCATGTCTAGTACACAGTAGGTGTGTAAATACCTGTTCAATGCACAAATATTGGGACTCTGAGAGAAAAAGCTGGGCAACCTGGATCTAAGTCCCTTCCCCAGGAAAAGCAGCTGAGAACAGTTATTTTTGCGCCCTCTGCCTGCTTCTTTGGTGGGGGGGGGCTGAGGGTGGTGGCAGTGACTCTGGGTCTTACCAGGGACCTCTGGGCTCTCCCATATAGTTGGTTGGCTGTGGTTCCTCTCAAGCTTCAGGCTAGTGTGTATGGGGGCGGGGGTGTACAGGGGCAGGGATGATGGTGATAATGGGGGCAGGAAGGGGAGGAGATGTTTCTCCATCTCAGGGCCTTCTTGGAGACTGAGCGAGACAGGGGAGACCGGCAAGGCAGGGTACTCAGCCGAAAGGTGGGAGTGGGTGTCGGGTCGCCGACGCAAGCATGCACTGACAGAGAGGAGCGCACAGCAGTTCACTCCAGTGTTAGCAGCCACTTGCAGGAGGCGGGCCTAAGCGAAGCACACAGTAGGCGGCTCAGAGAACCGCCGTATAGCCTGAGGCGTAAGTGGACAGGGTCCCACGGTGGAGACCGGGCACCTTCCCACTCGGGCTCACCGGCGGTCCAGGAAGCTCCAGCCGAGGGTCTCGGGACTCCACGGGGCGGGAAGCCCGAGGTGCCCCCCATCCCCGCCCGCCTGGACCCCAAGAGCGCGCCAGGGGACAGGCCGGGGTTGGGGGGAGGCGCCCACACCGGCCGCCCCCCCCCAGACGGTCCCCAGACCCCTCCCCTCGCCCAGACCCCCAATCCCATACCCGCCGGCCGCCCCGCCCCGGCCCGCCCCGCCCCCGCCCCGGGCTGGGTCCCGGCCCCCCGCTCCCAGCCGGGGGCTGCGGGCTCCGGCCGCCCGCCCCGCGCTCCCCCCTCACGCCCGGTGCGGCGCCCCCCGCCGCCACCCTCCCCTCCCCTCCCCCTCCCTTACCACTTACCCACCACCCCCCCCCGCCGGCCCGTTACCCTCCCTCCCGCTCCGGCTCCTCAGCAGCCAGCGGCCACCGGCTCCGGCTGCGGCGCAGAGGCACTCCGCGCGGCGCGGCGCGGCGAGCTCGACATTCCCTGGGACCTAAGGAGCCGCGTCGGGATCGCCCGGGCTCCCGCCCTCGAGCCTTCCTCCGCCGCCGCCGCCGCCCTCGGCTCGTCTGTCCGCGGCCTCCCGCGCACCGGCGTGATCCCGCCGGGGCTGTGCGTGCTCCCCGGCCGCGCGCCATGGGCAGCCCCCGATCGGCGCTGAGCTGCCTGTGAGTACCGCCGCCCCGCGCCCCCGGCCGCGCTCCCGCCCGCCCGCCGCTCACCCTGCGCCCCTCTCTCCCCGCCCGCTTTTGTCTCCCACAGGCTGTTGCACTTGCTGGTTCTCTGCCTCCAAGCCCAGGTAAGGCGCGCTGCGCGGAGGCGGGGGCCGGAGCCGGCGGGGGACGCCGGGGGGCAAGGTCGGGCAGGGGCAAGAGGACCGACCCTGCGGCCACGCGGCGGGCTGGAAGGCACCTTAGAAATGCAACCCCTAACTACCCCGAGGAGGGAACTAAGGAACAGAGAGGTAGCGCCTGCCTAAGGTCACACAGCCAGCGAGTGGCGAGGCTAGAACCCGAGGTCTCGGAGTCCAGCTCTGTCTCCCACGCCTCCCAGCCAGGTGGGGGTGGATGGGGAACTCTGCGGGCAGACACACCCGGCCGCCGAGGATGGAGGCATTCGGGGCTCGGGGGCGTTCGTTGTCAGAGGTACGGTGACTGTCTCAGGGACCCTCTCCGCGGCTCTCTGGGGAGGCTTGCGGCGGGACTGGCCGAAGGATCAGGTGCCTAGGTCCTCTGCGGTCTCAACATTTGCTCCGTGAATTTGTCTTTATAAATGTCAGGGGTCGGGCAGCGCTGCCTCCCGACTTAAAAGCGCCCTGCTCTTCTAGGAAGGCCCGGGCGGGGGGCCTGCGCTGGGCAGGGAGCTCGCTTCCCTGTTCCGAGCTGGCCGGGAGTCCCAGGGTGTTTCCCAACAGGTGGGTCCAGATCCTTCTCCATCCCGGGCTCATCCATGCTAGGCTGGGTCTGTCCGACTTTCCTGGGTGGGGGTGGGGGGCGGGTGGCCTGAGCTGGTATGTTGGGGGGACCCCAGCCGGCTGCCTGGGGCAGTGGAGGGAGGTGCCGGGTGATGGGGGCCACTTGGGCCCCTGGGCAGAGTAGCATTATAATGGCGTGTTGTGTATTTTTCAATTTCCTAAAGGTAACTGTTCAGTCCTCACCTAATTTTACACAGCATGTGAGGGAGCAGAGCCTGGTGACGGATCAGCTCAGCCGCCGTCTCATCCGGACCTACCAACTCTACAGCCGCACCAGCGGGAAGCACGTGCAGGTCCTGGCCAACAAGCGCATCAACGCCATGGCAGAAGACGGGGACCCCTTTGGTAAGGCGAGCTGCGCTGCAGTGGGGTAAAGGTAGCCTGTGGAACGGGCCCCTCTTCCCCAGGCTGCCCTGCTATGACTGGACCTACCAGTCACATCTGCGCTGGCCAGAGGCCTGCACGCTCCCCAGCTCAGAAGGGAAGGAGTTAAGGCGAAAAAGCATCTTGGGGGTCAGCTGGAGAAGAGAAGGTTGGGGAAGGGACCTCGGGGAGTACTCGGCCCACAGGTGCCCCTTCCCTGCCCAGCAGATGAATGAATCCAGGAATCTCCCTTTCCACCTCCCCCTTTCATACCCCTCCCCACTGCAGGTGGAGGCAGAGGGTTCAGGGGGAGGGGGCCCAGGTTTAAGGGAAGCTCTTGAAAGAGGATATGTCGCCAGGGCCCACAAAAGGAGAGTGGGAAAGAGAAGGGAGAGAAATCCCTTCAGCTCTCCCAGCTTGGGGGGGTGTTGCTGTGAACCTTTAAATACTTTGATCAGAAGGGTCAGTTACACATGGGGACTAGGCTAGGAAAAGGGCCCTCCCCTCTGCACTTGTCCAGGAACCCAGGCGGTCAGTCAGAGTGGGGCTCCTGGCTGCCGGTGGGGTGGTGAGTACAGGGAGCTACTGCGAGGTAGAGAGGCTGAGGACTGATTGATTTCTAAAGCATTCAATATTCCTTCCTTGAAACAAGGCCAATTTCCAGAGTCCTGGATGTACCAAGAGAAAAGCAAGCCCTCTGGGCTGCTGGTGTTGTTTTTAGAGAGCGATTATTGTGAGTTTAAAAACCTTTAAATAATGACCAAGTTAAACAAGCATGAAAGGAGAGGGGAAGACTCTATTAAAATGTAATAAAAAGGTGAGGCGTTTTAAGAGCTAAGAAGAAAAATGAAGAATGATATAAAACAGAAAAAGAACGAGGCTTTTTTTCAGATGTGGAGTTTGAAAGGAGTTGCAAGTCTGTAAATGTTAAAAAAGAGGTTCAAGATTGTTCTCTATGAATCTCTGGAGAGACCCCCGCGTCTGGCAGAGCGATTAAAACTCTTCTTACTTTCACCTTTTTTAACATTTCCTGAATACTTTCTCCTCTTCTCGAGCCAGTTTGGGGGATCGAGTATGTCTCGCTGCATTTTTTCTGCATCGACGTAGCTGACTTCCCTTCAAAGCTGGAGAAGGAGACATAATTTTCCTGGGATAAATCTGTCACTGGGGTGGAAGAATAGGTTTGAAAATGTTAAGCTTTCCAAAAGCCCAGTCGGGAAAGCTGCCGTAAACTTCGGCCCCAGCTCCCCAGATCCATCCAGGAAGGAGAGTGGGGGCTTTCTGCGGTGGGGTGGGGCTGGGGGTGGCCTGCCTGGTGGCCGAGCTCCCCCGCTGGGCTGGCAGGGCCAGCCTGCCATCCCTTTGTCCCTCCAAACTGGCTACTTGCTGCCCTTCTTAGCTTCCAAGGAAAGGGAATGAATGCCTGGCTCCTCCTGGGTTTACTCCCATTGGAACAAATGGTCCAGCATCCTTGGGTTTTGGGGAGGGAAGAAGAGGCTAAGCTGCTCATGGGGGAATTCCTCTTCAGACATCAGAGGTCTGATGCCCACTTCTCTCCTTACAATTATAGGAGGCTTCCCAGTTTCCCTGGTCCCTGCCTGGTGAGCAGGAGCTGGAGGGCCCAAGAGCAAAGGCTTAGGGTGTATAGCCAGGACAGGAAGAATCTGGGGGAGAACAGCAGAGAAGTCCCAGTTGCTTCCTTATGGGCCCCAGGAAGGGACAGAGGGCTCCATCCCTATCTGCCCTGTTTGGCCAGAATGGAATCCCCTCCCCTCTTCTCCAGTCGGTGTCCTTCCTGGCCCTTAAAAATAGTTGCTCCTTGCCCTGGAAGGCAGACCAGGAGAGGGATGAGCAGACTGGCTGGGTCCAAGAGGAGGTGGGTGGGAGGGGAGGTGACAGCTGCATTTCCCTGGCTGACTTGGAGCCAGACTGGGGACTTGGCTACTGGGTCCCAGCTCTGTGCTTCTGTGAAGGGGGGCAGGTAGTCACAGGCTGGTCAGTGAGGGCTGCCTTGCTGACCTGTGCCCATCACCTCCCATTAGTTTCAGGGACAGAGAAGGTGCCACCTTGTCAGTACAGGCTGAGAGGCAGACCTGGGAGTACCCAAACGTCTTTCTCAAGGAGGGAAAAGGCTGCAGTAGGGAGGGCAGGAGACCCAGCCTCTTCTGTCCCATCCCAAACAGCTAAGTCGGTCCCCACTCCCTTCTTGGTGACAGCCTCAAAGGGAGGGGTTGTGCAGAGAGTGGACAGGGACCAGGGCTTCTGTGGCAAGCTGGCTGTCTAAGGGGAGAGGGGAGTGGGAAGAAGGCACAGAATTCAGCTCCCTGTCTCCTGGCTCTCAGTGAGAGGCAAGCACACCTGATTTTCTCTCCTCCTCACCTACAGAAAGTGTTTGGTCACTGGGGTGAGAAGCCCAGTGCTGCTGGAGGGTGAGAGAAAAGATTATTGAGTTGTTGATTTCTGAACACTGGGGCTGGGGACTGGGGTGACTGGGAAGTGTGGAGAAGAGATAGCATCCTCCCAGCTGGTTCTGGGAAAGCAGCCGGCCATGGGCTGTGGGTGTAGGGAGAGCTGTCTCATCCCTATCAGCTTCTCAGCAGAGCAGGGGTAGGGTGGTGTGGCCAAGGCTGTGGGTTAGAATCCGAGGCACCAGAAAAAAGAGAGAGTGCTTTTATGTTTGACCTCAGGAGTGGAGGTCACCACTGCACCCCAGACATTTGTAATGATCTGTGAGGCATGTGCATATAATATTCTGAGTTGGAAGAATCCTCAGAGATCTTTGATTAGAAGCGGAATTCTAGTCAAATTAAAATTTACTTGAAGCCTCGACATAAAAGTTATTAGTCTGGTTTTAAAAGAGGGTCTTTTCAGTTTGATGGCTCCAAGACCCCTCTGCAGAAACCAGTTCATATGCCATGATCTCATTCACCCCCCTTCTGTAAACCCAGGTAAGGGGTTGGTCTGAAGCCCAGAAAGGAGACTTGACTTTCCCAGGGTTGCACAGCATGTTGGTGGCTGGAGCCCACGCCTTGGGTACCTGGCTCTTGGAGCAGTTGCTTCTGGGAAGGGCCAGCTGGGATGGGGACATGGAGCACTGGGGGTCAGGGAGCTGCTCATAACCACTCTCCCTCCACATTCCCTGACAGCAAAGCTCATTGTGGAGACGGACACCTTTGGGAGCCGGGTTCGAGTCCGAGGAGCTGAGACAGGCCTCTATATCTGCATGAACAAGAAGGGGAAGCTGATTGCCAAGGTGAGGTCTTAGAAGGAAGGGAGGGGGCGGCTGGGGCCTGGGGAGCAGGCTGGGCTGGCTGAGCTCCTCCAGGATCCCAACAAGGTGGGCAGAGACAGAGGGCCACCTTGGGCTTACCTAATGATTGGATGGTGGGGGAGGTGAGGGAGGAGGAAGCTGAGAGATGAAAAGCTATAAAAGCAGAGGAGGAAGAAGGCAGGCTAGGGAAGGGGTGGGGGGGGGTTTGGTAAATTCCATATATCTTTTTAACAAATCGCCAAATTGCTTTGCTATTATGTCCAATTACATGGTACCAGCATTTGGAATGTTCAGTAAGCCGCAGGCCCAGCCCCTCGGTGGAGCTCTGAAATGGCCCCATTAGTCACGGCTCCTCTACAGCCTCGAGCTCCCCGCTTCCTGGGCTTCTGGGGCTTGGGGCTCAGCACCTCCTCACCGGCCTTCCTTCCCCCATAGGGTGGCAGCCCTGGGGCTGCAGGCCGGCATCCTGAGGAGCTGAGGGGGGCAGGTGGGGAAACGGGTGCTAGCAGCTTGGGCCAGACTGGTGGGCAGGAGGCCAGGGTAGGCAGGGGCTGGGCCCCCTCTCTGCCTCTCTGTGTTGGGGCCCAGCCCCTCAGTAGACAGCCATGTGTCACTGCTACCCAGGAGGACAGGAAGTTGCCGGGTGGGCTGTGAGTTGTCAGGGATTAGAGAGCGGGTGCCCGGGCAGGGGGTGGGGCTGCCCACCCTGCCATCTGCTGGGGTGCCCACCTGCTGTCTGGGGCCGCCTCCCCTCTGCCTCTGATGGGGGCGGGTTCTGGACAGAGCCCGGTGACACCGTGTCTGGCCCCCCCTACCTGCAGAGCAACGGCAAAGGCAAGGATTGTGTGTTCACGGAGATCGTGCTGGAGAACAACTACACGGCCCTGCAGAACGCCAAGTACGAGGGTTGGTACATGGCCTTCACGCGCAAGGGTCGGCCCCGCAAGGGCTCCAAGACTCGGCAGCACCAGCGCGAGGTCCACTTCATGAAGCGACTGCCCCGCGGCCATCACACCACAGAGCAGAGCCTGCGCTTCGAGTTCCTCAACTACCCGCCCTTCACGCGCAGTCTGCGCGGCAGCCAGAGGACTTGGGCCCCCGAGCCCCGATAGGCCCTGCCCGGCCCCTCCCCGCCGCTCCCAGCGCCGGAGGTTTCCTCTGGTGCAGGATGAGGTCTGCGCTACTGAAGGCTGGGGAGGAGCTGGGGGAGCCCTGGGCCCTAGTTGTTGATAATTGTTTGCTGTTGGGTTTTTTGTTGTTTTTTTAAACAAAAGAGAGGCTCTATTTTTGTATTCCACTTGGCTGTGGCGTCTGACTTCTTAACTCTCAGGAAGGCCAAGTGAGTGGCCTAGACTGGGATTCCAGCGGGGGTTTCCTGGGGGTGGGGGGCTTTTTCTAGTCCCGCAGAGGCGCTCCTGAGACCCCAGCAGCTGCAGGGCAAGACTGCTAGGCCGCCAGGGGCTCCATTGCACCCCCAGGTGGGGGCAGGGAGGAAAGAGCCTGAACTTTAGGTCAGATCTTTCAAGGGCGGGTGTCAGTGGAGGGTGGTTGGGTATTAGTTGCTATTAAATGACTGAAATATTTATTTAACTGACGTATTAAAAATGTGTGTTGGAGAGTGAGTCCTCCTGGGGTCAGCGCCCTCCCCCCGCGCTGCCCCAGCTGGCAGGCGGCTGAGAGATGCCGCAAATCAGGCAGCAGCTCTGACTGCAGCCTCCCTTCTACCTAAGGATCCACACCTGTTGGCCGTCCCTATCATTGTTGCTGGAGGGGTTTTCTTGGGAGGACAGAAGCAGGGAAAGGAGCAAGAAGAGGCTCTTAGCTGGTCCTGGGACCTCTCAGACATGGGCTTTTAATAGGAGTCATTGTTAACACTTCCCCAGGCCACCCCTGGGCCAGAAATGATGACTTTGCTAGGACTGGAGTTGTAATCATGGATTCAGTGGGTCCTTTAAAAAGTGCCTTTCTGTGTATGCCTCGGTCTGTGTGGGAGACAGATCAGAGATGCCAGAGCTAGTTCTTTCTGAGTACCAGGCTCCAGAAAATGAAAGAAAAGAGCAGCTGCCGGGGTCCAAGGTGGAGGTATGTTGGAGGGGGGCTGCCAAGGCTGGTGTTGACAGTTGTGACATGAAACAAGTGTTAACTTTGGGATATCTGGTTAGAAAGCTATGAGCAGAAGGTGCTGAGCTCAGGCGCTGCAAAAGACCCCAGGGGACTGTGGTCCAGGGAGAGGCTGCCAACCTTGGAGAGACCAAGCCTAGAGGGAGTGGAACTGGCATTGGCCGGGAAGGGAAGCTCACAGGCCTAGAGCAGAACTCGTCTCTGGCCAGGGGGAGAAGCAGCAGCTGGTCAGTCAGAAGGACTAGCCTGTGAAGAAGGACTGCTATGGATGAAGGAAGACCAGGTCATGCTATGACAATGGTAGAGCAGGTCA
The DNA here is from genome assembly GCF_963924675.1 of Phocoena phocoena. Lineage (NCBI taxonomy): Eukaryota > Metazoa > Chordata > Mammalia > Artiodactyla > Phocoenidae > Phocoena > Phocoena phocoena. Next base: position 26,711,617 of record NC_089234.1, read on the forward strand.
TTCATGGCGTGGGCAAGAGGACTGGCCTGTGGTGGGTGGAGGGGTGGGTTCTTGGAGGTGGACTGGTGAGATTGGCATCACACCACCCGGAAGAGAGCCCAAGCCCAGAGGCAGCAGGTCTCCTGAGGTCAGAGCTGGCCCAGTCATCATACCTGAGCTCTCATTCTGGTTGCTTCCACTGCCTTCTTTGGGCTGGTCCCATAGCACAGTTACTGGACGAATCCAGAAACCTCTTCCCTCTGGGCCTCTGGTCCTTTGGGTGGAGGGCAACCCAAGGCTTCCTAACCACGTGGGCCTCCAAGAGTTGCAGCCACAAATCCCAGGCTCAGGCCATCCAGATGGATCAGGAATCCTAGGGCTCAGTGGGAAGCCTTGGAGAGGTTGGGGTACCATGGGGCCTCTTCTGGCCTGCTATGGGGGTGAAGGGCTCTGGACAGAGTAGGTTTCTCCTGGTGCATAGATACGGAGGATGTGGGGAGGGGGCTCTAGACATCTCTTTTCCAGCTCCCCCAGCTCTTAGTGCCTCCTCTTCTGCTCCATCCCCTCCCCTCCCCCTTTAATTAATTCTGGGTGAGCAGCCTGGCTTTATTGTGCAAGGAGCTGGGGTCTCACTGTGGGAAAAGTCACACCTTCTGAGCAGCTTCTGATGCCATGCAAATGAAGAGACCGTCCAGGAAACGCTTTCATCTGCACGGCCGCCTGTCCAGCCCCCAGCCCAGTAATTACCCACATTTCATTTGTTTGAGAGCAATTCCTGGGGGGAAACCACAGGGTAGGAGGGAGTCTGGGGGGTGGATGGAATGTCAGACTCTCCCTGCCTGTGATCCTGGCCACAAAGTGGGGCCAGGCTGGGCCAGGGTGGTCACTGGCTAGGCCAAAGCTACCCTGAAGCCCACAGGCTGGGGATGCCTGAGTACTCCAGGGTGGTGGGGTGGAGCTGTGCCACGGTTGCGACGACAGAGAAGAGGTGGGTTGTCCAGAGAGCTGGACCTGCCTCATGGAGAAGGGAGAGATGACTGATGGGGGAGTAGAGGTGGACAGGAGGGTGGTGATCTTGTCCTTGAGGTGACCTGAGGCTTTGGGAAGGGGTTGACTCCCAGCAGGACCCCCAGCCAGGCACCCTGGGGAGCTGAGCCCAGAGCAGTGGGGCTGCGCTGGGCCGGAGCACCCACTACCTTGTTTATCTTTGCGTTGCTGCCTCCACAGAGCCCTTGCTAATGGGGTTTTACAGCCCACTCAAGCTGCAACTGGCCAAGAATCAATCATTACCGGCACTTAGCGGTTTGATAGTTAACAGCCTGAACTGAAGCCAAACTGGTTGTTAACTGTGATAACAACTGATTTCAAGGGGTTATTGCCGGCCCAATATGCTCAGCCCATTTATTTCGGGGAAAACAAGCAGGGAGCTGTTGCAAGGCCCAGAAAAGGGAGGAGGACAGGGCTTTCCTCAGCCAAAAGGCATGCCACTCTGTCTAGGAGTGGGTGCTGGCTGTGAGGACCCTGGGGGCCGGCTGAGGTGTGCGTGGAGGCCTGGCCTCCCAGAGGATCTGAGGATCTGTGTGCGGGCCCAGGTGATCCACGCAGAATGCCCTCTCCAGTCCTCCCTTCTCCCCAGTTCTGACCTCACCCTGATTCCCCACGTCCCCTCTCCTTCTCTTCTTACAGTAGTGGTCCCCGTGAGGCCCTCACAGGGACAACTCTCCATGGGGAGGAGCCCAGGCCTAGTGGCCAGGCCTCTACTAGTCCCCACTCAGCAGGGGCCCTGGACCTCTTCACCCATTCCTCCCTCTCCCAGGGCTGCCAGAGCCCAGCCAAATCCAAGCCAGAACCTCGCCTTTAATTTCAAAGCCAGTGATGACTCCACCCAAGCCTTGACTAGAAAGGATGAACTAGAGGTCTCTCCTCTCACTCCACCAGGTCCTGTCCATCCCTACCTGCTACCCTCAGCTGAATGGCAACAGGTGAAGCTATGGCCAAGCATCTTTCTAGAAAGCTGCTGTAGCAAAGGACCCCAGGAGTTCTCCACCATCTACAGATAGACAACCCGAGGCCCAGAAGTCCCACAGCCGGCATGAAAGCTAGTTTGAAAGATCAGGTCTTAACTCCCAGACCCAGGCTGCCTCTTGAGGACTGCAGGTCTTACTCTAATTCATTTATTCAGTCACTATTTATTGAGTGCCTATTATGTGCCAGGCTCTGTTCTGGGTAGAGGGGACAAAGCAGAAAATAAGTGACAAAAACTCTGTCATTATGGAGCTCAAATTGTAGCAGGAGGCTGTGGGTGGGGTGAGAACAAGCAGTGTATAGTTTATCAGACCCTGGCAACCACTACAGAGAAAAATAGAGGGAATGAGTGTGGAAGGTGGGGTAAGGTAGTAGCAATTTTAAGTAGGGTGGTCATAGAAGGCCTCACTGAAAACTTAATGCTGGAGCAGACACCTGATGGCGGTAAGGCATGCACCTATCTGGGGGAGGAGCCATCCAGGTAGAGGGACCAGCGAGTACAAGCTTATAGCATCAGGGGAAGAGGAGGGAGGCCAGTGTGGTTAGAGCAGAGTGAAGGCAGGATACAGGTGTAGTGTGTGTAGTATGGATGTAGTGGGGTGGGGAGAATGATGGAAGCTGAGATGAAGCATATAAGTAGTGGTGATGAGGGCAGATCATGTAGAGCCATTGAAAAGACTTTAGCCTTGAGCCTGAATGAGACAGCAAACCATTGTGGGGATTTGAGCACTAGAGTGACATGATCTGAATTAAGTTTTGTTAATAACAAGATTGCTTTGGCTGCTGTGTTGAGAATAGACAGTAGTGGGGTAAGGGAGACTAGTTACGAAGTTTTTGCAGTAATCTTGGCGAGGGATGATAGGGCATTGGAGGTGGTGAGAAGAGATTGGAATTTGGGACATTTTTTGCAAGTAGGGATGTGCTGATGGTTTGGGTGTGGTTTGTGAGAGAAAAAGAAGAGTCTAGGGGTTTCCAAAGTTTCTAGCCTGAGTGACTGAAAGGATGGAGAGACCCTTTATTGAGATGGAGAAGATTCTAGAACGGGCAGATTTTGAGGGGAAGAGTAGGAGTTTTGTTTTGGACATGTTAAGTCTGAGCTGACTAAATAAATATTCAGGTGGAGGGCTTCCCTGGTGGCGCAGTGGTTGAGAGTCCGCCTGCCGATGCAGGGGACACGGGTTCGTGCCCCGGTCCGGGAAGATCCCACATGCCGCGGAACGGCTGGGCCCGTGAGCCATGGCAGCTGAGCCTGCGCGTCCGGAGCCTGTGCTCCGCAACGGGAGAGGCCACAACAGTGAGAGGCCCGCGTACCGCAAAAAAAAAAAAAAAAAAAAAAAAAAAAAATATTCAAGTGGAGATGTTGAGTAGGCAGTTGTATGTGAGTCTGGAATTCAAGGGAGAGGTCTCATGTGAAGATATAAATTTGGGAGTATTCAACTCACAACTTTTAAAGCCAGGGGATGGAATGGATTTCCTAGGGAGTGAGCGTAGCCAAAGAAGAGGAGAGAGCCAAGCCTGAGCCTTGGTATCCTCCAAACAATTAGAGGTCAGGGTGAAGGGGGGGAACCAGCAAATATTGTGGCCCATGAGTTAGGTAGGAGGAAAACCAAGAGGATGTGTGTCCTGATGATATAGGAAAAATACACCAGTTTCTGAGCCCAAAGCTTTAAGTGGGCTTTGGGTAGAGTTTTACTGTCATCAACTGTCTCCTTCCCTCCTATCCCTGACCAATCTCAGGGCCAAGAGGATGCACCCAGCAAACAAGGGGGTTGTTGGTTTCACCTGGGGGTCTCCTTGACTCTTCTTTCAGCCTCCGCCTGCCTCTCATCCTGCCGCCTTTACCTCTGGAACACTACTCAAATCTAGTCCATCTACTCTTCTGTTTATCTACTGCCACCTCCCTGCTCCAAGGCATCATCAGCTCTTGTCTGGCTTATGGCAACAGCCCCCTAACTGCTCTTCCTCTCATATCCCTCTACAATCCTTTCTGCACTCAGTAGCCAGAATTTCTAAAACATAAATCTGATCATGTTACTTCTGCCATATCTAGAATTAAATTCAGACTCCTTTTCCATGGCCTGAAAGGTCTCCTCCATGCTCTGGGCCCTGTCTGCCTATCTAACTGTATGGCTTAACCTCTCTCCCTTTCATCCGCTGCACCCCGGCCACATCTCCTTCCAGCTTCTCAAACAAGCCGGGCTCCCATATGCTTCAGAGCCTTTGCACTGCTGTTCTCTCTGCTTGAAATATTTTTCCTTTAGGTTGCTGGAGGGCTGACTGCTCATTTTGTAGGTCTCTGCTGTCATTCTCTGCTCTCTTTTCTTTATTATACTTATTAATATCTGACATTATCTTGTTTTTTATTTACCCATTTTTGGTTGGCCTATTCCTCCCAAGAGAGCAAGGACTTTGACTTGGCTTATGAGGAATATCCAGTGACTAGAACAGTGCCTGGCACATTGTAGGTGTTCAGTAAACCTTGGTAATCAACTAGTAAAATGAGAGTAGATGTGGAGGCTGTTGAATGGAGAAGGTGCATTGTGGGTTCTCTGCATCCGGGACTTGGGTCAGGATTTAGGAAATGCCTGAAGGTCAGGGAGACTTGAGGATGGTCCTGGGATGGGTGACCCTCTAAGCCCACCTGGACATCACAGTCTTACTAAAAGAGGGTTCAAGGCTATCTGGCACAAGCTCACCTCCTTTTTCTCAAGCCGTAATAAGTGTCTCCTAAACTGGACAAAGGAGCATCTAAGAGAGCCTGTTGGGATGGACGACTCAGAACCTCCCAAAATTCTGCTTCCTTCCCCACCGCTGGGTTTCCATAGCAACCAGAGGATTTAACAGGAGAGAGTGAAGGGGAATTAGGAGCTGGAGAGAGGAGGAGTAAGTGGTAGCAAGACAGATGGGGAGCTGGCAAGAACTCCGAGGGAGCCCCCAGTCCCATGTTACTGCAGGAGGTTGTGCCAGTAAGGTCCCTCTGAGTGCCCCCCTTCCCCATCTGGGTCTCTTGCTGACCCTGAAGAACTAACTGTCCATCTGCGCAGGCCCTAGGGCTCACCCTCATGTACTCCCCCCTCCTCCTGGCTGGCAGATGCCGGATGAAACAATGCAGATGGCAGATGTTAGTGAAACAAGTTGCGGCCACGGGATCGGTTTGGGGATCTGCGTTCCTTTTCCCTCCCTTCCTTGGCTGAGTATGGTCGGGGAGGACATGGTGGGAGGAGAGTCAGGGCATGAACCTATGCCAAGCGAGGTCCCAAGCTTTGGCACTTGGGGATTAAGGCCAGACCCCCAGTCATGAAGGATCAGATGGGCTGTAGCTTGGGCCTGGCTGAAGGTGCTCAAACAAGGGTTTGGCCTGGACACTGATTTGAGGGAGTAAGAAGAAGCCTGCACAGAACTCAGTACTGTTTGCAGCCTCCTCCTACCTTGAGCTCAGAGGACCAGAAAACGCCTGGGCCTTGAGCCTGGGAGCAGCAGAATGGTGAGCCCCCGAGGGGCTGGGGCACTGGGCCCTGATACCCAAGCCAACTGCCTGGAGAACCAGCCAGTGACTTTCAAGGGTGATAGTAACCAGGGCCAACACCAAATTCCAGCTGTCCCTCTGTCTGCCCACAGGCACACAGCTCCCAAACACCCAGGCTCAAACCTCTACCTTCTTGGACTCCTCCTTGTTTCCAGCCACCGACATTTAATCATGTCAACTGGACAGATGTGACCAACTCTTGCTAAATCTTTCTTCATAGGGAAATCCCCCTGTCCCATCACAACCTACACCGGGCCATTTCATGTCCTCCCACCTTGCCTCCCTGCCCAGTCTCTCCCTGGGCTTTTTTGTATCACCTACCCCTCCCTGCCTCCTTCAGCCCTCAGTAATGAAGAGCAAACTCATAAAACATTCATCGTGGGTAATACACCATGTAGGGTCTGCCTGATCGCAGTTCTGATAGGGGAGCCGGGTCAGTATTGCTGGGTCTTAGGCTTCTGAGGGCTGGGGCTGACTTCTGTGCCTTGGGTTCAAGTTCCAGTGACTTCCATTAAGCCAGGCCCAATCCTCCCTGGTGGGGTGGAGGGTCTTGGGTAGAGTAGAAGAGGGGCTTCCTGAGAGGAGGTGCTAGCAGTCTGGGGAGGGAAAGGTGGCTCCTGGGGGCACTCCTAAGCCAGGCATGACAGGTAGCTGGGGCTCTGGATAAAAGCTGGAGACAAGGTGAGCCGTGACCGAAAGGCTAAAGGTTTGTGCTTAGTGAGGAGAGTCAGGGCCTAAGCGTGCAGTGTCTGGAATGGTTATTTTTGCCTCGGGGAGCCCGGTAAGGCGGAAGTGTGCACAGGTGTGTGAGGGAGGGGAGGGTCCTGTGTGGGTGGAGGACGCTCTCCAGGAGCCTGCCCAGGAAGCAGGCCTCCGGGTGGGGGCAGTTTCATCAAAAGCAGACAGAGGGAAGGGAAGGGAGAGGAAGGGAAGGGAGCTGCCTCTCACTCTCCCCACACCCCTGGAGCGTGCACTGACCACTGACACTAACGAGGCACCCCTCAACCCCACCACCGAGGCCTCAGTAAAGTCAGAGAAGGAATTCAGAGAAATGGCGCTGGGAGCAGCCAGAAATCAGCTGTGCCTTTGGAATCAGACGGAAGTAAGTTAAATCCTGGCCCTGCTACTCCCTGACTGTGTGAACCTCTCCAGGCCTCAATTTCCTTACCTGCAAAATGGGGAACATGCTCCACCCTATAGAGTTGTCACAAAGAGTGTGTAAGGGGTCCTGCAGAGTGTCCTAGCAAGGGTTCCTCATACATGGTGTCTGCTGTGGGGATGGGCTCTGGGAGAGGGGTCGGGCCAGTTGAGCGAAGGCTCTGGGAGCCCAGGTGTGCACCATGATGACATCCAAGCAGCACCATGAGGAGCCCGGAGGGCGGGCGAATCTTCAGGGGGCTGTGTTCCTGGGCCCGAGGCAGCCAGGAAGCTGAGTAAGATAAAGGGCACGTCCTTCAAGCACGTAAATCTGACCTCGCTCTCCCTTCCACTCACCGGAGCAGGTGTGCCAGCCAAAGGCCTGGGCCCCGGAGACCTGGGAGAAGCGAGGGCGCAGAGACGCTGTTGTTCTGCAAGGCTTCCTGCTCACCCCTGAGGCCCTCGTGCAGGTCCTTCCTGCCCTGCTCCTCGGACCCAACCTTGCCTCCCTCTCCCAACCCCCAAAGCAGCAAGCTGGGGGGAGAATCAAGTCCGAGATGTCTGGAGTTGGGAAGAATTCAAGGAGAGAGGCACACGGAGAACACAGAGCATCAACACTCAAGACTTCTTATCTGTGCTCCGGCCTCTTCCCTTCCCCAGGGCCTCACACGGATATATGACCAACCCACTGGGCACTTCCTCTAAGCCAGGCATTAAAGCAAGTGTTGGGAGGCAACGGTGAGCACGTGAGTTGGACCCCTGACTCCCGAAGCTTCCCTTCCAGCGCCGGTGGCCGACTTTAGACAGTCAACTCTGATGAGGTATGGGGAAGGCCGAGACGGAGGAAGAGCAGGGGTTGGGCGAGGCAAGGGGTCCGGGGAGGAGGGCAGATGGCTTGGGGTTGAGGCCATGCTGGCTCTGAGGCCATCGGGTGGGAGATCCTCCAGATGGAGCTCAGCTTGACTCCTCTCAGCCCCAGCTCAGTCCCGTGCACAGAGTATTGAGTCGCTGGGGCTCGAGAGGACAAGGCACGGCTCCTCCTTCACGCCACCCCCAGGTATAGGGGTTCGCAGACGTGTAAATCTGTGGTTGCCGTACCACGAGGCGTGGACAACAGTGGGTTAGCACCAGGTCCTCCACTGGCTGAATCGTAAAAGCCCTCACAGAGAAGATAGGAGCTGAGAATGAGTAGCTGTGGAATCCTCAGGGTAGTTCGTCTTTCCTGAACCTTAGTGTCGTCATCTAGGAGGTGAAAGGTTTGACCTAGATTATTTGTTTTCAAAAAATTTTTAGCGGCAGAACCTTATTTCCTGAGGAAAACCTGTATATATAGGGGGGTATTTCATAGAACAGATGTAAACGATACCTGCTGTGGGCGGCTCAGGGGTGGGGACCCCCTCGGGTTCACCCTTCGTGCCCGACATCCCCACTCGGGCAGGTGGTGAGGGAGATGGGGGGCCTGAGCCCGGCAGGGTCCTCTGTGCTTCCAGGGCAAGATGGTGGCAAGGAGCCTCTAGAGAGGAAGGGATGGGTGGGCTCAGGCCACCGCCTCGACCCCGCTGGGAAGGTGCCGAGCTCTCTCCCTCCTCAGCATCTGGACAAGCGGGCCTGTTCCCACAGCCTCTCAGAGAGGCTCCCATCTCTTCCTGCAATGACCACTCACACCCAGGGATTATCCCAACCAGAAACTTCCATTTGGAACAAAGCTCCCAGGAATGAAACCTGAGCTGCCACAGAGAAGCTCCCAGGCTAACTGGGAAGTGGCCGGGAAAGGGAGGGAAAACTTGCAAAGCACCGGGAGCCTCAGGGAGGCTGTGAAACCTGAAGACCAACGACCAGCCAGCGGACTGGTGCCGGGAAGCTGCCACGGCCTGCTGTAGACCCAGGGGTCAGCGGAGCCGAGTGGGAAAACGAGGGGGAAGTGCACCCCCAGGCTTTCCAGGGGAGAGTAATTGGTGCACCTGTGGCTAGGACCAATATCCCCTGTGAGGCCCTCAGGGCTGGTCTGCAGTTCCTTAAGCGGCCCCCTCCCCTCCTCCCCGCCCCCCTCCCAGCTGCTTCCACTTACTCCAGGGGCTTCTGGGTCGGTCAGTGGCAGGCCTGCCAGGACACCCAAGGGAGGGGAGGGAAGAATAAGAGCCTCAGTTACCGTTTACTGAGCACGCATCAGGTGCCAGGAAGCTGTGTTATTTCTCATCCTTACAATAGCCCAGTAAGGTCAGTATGACCAGTGCCATTTTACCGTTGGGGAAACTAAGGCTAAAAGGAGTTAAGCGATTTGCCCCAAGTGGTAGAGCTAGTTAGCGGTTAACCTAGGATCTCCCTGGGGCTTTTGGACTCAAGTGCTAAAGCACCTTCTGCTTCGCCAGGCTCTAAAGTCTTCAAATCCCTTATTAGAGCCCAAGAACCCCAGTTAATGTCCAAATAAACTCTTTTTTCCCCCTCAAGCCATCGTGTGTGACCATGCAAATGCTGTGAGTGGTCATTTCTCCTGTTTGGATCCCGGTGACCTTGTGAAAGTGATTTTACTGCTCTGGGGCTCAGTCTCCTCATTTGTAAAATAAGATTCATGATAATGCCTACTTACAGGTGGAGGCCCAAAACGGTAACACAGATAAAGTACTCGGAGCAGTGCTGGGCAGAGGAAGCACTCAATAAATGCTAGTCTTGTTGTTAGAAGGATTCCTCCCCCTTCTGCCCAGGAGCCCAGAGCCCTGAAGAAGAAGCCCTCAGCGGGCCGAGTGGATTGTCCCAAGCTCAACCCCCCACCCTGCCTGCCTCTAAGGGTTCAAACGTAGATTAGAAGGAACTTCAGAGGGCCAAGGACTTTGAGTATTTTGGGAACCAACAGGGAATCTTTTCTTCCACCTCCAGAACAGCTCCAGGCCCTCCAAGTGGCTGAGATTGGCTCTTAGCTGAGCTACTAGGCTGCTCTGGTGTGGCTCTGAAGGCAGACAGCGAATCCCAACCCAGCAGAATGTTTCGTTTCAGAGGAGCCTTGAAGTTGATCCGACCTGGAAACGGGAAAAGGTAAGGTGGTGGGCTGGGTCCCGGGGACTGGGCTGTTGTCGTGTGGTACTGCCGAGTAGCAGGCAGCTTTGGGCTCTGAGGAGGAGTCATTTTGCTGTGTTGAAGGCCAGGAGCTTAGTCAGAGGCTGTGGCCTTGCCCTTCACCTGCGGCCTCTCTAGATCAGACTTCCAAGATGACTATCCTTTGGGGTCAGCACCAAGCACTGGTCCTGCCCCGTGGGTAGACAGACCCTGCTGGTCCCTGCTCGCTTCCCCAACATCTGGGCATCTGAAGGTCTGGCTGCTGGCTGCCATTAGTGACTGGGGCTTGGACTAAGAAACTAAGGATATCATGTTCAAGGACAAACTTGAAGTCAACTTTTGTGATGCTTACGTTGAGCCTGTGTGGCCAGCAAAGGTGACAACTGAGAATGGGTAGTGAGCTGGGGACAGGCTCCATGTGAAATGTGGGGCTTAAAAAGGATTCTTTCCACTGCCAGGCACCAAGCCCTAGGCTCAACTCCACCCCTCATCCACAGGGAAAGCAATTATTTTGTTCCTGTTTCTGGGGAGTTTACAGTCTAGTAGGAGAAACTGCATATACAAATGATGGTCAGATATCAAATAGGTAATTAAAAATGGGTGTGCTTTTCAATTTTATTCCAACTGTTCTGTGAGGATGAGTCAGATAGTATTACCTTTTAAAAATAAGAAAATCAAGGCATGAATGCAATACCGATATTGTTATTGAGTCTATATTCATAAATGTTTTAAGCAAAGTGCTTAGGTACCAGGACCACAGTGCACTCTTGTGTGTGTGTGTGTGTGTGTGTGTGTGTGTAGTGTGTTCACATAAATATTCTTTAGTGAGTGCCTAATGTTTCAGGCAGTGTTTACATACTTTATTTCAATTATTCTTTCTACTGACCTTCTAATGACTCAATGTGCTAGGTATCAATATTTCAAATTTACAGAGGAGGAAATTAGACTTGAGCAAGGTTAAATAATGTCTCCAAGCCACACAGCTGGTCAGTGGCTGACCCAGGATTTAAAGCCAGATCTGTTGACTCTAGTCTTTCCAATCTGCAAAGCACGCCAATGACTAACAATGCAGAGCAGAATGTAATGGAAAAAGTTACCTAAGACAGGTACCAACATGGTGCTAGGGAATTTCTGGGAGGGAAGAGTTCCCCCCTGGTTGAAAGGAAGAGGCATTAAGGAATAGAAACTTACTTGCCCAAGGTCATACAGCTGATTAACCAGGAGTCAGGTAAAATTCAGGAGTCTGGGGCTTCCCTGGTGGCGCAGTGGTTAAGAATCCACCTGCCAATGCAGAGGAAATGGGTTCGAACCCTGGTCCAGGAAGATTCCCACACGCCGTGGAGCAACAAAGCCCACGAGCCACAACTACTGAGCCCTCAAGCCACAGCTATTGAGGCCACGTGCCACAACTACTGAAGCCCGCACGCCTGGAGCCGGTACTCTACAAGAAGAGAAGCTACCGCAATGAGAAGCCTGCACACCGCAATGAAGACACAACGCAGCCAAAAATAAATAAATTAATTAATTAAATTAAAGTGTGGATTAAAAAAAAATTCAGGAGTCTGGATTCCAAGATCAATACCAGTTTTGAATACTACTGACAATAAGAACTTTGAGAGGAATTCACCTCAGCCCTGTTTTGTTAAAGATAAAATTCTGAAGTCTTTGAAAGTCCCTCAGAACCTGTGTGACATTTGGATGAGCTGAAAGCACATGCAAAAAGTGGGGAGGAGACCCACTTCTCCCTCTCCTGGGTACCAGAGCAGAGGAAGGCCAGGACCCCTCCCCAGCCCCCAAAATGTTGGGGCTCATTCTGCAATCTTTTCCTACTACAATGCAGCCAAAACAAAAATTTCTAAACAAAGCCAAAGATTGTTTCAAGTCACCTGCGTGCTCAAAAATCTTCCCTGTTTCCACTTGCCCACAGGATAAAATTCAAGTCTGGCTACAACTCTCCAAACTTATCTCTTTGTACTTCTGTGGGAGAGTCTAGTGATACAGATCTTTTGACCAGTTCCCAAGTACTCCATGCTCTCCCATGCATTTGTCTTCTCACGTGCTGTTCTCACTACCTAGATGAACCCCTATGTGCCCTTCAAAACCTGAAATTGCCTCCTCCCCGTGATATCTCCCAGGCAATCCTCTGTGGGCTCACGTGTTATTCTGTTGAGAACACTGAGCTATAACTACTTATTGATAACTATAATTCCTCCAGTAGTCTTGGAATATAGTAGGTGCTTCATAAATTTTGGTAAATACACGAATGAAGTCCAATCTGGATGCCTTAGTGTTTGACCTTGCCATTATGGGGCAAATAAGGGGGCTGCAAACATGATCTGAGGAGACTTACCAACAATCTCCAGAGTTTTGGATTCTTTGAAGATTAGAAGTAGTTTTAGAAAATAATAATAATAGCCACCATTTATTAAGTGCTTACTATCTACCAGGGACTGTGCTAAGTAAGCCCTTTCTTTACACGCCTCACCTCATTTCGCCCTCACAATACTACTCTGCAGTAGTGGTTAATCCCGTGAGGATCTTATTCCCTAAATAAGTTCTTATCCCCATTTTACAACCGGAGAAACTGAGGTTCAGAAAAGTGAAGGAATGCCTTCCTTCACTTTAAACCCATATCTGTTGGCGTTTAAAACCCAAGCTCTTAACTTCCCAGATTTTCTGCCTCAGACTCCTCCTAGTGTGAACCTTTTCTTCTGTATTAATTGGGAACAAATCCCATTGCTCCTTCTGCCTAGTTAGAAGCACCATTGGCATGTGGGCTCTGAGCTGCATGGCACAGGGACTGGGGTTACACAGGCAGGTTGTGAGCGATCAGAAGTTCCAGCTTGATGTTTGTGCTGAGACCTTGACATGCCCCCATGAGGGGGGTGTGTCGCTAATCACTTACTTAATGACCACCCCTGGAATGGGCTAGGCTGACGGCTAAAGCAAAAACATAGAAAACAAAACAAAACAAAAAACTGACTTAAGATTGACTGGGGTTTCCCTCTTCAGGTTACAGGCACTTTGTTAGGAAAATAAAACCCCTCATTGGAAGCTCAGAAGGACTTCACTTCGAGGACTAAACCTGGGTTCTAGCCTGGCTTTTGTTACTAACCAGCTGTGTGACCTTGGTCAAGAGGCTTAACCTTATAAGCCTTTGTGAGTGGGCAGAAAAGTGGGCAAGAACACAGTACACGTAGGAAGGAAAGATCCAGATGACATCCAGAGAATGGGAATCTGAGTTGGAGTTTAGGTCATTCCCAGGAAAGAGGCTCCAGAGCAGCAGAAGGTAGTATCCCAGTGTGCTGCAGGGGCTGAGGGCCCACCGAGGAGCAGGCACCACGAGGGAGTGGGGAAACGGGAGAGGAAACCAAGGGCAGAAAAAGCTGCTTTCCTTGTGTGGGATGCCACACTAGGTCCATTCCTAGTCCCTCTGGGGAATCAAGTGGTGGGCATTTAGACACCCCCAGCTTCAGGAAGAGTTAACTCTCCGCTCCTTTGGGCCTCCCTGTACCCAATACACTCTTCTATCTCAAAAGTGGTTCTACTTCCTTTCACTTTAATGTCAACCTTCTGAGTAGAAAGTGAACTCCTGGAAGGAAGGAAACTTGACTTTTTAATCTATGTTCCTCGGCCCCTATACTGACTGCCTGGGACAGGGGGTAACATCTAATTGTCTGATAACTGAATGAATTGATGAGTGGATGAATCTTGGGTGAGTAGGAAGAGGTCCAATGTCACAGTAGAGAAAACCTTTAAAGCTTATTACAAAAGAGGAGGGACGTTCAAGAAGAAACAGAGAGCTTCCCAGATGGCGCAGTGGTTAAGAATCGCCTGCCAATGCAGGGGATTGGCAGGGACATGGGTTTGAGCCCTGGTCCGGGAAGATCCCACATGCCATGGAGCAACTAAGCCCGTGCGCCACAACTACTGAGCCTGCACTCTAGAGCCCGCAAGCCACAACTACTGAGCCCATGTGCTACAACTACTGAAGCCTGTGTGCCTAGAGCCCGTGCTCTGAAACAAGAGAAGTCACTACAATGAGAAGCTCGCGCACCGCAACGAAGAGTAGCCCCAGCTCACCACAACCAGAGAAAGCCTGCGCACAGAACGAAGACCCAACGCAGTCAAAAATAAATAAATAAATAAATAAAAGAAGAAACAGAATCTCAAATGGCTTGGGGGATTCAGGAGCAGAAAAGCTAAGAAGAATGAGAACATGAATTCGCATAGTCCTTGGGGCCATGGTGGCCAGGGAATCCTGGACTGAGTTGACTCTAGGCCATTCTTAGGCTCCTTGGGGAAGATGTAAAGGGAGGTGGCACACAGGGATCAAGTTCATTGTCTCTAGATGGACTGACCATACATCCTGGCTTATGCATATTTTCCTAGAGTAATTATTAATACCTCAGAGTGTCTTGATCCTGGTTTGGATGACAAACTCTCTTTTTTAGGTGGTATTACCCTCCCCCCATCTTTTTTCTTTTTTGTCGAGGTATAATTCACATGCCACAAAATTTACCCCTTTAAAGCATACAATTCCGTGGGTTTTTTGTATATTGACAAAGTTGTGCAATTATCACCACTATTTAACTCTATGGTTTTTAGTATATTGGCAAAGTTGTGCAGTTATCACCACTATCTAATTCCAGAGCATCTTCATCACCCTAAAAAGAAACCTTGTACCATCAGCGGTCACTCTCCATTCCCTCCCTCCTCCCAGCCCCTGGAAACTGCTAATCTACTTTCTATCCCTAGAGATTTACCTATTCTTGACATTTCATATATCTGGATTCATATAATATGTGGCCTTTTGGGTCAGGCTTCTTTCACTTAGCATAATGTTTTCAAGGTTCATCTATGTTGTAACCTGAATTAGTACTTTGGAAAACAAATTATTTGGTCACTGTGGATAGCTGTTAATATTGTAGCTATTACATTGTGGGTGTTGCCTTGGGGCCAAAGGGGAATTGAAATGGAGGAACCAGACTAAGATCCTCTTACTGGAAAGGCCATTCTATTGACTCAAGGCACAGAAACACTGATGGGGGATATGGCTGAGAAGGAGCCTCATTTAGGATTCTAGACTCTTTTTTAAAAAATTAATTAATTTTTTAACATCTTTATTGGAGTATAATTGCTTTACAATGGTGTGTTAGTTTCTGCTTTATAACTAGCATGCTAGACTCTTGAGTTGGCACATTTATTGGCTTTGAGCTCCGTGACACCCTGATAGAAGTTAGAGAGAACTGGCAACAGTCTGATCTATTGCCAGCTTCTTGGAGAAAAGCAGAACTTAATGAATTAAAAAAATGAACCAGGGGAGAAATGAACCACAGGCTCTAGGTTTGAGTGTTTGCTCAGCCACTGGTTTTGCGTGAGTTCCTCCATGTCTAGTCTCTGTATAGTGATAAGGAAAATCCCAAAGCTATTAGGTTTTAAGATGCTTCACAGAATCTTCCAGTGTTCTCTGTGCTGTTCTGCAGATGTGTAATGCTAAGGGAGCTAAGTGTGTGGATCTTTTGAAAGGTACATAGCTCCCAACTGTATGTGGTTTTGAGCACTCCAACAAGTTGGGTAGCCTGTGTGCCAAGCAGTTAGGCCAGGATAGTTTGGGTATATCTCACACTGTTTTAATGGCACAGCGTTAATAATGAGAAAATATTATGGATGTTTCTGCAGATACACGACTACTTGTCTCGTTTTCCCTGATGCGTTGAGTTCTCAGCGCCAGTTTTTATATAGTTCTATCTCTCCTACACTACCCAATACAAAGCCTTACACACATAGGGGCCCCACGTGTACTGGAGGGAAGGGAAGACCAAGCAAGTAATACTTGTTACTGTGTGGAAGTATTTCCTCGTCTTTAGGGGGCTAATTAACAGTCTGCCAAAGACTCGGGGACCCCACCTCAGGCAATCAGAAACAGTCATGGGGTACCACCAGACTCCAAACCAGGAGGCCCAGAGCGGAGCAGCAGGGCCTGTGAGTTGGCAGACCTGGGGAGGCTGTCCTTGGGGGAAAACCGAGGAGGGCCGGGCATGCTAGCCAGGCCTGCTGTGCTGAAAGCAGCAGACGGGTAATTTCCAAATGACCATTTCAAAGGAAGGTTGAATTTCTCCCAGATAAGAGGGAGAGCAGAGAGCATGCCTATATCTCTAACCCCCTGAGCTCACGGCCGTGATAACAGCTGTGGGGTTGGAAACCTAATGCTGATGAAAGAGTTAAAGGGTGGCCCGGGCAGCTATCGGTGACAGCGCTAGGAACTGAGCGCGCTCCTGGAGCGCGGCTGGGGACTGGTGTGACTCCATGAATAGAGGCCACTCTCAGGGAGTTTTTCCTGGAACAGAATGGGGTCAGGGAGCCGCTTGGGGAACAATGGTTGCCACCGACTAGCTGAATTTCTTACAATCACACACCATACCCCCTGATCAAATAGCTCCTTTGTCCAGCTGATATAAAAACATGTCATACAATGATGATTTGGAAGAATGACACGGGTTTGCCTTTCACAGAGATCAGAAGGGCTTGTTGTGCAGCAGGGGGAAAAACATCAGAGTCAAGGAAAACCTGGAGAATAAAAGGAGCAAATGGAAACAGACAGCAACAATAAGAAGGGGCTGGGTGGCTCGAAAGGCAGACAAGGGCTTGGTTACCAGCAGGGAGATGGAGCAGCTGGGCAGCTCCGAGGAAGGGAGAGCCTGCTGGCTGCCCGGTAACCAGATTCACAGCGCCCCCTTGAAACTCTTGAGAAACTCAAGGAATTAAAGAATACTACTTGGAGGAAGAGATAGTCCAAGGTGGTTGGTGTACATAGGGCTGTGTGTACAGAGTAGAGGGAACACCTGAGCGATCACCCTACCTATACCGTTATTTTATTTTACAGATGGGGAAACAGATCTGGGGAAGGATGGGGGCTGAGTCGTTTACTTGGATTGTCTAGATTCAGGTCTTGTTTTACAACTGCTTCTCTTATTTCCTTGACTTTGAAGATGGAAATGCAGGAGTTTCCCAAGCATTCTCTGTTCAGAGAGTAGAAGAGAAGAGATGAACTGGGACTCCTGCCTCAACCAGTGATTCCTTATATAATGGAACTCATTAAAGGCAGTGCCTTTCTGTGTGCCTCTGTTTCCCTGTCTGTAAAGTGAGGGCACTCCCAAGTCAGCCAAGCAGCCAGCCAGCCATTAGTTCAGCCATCCTTTGTTAAATGCCTTCTGTGCGTCCCACCCTGGATAAGGGCACTACAGAGGGTAGGAAGGGAGAACCTCATTGAAAGATAAGCCACAGTCACTGGACCCAGTTAGGCAAATGCTATCCAGGTAGACTGTGTGGATACCAAACCTTGCTTCTCAGCTGAGACCTGTAATTCAGGTGGGCAGGTTTCCTGTCTGTTTCAGATAGGTCAGACTGAGACTTTGTTGTTCAAAGAGAGCAGGCTCATATAGCAGGATTCCTGTAGCTCCCAGTCACCAAGTAGGTTTACAAAGAAAATGACAATTGTCAATGTCACTAACATTCGTCTTTAGTGCAGCAAGTGTAAATGGATCTGAAGCCTTTATATTAGATTTCCCTAGAACTATGTGGGGTTAAAAAGCAAGAGTATTTTGTGTTAATCTATTCTCTTTCATTCCCAGATCCTGAAATCCTTTACCAGTAGATAGCCAGTTCTCAATGCTACCCCTGTGGGAAATGTGGCGAGTGCCACTCTCCCCATTCCCCAGCTGGGAGGCCTGGGTCACAGAAATGTTCTAAGCCCTGCAGTGAGGGATAGAAACCAAGACTGTCACCTCATTCACTGCTCTGACTTCGGACTAAACAAGGCACTGGAAAGTAAAACTGGAGGTTAAACAAACAGTGCATCTGGTATACCTCTGTTATAGGAAAGCAGAAATACTTTTATATTTTAAAATTTTAATTTGTTTAAATAGCCAATACACATCCATGGTTCTTCAAAAATTTCAAAAGAGTAGGAAGTAAGTGTCCCTCCAACCTCTGTTTCTTTTCTTTTTTTTTTTCCTAAACAAACATTATTGCATTCAAATCATCATAGGAACACTGTTAGAGGATGGGCGTTATTATAATATCCACTTTATTTTATTATTATTTATTTATTTTTGGCTGTGTTGGGTCTTTGTTGCTGCCCAAGGGCTTTCTCTAGTTGCAGCGAGCAGGGGCTACTCTTCGTTGCGTTGCATGGGCTTCTCATTGTGGTGGCTTCTCTTGTTGTGGAGCACAGGCTCTAGGCGTGCGGGCTTCGGTAGTTGTGGCTCACGGGATTAGTTGCTCTGTGGCATGTGGGACCTTCCTGGACCAGGGCTCGAGCCCGTGTCCCCTGCATTGGCAGGCGGATTCTTCACCACTGCACCACCAGGGAAGTCCCCCAACCTCTGTTTCTATGCACACCATTACCTATCCTGGAGAAGACCAGTTACTGGGATCTGGTGAGCTTTTGTATGCATTTATAAATATATACATAAAATATTTTTCCTTTCTCACGTTTGATATATAAACTATTGTGCACATACAGACGATGTTAAAATGAATGTGAAATTCACAGAAACTCGGGGTTGGGAGGACTATACAAACCCAAAGTTTGACACCAGGTCCTGGAGAGACTGCCCAGCACTCTCAAATTCAGCTGCTGGCTTTCTGTGCTCTGCTTTAGAGAAATCTATGCATAATGCCAGAGGCAGGTGTATGAATTCCTCTGAGCTTCTTAAAGAGAACTCTCCTAAGATGTGTACTTGTGCTCCCACAATGATTTTTCCACATAAAAAATGGAAAGTTAGCCGGAGTTAAAAAATAGGAGGTCAGGGGTATCCCACTCCACAGCCTCCTCCTTCACATAGGAACTGAGAGCCCTTTGATGTGACCTGTCCCATATAGGTTTTAGAGTTAATATTTTGAGTGCTTGTTGTGAGTCAGGCTCTTAAAAAGTGATACGTACTTTTTATACGTTATTTTGTGTAACACTCATCGCTTTATTATCTCTGCTATACCTCTGAGGCTTAAGTCATAAATGGCAGAGCTAGGAAAACTTGACCTTAAGTCCATGTTCTACCTTCCCACTTATTCCCATGACAGACTTACCTCTTCCTGGTACCTGAAGAATCAGATCCAAACTCCCCAGCCTGAATCTGAAGACCTTCCACCATCTGTACAATTTCTTTCCTAGGCTTATCTCTTCTCACTCCTTGTCATGCACTGCATGCTTGAGTCACACCAGATCACTCATGTTACTGGTCCTTGCATTCTTCCAGTCCCTGCACAGGCTGTTCCCTCCACATGGAATCTTTTTCTCTCCTCTCTGCCTGGCAAACTGCCAATGTGATTTTTCTAAAACTCAGTCTGACTGTGTTACTTCATTGTTTAAAACTTCTCTGTGTTTCCTCACCACCTAATGTGATCAAGACGAAGTTTCTTAACTTCATACAGAGGATCTCCATGTTCTGGGTCCTACTGACCTCCAGGCTCACCCCTCCCACTTTCATCTCCTACTTAATGCTCCACGCCTGTGATCTACTTACAGTTCCCTGAATATTTTGTGCACTGTTATCTCCACGTCTTTGCATATGCTGTTCCTTTTTCCTAGAACACTCTTCCCACCTTCTCCTTCACTTGGCTAGGTCCTGCTTGGCCTTCTGATCATTGCTTGGGCCATAACTCCTCAGAGGTCCTCACCCTTACCCTTCCAGGATATATGTCTTAAAATATGTTTTTTCTATACTATGAGTTCCTCAAGGTTAGTGACCAAATTAATTTGTGTCTGGTTCCCCAGAGCCTCACATAGGGCCTGGCACCCAGACTGTCTCAAAAAATAAGTGATGAATGAAAGAATTGATGAGTGGATAGATAGATGAGCTAGAATGCAGAGTCCCTGAATGGGACCTAGGTACTCACTCTGGCCTTAGACCCTTCCTTTTTTTGCCAGCTGCTGCCTAATAGTCTTGCAATAGCTCCCATTTTTTGGAACCTCTTCACTGCAATGTGACCTTGTTTATGTGAGTTTACCTCTTTGAGACTCAGTTTCCTCAAAAGTAATATGAGAAAGTGGGAGGACGTGATCCCTACCATCGCTTCCAGATCAAATGTTATGTGAATCCATGCTGCTTGCAAAGGAGAAGGAATTTTCCAAGCAGTGTGTGGTGTGGGGAGAGCACCAATGGTGTCAGTGGGTGCAAGAGATTTTCAGAGACTTCAGCTTAACTCTAACTCGGAGGTGGGTAAACGATCGTCCATGGGCCAAATCCCTTTCACTGCCTGTTTTTAGTATGGCCCACAAGCTAAGAATGGCTTTTACATTTTTAAATGATTGGGGAAAAAATCAAAATAAGAATAATATTTCATGACCTGTGAAAATTATATGAGATTCAAATTTCAGCATCCATAAATAAAGTTGTATTGGGATGCAACTACGCTCATTTGCTTACGCATTGTCTATAGCTGCTTTTCTACTTCAATGGCAGCACCGAGTAGTTGTGACAGAGACTGTACGGCCCTCAAGTCCTAAAATATTTACCATCTGGCCCCTTACAGAAATCATTTGCCAACCCTTGCTCTGACTCAAGAACCCTCAGTGGCTTCCCACTATCTATAACAGCACTGTCTGATCGAAATGTAATGTGAGCCACATATGTAATTTGAAATTTTCTAGTAACCATGTTAAAAAGTAAAATAAACATGATTCTAAAAAGTAAGATTAATAATGTATTTTATTTAACCCAATATTTCAAAAATATTATTACAACATGTAATCAACTTAAACTTATTAATGAGGCTTTACATTCTTTCATTCATACTAAGTCTTCAAAATCTGGTGTGCATTTTATACCTACAGCACACCTCCATTTGCAACAGCTGCATTTTAAATGCTCAGTAGTCACATATGGCTAGTAGCTACTATATTGGACAGCTCAGGGCTATAAGACCAAGTGCAAACTCCTTGACATGAAGTTCTAGGCCCTTTGTTTTTGGGCCTCAGTTTTATTCCTATTAAATGCCAGCTGATCCATTCTATGCCCCCTACAATAGATATAGAATACTTTCCACCTCTACTTCCTTGCTCTCTCCTTTTTCTTTTCCTTTCCTTTCTTTTTCTTTTTGGTAACAGCTTTATTCAGATATAATTCACATTCCATACAATCCATCCATTTAAAGTGTACAGTTCAATGTTTTTAATATATTAAAATTAAATGGAGTTGTGCACCATCACCACAATCAATTTTAGAACATTTTCATCACCCCAGAAAGAAATTCCATACCTTTTAGCAGTCTCCCTCATTCCCCACATCCTCTCCTACCTCTAGGCAGCCACTAATCTATTTTTTGTCTTTATGAATTTGCCTATGCTTGACATTTCATAGAAATGGAATCATACAGTATATGGTCTTTTGTCCCTGGCTTCTTTCACTTAGCATAATGTTTGCAAGGTTCATCCATGTCATAACATGTAACAGTTCTTTCATTCCTTTTTGTTGTTGAATTATATTCCATTGCTCTTTCCTTTCTGGTATGCCCTCTTCTTCCAATAACTTTGCTTTTACAGACTGAAGCCCAGGGCCTCAGCAAAAACCCGAGAAGGAAAAGAAAAATCTTCCCTTCCTAGTCTACAGTGTTTAAGATCAAACACAGGACCTGTCCAGATCTTTAGAGAAAAAATGAAAATAAAGACATTGTGAAATCATTACATTAGTAACAAAATACTTTTTTTTTTTTTTTAAACTGAAAAACCACAGCTTGGTTTCCCACAAAGGGAAAAGAACTTCAGCTCAGGGACTTCCCTGGTGGTCCAGTGGGTAGGACTCCACGCTTCCAATGCAGGGGGGCCCGGGTTCGATCCCTGGTCAGGGAACTAGATACTGCATGCATGTCATAACTAAGAGTTTGCATGCTGCAACTAAAGATCCCTCATGCCAAAACAAAGATCCTGTGTGCTCCAACTAAGACCTGGCACAGCCAAAATAAATAAATAAATAAAGAAATATTAAAAAAAATAAAAAGAAGAACTTCAGCTCAAACTGCTGAGGACTCTAGAAGAGGGTGCTACGTGCACACACACATTTGTTACACCAGTAAGCTGAACATGGCAACCCAGCCTCACCTAAGAGACACCACAGTACAGGCCATAAGGCGTCCGACCTCAGTTCCAACTTCCCTCCATCAGACACTCTGGCTGAGCTGACTAGCCTGTTGACAGCTCCACACTCCATACTTTCGCAGCAAGAAAAAAACAAACCACAAATCCCTACTAAACTCCAACCCTTGTTCCTTCAGCTCCGAGGCTTATACTCCAGGTGATTCTGACTCCTCTAAGACCCCACCCCCAATCCCTCTTCCTCTTCCTCTGGCTTAACCCCCTGTTCCACCATGGTTCCATCTTTTCTCCTCTCCTTTCCTATTGCTCCCCCTTGACGCTTCCCCTTCCTCCTCACGCTCTATCCTTTTCCATTCTCTTCTTCGCTTTTCCTATCTCCCTCCTGTTCTCAAACTCTTCCCTTCTTTTCCGTATCTTGATTACTCCCTTCTTCCCTCATCTCCCCTCACTGCCATCCTTTTCCTCTTCCCTTGTCTTTTCTCTCAGTGCGTCCCTTGTACAGACGTGGAGCTGGGAAGGCCCTTCGGCTCATCTCGCAGAAGACAGCCAGGGATCTAGGAGTCAGATCTGAGGTTGAAATTTGGCTGCATCAATTAATATCTGGAATTATGAGCAAATTACTCAACCTCCCTCATAGGATTGAAGGTATATAAAGTAGCATTCAGTGAGCTCTCAATAATCACGCCTTATCCTTTTCAAACCCACCCTGGAGAAGAGAGTAGGAGACCCTTCTGCACAGGTTCCAGAACTACCAGTCACCTGTGCAATCTTTTCTTCACACCCTCTCATTTTGCCCCACGTCCACCCCACAGGCATTCTACTTCTGGGGCCCGCCCTGACACCACCTCCCCGTCTTTGCTCTCCTTCCAACCTTTCTACAGCTCTGTTACTGCTACTCCCCCCTTCTCTTCCCACTTTCTCAACTCTTTTCTGGGCCCCTCTTCAAGGAAGAGCCTTACTGTGCAGGCACCAGGGGCTCTGCGTGACTTTAAGCAGGGCATGCGGCTCCTCAGGGCCCACAGTGGTCTCAGTGGCAGAACAACTGGTCTCACCCGAGTGCCTTCTGATTGGTTGGTCCTCTCAGATGGGATTTCCTAGTTCCAAGTGCACCACAGTCACATGGTCTAGTCCTTTGAGGCTCGGGACTAGTACTTTCTGATGGGGCTGGGCTCAGCTTGAGCTTTAAAATTTCTCCTCCTCTTTGCTAAGTTTTCCATGTTATCTTAGTCGTTAGTACTTGCTAAAGAAACTTCTGAAAGTACATAAAGTGAAAACAGGAAATTTCTTCCAAAACCGTGCTGCCCCTCTGTGATCCTATGGTCTAGGTGGGAATATGAGCTACATATTGTGTTGTTTTAAAAATACTGGAACGCCGCTGTAACAATAATAGAAGGTAGTGATGATAATAGATGAAATTTTTTAAATTAATTAATTAATTTATTTTTGGCTGCGTTGGGTCTTTGTTGCTGTGCGCAGGCTTTCTCTAGTTGCAGCTAGCAGGGGCTATTCTTCATTGCAGTGCGCAGGCGGTGGCTTCTCTTGTTGCAGAGCACGGGCTCCAGGCACGCGGGCTTCAGCAGTTGTGGCACGTGGGCTCAGTAGTTGTGGCTCGTGGGTTCTAAACCACAGGCCCAGCAGCTGCGGCGCACGGGCCCAGTTGCTCTGCGGCATGTGGGATGCTCCCGGACCGGGGCTTGAACCTGTGTCCCCTGCATTGCCAGGCAGATTCCCAACCACTGCGCCACCAGGGAAGCCCAATAGGTGAAATTTACCAATATTTTCTACGTACGCTATTTTAAATGCTCTTTATGTTTAATACTGCTATTATCATTATTCCCAATAACAAATGAGACACTGGCTTTACAAAGGCTAAGTCATTTGTCCTAGACCCTGCTGTTAGCAAATACGTGGTAGAGCCAGGATTTGAATCTGAGTTTGAATCCTGAGCTCATGTACAGCTTCTCTTCTGTACCGGGTGGTATTTACATGCAGTGACTATGCTCCCTCTGTCTTGGGAGACATTAACTCTCCTATTATTTTATGGCCTCTGTGCAACATCCCCGGTTGGTGGACATTTAGGAGACGGGAAATGTCAAGTGAAGACTGGGTTAACTCCTTTGGAAAGGTCCTATCAGGACTGACTGAGAGCCAGCCATCCTTACCTGTTTCCAGGGATGCTGAGGGCTGGACCACAAATGGGCTGATTCTGAGGATGAGGGGTTCTCCCTGGAAATTAATGACCCTGTAGCCACAGCTGCAAATGTTCAATAATAATAACAATGACCTTCTATAGGGCATGGGCTAGATGCCAGGCAATTTATAGACACTGTTTCAATCAGTCCTCACAATAACTCTACAAGGTGGGTGAAATGATTTGCCCAAAGCCAGTGTTAGGATTCGAACCTAGGCTTATCTGGTGCTGGAAGCTGTGATATTTCCATCTTGCCCTTTGCTTTTCTGCAAAAATGTAACAGTCACTAAGATTAAGCCTCCGTCATGTGCCAGGTGCTCTGTTGGAACTCTTACACATATTATTATCTCATTGAATCTGCACAGTAATCCCTTCAGACGGATACGATAGATATTCCCCTTTTACAGATGAAGAAGCTGAGGTTCAGAAAAGTTGAACCCAAGTTCAAAGTTGTACTCAAGATTACATGGCTAGTAAGAAGGAGGAACAATGTTCACACTCCCATTGACTGATTCCTGAGCTCATGGCCTGTCCGCTGCCCCCTGGCAGGGGGCAAAGTTTTGATCTGGATTAAGGGTTTGGACCAGAGCTGGTTTAGCCCCCACAGGCCCTTGTCTAGGGAACAGGTAAGAGCAGAGATCTGTCTGAAATGTCTTCAGGACTCCAGGTTCTTCTTCTGACACCTTCTATGGGGTAAATCAAGAGGAGGCAGCTGTTTCTCTTTCTGTGAGGGTGTCATAAGGAAACTCTGTGATGTTTTCATTGTTGCGCTTTAGTCCCTGCATCCTGTGCTTCTAGTCCCTGCTGAGCTTTTGGCTCTCTTGATTTTGTTTAAAAGAAAAATAGCCCATGCCTCAGACTCACAGGGGTGGAAAGGACTTTGAAGGAGAGCTACTAGTACAACCTTCCATTTGATGTTTCTCTGCGCCCCAGATTCTTCCTCTGTCTCTCGGGATTTCACAGGGTCTTGGGGAGGAGAGGTAAAATAATGGAGATGGGAACATAAGAACTGGAATAAATACTTTATGGTTTTGAACACTTTAGATCGGCAATTCTCAAAGTATGCTCTGGGGACCCGTGGCTCCTCCAGGTTCTTTCAGGGGTCCGCAAGGTCAAAATTATTTTCATAATAATACTAAGATTTTATTTGCCTATTTCACTCTTATTCCCTCACCAGTATATGGTGGAATTTTCCAGAATTATGTGATATTGCAACAGATTAAATAAAAAAGCAAATATGAGAATTATGTCTTCTACGAAGCCAGAAATTAAATAGATTTACAAAAATGCAAAACAATTCTACTCCTTTCACTAATTTTTTGGGAAAATATAGTTATTTTTAATAAAAATATGTCATTTATGTTATATGTAATGAGTTCATTATTTAAAACATGAATTAACTATCTATAGAAGTTCTCGATTTCAATTTCTAATATGGTAAATATTGGTAGATATAACCCACATAAGCAAAAGCTCTTTGGGATCTTCAACACTTTTCAAGAATGTCAAAGGGTCCTGAGACCAAAAAGGTTGAGAACTGCTGCTTTAGATCATCACGAGAATCACACTGACATTATATTAGGTCTAACTGTGAGTGGAGCAAAAGGTTTTTAGAATCACAATCCTGGCAACTGGAGTTTCTTGTGAGAAGAGCCAGTAATAGCTAGGTCCTCTCACCCCAGCAGGACCCAGAGACAACAGCATGAAAATCTGAACCAGAGTCAGGCTAGGCCCTATAATATCAATTATATCAAAGAGTAAATACATTTGTGGAAACAATTTAAGAAATGGGGTTTTCGGGGGTACTTTTTTCTACCTTTATTGAAGTACACTAACCTGCACATATTTAAAGTGTACAATTTGATCAGTTTTGGTATAAGTGTACACCTGTGAAAATATCACCACAATCAAGATTACAAACAGTTTCCATCATCCC
Source organism: Phocoena phocoena (assembly GCF_963924675.1). Classification (NCBI taxonomy): domain Eukaryota; kingdom Metazoa; phylum Chordata; class Mammalia; order Artiodactyla; family Phocoenidae; genus Phocoena; species Phocoena phocoena. Next base: position 26,737,556 of record NC_089234.1, read on the forward strand.
TCAAAGTTTCTTTGTGCCCCTTTGTAATTCAAAGATTACAAAGGATTTGTCATTCTTTGTGCCCCTTCCCTCCACCCATCCCAGACACTCACTGATGTGCTTTTCTATCACTATAGATTAGTTCATATATTCTGTAATTTTATATGCATGGAATTGTACAGTAAACACTCTCCCCTGTCCCCGCCCCCAGCTTCTTTCACTCTGCATTGATGATTTTGAGATTCATCCATGTTATTGTGCTGGAGATGAGATTTGAACTCTAGTTCTGCTGCTTATTAACTGTGCTGGGTTTGGGGAAGTTACTTAACCTGTCTGTTCTTCACAGAGGAAACAATAAATCAAATTTCTGTCTTGCATAGTTGTGAAGATAAAATAAGTCAATATAAGTAAATAAAACACTTAGTTCAGTTCCTGGTACTTACTGGGTACTTGATAAATAGTAGTTATTTTTGAATATATGTCTAGGGTAGGAATTAAGTAGGGTAACTAGTACAGCATGGGGATGGGGGAGAATCTTGTTTAGACTAATTTGATTCATAGCTCAGGTTTAACTATTTGTTAAACGTTTCTCATTTGCACACCAAAACCTCTACACATGCCAAGCTAACCAGGACATTTTTCTTTAGTGAGGGCTGGGGACATGGAAATTGTAGCTTTGAAAGTCCTGCCAGTTTGGAGTCACCCTGTTGGAAAAAAAACAAAATCCCACTAGGCTGCTTTGAAATGCAAAAGGTGTATTCTGTCTTCATCTTCGTTGATTCCAGGTCCAACTGGCCAGATTTCCTCAAACTTGGAATGAAAACCCCTTGTCTGGGGATGGGGGTGGACTTCAGAAGGTTCTTTGCTAGAGAAGTGGGAGATTGAGGTTTTCTATGTGACTCGTTGCAGCTGAGCCTGGGTTGGGACAGAAGTGGTCAAGCTGAGGAGTTTTCTCAGAGAATCCAAATGGGTTCCATTGCTTCTTGGCCTTTCTCAGCGCCAAGGGCCAGGGGGACCTGTTACAATCATGTTGTGTTTGCTACTGGCAACTGAAGCTTCTTGTATCCTCATGCTGCTGGGAGGTAACTGCTTTTTCCTAAGCCTGAAGACACAGTCTGAGAGAAAAAAAAACAACACAAAGAGGACATGAGAGAAGAGAGGAGGGAGGGTGAGAGCGGGCTGAATTGATCGATGTCTGTTCAGGTCTAGCTGGAAAACACAATGAAGTGAAAAGGCTCCTTGGTTGGTGTGCTTTTCTTGATTTTTTTCCCAGGGTTTGAAGTGGGAGGGAGGAATGGGAAAAAAGAAGGGAAGAGGTGGAGGACTGGCAAGTCCTGAGCAGAAGCAGCACAGAACCCTCAGAGTTGGGGAGGGGAAAGTAACTTGGTGATTCTGGAACCCTCTTGGGTCACCCGCTTACTGGTCAATCCCTTCCTTCCACAAGAGACTGTGGCTCAGGGCAGTGCTGCCAGTAGGGCATTTTGAATGAATGAAAACCAAAGTAGCTGAAGCCGCCCATCCCTGCCCTAGAAAAAACACCATATAATTTTTCTTCCAGTTGGGGGTGGGGAGGTATTGATGTTGGTTTCATTTTTTTCCAGTATAGAATATCTGCAAACTTTTACTGAGTTCTTACTTTGTGCCAAGCACTATCCTAAATATTTTGCAGGCATTGTCTCAATCCTTACAACAACCTTGTGAGGTGCGGGTTGTATTATCCCTATTTTACAGATAAACAGAAGCTTAGAAAGGTTAAGTAAAGAACCTAAGTTCATATAATTAGTAAGCGGCAGAACCAGGCTTCCTCGTCAGGTCTGTCTGAACTCTGAGCCTACATTCTTGAGCACCGCACTGTGCATACATTTAGATATTGTCTCTTAAATAGCTCACAGTTTACTATTTCTCTGGGGGAAGGAGGCTTGGAGCTGGGAAGATGGTAGGTGGATAGTCATGTGTGAAATCTGCTACAGTACTGTACTGTATTCTACAGTACAATGTGGGCCATACTTGCAAGTTGAAATAAATGCTTCAGGAGGCCAAAGAAGAGAATACTTATTTCTATAGACCTGGGATGATGGAGTTAAGGAAATCCTTTTACTTAAAAAAAAATTGAAGTATAGTTCATTTACAATATTATATTAGTTTCAGGTGTACAATATAGTGATTCAGTATTTTTGTAGATTATACTCCATTTAAAGTTGTTATAAAGGGACTTCCCTGGTTGGCGCAGTGGTTAAGAATTCTCCTGCCAATGCAGGGGACATGGGTTTGAGCCCTGGTCCAGGAAGATCCCACACACTGTGGAGCAACTAAGCCCATGCGCCGCAACGACTGAGCCTGCGAGCCACAGCTACCGAGCCCATGTGCTGCAACTACTGAAGCCCGCGTGCTCTAGGGCTCATGCTCTGCAACAAGAGAAGCCACTGCAATGAGAGGCCCACACACCACAGAGTAGCCCCCACTTGCTGCAACTAGAGAAAAGCCCACGCACGGCAACAAAGACCCAACGCAGCCAAAAAAAATAAAATAAAAAAAGGATAAATTTTTTTTAAAGTTATTATAAAATATTGGCTATATTCTCTGTGCTGTACAATATATCCTTATAGCTAATTTATTTTATACATAGTAGTTGCTGGTTTGTTCTCTATATCTGTGAGTCTGTTTCTATTTTGTAATATTCACTCATCTTATTTTTTAGAGTCCACATTTAAGTGATAACATACAGTATTTGTCTTTCTCTGCGTGACATATTTCACTAAGCATGATACCCTCCAGGTCCATCCAAATCACTGAAAGTGGCAAAAATTTCATTTTTATGAGTGAGTAATATTCCATTTATATATATACCACATCTCTATCCATTTATCTGTTGATGGACACTTATGTTGTTACCATGTCTTGGCTAAAGTAAATAATGCTGCTATGAACATTGGGATGCATGTGTCTTTTCAAATTAGTGTTTTTGTTTTTTTTTTTTTTTTAATGTGTAACTATTTAAAAGGTTTAAAGCTCAAGCTGCAGTTCTTACTGCCTGGCATGAATTAGGACTGTGACCTTGGTCAAATTATTTACCCTTTCTGAGATTTAAGTTCCTCATCTGTAAAATGAAGGTTTAAGTTCCTCATCTGTAAAATGAAACATTTAACAAATGTTTATTGAGAGCTATTTTGTGTCAGGCACTGTCCCAGGCAACAGAGATATATTGGTGAATAAGACAGACAAGGACACTGTACTCATAGAGTTTACATTCCAGTGGGGATAATAATTGTACCTACTTCTTCCCTGATCTGCTTGACCAGGTCAGTTTCCATAGGACTATGGGCCTGTCCTTTATAACACTTAACATTGTTGTAATTTGTTTGATTCTTTCACCAAAGTCTGTAAACTCCTTGAAGGCAGGCACAATGTCTGATTTCTTGCTTTGTTTTGTTTTCACTTCACCAGTCACTGGTTCATATTAGGCTTTCATTAAATACTTGTTGAATGGATAAATGAAATGAGATCATGCATGTAAAGGGCCTGGCATAGTCAGACTCAATGAAATGCTATCTTCTATCATGACTTGACATTTTGCTTTTGATTTGAAAACTGACATTAAGCCACATCTACACCTACCTGCTTTTGACATCTAGTACTGTGTAAAGGACTCTGCTGGTTGCCTACTTAACTGATATTACCCTTTCTCCTTGTTGGCAGACCCTGGATTTTTTTATGATGTTCACCCTTCCCCCACCTCCAGACCAGTAAGTGGCACAACTAGGATTTGAATCTAAGCAATCAGCTCCGCAGCCTGAGCTTTTAACCTTTAAAAAAGTCACATATTTGAAAATCAAATATTTGATTTGATAAATAAATATTTGATAAATATTTGATAAGTAAATATTTGAAAATCATAAATATGACAAGGAGTTAATATCCAAAAAAATATAAAGAACTTCTACAACTCAACAAGAAAACGAACAACCTAGTTAAAAACTGGGCAAAGGGCTTGAATAGACATTTCTCTAAAAAAGATATACAAATGACTAATAAGAACATGAAAGATGTTCAACATCGCTAATTGTTAGTGAAAAGCAAATCAAAGCCACAATGGGAATCTATCTTGTACCCATTAAGATGGCTACTATTAAAAAACAGCACAGAAAATAACAAGTATTGGTGTGGATGTGGAGAAATTGGAACCCTTGTGCACTGTTGGTGGGAATTTAAAATGGTGCACCCACTATGGAAAATAACATGGCAGCTCCTAAAAAAAAAAAAAAAGTGAAAAAAGACTGAGCATTTGATCCAGCATTTCCACTTTCCACTTCTGGGTATATACCCAAAAGAATTGAAAATAGGATCCTAAGAGGTACTTATATACCCATGTTTGTAGCAGCATTATTTGCAATAGCTAAAAGGTAGAAGCAACACGTGTCCTTTGATGAATAAATGGATAAATAAATACAATGGAATATTATCCAGCCTTTAAAAGGAAAGAAATTCTGGACTTCCCTGGTGGCACAGTGGTTAAGAATCTGCCTGGCAATGCAGGGAACGCGGGTTCAATCCCTGGTCCGGGAAGATCCCACATGCTGTGGAGCAACTAAGCCCATGCACTGCAACTACTGAGCCTGCACTCTAAAGCCCGCGAGCCACAACTACTGAGCCCGTGTGCCACAACTAATGAAGCCTGTGCGCCTAGAGCCTGTGCTCTGCAACAAGAGAAGCCACCGCACTGAGAAGCCTGCGCACTGCAACGAAGAGTAGCCCCTGCTTGCCGCAACTAAAGAAAGCCTGGGCACAGCAACGAAGACCCAACGCAGCCAAAAATAAATAAATTAATTAATTTAAAAAATAAATAAATAAAAGGAAAGAAACTCTGATACATGCTACAATATGCATGAAACTGAAGACATGTTAAGTGAAATAAACCAGATACAAAGGGATAAATATTGTATCATTCCACTTATATGAAGTATCTACAGTAGTCAGATACATAGAGACAGAAAGTAGAATGATGGTTGCTAGGGGCTGGGGGGGCAGTTATTGATTAATAGGCACATAGGGAGGGAGCCAGGAGGGCAAACCAGGGCGAGCAGTTTGGAGCTGAGAGTGGCAGCCCCAGGGTGAGTATCTAGTGTGGGTGGCCCAACAGTGGTAGCAGCATGAGTGCCCCCAGCCCCCCACGCCAGAGCTGAGCCCAGCCGAGAAGGCCCATTAGGAAAGGCTCTGGTGAGAAGGGCCCTTGGCTAGGCCCTTGGCTGCCCTCAGTTGTGGTGGAGCCCAGCAGTGGGTGCTGTGGAGAGTGGGGAGCTGTGCTGGCCCCTCTAAAAAAATAGGTACAGAGTTTCAGTTTTGTAAAATGAAAAGAGTTCTGTGGATGGTTGATGGTGTTGGTACCACATCAATGTGAATGGACTTAAAGCCATTGAACTATACATTTGAAAATGGTTAAGATACTACATTTTATGTTATGTGTATTCAATCACAATTTTTTTTTTTGCTAACAAAGCAAGAGACTTTATTGGGAAGGGGTGCCTGGGGGGAGAGCAGCAGGGTAAGGGAACATAGGAGAACTGCTCTGCTACGTGGCTTGCAGTCTCAGGTTTATGGTAATGGGATTAGTTCCTGGGTTGTCTCTGGCCGATCATTCTGACTCAGGGTCCTTCCTGGTGGCACGTGCATCACTCAGCCAAGATGGATTCCAGCGAGAAGGACTCTGGGAGGTTGGTAGGACATATGGATTGGCATCTCCTCTCTCCTTTCAACCTCTCCCAAGTTCTTCTGGTTGGTGGTAGCTTGTTAGTTCCGCGTTCCTTACCAGGACCTCCTGTTCTAAGATAATATTTTCAGTAGCACATAGGGAGGGAGCCAGGGGGGATATTTTCAGTAGCAGTGAGAAGCCTATAGACAGGCATGGGTGAGGTACTAGCAGCATCTGCTACACCTGGTAAAACTCAGTCCAGACTCTGGTACCAAGTCAAACACAATTCTCGCTGAAAATCACCTTAGGAGTATTTTGATTTTAAAAGAGGTTCTCACCCCTATCACAAGAACATAGAGGGCAAAATTATTTAACATTAAGTTACATTCTGTAACAGCAGAGTCTAAGGCAACATACTTAGAGGCAGGAAGCTTTTTCTAGCAAACTTTAAAACACACGAGATAGGCAACCACATACTCTGCCAGTGGGAGCAGGCAGTAGGATTCTCCACAATGTGGGGATTTTGATACAACACCCAGAGCTTATAAATATGTTATTCAAGCAGAATATTTTCCCACTTAGTCTAGAATTTATTTTCTTGCTTCTTGGGCAAATCAAAGAGACTTTCAGGACTTCCCTGGTGGCGCAGTGGTTGAGAGTCCGCCTGCCGATGCGGGGGACACGGGTTCGTGCCCTGGTCCGGGAAGATCCCACATGCCGCGGAGAGGCTGGGCCCGTGACCCATGGCCGCTGAGCCTGCGTGTCCAGAGCCTGTGCTCCGCAACAGGAGAGGCCACAACAGTGAGAGGCCCACGTACCGCGCCCCGCCCCCCCCCCCGCCAAAAAAAAGAGACTTAAAATGAGTTCAGGAAAAAGCATTCTCCAGGTAGGGAAGGCTCCCATCCTTCTAAATGATTAACATCCTTATGAATGACCTGTGGCAGGTACCCGACACTTGAGAGAGCAGAAGGGTTTAAAGTCAGAAGAACTGGATGAAGTGATGCCTCAGTCACTTGCTGGCTGTGGAACCTAGGCACAGCCCAAATCTCCCTGAGTCTTTGTTTCTCACCTCCACTTAGCCCCAGGGCTGTTTTAATGTCATCGGGGCTCTGCCTGTCACTTGGGGCTGGTGCATCTCCTCCCTGGTGTCCGGCCCTCAGCTCTCAATCACAATTTTTAAAAAGTTAAGGATCAATATTTTTTTCAGTTAAAAAAGTTATATATTAGTGTGAAGATTGTATTTCAACATAGTTGATGTGTATATGTGTATATAAGTGAGTGTATACATATATATGTATATAAAGTCACGTATTAAAAATAAAAGAACTTTCTTAACTCCATTATCCCAGGTCTGCAGACCCACCAGGTCTGCAGGTCGTGGCAATCCCATTGGTCTTACTGGTGATTTGAGTACAGGTGGGTATAAGATGAGATTCTGGCCAATGAGATATGAGGATAAGTCCACTGGGCAGGGGTGGGGGGGCTTCTGAGAAGAATTTCCTGATAAAAAAAGACACATGGGAAGATAGGGCCTGTCTTCTGCTAGATCTTATCTTGTCCACCTGAGATGCCTAGAACTGCAACAGCAATCTTGGAATCATGAAGGGTGCTAATGGAGACAGTCGTGACATGCTGAGTGAGGATGTCAGAATTGAAAAATGTTTCATCCAAAATGACAATGCGATGATGGCATCATTGAATTCTAAATTAAACAACCCTGGGGCCCTCCTTCCTCCAGACTTATTGTATGAGATTATAAATGATCTTTTTTAAAAAAAATATTTATGTATTTATTTTTTGAATTGTATTTTATTTATTTTTTATACAGCAGGTTCTTATTAGTTATCTATTTTATACATATTAATGTATACATGTCAATCCCAATCTCCCAATTCATCCCACCACCACACCCCCTCCACTTTCACCCCTTGGTGTCCATACATTTGTTCTCTACATCTGTGTCTCTATTTCTTCCCTGCAAACCGGTTCATCTGTACCATTTTTCTAGGTTCTACATATATGTGTTAATATATGATATTTGTTTTTCTCTTTCTGACACTTCACTCTGTATGACAGTCTCTAGATCCATCCACATCTCTACAAATGACACAATTTCGTTTCTTTTTATGGCTGAGTAATATTCCATTGTATATATGTACATCTTCTTTATCCATTCATCTGTCAGTGGGCATTTAGGTTGCTTCTATGACCTGGCTATTGTAAATAGTGCTGCAATGAACATTGGGTGCATGTGTCTTTTTGAATTATGGTATTCTCTGGGTATATGCCCAGTAGTGGGATTGCTGGGTCATATGGTAATTCTATTTTTAGTTTTTTAAGGAACCTACATAATGTTCTCCATAGTGGCTGTATCAATTTACATTCCCACCAACAGTGCAAGAGGGTTCCCTTTTCTCCACACCCTCTCCACCATTTGTATATTTTCTGATGATGCCCATTCTAACTGGTGTGAGGTGATACCTCATTGTAGTTTTGATTTGCATTCCTCTAATAATCAGTGACGTTGAGCAGCTTTTGATGTGCTTCTTTGCCATCTATATGTCTTCTTTGGAGAAATGTCTATTTAGGTCTTCTGCCCATCTTTTGATTGGGTTGTTTGTTTTTTTAATATTGAGCTGCATGAGCTGTTTATATATTTTGGAGATTAATCCTTTGTCCGTTGATTCATTTGCAAATAATTTCTCCCATTCTGAGGGTTGTCTTTTTGTCTTGTTTGTAGTTTCCTTTGTTGTGCAAAAGCTTTTAAGTTTCATTAGGTCCCATTTGTTTATTTTTGTTATTTCCATTACTCTAGGAGGTAGATCAAAAAAGATCTTGCTGTGACTTATGTCAAAGAGTGTTTGTCCTATGTTTTCCTCTGTTTTATAGTGTCCAGTCTTACATTTTGGTCTTTAATCCATTTTGAGTTTATTTTTGTATATGGTGTTAGGGATTGTTCTAATTTCATTCTTTTACATGTAGCTGTCCAGTTTTCCCAGCACCACTTATTGAAGAGACTGTCTTTTCTCCATTGTAAATCCTTGCCTCTTTTGTCATAGATTAGTTGGCCATAGGTGCATGGGTTTACCTCTGGGCTTTCTATCCTGTTCCACTGATCTATATTTCTGTTTTTGTGCCAGTACCATATGGTCTTGATTACTGTAGCTTTGTAGTATAGTCTGAAGTCAGGGAGTCTGATTCCTCCAGCTCCATTTTTTTTCCCTCAAGACTGCTTTGGCTATTTAGGGTCTTTTGCGTCTGCATAGAAATTTTAAGATTTTTTTGTGCTAGTTCTGTAAAAAATGCCTCTGGTAATTTGATAGGGATTGCATTGAATTTGTAGATTGCTTTGGGCAGTATAGTCATTTTCACAACATTGATTCTTCCAATCTAAGAACATGGTATATCTCTCCATCTGTTTGTGTCATCTTTGATTTTTTCATCAGTGTCTTATAGTTTTCTGAGTACAGTTCTTTTTCCTCCTTAGGTAGGTTTATTCCTAGGTATTTTATTCTTTTTCTGGCAATGGTGAAGGGGACTGTTTCCTTAATTTCTCTTTCTGATCTTTCGTTTTTAATGTATAGGAATGCAAGAGATTTCTGTGCATTAATTTTGTATCCTGCAACTTTACCAAATTCATGGATTCAAAACTAGTAGTTTCCTGGTGGCCTCTTTAGGATTCTCTTTGTATAGTATCATGTCATCTGCAAACAATGACAGTTTTACTTCTTCTTTTCCAATTTGTATTCCTTTATTGCTTTTTCTTCTCTGATTGCCATAGCTAGGACTTCCAAAACTATGTTGAATACTAGTGACAAGAGTAGACATTCTTGTCTTCTTCCTGCTCTTAGAAGAAATGTTTTCAGTTTTTCACCATTGAGAATGATGTTTGCTGTGGTTTGTCGTATATGACCTTTATTATGTTGAGTTAGGTTCCCTCTATACCTACTTTCTGGAGAGTTTTTTATCATAAGTGGCTGTTGAATTTTGTCAAAAGCTTTTTCTGCATCTATTGAGAAGATCATATAGTTTTTATTCTTTAATTAGTTAATATGGTGTATCACATTGATTGATTTGTGTATATTGAAGAATCCTTGCATCCCTGGGATAAATCCCACTTGATCATGGTGTATGATCCTTTTAATGTGCTGTTGGATTCTCTTTGCTAGTATTTTGTTGAGGATTTTTGCATCTATATTCATCAGTGATATTGGTCTGTAATTTTCTTTTTCTGTAGTATCTCTGTCTGGTTTTGGTATCAGAGTGATGGTGGCCTTGTAAAATGAGTTTGGGAGTGTCCCTTCTTCTGCAATGTTTTGGAAGAGTTTGAGAAGGATGGGTGTTAGCTCTTCTCTAAATGTTTGATAGAATTCACCTGTGAAGCCATCTGGTCCTGGACTTTTGTTTGTTGGAAGATTTTAAATCACAGTTTCAATTTCATTACTTGTGATTGGTCTGTTCATATTTTCTATTTCTTCCTGGTTCAGTCTTGGAAGGTTATAGCTTTATTAGAATTTGTCCATTTCTTCCAGGTTGTCCATATTATTGGCATAGAGTTGCTTGTAGGAGCCTCTTATGATGCTTTGTATTTTTGTGGTGTGCATTGAAACTTCTCCTTTTTCATTTCTAATTTTATTGATTTGAGTCCTCTCTCTTTTTTTCTTGATGAGTCTGGCTAATGGTTTATCAATTTTGTTTATCTTCTCAAAGAACCAGCTTTTAGTTTTATTGATCTTTGCTATCATTTTCTTTGTTTCTATTTCATTTATTTCTGCTCTGATGTTTATGATTTCTTTCCTTCTACTAACTTTGGGTTTTGTTTGTTCTTCTTTCTCTAGTTCCTTTAGGTGTAAAGTTAGATTGTTTGAGATTTTTCTTGTTTCTTGAGGTAGAATTGTATTGCTATAAATTTCCCTCTTAGAACTGCTTTTGCTGTATCCCATAGGTTTTGGATCATCATGTTTTTGTTGTCATTTGTCTCTAGGTATTTTTTAATTTTCTCTTTGATTTTTTCAGTGGTGTTTTGGTTATTTAGTAACATATTGTTTAGCCTCCATGTGTTTGTGTTTTTTATGCTTTTTTTCCCTGTAATTGATTTCTAATCTCATAGCATTGTGGTCAGAAAAGATGCTTGATATGATTTCAATATTCTTAAATTTACCAAGGCTTGATTTGTGACCCAAGATGTGATCTATCCTGGAGAATGTTCCATGTGCACTTGAGAAGAAAGTGTAATCTGCTGTTTTTGTATGGAATGTCCTATAAATATCAATTAAATCAATCTGGTCTCTTGTGTCATTTAAAGCTTGTGTTTCCTTATTAATTTTCTGTCTGGGTGATCTGTCCATTGGTGTAAATGAGGTGTTAAAGTCCGCCACTATTATTGTGTTACTGTTGATTTCCTCTTTTATAGCTATTAGCAGTTGCCTTATGTATTGAGGTGCTCTTATGTTGGGTGCACATATATTTATAATTGTTATATCTTCTTATTGGATTGATCCCTTGATCATTATGTAGTGTCCTTCCTTGTCTCTTTTTTGTGTGTGTGTGGTACGCGGGCCTCTCACTGTTGTGTCCTCTCCCGTTGCGGAGCACAGGCTCTGGACATGCAGGCTAAGTGGCCATGGCTCACGGGCCCAGCCACTCCGCAGCATGTGGCATCTTCCCCGACTGGGGCACGAACCCGTGTCCCCTGCATGCGCAGGTGGACTCTCAACCACTGTGCCACCAGGGAAGTCCTTTCCTTATCTCTTGTAACATTCTTTATTTTAAAGTCTATTTTATCTGATATGAGTATTGCTACTCCAGCTTTCTTTTGATTTCCATTTGCATGGAATATCTTTTTCCATCCCCTCACTTTCAGTCTCTGTGTGTCCCTAGGTCTGAAGTGGGTCTCTTGTAGACAGCCTATATATGGGTCTTGTTTTTGTATCTGTTCGGTGAGCCCCTGTGTTTTGGTTGGAGCATTTAATCCATTCACGTTTAAGTTAATTATCGATATATATATTCCTATTACCATTTTAATGTTAATTGTTTTGGGTTTGTTTTGGTAGGTACTTTTCTTCTCTTGTGTTTCCCACTTAGAGAAGTTCCTTTAGCATTTGTTGTAGAGCTGGTTTGGTGGTGCTGAATTCTCTTAGCTTTTGCTTGTCTGTAAAGTTTTTGATTTCTCCATTGAATCTGAATGAGATCCTTGCTGGGTAGAGTAATCTTGGTTGTCGGTTCTTCCCTTTCATGAGAAATATATTGTGCCACTCCCTTCTGGCTTGTAGAGTATCTGTGAGAAATCAGCTTTTAAGCTTATGGGAGTTCTTTTGTATGTTACTTGTCTTTTTTCTCTTGTTGCTTTCAGTAATTTTTCTTTGTCTTTAATTTTTGTCAGTTTGATTACTATGTGTCTCAGTGTGTTTCTCCTTGGGTTTATCCTGCCTGGGACTCTCTGGGATTCCTGGACTTGGGTGGCTATTTTCTCTCCCATGATGCAGAAGTTTTCGACTATAATCTCTTCAAATATTTTCTCGGGTCCTTTCTCTCTCTCTTTTCCTTCTGGGACCCCTATAATGCAAATGATGTTGCATTTAATCTTGTCCCAGATGTGTCTTAGGCTGTCTTCATTTCCTTTCATTCTCTTTTCTTTATTCTGTTCCACAGAAGTGAATTCCACCATTGTGTCTCCCAGGTCACTTATCCGTTCTTCTGCCTCAGTTATTCTACTATTGATTCCTTCTAGTGTATTTTTCATTTCAGTTATTGTATTGTTCATCTCTGTTTGTTCTGTAATTCTTCTGGGTGTTTCCTCTTTAATTCTTCTAGGTCTTTGTTAAACATTTCTTGCACCTTCTCGATCTTTGCCTCCATTCTTTTTCTGAGGTCCTGGATCATCTTCACTATCATTATTCTGAATTCTTTTTCTGGAAGGTTGCCTATCTTCACTTCACTTAGTTGTTTTTCTGGGGTTTTATCTTGTACATAGTCCTCTGCCTTTTCATTTTGTCTATCTTTCTGTGAATGTGGTTTTCATTCCACAGGCTGCAGAATTGTTCTTCTTGCTTCTGCTGCCTGCCCTCTGGTGGATGAGGCTATCTAAGAGGCTTGTGCAATCTTCCTGATGGGAGGGACTGGTGGTGGGTAGAGCTGGGTGTTGCTCTGGTGGGCAGAGCTCAGTAAAACTTTAATCCGCTTGTCTGCTGATGGGTGGGGCTGGGTTCCCTCCCTGTTGGTTGTTTAGCCTGAGGTGACCCAGCACTGGAGCCTACTCAGCTCTTTGTGGGACTAATTGCGGACTCTGAAAGGGCTTATGCCAAGGAGTACTTCCCAGAAATTTTGCTGCCAGTGTCCTTGTCCCCTCGGCAAGCCACAGCCACCCCCTGGCTCTGCAGCACACCCTCCAACACTAGCAGGTAGTTGTGGTTCAGTCTTCTATGGGGTCTCTGCTCCTTCCCTTGGGTTCCAATGAGCACACTACTTTGTGTGTGCCCTCCAAGAGTGGAGTCTCTGTTTCCCCCAGTCCTGTCAAAGTCCTGCAATCAAATCCCGCTAGCCTTCAAAGTCTGATTCTCTAGGAATTCCTCCTCCCATTGCCAGACCCCCAGGTTGGGAATCCTGATGTGGGGCTCAGAACCTTCACTCCAGTGGGTGGACTTCTGTGGTATAATTGTTCTCCAGTTTGTGAGTCACCCAGCCAGCAGTCATGGGATTTGATTTTACTGTGATTGCACCCCTCCTACCATCTCATTGCAGCTTCTCCTTTGTCTTTGGATGTGGGGTATCTTTTTTGGTGAGTTCCAGTGTCTTCCTGTCAATGACTGTTCAGCAGTTAGTTGTGATTCCGGTGCTCTCACAGGAGGAGTGAGCACACGATCTTCTACTCCACCATCTTGAACCAATCCAATATTTATTTATTTATTTTTGGCTGTGTTGGGTCTTAGTTAGGTCATGTGGTATCTTTCATTGCAGCACCCAGTCTTCTCCCTAGTTGCGGCTCGCAGGCTTTGTAGTTGTGGTGTGCGGGCTTAGTTGCACCTCAGCATGTGAGATCTTAGTTCCCCAACCAGGGATCAAACCCGCATCCCCTACATTGGAAGGTGGATTCTTTTTTTTTGTTGTTGTTGTTGTTGTACGTGGGCCTCTCACTGTTGTGGCCTCTCACGTTGCAGAGCACAGGCTCCGGACGCACAGGCTCAGTGGCCATGGCTCATGGGCCCAGCTGCTCCGCGGCATGTGGGATCCTCCCGGACCGGGGCACGAACCCATGTCCCCTGCATCGGTAGGCAGACTCTCAACCACCGTGCCACCAGGGAAGCCCTGGAAGGTGGATTCTTAACCACTGGACCACCAGGGAAGTCCCATAAATGTTCTTTATTGTTCAAGTCATTTTGAGTTGAGTTTTCTGTAACTTGTGGTCAGAGGCATCCTAATGGACGCAGAGTATCATAAAATCAGGCCTAGGGTTCTCTGGCCCTTGGAGTGCTTTTCCTTTGTGCAGCCTTCCCCAAGTCAGGATAAATCTCATTTTCCTCTCCCAAAGAAGCACTGTTACTTTGACAGCAAAAAGTCTTTGGTGTGAGACTGGGAGTTTGTGGCAGTTATGGAGGTGCACCACCCAGATCTCCCTTCAAGGAGGAACTTACCACGTGGCTGCTCTTGGAGCTGAAACCATGCTCTTCACAGCGCTGGCTAATGGCTGAGCATAGCAGGGGTGTGAGGCCTGGCTTCTTCTGCCCAGTGTAGGACTCCTCTAACCAGCAGTCTTTCCTCTAGAGCCTTTTCCTGCCCAGTGCCGCTCTTCCCTCTTCTCCCTTTCACAGACACCATTGCCCCCCACCCCATACTGCTCGCACACCCCACTGTCTCAGCATCTGCTTCCAAGAGGACCCAACTGGCACAGAGTGGAAGATCACTAACGACTCCATCTGAAGGACTTGTCCAGCCTGGTCTGAAAATAGAAGACCTACTTTCTCCTCCTTGTCATTCTATATCTTTTTAAACATATTCCTAATATCTTGAGCATCAGATCAGTAGACACTCAATTATTTAGCAGTGAAGTGTCTCTTAATGCCAGCTCAGCTTTGTACTGGAGGCCTTGAGTTCCTTGTCTCAGGCAAGATAATCCTCAGGGAAGTCCCAAGAGATGGGTATAAGTATCCTTATTTAACAGATGAGGAAACTGAGTCCTGAAATGTTAGGTGGTATCCAAGGTCACATCATCAGAAAGTGGCAGATCTCATTTTATTCAGAATTGGTCATTACCCCCTCAGAGAGCCCTGCCTTCCTGTCTACTTCCATTGTTCTCTACTCCTCTGCACCACTTTACCACTCTCTGAAATTACTGTTGCGTTTAGTGTCTGTCTCTCTGAAAGGGAACCTTCCAGGGCAGCCGTCCTATCTTTTTTTTTTTTAATAAATTTATTTTATTTTTGGCTGCATTGGGTCTTCATTGCTGCGCACAGGCTTCCTCTAGCTGCAGTGAGCAGGGGCCACTCTTCATTGTGGTGTGCGGACTTCTCACTGTGGAGGCTTCTCTTGTTGCGGAGCATGGGCTCTAGGCGTGTGGGCTTCAGTAGTTGTGGCACGCAGGCTCAGTAGTTGTGGCTTGCAGGCTCCAGAGCTCAGGCTCAGTAGTTGTGGAGCACAGGCTTAGTTGCTCCGTGGCATGTGGGATCTTCCCAGACCAGGGCTCAAACCCAGGTCCCCTGCATTGGCAGGTGGATTCTTAACCACTGTGCTACCAGAGAAGCCCACGGTCCTGTCTTATTTACTACTGTAACCCCCAAATCTAGAACAATATCTGACACTGAGCAGTATTCAACTAGTCACTGAATGGATTAATAAAGGTAACTAAGCTCATTTTTTTTTTTTTTTACTGTGACATAATGAATGTTTGTTGTTTTAAGCCACTAAGTCATGGGGTAACTTGTTAGGGCAGTGATAGATAAAAACATTTGCTCAGGCTTCCCTGGTGGCGCAGTGGTTGAGTCCGCCTGCCGATGCAGGGGACGCGGGTTCGTGCCCTGGTCCGGGAAGATCCCACGTGCCACGGAGCAGCTAGGCCCGTGAGCCATGGCCGCTGAGCCTGTGCGTCCAGAGCCTGTGCTCCGCGACGGGAGAGGCCACAACAGGGAGAGACCTACGTACCGACGCCCCCCCCAACAAAAATAAAAAACATTGTGCAGGTATTATCTACTGAACATCTTAAATAATCAAACCTTTTCTGCCAGCCATTGGGAAAACTCCTAGATTTGGAGTTGAAGGGATCCCCGGGTCAGCTGAGCCCCTGGGCCTTCAGTCAGGGTAACCAAGCCCCAGCATGAGCTCGTCCAGGTGGGCAGGTTTCAGACCAAGGTTTAATGCTGTGTGCATTCACACACCAAAACTATAGAAAGTCTAAGTTGCACTGTGGACTTCCTTGAGGTCGGTCCACCCCAAGAGCTTGGGCTGCTCCAGACTCAGATGGAAGGAGGCAGCACCACTAGATACCAGAGGAGGGGTCTGAGGGGCTTTGTTTTCATTAATTTTTCTTCTTAAACTTGCCGTTGAAGTAGGGCACCCAGTTCAGAATCAGCCCCAGTCGGTGGCCCACACCAGCCCCGTGGCACCTGCCATGGGAATCCAGTTTCTGGCTAGCTTCTGGCAGTGTGGGCCCAGGAGTCTGCGTAGCCTCACGGTGCCAGCGTCCCAGCTCAGGGTGACCCTAGCCCCGGGGCCACCTGCTGAAACTAAACTCATCTTTAAGGCATGTTTATATTCATTGTTTTAATAATAATCTGCCACATTTGAACATCACTCCACGGTTTACAAAGTGTTTCCACGGTCATCTCATGTGGTCTTCATAGAAATCTATGAGGTAGAACTGACACTGTTCCTTCTTCTTCAGGGTCTCCTCACACTTGCTGGTCCTTCTGCCTGGAATGCTTCCTCCACCCCCATTATTTGCCTGCATCACTGTCTGCCTCCTTCTTTGTCACTTCCTAAGAAGGCTGGCCCTGATCCTGCAGCCCAGGTTAGGAACCTGGTGTTACACACTCTCTTCACACAATGGTAGTCAAATAATTAGGTAATTGCTTTATGACTGGCTCCCCCACTAGCTGAGGCTCCATGAGGACAAGGCCTTGTCGTACCTGTATATGTCACATACCACTGTGCCTGACACACTGTGGTGCTCGTTATACATGTATATGTGTGTGTGTATGAATATCTATGTATATATACGTATATGTATAAAATGAATGATTTTCACTCGATAGACGAGGAAATCAAAAGCCTACAGTCTAAGCCACTGTGGGAAGCTGTTTTGTTTGTTACCCACAGTAAGAAATTTATTATTCATCATGACCTCAGGAAACATGCATGCACACACACATACGACAGGGGTTAACTTATTGTGAACTAAGCACTGATATTTTCTATTCTATTCAACTTGACTTCATTAAAAAATATTTAGTTCTAATCTATTTCATTTATTTCATGACCAATTCATGTGTGAACAACCTTGGCCTAAGTGACTTGCTCAAGGTCATCTTACTAGTATAGTGGTGGGATTGGGAGAATAATTGAGCATTTCCCATCTATGACTGTCTAGTGGGTTTCTTGACCTAAGGCAAAACTATCACAAAAGTCTTGTGTCAGTTTTGGTGACCAAAGAACAAATTTGTTCTTTTGCTTTTCAGTCTCAGTTAAGGCAAGGTTGGTCTCACCATCTGTAGGCATTTCAATGTGGTTTGTCCAGACACCTTGGTTCTCTGCAATGCAGCTGTCCAGAAGGCTCTTCCTAGAAGCTCCAAAGGGAAAGATTTAGCCCTAATGGGTGGCACACCCAGACTTGCTGGAATTCTCATCCACATTACACCAAACATTAACATATGGACAAAGGCGCATGGCATATTAAATGATTTACTGGGGTCAAAGATCAAGTCAATGGCAGACATCCTCAGGGTCTGCTAGGCTAGGACACAGGGAAGCCCCTGCTAGGCAGGGCCATCAGCCTGGACCTGGTCAGCCATCAGCCAGTTAATCTACAACGGCACCTTCTTTTCCTACCAGAGGGAGGTTTGACTTGAACTCCTGGGAGACCTGCCTTCTTGGAAGCTAGATTTCTCTGCTTCAGAGTCTAATTTAGCTGGTATTGGACTCAGAAAGCCTAGAGAAAGCTGAAACTTGTTTATTTGTTCTTTTATTCCTGGATTTATAACTTGACCTAATATACTGTATGTCTGTACATGTGTTGATCTCAAAAAATGTTTGAGCTTGCCTGCTTCTCAGGCCATGTTGGCAGGCAGCTGTTAAAGCCATCAGTGATGTTTGCTTCCAGTTACAAAAGAAAACATTCTCTATTTGGGGCTATGTTGTTGTTTTTTTCTTTCCTGATTTAAAAGGGGGAAATATGTTCCCCAGTAGAGATGTGGGCCACCCCCGCCCATGCCCTTCTAGGGCTAAGAATGACTAAGAAACCTTTTCGGCACACCTGGTTCATCATCTTTCTCATATTCAAACTCTATTTCCCTCCCTGTGGAAGTATTCTTAGGGAATTTGTTTTAAAATTATTTGAGCAACTGGGCAGGTTTTCTCCCTTCCCTGAAGATACCAGTTTATGGTTCAACATCTCCCTTAAACTCTGGTGTGTTTTTAGCTCAGAAAGAGCCAGGTTGTATCCCATTATCAGGTGCACTGATGAAATAACTGCTGATGGGACCAAGAAAACATGAGTAATTCTAACCTCTGCCCAGAACCTTTGAAGGAATGCATAAACCCTGACCTTGCTTTGGTGCTTTGGAGAGACCATCTGGGGAAAAATTCATTTCCCAAAATATATATGAAATTGAGAGTTCCTCTGGCTGGGAAGTAGGAAAAACCATATGGCAAATGTGGGGTTTGCATATGCAAATATTTGTTTCCAAGAAAACGATTTAAACATGGTAAGTACACTCTTGAAGGACTGACCTGTACCCTGGGGAAAAGCACGGGAGGAGACGGAGGTGGAGAAGAGTGAGGAATAGAGAAGCCAGACTTTAGCTGGGAAACAGTACACAGGGCAGGATGACTTGCTAGAAGTTGGAGGTGCCTTTGGAAGTGTCAGACCACAGCAACAAGTTGGAGGCAAGAGAGGCAGGGAAGTTTGAAAATGAGGAATGGGAGCCTGTAGGGAAGATGTGGCTGCCTAAATGAAAGAGGATTGGAGGAAAAAAAAAGAAAAGACTTGACAAATAGTACCTCAGAGGAATCCAGGGATGGTTAGGATCCCTCAAAAGACAGCTTTGATTCAAAATTGAAGATGTGATCTGGGCCACTACATGAAAGGTCTCAGTAATCCCAGGATTTCTGACTACAGGACCGTCAAGTTGAAATTGCTAAGCCACCAAGCTAATGTGCTAATCACCTGAACTGAATGACTCTAAGAAACAAGACTTTTAAATGGTATCTGTTTTTTAAAATTTCAGATCCCAATTGTTAATTCCCGGTATATAGGAAAGCAATTGGTTTTTGTATACTGACTTTCTAAGATGGAATCTCTCTCCATTTACTTAGATCTTCTTTTATTTCTTTCATCAGTGCTCTGTAGTTTTCTACATATAGATCCTGTACATGTTTTGTTAGATTTTATACCTAAGTATTTATATTTTTTGGTGCTATTGTAAATGGTATTTAAAGCATTTTTCAAATACCAATTGTTCATTGCTGGTCTCTAGGAAAGCATAAGAAACTAGACTTTTATCTTAACTGCCGTTTTGAGCTTGTACCCAAAGCCACTCTTAGTGAGGGAAAGCTGGGGCAGGATGGGTCAGTAATCACAGCTGTCCCCCTCCCCATCTTTCCCTCCTTCCTCACTTTGTAAATATTTGTTTATTTCATTTGACCGAGTTGATGTTATGCCAAAGAACTTCTAGGGAGGGGTGGGTACTGTTGAGAAATAAGGGAAAACGTGTAACTCTTGAGGTTAAGATCTTTGGAGGAGAGATTTTTTGAGGTCTTAGTGTTTGAGACAGAATGGTGGGTGTGGGAAAATTAGAGGTAGCAGCAACATGAAAAGGGAGAGAGGGCTTCACCGGACGACGTGGGTAAAAATGAAGGCATATTATGCCTGGCGTTATATGTAACAATCTACCAAAATAGTATGTGAATTGAGATCAAACTCCCGTTTTTGTCTCAGAGTAATTAGAGTATAATTAAGTCATTGCTGTGTTAACATTTATCCTAATGTTGGTTTCAGAAAACAACGAGATTGCAAACATGAACAGTCTCTGTGTGACTCGGGGTTTGTTGTTGATGTGATGCTTGTTGCTTGTGACAAAGTGGGGCTTTCAGTGGAAACTGGGTTGAGAAAAATGAGTAGATTGTAGGGAGGGAAAAATTAGGAATTTGGGATTAGCAGATACAAATGACTATACATAAAATAGATAAACAACGAAGTCCTCCTGTACAGCACAGGGAAGTATATTCAATATCTTGTAATAACCTATAATGCAAAAGAATAGATAGATATATATATAAAACTGAATCACTTTGCTGTACACTGGAAACTAACATAACATTGTAAATCAACTATACTTCAATAAAAAAAAATTTTTTTAAATGAGAAGATTCTATCCCCAACCTTTTTATCCCCCAGTGCCTGGCAAGGTACCTGGGAAGTAGTTCTCAATACATGTATATTGAACAAATCTGGAAGCAACTCAGCAAATTTAACTTTAATGCCCATGTGTCCAAGCTGGGGGCAGGGTAGAGATGAGTTTAAGCAACTGTTATTAACATAATCGAGGGTAACAGTTAGATCAAGATTCATGTGGCTTTCAGGGATTTTTACTGACAACAGGTAAGACCGACACTCTGGACAGAAGGCAGTAGCTCACTCAGTGACTGAGGTAGCTGAAGACATGGCTCTGCTTTGGTGTCTGTGGACTCACACCTTCCCTAAATCTGCAGAATGTCTGCTGAGCTGTCACAGAATGAAATGTGTAGCTAAGGAGGTATGTTGGTGTGCTGGAGGACCATGTAGTGATAGGATGACCCTTAGAATCTCTTCTAATTAGGATCACCTATGGTTCCCTTGAGCGGAAGCCCTTGAGCCTTGAGGGGTGGTGCAGAAGGACAACTAAGAGGTAGCAAGTGCAATGGGGGAACCACTTCATTTTTAAGAATTAATTAATTTACTTGGCTGCATCGGGTCTCAGTTGAGGCACATGGGATCTTTGTTGTGGGTCGCGCCATCTTTCACTGCGTTGTGAGGGCTCTCTAATTGAGGTGTGTGGGCTCAGTAGTGGCGGCATGGGCTTAGTTGCCACATGACATGTGGGATCTTATTTCTACCAGGGATCGAACCCACCTTCCCTGCATTGAAAGGCAGATTCTTAACCTCTGAACCACCAGGGAAGTCCCAAGGGGGAACCATTTCTAAGAGGGCTGTTCTGAGTTGTGATTACTTGGTGTATAAGGGAAAGGACGTCTTCCCACCGAAGGCCCAGCTTTCATTCTGAGTCCCAGGGAAATAATTTATGCAAAGTTTTGACCTGGAACATTTCCCCAAGAACTGGCATATTATATGCATGTCTTTCACGCCTCTGAAAACACTAAATAAGTTTCTTTAGGTGGTTACCGTACCCAAGAACACCACCATTTTCTTCTTAGGCAAGGACCTAAAATTCAGCAATAATATTACTTCACAGAGGGACAAATGTCCATTAACAGTTAAATAAGGAGGTAGGTTTTATTGTGTGAGAAGAAGCGCATAAGCTTTGCAATCAGTCGAGTTGTTTTCAGTTCTGCCATACACTAGCTTTGTGGCCTTTGACAAATCCCTTGACCTCTCTGAGTCTCTGAGAAATAGGGATGATAATAACAATAATATCCATTTCGTTGACCTTATAGGTTGTTGTAAGCAGTAAAGTACTGTACATTAATTATTATTATTGGGGCAAAATTGGTATCAGGACTCCCTGAAAATTGTCCCAGGAGAGAGTCCATTTAGAAGGATTGGCCTGCCAAATGAATAGTCTAGTCAAGGAGTGCTAAGAGTTTTCATGGGAGGGCTTGAAACATGAATTTGCTTTGATGGGTGGGCGGGATTCGGATTCAAGAGAACTTTTACAGAAAGAGAACAGGTGGGAGCAAATGCTCAGAGGCCAGGATGAACAAGATATTCATGTCACCTATCAAACACTCTCCGCACGCCCTGCATTGCAACTTCTTTTACGTGCTGTTGTCTAGTTTAACATATACATAATAACACAGTGAATTAGGCTTTGTCATCCCTATTTTACAGATGATGAAACTGAGCCTCAGTAAGATTGTTTTGCCCAAGGTCACCTAATAAAGCAATGGCAGAGCCAGGGCTCAAATCCAGATTATCTGGACCAAATCCAAAAGTCCTTCCACAGTATACGCTGCTTGTTTGGAATATAGCAAATAGTTTCAGTTTGGATGGAACGGAAGGTTTCATGCTGGGGCACTAAGGATGGAAAGAGGTCAGGGTAAACCAGAATACTGAGGCGAGGCAAAGGGGTTTGTACTGACAACGAAGCCTAAGGTGGCAAAGGTCTGTGAGGAAGCGAGCAACATAACTAAAGATTGTCCAGGATTTCCAAGTTCAAGGCTCTGTGGAGGCATAGGCTGTACCAACTAATAATTAGGCAGTTCAGAACAGAGAAAGCTACCCCCTTGTCATTTATTCCTGAATGATTCCTCCTCTTGAACTTATTTTCTCAATTGTGTTATTCCTGAGTACTCTTAAATACTGCAGTTTCCACCCCACAGATAGCATCATATTTCAGTAATGAGCAAAGTGAAAAAGATTCAGCTTGGTCCTGGATCCAGTAGTGAACTACAGTGAGGAAAGTGCTCACACAAAGACTATTAGAGGACCCTGAGTACCACTGAATCAAGCCTTCCTGTAAGAGGCTTCTACATTCTTTTTCTAAGCTGAAGGTTTCAGTGTAGGTCAATGGTGAAAGACGAATTGCTGGAGGGCTAACAGACAATGCCCACTCCTTACATTGTATGAGGGAATTTCTCCACTGATTAAGTAGTAGTTTGCTTGGGGTCTTAAGTGTGTAGCTGCAGTAGCAATTCGTTCTGTCCATCAATCCCTCCTTTTTAACTGAATTTTAAAATGAATGCTGATCTTCAAAGCTTTAACAAACGTATATGCCCTATGACCCAGCAGTATCACTGTTAGGAATTTATCAGCAAATTCAACAATGTGAATATGGAGTGCTCTTTATAATGCCAAAACATTGGAAACACCTGTTTCCAACAATAGGGAATTGGTTGAGTAAATTGTGGTACATCTTATTCAGTGGAATGCTATGCAGCCATTAAAATGATACTGTCGAAGAATATTTAATGACAGAAAATGTCAACTCCCATGGCACATCAAAATTCTTAGGTAGAATTGATATAATATGATCCCTTGGATATGCAACCACATTAGCTCTGTCACCACCTGACCTTCAACTCCTAACCTTACACCTGGGATGCTGGAGATGTTGGAATTAAGGAGCAAATCAGCAATTCCCAGCATCTTCTACCTAGTGCCATGTCATCTTTAACCAAGGGTGCAACTAACTGTGTGTAAAATAAGTAAAGTTCTTGAATTTGCTAAAACGAGTTACATCACAAAGGCTCTCCAGTTAAAAAATAAAATAAAAAAAGAGAAAGGAAAAAACTCCCCTCCCTCTAGCCTCCCCTCAAGCCTCTAATCTCATCTACGAAAAAGAACTGTACTTTACTGTCCACAAAACAGCCTGTTTTCAAAGTGAGAGGAGAATTGCTCCGTGAGGACAGCCATCAGTAACTGCAGTTCATGAATTCCTGCTTGTTTATAGAAAGCAGGGGCTAAGGATAGACACTTTGAAACCACCTGTGAAAGAATTAAAGACCAAGGGGGGCAAAACCCCCATCACAAACAGAATCTCACTGATCAAGTGTGAAAGAAAAGGAAGAAAGAAAAAGCCAAGTAGATCTTTGCAGGCAACCACTAGATGGACATAGAATTCAAAAACATTCTTTAGTGAGATCAAGGATGGCAGGCTTTGAAGCCTGGAGGGCTGGCGAGTCTCAGGAACAGCCTGGCCGTGGCAATCCACACCGAAGCATCCACAGTCTTGCACTTGCTGGAGTAAAGCATTTAAATTGGAACAATGTCAAATTTCACAGCTATCTTATGTCCAGTGACCTTACGGGACCCCAAAGGAAAGACAGATAAAAAATGATTGTTCTCAACAAGTTCCTGAAAGCGAAGAAGTCACACAGGCAACCTCAAGAAACAACTTCAAAACGAAAATGTCCACAAACTATTGCATGCAGGGCAGCAAGCAAACAACGCTTATTTATTTATTCATCTATTGATTCTTTTTACCGAGAACTCAGCAGTGTGTTCTTACTCTTTACAGAACACACACAAAGATAAATTCCACCTCCACAGTACATTAGTTTATGAGGATGTTATTGTGGGAGAGGAAGAGGTCACAACCATCCTAAATTATTTAATCAATTTGAAACAGGTTTTATTGTTATAAAGAAAGTGAGACATTGTATCAGACCAAAAAAACCCTACAAGCAATGCATGTATTTTAGACCAGAATTGCAGTGACACTTCACATGCCTTAACTGCGTGTAAGTGAATCATCTTAATTTTTTAAAAGAAATTGTAAAAGAAATAAACATTACAGATGTAGCTAAAATTCCCTTTCATCATGGCCCCCAAACCTCCTACCTTCCTTCCCAGAGGCAGCCACTACCATGAGTTTGAGGTATATAATTCTGTTCCAATTTTTTACTTTTACATGCATGTATATGGTCCCTAAAGAATTATGATATTGTTTTTTGTGTTAGATTTTTTTCATAAATGGTATCATACTGTATATACTGCTCTGAATTTATTTTGCTTATTACACTCAACTTCATGTTTTTTCTACCTGCCCAGATAATTGCTTCATTCCTTTTTTGAACTTAATGTTTTAAAGGAAGAAAAAGTTTATTCATACCGGAACAGTTACATGTACCTATATGTTTCTGTCTGACTCTGATTGGGACTCTAAAGTCAGGAGGACTTCTTGGAAGAAGGGAGGCCTACATTCAGTTTCTGAAAGAGGTGAAAAAAATGCTAAGTGACAAAGAATGTCATAGGGCATTTCAGAGAGACCCCTTAAAATAATGTCCTAAACTAGGAATTGTGAGGTTTGCTGTATGATCTTTCCTTCACTATTTACAATATAGGTTCTATGGCTTTTTTTTTTACATTTTGGTTAGGTGAAGGTTTCGACTGTGAAGGCTATGTTTAAAAAGGAATGTATACTAATCAAGTCAAGATTCACTAAAACCAAACAACTTCAGAAATTCTATAGAACGCTAGCATTTAAGTCCAACAGGTGGACACACAAACCAATTACAAATGAAATAATCTCTGATCAATGGAGTTGCTGGTGTGTGCTGAATAAAATACATTCAAAACGTATTTGTGGTGTGAGATAAAGATATGGAGGTCGAAAGTAAGTGCCGCTTACGTTAGTAGTTTTAATTTTACCTTGTCAGCGCCCCGTGTACAAAACTTGAGAAAGCGAGACTTTGATTTGTTCAACTTTCCTTAAGGAGGGGCCACAGAATCCCTGAAGCATGATTTGAAAAAGATGGATAAGATATTCCACCCAAAATTCAACATCACCTTTAATCTTGCCCTCTCCTCCTCTAATCCCTAGGTAATGTTTTGTGCTTCTTTTGCAGGAAAGCAATTTTGTTAATCACTTTAGCACCAATTCTTGCATCCCTGGCAATACTCAGAACTGCTTCCATCCAAGTCTTTGATGTGGGAAAGAAACACACACACTCTTTCGCATGTAATCTGAAAACAATTCACCTCTTGCCAATGAATGCACAGCACTCCACTTTAATAGAGAGCAAGTTCTGTGGAGGTTTCTAATCCTTTCTGCCAAAGAAGAGAAGAGAGAGAATCACTCAGGTAGCCCAACCTCATTCAGGAGTTAAAATCACTTGGAATGTTTTGTGGTGTGTGGGCTTTTTAAAAATATCACTTGCTGAAGATTACTGCTCTCAGGGGAAATCAAAACAACTCAAGATCAAAATAAATAAATAAAAAATAAAGATTCCCCATCCCCAACACAAACAGGATATTCTTCTCAACTCAGATAACTCTTGATCTAAGTGTATTACAAGAAACCTGCTTTAATCCCTCAAAGCAATGGTGTTATAGATAAGTAGCAGTAACATAGGTGGCTTAAATTCCAGAAATGTACAAAAGATTCAGTTGAAAATAATACTAAAAAAGAAAGAAAGCTCAATTCTTCATTGCTGTGACTTGAAGAGGTAAATTTAGGGCAGTAAAAATGTAAAGAATGACCCCTAAAAAAGAAATAGCTATAAAAGTCTAGAATTGTCTTAATGGTCTCGTAGGCTGCTTACAGTGTGTGTCTTAATGTGTGTGTTAGGGATGTGTTTGTGTAAGCATTTTAAGAAAGAGAAATTGTTTCACTGATTTCTGGATCTAATGGGGTTCATTTGAAAATCTCTTTATACATTTTCTATGATAGTACAACATTCTGAAGCTTTGTTTCACAAATGACTTTTACAATTTTTTAATTTCCAGCATTTTATCTCTGTTTAGTCTTTTTTCCTAACATATCCCTGCTTACTTAAATGCAATGAGAAGGACTTTATTCTTTTTCCGTCAGTAATTGTCATATTTTCACAATCTGCATGTTAATTTTGATCTACCTCCTGACATCCTAGTTAACATATTGCTTATTCCCCCCACCCCCTTCTTCATTGTAGAGCCACTGCAAGGTAGTGGCAATTTCCTTCATTATTCCCGAAGTATGCTTGAAAATACTCTTTTACCTTTTTTTAAGAGATAGTGCTTATTAGTCAATAGGTAATACAAATAGTTAATAGTTTAAACTTCAAAAGGTCTAAAATAGTGTATAGTAAAAAAAACCCTGTCCCTTACCCACCCATTTCTCCTCCTTAGAAGCAAACACTGGTACTAGGTTTTGTGTATTTCTCCAGAGAGATATGGCACACAAAAATTCAAAGCAGGCAAATATAGTTTCCCACTGTCCCCCCCACATGGCAATATATTATCCACACTCTGCGTTTTGCTTTTTTCACTTAATGTATATTAGAGATCCTTCTGTAACAATGCATCTGATCTGATCTCCCTCATTCTTTTTCACAGCTGTTTACTATTCTACTCTATGGATATCCCATGATGTATTTAAACAGTTTGGAATACATTTGTTCCAAACATTTCTATTCTCTGTCTATTCTATTCTTGTTTCTTCTCAGGTTGTTTCTAGGACTCTATCATGGGTACTGCTGAATAAGTAACATGGATTTTAATTGTAACATGGAAGGCTCTTGAAAAAATCTAAAACTTTTATTTTCTAAAATCTTTGAAACTTAAAAAAATTACCCAAAGGAATATGGGTTTATAGTTTTCAAAAATCTGATATTATAGGAGTTGGGTGATGCCAAGACTTTTAGTTACTTCCTCTTCATCTCATCATGGATCCCATCCACTTCAACATTTAAAATTCCATTGTTCATTGATTTCCCTATGTGGGTTAACATAGGATACTGAATTGAGAACTTCCTTCTAATAGCTGATATTAATTTTAATTCTCTTAACCTACAAAATATTAAATATTGCTTTATACACCTTTAACTGAACACCAATTCAACAGGCTATCTCATACATGGCTAAGGACTCAAATCAGGGACTCAAATCAGGGAAACTGGAACTTCGGTTGACCTCAACTCTTGGGAGAGCTGGGCAAGCTGTTGGGCCCAATCATAGTGATTCCTCTCCTTCTGTTGCATGGTCTGAGTGGTGGAGATCTTGAAAAATAGATTTTTAAAAATTGAAGTATAGTTGATTTACAGTGTTGTGTTAGTTTCTGGTATACAGCAAAGTGATTCATATATATATATATTCATATTCTTCTCCATTATGGTTTATTGAATAATCCATATCCATTATGGATATTGAATATAGTTCCCTGTGCTATACAGCAGGACCTTGTTGTTTACCTTTTTTATATATAATAGTTTGTATCTGCTAATCCCAAACTCCTAATTTATCCCTCCTTCCCCCTTTCCCCTTTGGTAACCATAAGTTTGTCTTCTATGTCTGTGAGTCTGCTTCTGTTTTGTAAGTAAGTTCATTTGTATCATTTTTTTAGATTCCACATATAAGTGATATCATATGATATTTTTCTTTGTCTGACTTACTTCACTTAGTATGATAATCTCTAGGTCCATCCATGTTGCTACAAATAGCATTCTTTCATTCTTTTTGATGGCTGAGTAGTATTCCACTGTGTATGTATGTATGTATGTATGTATGTATGTATGTATATATACACATATACACACACACACACACACACCCCACATCTTCTTCATCCCTTCATCTGTCAGTGGACATTTAGGTTGCTTTCATGTCTAAATAGTGCCGCTATGAACATTGGGGTGCATGTATCTTTTCGAATTAAGAGTTTTCTCCAGATAGATGTCCAGGAGTGGGATTGCTGGATCATATGGCAACTCTGTTTTTAGTTTTTTAAGGAAGCTCCATACTGTTTTCCATAATGGCTGCACCAATTTTTTACATTCTCACCAACAATGTAGAGGGTTCCCTTTTCTCCATACCCTTTCCAGCATTTATTATTTGTAGACATTTTTCTTTTGGCCGTACCACGGCTGGTGGGATTTTAGTTCCCTGACCAGGGATTGAACCCAGGCCCTTGGCAGTGAAAGTGCGGAGTCCTAACCACTGGACCGCCAGGGAATTCCCTATTTGTAAACTTTTCAACGATGGCCATTCTGACTGGTGTGAGGTGGTACCTCATTATAGTTTTGATTTGCATTGAGAGATTATAGATTAAGCCTCCTGGGTTGTACCACACACCCACTGAGATTGGTCATGCTTGAGGAAGGCATGAGCACCTGGGCAAAAGTTCCTTTCTACTTCTTTTTTTTTTTCCCTTTCTACTTCTTGCTGGATCCATAGCACCTGGAGGCCCATGCCCTGGCCAAGTGGGGATTTGAACTCCTCGCTCTGTCTCGCCAAGGCTGATATCTGTGCAATTACTGTTTGGTTCTACTTTCAGACTGACTTCAGTTTTGGGTTTTTCATCTGTCCATTTCACTCCTAATCCATGAGCTTCTATCACAGATGTGAAGTTTAATTCCTCTTTGTTCACTCTTTTACCGGGAGACGCTGCTAGCGGAAAGCCTGTCATCTGTTGTGAAGGGGAGCTGGTGTTGACTTGAGGCAACAGAGTTGGTGGTCCAGTGGCCGTTTTCCTGTGTTAGGAGCAGGTGGTCTCGCTAAACTCCATGTGTTTGGAAACCTCTCTGACCGGTGGTTGTGCTGCTAAAGAAGAAGAGCTCAAGCTGTACTCCTTTTTCAGGTCAATCTGCTGAACCTGGGAAGATCCCCAGGGGCTAGCTTAGGCTTCTTCCTGCTTTTCTCTCCATGGTAGGTTTTAAATGTAGGGGATTTTTCTCATTCACCTTTCCATTTGGGTTTGAAACAGCTGCCATAAGAAAGGGGGAAAAGCACATTATATAGAGTGTATAATTCTTTAGAAGCAGTGACATAGGTTCTCAAAGGATAACAGTTAAATATGGGTCTAAAGGTCATAATTCTCTTTACTTAGTATGTGTGTGTGTGTATACATATATATATATATATATATATATATATATATATATATATATATACGCTTTTTAAAACTAAAGTAAAAATCCCCCAATTAAATAAGACCTATCTTTATTCCATTCACATCCAAACTTTTGTTTATATCTAACAACTGAACACAACCCATCATCAGTTCAAAATAATGTAACTGAATGATATTCCAGAAAAGTTGTCTTTTGTGTTTTTCACATTTTTAACAGGACCCCAAACCTAGGACAAGATAAATAAATTATACACTGTGGTTTCAGTCAGTGTACTGAATGTCTCAAATGAAAAAATTTACCTGAAGTTAGGCATTCTTTAATAGTAATAATTATAGAACAGAAATAAGAATTTTATATTTGACGTGGTACTTTCTTCCAGAAGAACTGAAGATGCTTGAGAATTTTTTTTCCTAGAACTTATCATTCTTTTCTTGAAAAACAACTCATATTTGTATATATTTTATCTCAGTGGTAACTTTATTTTTATCTACATATGTATGTATTTAAAGAAATCCCCAGATAATCATGAAAATTTCACAAGATTTTGTAGTTCCCTTCATTTTCAAATTTTATATCTTCCGTCATCTGTTGCCAAATGACTCAGTGTCCTGACAGAGATCAGAAAAATCACAAATTCTGATATCCCATGAATCATCTTAGATCCTAATGCTGATGGCGCGCTCTACATTTTGTTCAAAATCTCTTTGAACACCACCTATTGACATAAGAAGGTTATCTCATACTAATGATAACGTTACTTAACTGGCAAATCTAGAAATCTGCTTTTTTATCCCTACAGTTACATTTTATATTTCTGTCTTGCCCACCCCCTTACCTTACTTGCCATATGGTCCTTAAATTTTGTGTACATGTGTGTATAACATATACATAAATTGGTGCTTGGAAATGTCTGTTTCTCACAGTTGTAAAGTCAGGACAGTATCTTAGAATGACATCTTACCCTTTGGAAAATGAATCTTTCTAGTATAGCTGTAAATTTGGATAACTAGAAATCTTAAGTAGCAGTTTAATTTTTGTTGGAGATGATTTATGGGACATTATTTTTACTTTTTTCTTTTGCACTTGGGATGACAGGATAGGGTTTCATAATATTGCAAATCTCTGTAACTTGGTAAACACACTGCCTTCATGTGCATTATAAGTTTTGCAAAGATTTTCTGTAAAAAGTCACAGAAGGCTAAAATAAACTTTTTAAAAAACCTTTATTTTGTATATTTAGATTTACAGGAAAATTGTGAAGCCCACAGAGTTCTTATACACTACCATTATCAACATTTTACATCAGTATTGTGCGTTTGTAATGATTAATGGACTAACCAGGTTTCCTTAGTTTTTACCTAGTGTCCTTTCTCTTTTCTGCTCTAGGATACCACATTACATTTATTTGTCATGTCACTTTTGGTTCCTCTTGGCTGTGACAATTTCTCAGACTTTCCTTGTTTCTGATGATCTTGACATTTTTGAGGAGGACTGGTCAGGTAATTTTGTAGACCATCCTTCAATTTGGATTTGTCTGATGTTTTTCTCATTAGACTGGGATTATGGCTTTTGGGGAGGACGACTGCAGAGGTAAAGTACCACTTTCATCACAGTATATCAAGGGTACCTACTATCAATGTGACTTACCACTGTTGATGTTGAACAGGTGTTGATCGCCTGGCTGAAATAGTGTTTGTCAGCCTTCTCCACTGTAAAGTTACTCTTTCCTCCTCTTTCCATATTGTATTCTTTGGAAGGAAGTCACCACATGCAGTCCTCTTAGGAATGTGCGTGCGTGTGTGTGTGTGGGGCGGGGGGTAGTTATATGCTCCACCTCCTTGAAGGTGAAGTATAACAAATTATTTGGAATTCTTCTGTGTGGGAGATTTGTAAAATGAACTTTAAAAAATATTAAAATTAATTAGCTTAATTAAATTATATTGAATTAAATTATTTCTTACATTTAGGTGTAAACACCGCTTAGGTTTTTTCTTTAAAGAAAAAACTGATTATGGGGACTTCCCTAGTGGTCCAATGGTTAAGACTCCAGGCTCCCAATGTGGGGGGCCCGGGTTCGATCCCTGGTCAGGGAACTAGATCCCACATGTCGCAACTAAGAGTCTGCATGCTGCAACTAAAGCTCCCGCATGCTGCAATTAAAGATCCTGCACACTGTAGTGAAGATACTGCATGTGGCAACGAAGATCCTGTGTGCCGCAACTAAGACCCGGCGCAGCTAAATAAATATTTTTTAAAAAAAAAGAACTTAGAAAAAACCTGATTGTCTATAAATGGTACAGATGAACCAGTTTGCAAGTCAGAAATAGAGACACAGATGTAGAGAACAAACGTATGGACACCAAGGGGAGAAAGCGGGTGGTGGTGGGATGAATTGGGAGATTGGGATTGACATATATGCATTAATATTTATAAAATAGATAACTAATAAGAACCTGCTGTATAAAAAAATAAATTCAAAAAAAAAGAAAAGAAAGAAAAACTGATTATCTATGTAATATATGCTCATTGCAGAACATTTAGAAAATGCAGAAAAGTGTAAAGCAACAGCACAAAGAACTTCCCGTAACTCCACCTCTCATCAGCATCCATTTCTAGCATATGGACATATTTCCTTCTAGTCTTTTCTGCATAAAGTACTATTTTTAAACAATACTTTAAATTATTTCATATGAAATTAAAATATTTTATCTTTGAATAGGACAAAGATAGTGGATTCATAGAAAAACAGAGCAGATCTTGGTTGTGTTTCTAACAGGATTTCAGAATATAAACTACCAACCTGGTAATTTCTGAAAACAACACCTTAGACTTGATCCTTCTATTTATGAGAGCCTCAAATATTTTTGTATTCATTGTTAGGCCTCTTATTTCTTCTTTCTAATACTCTACTTTGTTCATTATTTTACTATTGCATGATACACATTTTAATGGAATAAATAAAGTTTGAAGAAACTGAGGTGGCTAGTTAAAAACTCTGGCAATGATCTAGGCTTCAAATCTCCAGCTTTCTTGTTGCATGGTGTGTTTGGATGCAGGACAACCTATTCTTCTTTTTGAGCGACTTTATTGATTTTGTAAAGGTGATACATGTTTCTTATTAAAAAAAAATCAAGCAATACAGAAAAGTACAAAGTAAAATCCCAAAATTCCATTACCTAGAAATAACCATTATTAACATCATTCTACGAAGTCTCACTTTGAATATATATAGGTAGGGACAAATTTACAAAAAAGGCTCATAATACATACCATACACACAGTTACTTAAATTTAACATAAGAAATTGAAGCTGAAGCAAAATGAAGGAATTACTAAACTTTAGTTATATATTCTTTTGTAAGATATATTAGTTCCTAAAAATCCTTTTAAAGTCTTGTAAAAAGATTATGAAAAGCATTAAGAGGCTGTAGGTTCTACATGGTTAACCCTTAAAAAGTAACTGAGACATGCAGGATCTACTTTAATTGTTTAGAAGCAGCTTTTATTTAGATATCAGACCTGCCTGATGGTCAGAAGTAAAGTATATTACTAGGTGTGTCTATATTAGTTGTAAGGGATCCTAGAGGACCTTGAATTCAATGCCTTATTCCTATTCCATTTTCTGCTGTGTATGGTGAAGGCACAGTTCAGAGTACAAGCTTTGGGGTTAGACTGTCTAGATTTGATACCTGCTCTGTTATTTAGGAAATGTGACCATAGCCCTCAGTTTCATCTTCTGCAAAAAATGGGCTAATAGTATCTTCCTTATGTGGTTGTTGATATGAATAAGTGAGACAATACATGGAAGGCTCTTATGATAGTTCCTGAAATATAGTAAGTGCTCAATAAATATAAGCTATTATTATTATAAAGGAATAATGGTGAGTGTCTGAGCCAATGTATGACATTGAAAATTGTCATTCATAAAATAATCTCACTCTCTCTCATTCATCTCAGAATAATTCCCCTACTAAATCTGCCTTTAAAGTTAAAGGCTGGGGCCCTGAGGACTTACCTAAGGGGCATGTGGGTGCAGGAGTACTGGATGTGGGAACAGGCTCCTGTCTGAGACTGTCACCTATGTTTATAAGAATGGACGGAACACACAATTCTAGCCTTTTCACAATCTTAAACATATATTATACATTACCTATAACAATAATCACTACTATGCATGTCAGTTACATGGACATACACAAAGAACTTTATATCTGTACTTAAAAATTCTCTCTAAAAGTAAACTAATATTAGTATTTCTAAATTCCCAGTATGAAATTCATATTGTCTCATACAACATAGGGAATATAGGCAATATTTTATAATAACTATTTTTTTGAAAGTTTTTTTTTTTTAATTTAATTTAATTTATTTTTGGCTGCGTTGGGTCCTCCTTGCTGTGCACAAGCTTTCTCTAGTTGCGGCGAGCGGGGGCTACTCTCGGTTGCGGTGTGCAGGCTTCTCACTGTGGTGGCTTCTCTTGTTGGGGAGCCCGGGCTCCAGGGTCATGGGCTTCAGTAGTTGTGGCATGTGGGCTTAGTTGCTCTGCGGCATGTGGGATCTTCCTGGACCAGGGCTCGAACCTGTGCTCCCTGCACTGGCAGGCGGATTCTTAACCACCGTGCCACCAGGGAAGTTCTATAATAACTTTAAGTGGAATATAATCTATAAAAATATTGAATCATTATGCTGTACGTCTAAAATTAATATTGTAAATCAACTATACTTCAATGAAAAAAATTCATATTGAGTCTTATGTTTTAAAATATTATGAATTCCATGTTTTTGGCATTCTAAGTTAAAAGTAGTCCAATGTTTTCAGTTTACTTATTAGTATGCAAGTTTTAAAAATTTAAAATAAAATGCCTTATAAAAACAAGGTAAATTTCACCCCACCCCCCATATTATTTCACTATGATTGGTTCCTGGATTTGAACTTCAAGGGAGTTGATGACTTTTCTGAAAGATGTTCTGAAGTCCAGTGTACTCTTTCTATTTTCTTTTCTGGCTATTAACATATCTATTTTCTTTGATAATAAAACACTATTCAGGTTCCCCATGAAGATATGCATTTACTTTTGTTACAAACCATCTTTTCAGCCCCAGCTGATTTTTTATCCTTTTTTTTTGGCTATTCCATGAGGCTTGTGGGATCTTAGTTCCCCAACCAGGGATCAAACCCAGCCCTTGGCAGTGAAAGCATGGAGTCCTAACCACTGGACCGCCAGGGAATTCCCATCCAGCTGATTTTTTAAAATAACCTGTCTCCAAAAAGAACTTTAAAAGTGCTTTTTGTGATGTAGTTTTTTCCAAGTTTGGTTTAAACCCCACAATGGATTTGTTTTGTTTTGTGGGGGAGGGAGGGTTGATGAAAAATTCTAGCTGCTTCTCTGAGCTGAGACTAAACTGAAGGTTGTTTTTTTTTTTTTTTAAGCTCAGGAATTTAGGGATACATATCACTACCAAATAATAGAATATATGCCAATTTTCCATTTTGGCTTTGCCTTTCTGCCTAGTGAGTACTTTGTCTTATTTTGTAAATCAGTAAACCATAAATTCTAGCTTAAACAGTTCACTTGATATCTAGTTTGGGTGTGAAAGAGGGTGATTTGATAATTTTAAATGATGGTTTAATTTCTCCAACAATGAGGGCAACATGGGGTAAAGAATAAGTTGCATTTGTGTGATTGTGGATTTTAATACTGACTTGATTTATGTTGGGGTTAATTAAATAATTTTCTGTGCTTTCAAGTCTTCCACTAAAAACTAGGTACAGTGTGGATGAACTACTTACGTTTTACTCTGTGTAAAGGAACGGTTAAAAAATAGTCAAACAGTAAGAAATTACAAACGTGTTTAACACAAATATGAACACAAAATGTAGGAACCATATGCTATAGTCATCTCTCTCTTCCTTTCAGAGTGGCTCACAGTACACAACTGTAGCAAAATCAGTAAGTGTTGAATTGATGATATTACCTCAATACTCAGCATTCCTACCTCAACAGCCTTCTAATGGTATGAAATCAGTAGATTTCTTTATAATGATTTCTAAGAGATGGTCTAAATTCTTCAGTTGTACTGAAATGTGTCAAATATTGCTTTTAATAAGTAAACCACTGGCTGGGGTTTGGAAATCTTTTTCTACACAAAGCCTTTGTTGTACCTTTTTTTTTTCCTTCCTTTTGTAGGGTATTTTTTGTAAAAGGATTTGACCTGTAACTATTATTGAGAATTTTCTTAGAGGAGTTCAAAGCATTTTACAGGGATCATCTCATTTATCCCTCGAAAGTAAGGCAGAGGCATTATCTCCACTACAGACTGAGAACACTAAAAGGCCAAGATAGGTGGGGTTTTTTGTTGTTGTTTTGCTAAGATCAAAAAGTAATTCTAGGGCAAAGCCAGATTCCGGTCTGACCTTGTTACATGATGCTTCTGCAGTGACATAATGCAATGTCGTTGCTCTCCTAAGTCTCTCCTTGCCTATGCTAGGTGTTGAATAATTTCCAGAGTCTATTTCTCATTCTTTCTTGCTTCTGAAAATGGATCTTAAGATGTAAATACAAAAGAAAACCCTCAAATCCTTACTATTAGGATTTGGGGTACAGGATACAGACAGGGACAGGCATATTCCTCCCCCACTTCCCAATCTTACTGCCTCCCCCAATGCTGTCCAGTAGAAAAAATAATGTGGGCCACAAATTCAAGTCACATGTATAATTTTAACCTTTCTAGCAGTTACATTAAAGTATATTTAGGCCAATGTAGCAAAAATCTTATCACTTCAACATGTAATTAATATAAAACTATTAATAAGATAGTTCACATTCTTCTTTTATAAGTCTTCAAAATCTGGTGGGTTTTTCACACTTACAGCACACCTCGATTTGGACTAGTCACATTTCCAATGCCCCAAAGCCACGTGTGACTAGAGGGGCCTGTGCAGGACAGCATGTCTAGACTTCAGTAGATTCTTCTAAGCTCTAGCTTCAAATTGGTGGCCTTGTGAATGCAATGGGTGGTGTGGGAAAGGGCTCCTGGATGACCTTGGAGAATCCACTCGCCCTTGTGTGGTGACTAATAGCTTTACCACTTGCTGATACATGACTGGGCAGTTATGGATTCAGGATCTAGAGGACTGCAACCTCCCAAAACGTCTAAAATGCCAGCTCATTGCTAGGACTGTGGTTTACACCCCGTGTGAGAACCCGGCCTACTTCTAGGGATGCAGTTCGTGGGGCCCTGGTACGTGGCCTGTGGAAAGGAGGCATCAGCCGAAGTAGAGGAGGGCTACCGGAGGGGGAAGGCCATCTAAGTGTGTGCTTCTTGAGGGCAGCGGCTAGAACTAAGCGCTTCTTGAACGCGAAAGCTCCTCTTGCCGCCTTAGCCAGGTGCTCGGCAGGCCTTGCATACTAGATGAACGTAAGCTGCGCTTCCTGCACACGCTCCGGGCGGCCCGGGGCATGGGAGGGGGCATATCCCCGGTCTCGGCCCGCACCCCGAAGCCGCTCCACGGCCTCGGGTGTGAGGGGCGGGCCCAGGCCTCGGCCCGCGCCGCCCCATGTGACCCGGTCCGACATGGTGTCGCCTCCTCCTGGGGCGGCGGCGGCGGCGGTGGCGGCGGCGGCTCGGGCTTGGCTCCGCGTCGGGCCGGCTCCGCGGCCGCTCATGGGCAGCCAGGGTGGCTTAGGGGCCCCCGGGAACGGCGGGCCTGGCGAGGGCGAGAGCGGGGAGACGAGGAAACTGCAGGAAGGGAGAGCCGCGAGGGGAAAGCGGAGGAAAGGGAAGGGGAAGGGGAAAGCAGGAGCAGGGCAAGGCGGAAGAGGAAGCGGGGCGGAAGGGAAGACGCAGCCGCCACAGGCGAAGGAGGCAGCGGGGCTGGGGGCCGAGGCGGGAGAGAGGGCAGGCCTGGGAAAGGTAGGAGAGGGAGGCGGAAGCGTAGAGGAAGGGGCGAGAAGGATCGTCAGGGGAGATGAAGGGAGCGCAGGGGCGCGGAAGGAGGCCAAAGGAAGATATGATGGGAAGAAGGAGGAGTGGAGGGTCAGAACTGGACAGCGGGAGGAGGCCAGGCCGGCGAGAGCACAGGGACGAGGGTGTCAGGCTTGGGGCCGCCTCGCTGGGACAGGGGCGGCCATGGCGGCGGCGGCTGAGGAAGAGGCGGGGGCCCGGGAGCCTGCCGGCCGCCCCGCCGCGGGGCCCGCGCTCCTGCGCCTGCCGGAGGAGCTGCTGCTGCTCATCTGTTCCTACCTGGACATGCAGGCCCTCGGCCGCCTGGCTCAGGTGTGCCGCTGGCTGCGGCGCTTCACCAACTGCGACCTGCTCTGGCGCCGGATAGCCCGGGCCTCGCTCAACTCCGGCTTCACGCGTCTCGGCACCGACCTGTAAGCGCCCGCTCGCCCACCCGCTCCCCGCCCCGGGCCGGCCCTCGTCCCGGGAAAGGGCGGGGCGCCGCGGCCTGGTCGGCCTGGGGCTGTGTCGCACCCCGAATTCTGAGGCCCGGACCCGGCCTCCGCCGATCCCTCCCCGAGCACCCTGCTCCTCTCAGAGGACCCCATCCGAGGAGGCCTCCCAACAGCATCCCTCAGTCAGCACCCTCCCCGTGGGCGGCTCCTCACAATTAGCCATCTTAAGCACTCCCGTCAGCTTTTAATTGCGTCTTTTCGCAGACGTTGACCGCCTGGGTTCCTCAGCTCCAGAGGAGCCCGGCTGGTCTGTGGCTTTAGAGGCCTCCACCCGTCCAGGTGTAGGACCCATATCCACTATGTGGCCTTTCAGGACGTTTTTGTGGACGTTCACCCTCTCACCCCCTTCCAAGGGTTGTTAGGCTTCAGAGCGTGGATAAAATCGAATGTGGAGGAAAGGGTTCACACCCCAAAAGAAGGCCCTTGGTCCAAGTGTCAACCATAGTTTACGACTTGATGGAGGCAGAATGACACAAAAAAGGGTGCCTGCTTATGGCAGGGGGTTGGATGAGTACAGTATAGACTGTACACGAAGGCCTGGTATTGTAATTTGGCCTGTACTTGGTAGGATCTGAGACCTGTGAATGAAAAACTTAACCATGTAAGCAGTTAATAGGGAGGGGAAAAAAAAACGTGGAATTGGAGGAGTAAAA
Organism: Phocoena phocoena; assembly: GCF_963924675.1. Lineage (NCBI taxonomy): Eukaryota > Metazoa > Chordata > Mammalia > Artiodactyla > Phocoenidae > Phocoena > Phocoena phocoena. Next base: position 26,776,024 of record NC_089234.1, read on the forward strand.
GCTTTCAGATTGCACCCAACTCCATGCAATTTGGGTTAAAAAAGAAAAAAGGTAGTTCTAATACAGTATAGCAACATTAAAGAAAGTTGGTTTAAAACATAAAAAGCTATAATACCACCACCTCTAGATAACTATTCAGTTTTAAAAATTACTTTTCACCTGCACACTTTTTCCTCCTCTTAGTTACTATCCTACTGATCCTAACAGAATAGGTGCATAATAAATGTTTGTGGGCTGTACCATGAGATTAAAAACATTCCTCTAATATTAGACTTTCAGGTTGTATGCAGCTTTTTGCTATCAAAGATAACAAGGAAATGAATAATTTAATGCACTTTTTGGTAACAGCTTTATTGAGATATGTCACATACTGTATAATACATATGTCGTTTTGAATTGGTTCCTTAGGATAAATTCTCAATATTGGCATTACTGGATCAAAGGTTATGGTTTGTAAAAAGGTGTTGTACCAAGTTACAGTGACAATAGCAACAAATTATTAAGCTAATTTCATGTAAGAATTTAAAAAATCTTTGCTGTGTTAGTGGACATATAATGGTATCTCAAAATTTTGTTATTTTGCATTCCTTTACCACTGACCAGCGTAAATATTTTCCCCTGTGTTTGTTTCACCTGTGAGATTGTCTTTTCCTAGCCTTTGCACATTTATTATTGGGGTCCTGAAGTTACTGTTATAAAGGATTCCAGTCCTTGTGGGTCATAGATATTAGGCTCTAGTATGTCATCTTTGATGCAAATATTATATTTTCCCCAGTTTGTTCTTTTTACTTCACTGTTTTTAGCCTATAGAAGTTTTACATTTAAATATATCAGAATCTGTCAGTTTTTATGTGATTTTTAAATCTCCCCCACCCCTGCAAACTGAGAAATTTATGATTTCTCCACAGACCTGATAAGTCTTCTCTGATATTCTGTTGGTCTTCCTAAAATTTGATTTTTAAAAATAGTTAACACTTTGATTAATATCACTTTTGTTTTGGTATAAGGGGTGAGTTCAACCTTCTTTTTTTCTAAACAGCTACCTAGTTACCACTACACTTTTTGTTAAATAATTCTTGTCTTTCCCTTTAGAAAGACAAAAAAATTTTGTTTTAGAAAGCTTACTTTGCCAGATATTAAGTTTATATATCTATGTGTATATACAGTCACACATACATACATATTATATATGTATATATATTGGGTCTATATCTGAACTCTCCATTTTGTTCCACTGATGTATTTTTCCATTTCCATTCTATTTTAAATATTGCCGCCTTTTGACAGTCTAATATCTGTTAGGTTTAGATTATCCTTGTTGGATTTGTATGTGTGTGATGTCTTCACTCTCACTCAACACCCCAGCAAAAAAAAATTCTGTGCGTTTTCAAAAGTTTCTGTGGTTTTCACTATAAAGTTTCTACATGTCTGTTGTTACACTTATTCCTAAGTATTCCTAAATATGCTATTCATTTTGTTTTTATTGTGAATGCAATCTCTTTTTCAGTATGTTTTTCAGCTGGGTATTATTAATGATGTCCAGGATTGCTACAATCTTTTGGAAATTTTGAACCTGATAATTTTGTTTAACTTTTATTATCTCTAGTATGATTTTGTTGTTGATGATAATGATTCTTTGGGATTTGGGGGGCATGCAAGTCTTATTACCTTCATTTTTTGTAAGAAAAACTCTTTCAAAGAACATGTCAGTTGACCTAGAAGAGAAGTTGTCTAAAATGCCCGAAACCCAAGTCAGCCATGGCAAAATTTGGCTTTCTTGTTTATAGAGATTGAATGAACAAATGAAAGAATTTATGTTTATTTTTCTTTCCTTTTCAAATGCTCTAAGAGATAATGTGAATGAGTGTGCATTCTATAAGCAATAATAACAAAATGAAAATCAGTTTATAGTATAAAGTGCTTTGAGACTGCCAGGTGATTTGGCTTTATTATTTATTAGCCATGTGTGTTTTGATTTCTTGCCTATGTCCTAGGCTGTGGTATCTCCAACTTTCTAGGGAAGTTGTTTTACCACAGCACTTGATAAAGAGCAGGGTCACTGCTCGTATTTTCTGAGTTGAGGGGAAAAGCTATGCGTGTTACAGCAGGTGGAGAGAATCTTTACCAGTGTGGTCTGTTTTTGGACAGCTGCAGAGATGTGATAAGCCACCAAGAGAGGTGGTTGTCATCCCTGGAGGGAGATGGCATGTACCCCAGCCCTCTTAGGGCATCAGGGAGCTTGGGCCCAAAGTTCAATGAAGGTACGGCTGGTTGGATAGTGGCAGGGCTGTAGTTCATATTTTGGGCTAATTAACTGCACACTGGACAGTAGGATAAGTTTTTATAAGCACAACACAAAACTGCATTTTATCAGAAGCCACACAACTTCACTGCCCCGGAGTTTTATCATCTATAAACAATGGGAATAACATATCCAGTAAAATGAGACTTAAATGTTGTGATGTGTAAGTGATAGCACAGTTTTCAGCACATAGTAGGCACTCAATAAATTGGTGTAAAATGGAACGTTTTAATTGCTTGTCTTCTCCTCTAGTCAGTCTATATAGCAAAAGTGAAGATGGTTTGACTTGAAGATGCTGCCTAAAGACAGGAGGTGGGGAAAACACACACACACACACACACACATACACACTGCTTAGTTTCCCTCACCTGTCCTGAATGTTTTTGGCAACATGACAGCAGAACCTGTGAGCTTTAGGGTCTGTACTCCCTCCCGAAGAGCCTCATGAATTCTCGGAAACACAAAGTGAGATTTACTGACCTTCCGGCCCAGGGCAAGTCCCATTCAGTTTGGCTGTTCCTAACTGATCATAGCTTTGTTGAGTAAGATGAACTGCTTTGGTTCCTTGTGATTTGTTAATGGTCTATACTTGTGCTTGAAGGCATTTTGGCCACTTTAAAACCACAAACAAATAATTTGCTTCCCTTTAGGCCTCCTGCCCAAACAGTGAGCACTGGTAGGTATCCTGAACTTCTTTTTTAAGTGGACACAAAGACAGCTTGAGTCAGTCATCTGGTTTAAAATCAGTCTTATTTGAAAGTTTTATAAAGCCTGGGGGAATAGAAATATCTTTAATATAAAAATCAAGGAAATGTTTCATATAGCAATCTTTTAAGTTTTTCCTGAACAGTAGGGGCAAAACTAAGCTAGTTCAGTCTTCAAGAACAAAACAGTGAAATTTAACTCCGTCAGTTTATAATGTAGGCTAAATGCAAGAAGTTAGAAAGTATGAGAGGTGGAAGAGCAAAGGTGCTGTTTGTAAATTCTGATACTGTAAAATTAACAAGAGCAAAGAATGGAAAGAAAAAAGTATATCCATGTATGTAAATCTATTTTTAAAAATACTTTTGCAGTACTTCTCCTAAATTAAGTCCTGTATGTTTTCAAACTTGAATTTTATTTTAAATATCCTTTGAGCATTACCTGGGTGCTCTCTTGCATTTGCCTGTGATAGATTTGCCTAGAATTAACAATAGGTGTTTAGGGAGTCAGGCTCTGAGGTGTTTGCCCTGGCATGTACATTCATTCCTCAGCCAGGGTCTAGTAGGCTTGGAGCTCTTTGAGGCCAGGGGAATGGGGTATCTATTTCAGTGATGATTAACGTCCAGAGTGGTGAGATGGACACAGATAAGCAGAGTGTGTTTGTTTGTTTTAAAATGATTGCACCTAAGAGCATTTTTTTGACCCAGAAAGCATAAAGTTTCCTAACTCTGAACAGAGAAGGCATTGCTCACTGGTTACTTTTAGGGCCTAAACAGTGATTTTCAGAAAACAATTAGCAACTTAAAGTAGCTTTGGCTCTCTCCTTCACCTTTCTGCCTTACCTAGGAAGCAGTCACTTACTTGTTCTCTGGTTCATTGAAAGGTTTCTTATATGGATGTATTTATCTTCAACTGTTTTGGAAAGGCCTTATTTTTAATGGTTTTGTGAGTTAATAAAAGTGAGTTCAGTTTACATGTTTAAAATAAATGAAACAATACACCTGTGGAAGCAGGAAATGGTCTAGTACAGTCAGTACCTCCAAATGCAAACTGGAGGAATGCAAGAGGCCTTTTCCTCCAAGACTGTGAGAATATGGAAGCAGCTTATATCCTTTCCAGTCTTGTAAAACTTGAATAGTAGGGGATGAATTTCCTAGCTTTCAAGGCAGAATCATGGAGAAATCCAAAGTCCTCATAATCTACAAGATAAACAATTTATTTTGAATGAAATCTCTGAAAATACTTTAATCCTCTCAGTTTTCTTAGTTTCAGTTTTCTGTGTCTAGCCGTTTCACCTTAGGTAGAGATTGTGCTTGAGCTGCTTGAAATCAAACGGGCAGTGAGGTTACTGATGAAGCATACACATTTTTTTAAAAATTATTTTTGAGTGTTTTACATAGAAAAGAATTACCTTTGTGTGACAACTTAACCTTAACTCTGGATTGACCCTGGCATTGGATTAGTTTCTGCTCCTTACTCATAACCATGGAATAGGGAGACTTTTAGGTAGACTCTTCTTGAGGCCAGGCTTCAATAAATTTTGAAAATTTAAGACGAGATTGACTGTTTGGGAAAATGAGAAGTTGAGTTTTGAATTTCCAGTGAAAATTGACATGCCCCCTACTCTGATCTACAGAAACAGATTTTTGATAAACTCCAGAATTTATCTCAGGTGTGTGTGTCAACCATCCGATGAGGTTGAGAATCCAAAGATTTGGTTTATCCTTGAGGAAAGTCCTTTCTATTCAGCAATCTTGCCCAGATTTGAACAGCTTTCAGATGGAACTCCAGGTGTAATCAGTAGAAGCAAGATGGTTGTGCTAATTAAGAATATGTTTATGAATCTTGAATCATGTAAAGGCTTGAACTGTATCTAAAACTGACTGAGACTATCTGGAGAAAGAATTTATCTCTTGTTAGAGGTTTGGCTCCTTTGTCTCAACTTTGAGTTAGTTCTTCGTTATATCCAAATTGTCCACGTTGCCCTCCCTGGGAGTCTGGGCCACCCAATGGGCCTTTGTGCCTGCCCCTCTTTAGCCGACAATTAATTGCCAGTACATTCTTTCTTCTTCTCCTTCTTTTTTGGTGTTTGACATGAGCTCAAATTGTTGAGAAAGGTGACAACTGTGAAATGAAGACAGGGCTTGAAGACACCTTAAAAAATACATGCAAAGGCCACTAAATGACAAGAGCAGACTGCCAGGCTCTTTCAAAACATCACCACGTCTGTTGACTTTCCATTCCTTGTTCGCAGCACAAAATTGGAGGTCAAAGAATCATAGGAGTTAGAGATGGAAAAGACATTTGGGGTCAGCCAGTTCATGCCTCCGCCTCCTCCTGCCCCTGATTCCAAATCATTCCGTACATTATATTTTCTCCCCCAGCCCTTGTACAATTTTCACAGTCTTCACTCGACCCCGGCTGTCACCTTTGGGGAATGATGCTGGAGGCTCTGTCCAGTTTCTCCTCGGCAAAGAGAGATATTGCCTGTGCCCCCAATTGACATTCGTGAACTTCTTTGTTGGTGGTCTCAGCTGAGAGGCTGAAGGCTAACTGGAAGTCTCTCTGCTGCCTGGCAAGGGGGTTTTCTAGACAGAACTGAGGTGCATTTAGTGTATGATGATGTTGGGGAAGGGGAAAAGGGCCGGGGTACAGTGCAACCAGTGCAATTTGTTCCTATACTTTTCTCTAGGAAGGCTTTTGACCTGAAAGGAGGGGTGTGTGTGTGTGTGTGTGTGTGTGCGCGCGCACACATACATGAGGAATGTGGCATTGGGGAGGTGGACAGAGACAAGGAAGTTACCTTGAATAGGAGTTTGATAAGAACCCTAACTTGGATATTGGTGGGTTAAACAAACAAAAAATGCTAGTCCTGTGAAGTAGTAGATGATTGTTTTAAGAAGTGCATGTTAGGGGGACTTCCCTGGTGGCCCAGTGGTTACAAATCCGCCTGCCAATGCAGGGGACACGGGTTCAAGCCCTGGTCTGGGAAGATCGCACATGCCGCTAAGCCCGTGCGCTACAACTACTGAGCCTGTGTTCTAGAGCCCACAAGCCACAACTACTGAGCCTGCATGCCATAACTACTGAAGCCCTCGTGCCTAAACCAGTGCTCCTCAACAAGAGGAGCCACTGAAATGAGAAGCCCAAGCACCGCAACAAAGAGTAGCCCCTACTCGCTGCAACTAGAGAAAGCCTGCGCGCAGCAGCGAAGACCCAACGCAGCCAAAAAAAAAAAAAAAGTCTGCATGCTGCAACTAAGGTCCGGTGCAGCCAAAATAAATAAATAAAATAAATAAATATTTTAAAAAAAAAGTGCATGTTAGGGAAGAAATAGGTATTAGAAGTTTCAGCTTAGAGTCAAGTTGAGGAGAACAGAAAGGCTGGAGGCAAGTATTTTGGTCTAGGGGACACTGTTGCTTTTGGGGTCTCCCCTTTAAGAAAGTAGAAAAAGAGCTGTCTTATGTTCACTGGCTACATGGTTTGGCAGGGGGAATGGTCATTTTTCGAGGCAGCTTTGGAAGGTTACCCCCAGCTCCCCTTGTTCCAGCAGCTGTTGGGAGCAGTCCGAAGGGGGTATTATATTTCTTCTGGTAACTCTGCCAAGAATGAGAGGAAATCCACAACCTGTGGGCTTTTGGGGGGGATGGGGATGGGGTGGCAGGTGATGGGACAGGGAAATTAAATTGTTTTACAGTAAATATGTTGAGATACTTTTCCTGGAAAGCTGTTTCACTGAAAGGAATGATATTTCCCCTGCTCACTAGCTCTGTAACTGGTTCTTTCTCTGTGGAGAAAGGGAAATAGTCCTCTTCCAGTACTTCTTTTTCTTTCTTCCCTGTAGATCCAGCTTTGATCTCCTATGTTTCTTAGAATTTCCTTTAGAAATTCCACACTGAAAAGGTGAGTCAAGATTCAGATCCAGGTGGTGTGTGTGATTAAAAGGGGCCTCCCTCCAGAAGTGAGTTACTAAAGGGGAACCTCTCATTCATCCCTTATCTTCGCTGCGGTTTGACTTTATCATAATTGCCTAGAAACTGGAGATTTCTGGAGAAACTGGAGTAAAAACTTTCTGGGTGGCGTCTGGTTCATGTTCTCTCCATCTCTTCATCCAGGCTGGAAGGGCATCAGGGGTTTTTGAAGCCTGGCCACTTGGGCTGAGAACCTGTTTTGGTGATTAATATGAAACACAGTTGCAAGATTAAAAACAATAAAAAACAACCCTGAGAAGCAGAGCAGTATAATTATTCCTCACATTTCAGATGGAGAGCCCAGGGAAAAGTCATTTTGAAGGTATGAGAACAAAATCCACTTCTGAGTCTGTGGTAGTGCCTGATTCATGACTCAGAAGATAGCCTGTTCACAAAAAACAGTGGCATCTTTCTTGCTGTTGTTTATTCTCAGAAAGTGCTACCTCAGCCTTTCTGAAAGCTGTATTGTGGGATTCTTGAAAAACTGATTCTGTGATTAAATGAGTGTGGGAAATGCTGTGTTCCACATCCCCTCTCTTGGGGATTCACAATGCCCATTGGTAAATTAAAGGCTCAGAGAAGTCCTGTGCTAGAGAGACCTGTTTAATTTTGTTTCAGTATTGTCCAAAATGTCTTGACCATAAAATTCTTTTTTCTCCTGCTTAATATCTCTTAACCTCTTGCGGAATACACACACTGGTCAAGTGCCCTGCAAATGTAGAACTTGACCAATAGCAGGAGGAAATGAATGTGAACACGGCCCTAAATCCTAAGCTCACATAAAGAATCAGGGTTATGGCCAGTGCTTCAGAAACTGCTTTGGACAGCTTTGACATGTGGGTGACACATTAAGATACTTCATCTGCTCAGATTCCTTCCCTTGAACCTCTCTAGCATAAGAATTTGGAGGGCTTGGTTGAATTTCTGAAGATGTGGTATACTGTACATTTTTAGGAAGGGCCTTTGGAGCTTAAAGGTAGTGTGTCTAGGCTCCTGAAAATCTATAGGTATTGTTGAAAGTGTGACTTTCCAAAGGGGGAACTGTATTTCTGATAGATACCTAAGCAGTATCTATCAGAATACCTACTATGCTAGGACCACGGTTCTTACCTTTGTGTCTAAGACATATTTTTGTATGATGTTAAAACTTTTGATAGTACATTAAAGGATTAAAAGATGAATGTCTTTTTTTTAAAAAAAGCAGGTTTCAGAAAGTTGAAAAACCTGTCCATTTACTTGTTCACTGTTTGGTATGTTACTGTTTGAGTAGAACTGTTTACTGCCCTGACCTTGTTCTCTTATATCTTTTGAGGTAAAGTTTATATATGTTCCTTTGAACACGCAATCTTTCTCTTTTTCTCAGCCAGTTGTGTCATGAGCCATCTTGTGGCTCCGTGGTTTGTCTAACAGATATCTTCATAAAAATGTAGATCTTTGGTTGAATGAAAATAAAGTTTATAAATCATTAAAAATTTTATGGCACACTTATTCAGGGTTCCTGGTATATCACTGCTCTGCAGCATACTGGTTGAGATACACTTTTAGAAGTACTAAGAGTTTTAAGACTCAATCCTGTGGAATTTATGACTGTATTGGACAAACAAGACATACAGCTGTGAAAAGCTAACAGTGCCTCAGTTTATGGTAGGTTCAGTCTAAGGGTTCACATGAGAGAGAGAAGAATGTTTGGAGGAGTCAGGGAAGTAGAGGCTTAAACTGGATTTTGAAGAAAAATGGGTGAATTTGACTAGTGCCCAAAGGGGGAAGCATGCATTTGTCAGGGACAAAGGTAGGCTGGTTCTGGCAATATAGGAGAAGGTATGGGGATAGGAATGAAAGTAAAAGAGAGATGGCTTCACTGGAGTTCAGTTGCAGAGTGTGGAGCCATGGGAGGTGAGGTTGAATTGAGTAAAGGGAGCTGACATTTGGAGGCCTTTCAAGGGAGATGTGGGTCTGCTCCATGCTCTCCTTGCCTTTGGTCCTGTCCTCATGATCGGCATGTTCCCTGTAATCTCACTTCTCCTTGGATGTTGAGGCTGTTCCCTATTCCCTGGCCAGAAGGATAGGCAGTTTAACACAATATATGATTTTTCGCTGATTTATTTTGAACCTTAATTATAGACCTCTGCTTCTGAGGCCATTGGAGGATTTAGTCTAACGTATAAATGAAGAGTTAGAAGCTTCTTGTCTTGGGCTGTTTAAATACTTGTACATACATTAGAGCCAAATTCTTAGTATTGGTAGCAGAGCTGGTGGGCACAGCCAGTATGGTGGGAAATCTGCTTTCTGGTGAGCAAGAAGATCAAAGAAATCGAGACAGTGTTGAGTTAAAACTCCAAGCCCCCAAGCATCATTTTACATAGCCCTGTCTCCCGTTCTTAGCCCACTTCCCCTTGAGATGGCCTTGTTCTACACTTGTGGACAGACACCCTCCTTTACTGAATAGGCAGCAGGAAGTTATGCTTATGGAAATCATGTCAGTCACACAGGTAGGCAACATTGGCGGTATCAAGGGGAATCAAACTTCAAGATGGGGCAAAGAGGGAAATTGATTTGTGATACAGGAGGTTTCTGATCTCAGAGACTGTGCAGGTAAATGCCTCTCTAATATACTCACACTTCCCCTCCTTCATCCCCCAGCCATTTTTCTTCAAATTCGGTTTATTTATTTGCTTTTGGTTTGGGGTGTGAGTGAGGAGAGGTGAAATGAAAGGGGACTCTAGATAACTTCCTAGATTAATTTCTGTCCCTCTGGACTCACTGTTGCCAAGATTTTAAGGGGCCTGATAGCTTACTGTGGGTGCATGTTGTGTTGTTTTTGTTTAAAATAGGTCATGCACCCAGGAATGCAGTCAAACTATAATGGTGACTAAGTGCCGGAAAGCTGAGAGGGAGGGGGGCCAAGTAGAAAAATGAGCCTGAGGCAAGAGAAAGAGGGCTGGGAAAATGGAAGTTCCACCAGGCCCACAGGCCAGGTTAGAGATTCCTCCATGCATTAATAGCTGTGCCAGAGGTTTATTTACAGGGCACTAATCATTTTGGGGGGGAGCACCCCCACTTTATACCAGTAACTTGAAGAAACGGCCAAGCTGAGAGCATTTCAAGGATGGGAGCAAGAGTCCTTATTGAATTCCCAGGGGCACCTGCTCCTGTCTTCTCAGGCACTTTGGACTTGTTCTGCCGACTCCCTTTGACTAGGTTGTGACAGATCCCTACAGGGAGGGAGGGATACCTGTCTTCAGAGAGAGGAGTTTTTTTATTCCTTGTGATTTTTCAAGTGTTGAAGCCAGTAAGAATATAGATATGATTTGGCCACCGGCTAGGGAAACTAACCATCAGAAAGAACTGAACAAACAAAAGGGATAAAAAAAAAAAAAAAAAAAGCTGAGTTTTTAAGCTGCTTTTAACAAAGTGTAACTGTTTCTCAAGTGAAAGCCAAATGGAATGTTTTTAAAAAGTTGAAATTTGATTTGAAAGACCAGAGCCAAGTATTTTGGTTATGGTGTTGGTTGTGGGAGAGGATGCCTGCACCTGCTGCTTGGTAGCAGCATCTAAAGTTCAACTTTGAAAGTTTCTTGCTTCTGTGATCAGGCCCTCAGGGCAGTGCTTTGACCCTTAGTAAAGTGTCACCAAATGGCAGTTAAGTGACCAGGGAGATGAGAGAAGTATTGTCCTTATCCCAATTCAGGAAATATACTGATTCTTTCTCCCTTGTTTCCTTCCTGCTATGATCCAGAATATTCAATTTTTGGTTTCACCTCCACCTACTAACTTAGACCTAACTCAAGAGGAGAGGTTAACTATGAACAATCTCCTCTTTTATATCTGGGAGGGACATGTAGATAAGATTTGATAGTGGGTCTAATCTTTTTCACTAAGAGTTCAATTCTTTTGGTCCATCCTGTTGACTGCCTTTTATGATCCGAGGTTTTCTAACCATCTAGTAGTGTAGGTCACTCTCTAGAAATGTGAAACTGGGGACCACATTCACCCAGTGGAATAATTCAATAATATATTTTAGCTTTAACATGTGTGTACCCAAATCCTAATCACTCAGCCTGAAAGAGGGCTAATATTTGACATTAGAAGAACAATTTCCAAGAGTTATAATTAAATTAGTTAGAAGAAAAAGAAATGATTATTAGATTAGCTTTAGTGATGTCACTATTCATCGATATAAACTACTACTATATTTATATTTATGTAAAAATAATTAACCTTTTTCAAGTGATTTATAACTTATCCTGTATTTTGTTTTAGTTGTCATTTTAAAACACCATAATTGTGTGAAATACTATCCTTATTTCATAGGTGCGGATATGGACAGTTAGAGAAGCTAGGTAACCAGGGTTATATCATTAGTAAGAGGCGGAACTGGGGCCCAGATCCCAGTTTCCTATGTCTGCATTCTGTGCTTTTCTCACAACTTCATTTAATGCTATTTAAATGAAAGTAAATTAAAAGGTTAAAGGTGAATGAAAAGACCAAAGTATCAGCAATTATGTGATACATATTTAAAAAAATACTTCCTAAACTCTATCTGTTTACCTCTTCTGAGCTATTTATGGAGACATAATTTTACGTAGTATCGCCTCACCTTTACCTTTATAAATTTGACTTTGTTTTAAAATTACCACTACTTGTTACAGTAATTTCCAAAATGTTTTGCAGTGCTCACATTTGTCGTTTCTAATAGCAATATGTTCCATTGTGTTAGTATACCGTTTTCCCCCACAGACAGATATTTGGGCTATTTCTAGATTTCAGCTCTAATATACAGCTGCAACTATAAATATCTTTGTAAAAAAATATTTTTCTTTTGAATTATTTCTTTGTGATATAGTGTTGGGAATGCTGAGTCAGAAGCTATCATTTAACTTCTTTTCTTGACAGAATGCCTTTCCGAAAGGCTATACCAGAGTGTTACTAGCAATATATAAACAAACCCAAATCCTTTTATCAAACCAAAGCTAGTATGTGGTTCTTCCACTTAATAGATGTGAGGTGATACTTTATATTAATTGTTTTAATGTGCATGTTTGTAAACTATTACTGTTTCGGGATGTTTCCCCAGTGTTTATCATGGGAACTCTGTGTGACTGTTCTGTTTTTTTTTTTTTAAATAAATTTATTTATTTATTTTTGGCTGAGTTGGGTCTTTGTTGCTGCTCGCGTGCTTTCTCTAGTTGCGGCTCTTCGTTGTGGTGCCCGGGCTTCTCATGGCGGTGGCTTCTCTTGTGGCGGAGCACAGGCTCTAGCTGTGCAGGCTTCAGTACTTATGGCTTGCGGGCTCTAGAGCGCAGGCTCATTAGTTGTGGCGCACGTGCTTAGTTGCTCCACGGCATGTGGGATCTTCCCGGACCAGGGCTCAAACCTGTGTCCCCTGCATTGGCAGGTGGATTCTTAACCACTGCGCCACCAGGGAAGCCCCTGTGTGACTGTTCTTATCTGCTATTTGATATGGATGACAGAGTGTTATCCTGATAGATTTTTATCAGTCCCCTAAAAGCTTTAGGGATAAAACTTTAGGGATAAAACCCGTAGCATTAATTCTTAATTTTCCCCTGCTCTGTTCCTTCCTTGTTAATCTCTTTTTTAATCTCTTTTTTTCTTCTATGCAGTATTTAAAATTTAAATACTTTAAAGCCTTTTAGTTAAAAAAACTATTTTAAATGTACTCTTTTATTTTGGGGGAATTTATTATACCTATTGTGATATGAAATGAAAATTTTTTGCTCTGTTGACATCCAGTTTTATCAAAAGCATTATTATTATTTTAATGAGTATTTTTATCTTTACCAAAATATTACATTGTAGAAAAATTGGGAAATACATTAAAATACAAAGAAGAAAGTTAAAACACCCAAAGTTGCCTGTCCACAGTTAACCATTTTAGAGTCTGGAAATCTTCTAGTGTTCTTTCTAGGCATGCATATTTTTCTTCCCTCCCTTCTTTCTAATAAAGCTGGAACATGTAATACAAACACAACAGCACTAATTAAGTAGTGATTTCTTTCCTTACTTTGAGATTTTACTTTGTATCTTTTAGAATCTTGAAAGCAGGACTTGCTTGCTGTCTTTTAGTAAAGGGTAGTAAAGGTGAAGATATAGTAGATACTGGAAGAAATGTTTGTTTCTCTCCTTTTCTCAGTAGACATGACAAGTTATTACCCTGTGTCCCAAGCAGTGTACCATGTATTGTCCAGTGGAGCAAGTCAAGGAGACACAGGGGAGATATGGGGGCCTGAAATGGAATGTTCAAATTCTTGCCCACAGTTTCAAAATTCCGTCCAAATGTGCACTTTCACAAGGGACTTGAGCTCTTCTCCCTACCCCCTACCACTCCAACCCACCCCAAAACTATGCCATTCACGTTGCTGCTGAGCTCCCTCATCTCTTACTGCTCCAACTTTCTTCATCCAGAAAGTACTACTGACACTTCCCCTTCAACATTTTTTGAATGAAAAATTTAAAACATAGAAAAGTTGAATGAATTGTATAATGAACACTCATACACCCGCCACCTAGATTGTACAGTGAACATTTTACTATGTTTGCCTTATCATGCATTTAAAGTGAGTTGCAGATATCAGTATACTTCACCTCTAAACAGTTTTGCGTGCATACATATCATTGACTAGAGTATATTGGTTTATGGTTCTTTTTTTTTAAGAAAAATTTATATACAATGAAATGGTCAAATTTTAAGTTTATCATTTGATACGTTTTTGACAAATGCATACACACTTGCATGACCCAAATTCCTTCAAGATTTAGATATAAAGTGTTACCCCAGAAAGCTTCTACATATTCTTTCCCAGTCAATTCCCATCTCCACCCTGGTGGTCAACACTGTTCTGATTTTTTTCACCATTCATTAGTTATTCTTCTAATCAAACTTCACATAAATGGAATCATACAATATGAACTGTTTTGTGTAAGGTTTCTTTCATTCAGAATGTTTTTGAGATTCGCCCACATCATTGTGTGTATCAATAATTCTTTCCTTTTTATTGCTGAGTAGTATTCCATTGTATGAATATGCACCGAAGTGTGTTTATCCATTCTCCTTTTGATGGATGCCTGGGCTGTTTATAACTTTTGGCTATTATGACTAAAGTTCCTATGAATAGTCTTGAGTAAGCCTTTTGTGGACATATGCTTTCGTTTCTCTTGGGTAATTGCTAGGTCATAGAATAGGTATGTGTTTGGATTTATAATAAACTGCCAGACCTTTTCCCAGGCTGTACCACGTTCATCTCTCACAAGGATGTAGGAGAGTTCCTTATTCACACACACACACACACACACACACACACACACAGGGAGGATTTCTTCATATTTTGGGGCTTGTGTATTCATTTTGATGAGCAGAAAATTTTAATTTTGATAAAATCGAATTTATTGGATTTTTCTTTTATGTTATTGCTTTCTGTGTCTTAAACTGTTGTCTACTTCCTGAGCCACAGAGATATTTTTATATTTTTTCTTCTAACAGCTTTATAGTTTTAGATTTTATGTTTAAATCTGTGATCTATTTTGAATTAATTTTTCTGTATGGTGTGAGGTAGGGATTTTTTTTTTTTCCACATGGCTAACCAGTGGTCCCAGTACTCTTCGTCATCCCTTCTCTGTTAGATAGCTTTGGCATCACTATGGACACTCTAAAGGACAGGCTGTTCTCCTTGGCTTTCTTGATTATCCTAGTGTGGAGGGAGAAGAGTTATTTCTTACTTGTCTCCTAACCCGTTCACTTATATTCACATATTTTCTGGATGTTCTGAGTCCCGACTTGTAAAAAAAAGCCCAGGGAATTTTCTCTGGTTGGCAATGAGTTGTAGTGATTGGATTATCTGCTCTGTCTGGACACAGGATGGCCAGTGTACCAGTGAAGGAACGGGTGAAGGTATCTCAGAACTGGAGGTTGGGGCGCTGCCGAGAGGGGATTCTGCTGAAGTGGAAATGCAGGTAAGTAGCCTCTTGACTCTTTCAAAGCTACCTGGGACATTAAAGAATGCTGGGAAATGAAAAATCTAGTCCTAGCTGGAGTATAAATGTGCCTGTCTTGGGTGATGGGGCACTGGTGATCCTTTAAATACCACAAAAGGGGCATTGGAGGGACAACTTTTTTTCACATTTAAAAAAAGATTATAAAAAATGTAATTTATTTTAACAGATCCCATATTTTTATGATTATAAGAATAATAAATGTTTATTGTAGAAATTTGAAAACAGAAGAGCTTAAAGAAGAAAATAAAACTTACCTATAATCCTACCACTCAGAGGAAACCTCTGTTAATGCACCTCATCAAAAGAAATAAATGAAGCCAATATTTCAGCTCATCTTGTTTTACAATTTAAAAAAAAAATTTTCTACTCTAGAGAGTTACACCTTCACTCTTGGCTTCCTGTAGCCCTCTCCCCTACTTTTATTAAAAAGCAAAATAGGATCTGAAGGTTTGGATATGTATGTTACAGGAGGTAGAGCTTGGAAAAAAATGGCAGGAAATTTAGATAATGACTTTGGCACTGCTAATGCCACAAATTTTATACTTCATTGATGCTGAATTATTTCATAGTTATTATTTGACTCCCTACCAAAAAAGTGCTCTTTGTTGATTGGTTGGAATGGATAGGGAACATCATGATTCCACATTCCAGCGGACCTGGACCTGTGCCGATAGGTTCAGGCAGGCTTCTTCATCTGATGACCTTTTTCTCTTGCTTATATACAATTTCTGCTGCTTTCACTGACACGGGTTACTGCAAATTATGTGGTGGTGATGATGGTAAAGCAACTACAGGGGAGAAAGATGGATTTGTATGACAAAGGGCTTTACCCTCTGCTTCCCACTTTTGCCTTTTATTACCAGAAAGAAGAGTTTATTTCTCTAACAAGGTTTTGTTCCTGACGTCTATTCGGGCTGGTTTCAAGCAATTTGGCAAATAAATACACAAAATGGTTACAAGGCTGCCCCGCGATTCTCCACTGTTCACCTGACATGAACCTGGTTTCTTGTCCTGGGCAAATGGCTGTTTACCAGATGGCTCTAAACACATGAATTCCAAACCCCTCTGTTTGCTGCCCACTTGAGTGTGCCACAAACTCGTGCAAGGGTTGTTGAAGAGGAATGTGCATAATGAATGAGAGTGCAGGCATCTGCACACACTCTACACATGTTCCATATAATATTTGCACACGCTTGTAAAAACCTCATGTGCAGAAACTAGATACTACAAAGTCCAAGCTGCATTTAATGGTCCATCTTTGCAGAACTTTTCCACATTCCTATGACACTTGTATTAAGGAGTCTGGGGAAGAAACACAGCCCAGTTTGCTCAGACAGGCTTGGCAGTGGGAGATGGTGTCTCTATAAATGGGGATGAATCATCTGTCCCTATGCTTTGCTTGGGACCTGGTAGCTCTAGGACCCCTATGTGGTGTAGGACAGGCTGCTGGGATGTACCTTGTGCAAGGGGCTTAGTCCCCACCAGAGAGCATGGTGTCTGGCAGAGTCTTCTTTCTTCTTAAGGCTCACTCTGTGCCATGGGACTGACCTGTGGTTTCTAACCTTTTTTCCTCCTGCCAGTTTGTAGAGGGAATCTTTAACTATTTGTATATTTCTTTTATCAGCTGCCTGTGAGAGCCAACTATTTCTCTGTAGTCTCTGAACTGTAGTAGACTGCTCTGGAGCTATGTTTTTCCATTGCCACACTTACCCTCTAATACAGAAATGTAGGTATCCTCTGTGAGGATCTAGGAATTTAATCAGTACATTAGCATCCTTTCCTAAATGGCTTTATTCCTTTCACTTAAAAATGGCCCTTTTGGGCTTCGCTGGTGGCGCAGTGGTTAGGAATCTGCCTGCCAATGCAGGGGACACGGGTTCAAGCCCTGGCCCAGGAAGATCCTACATGCTGCACCACAACTACTGAGCCTGAGCTCTAGAGCCTGCAAGCCACAACTACTGAGCCCACGTGCCACAACTACTGAAGCCTGCATGCCTAGAGCCTGTGCTCTGCAACAAGAGAAGCCATGACAATGAGAAGCTCGTGCACTGCAACGAGGAGTAGCCCCCACTCACTGCAACTGGAGAAAGCCCGTGCACAGCAACGAAGACCTAACACAGCCAAAAAAAAAAGGCCCTTTTGCTCTAGTAAGACAAGGGAATGGGACTTCCCTGGGCTCACTCTTTTCCTTTCTCTATCACACCCTAAATGATCTATTGGGAAAGAGGTGTGTATGGAGGTCCTGGAACCTTGAAACTTATCACTTAAACTTCAGATCAGTGAGGACACAGAATGAAAAAATTACTTCATCTGGGTGGAAGCTTTCTTTTTGCCCTTCCCCACCCCTCAATCATTGCATTTTCGTTGCTCTGCCTACCCACAAGAAGTATAGGTAGCCAGTAATTCAAGCCTTAAGCATTCTCTATTTATTTATTTATTTATTTATTTATTTATTTAGGCCGCACCACGGGCAACTTGCAGGATAGTTCCCTGACCAGTTATTGAACCCAGGGCCATGGCAGTGAAAGCGCTGAGTCCTAACCACTGGACCGCCAGGGAAATCCCAAGCATTCTCCATTTAAAAGTGATATTTAATTGGTCTTTTATTCTGACTTTCTTTTAGAAAGTCCAAAGAAGATTAGGTCACCACAAAGCTCAATCACTCTAGTTTTCTAAAGGTAGCCTAAGGGTAGGTAGTTTTGAAGGAGGGGAGTGAGGTATAGACTTAACCTTGCAGGTTATTGCTAAGTTGGGGATTGGTCAGCCTCTCTGGAGTTTGAAGTTGAATTTTCATGCTATATCTTCTTTTTTTTTTTTTTGAGGAGGTTTCTTCTTTTTTTAAAAAATTAATTAATTAATTTTTGGCTTCTTTGCTGCGCGTGGGCTTTCTCTAGTTGCGGTGAGCGGGGGCTACTCTTCGTTGTGGTGCGTGGGCTTCTCATTGCAGTGGCTTCTCTTGTTTCAGAGCACAGGCTTTAGGTGTGTGGGCTTCAGTAGTAGTGGCATGCGGGCTCAGTAGTTGTGGCTTGTGGGCTCTAGAGTGCAGGCTCAGTAGTTGTGGCGCACAGGCTTAGCGGCTCTGCGGCACTTGGGATCTTCCCAGACCAGGGCTCGAACCCGTGTCCCCTGCATTGGCAGGCGGATTCTTAACCACTGCCCCACCAAGGAAGTCCCTTCATGCTATATCTTGATGATCCTTAAATTTTGTTTTCCATCTCTGCAGTCAGATGCCCTGGATGCAGCTAGAGGGTGATTCTCTGTACATATCCCAGGCTAATTTCATCCTGGCCTATCAGTTCCGCCCAGATGGTGCCAGCTTGAACCGGAGGCCCCTGGGAGTCTTTGCTGGGCATGATGAGGACGTTTGCCACTTCGTGCTGGCCAACTCGCATATTATCAGTGCAGGAGGGTAAGTGCTGCAGGCTTCTCCTTCCTTCCTCCTCCTCAGTATTCTTCAGAGACCTTCTGCTTGCCTCTGACTTTTCTGTCTCAACTCCAAAGGGATGAGTAGGGAGACTAGAAGAAGGGGTAATGTTTTTTTCCATTTAAAGCAGGTACTTCATAGGGTTAGCTGGAGAAGGAAAACAGGAAGAGCCTTTAATGAAAAGTGAAACTGGTTTTGATACGCTCATGTGGGAGATTTGTTTTGTCTCTCAGCTCTCTTCAGCCCCAAGTATACTGAAGAAGTAAAGGTATCTAGAAACTCAGCACCTTATTGGGCTGAATTGTATAAAGCTTAGCAAATTTGGAAGTCATTGGAGACTCCGGCTGTTTCTCTAGACTTGTTCTTTTCCTACAGAGAGAATAACTGGCTCTCGGGGGTTGGCTTCTTATTTCTCTTGTAGAGATGGGAAGATCGGCATTCATAAGATTCATAGCACCTTCACTGTCAAGTACTCAGCCCATGAACAGGAGGTGAACTGTGTGGATTGCAAAGGGGGCATCATTGTCAGTGGCTCCAGAGACAGGACGGCCAAGGTGAGGTGGTCTCCCCCTTACATACTGTTATTTCCTACTGTCTATAGGGAGTGGGGTGGGAGAGGGTGGATAGGACCTTGAGTCTCAGGATTGGCTGAGGGCACTGAGTTGGGGCAGTGGGGGAAACGACACAATAAAGAACTCACTTATGTGCCTCTGGCATGCAGCTTGCCATGCCAGGCTATGTCCCTGCCAGCTGGCCTGGGAAAGGAGTGGACAGTGGCTGGGAAGCTTGCCACTCACTTGAAATGTGGCGTGAACTCAAAAACAGAGGGCCTGGCCAGCTTTTCCTCCCTGAGCTGAGTTTCCTCAAGTTTGTGGGTTGAGTTCTAACCCCAATATTTTATTTTAAAATCTCCCTCCTTTTGCTCGCTCTCTGTTTGAGAAGGTTAATTTTTTACCACCTTGTTTATAAGCAATCGGGCTGATAATTAAAATGTGTTTTTACTGCTTCTCTGGAGAGTGATGTGGTCAGTAAGCAGTGGAAAGACGACTAGAGGAGGGCATTGTTTGTTGTGTCATTGCCAAGTTGCCTGGTCTAAAGTCAGACATCTGCCAAGGCCCAACAGAATGAGACTGATAAAGTAGTGTAACCCCTGCTTTATGGACTCAGCTCCTCCACGTCTGGGTCAAATAGGCTTTCACCCATGAGGCAGAGAAGAACTTTCTCCATCCCTGTGTCCAGTAGCCCTTGCCAGGACCCACACATGCCTGATCCTTTGAGACTGCTGTGGGAACTTGGCTGATAATTCAGCTGATGGTGCAGGAAGCTCGATAGGTTCTTGCTTGTGTGTTTCCCAGCATCTGGAGACTCCACAGTGCTAATAGGAGCAAAATGCTTGACCATGTCAGCAAATGGGACTCTAGGACACATAAGGAGGGGACTCAGGAGAGAGAAGTTGCAATCTTTACTAACTTTTCTGGCTCCATGTTCCCTCTAGTGATTACACCTTCATGTGAAAATGTTGCTAATTTATGTAAAAAGAAGGACTAAATATGTTCCTTTGTATTTATGGAAGTTTCTCCTCCCTTTGCTTATTTTTTCCTTACACTTTGTATTTTGTCAGAGAGACATGTGCGTCAGCACAGGGAGCCTGAGAAAAATTCAGAAATCCTTCTTCTTCTTTTTTTTTTTTAATTTAAAACAACAAATTTATTACCTCCCAGTTCTGGAGGCCAGAAATCTAAAATCAAGGCTTCTTCTTTTTAATTAGTTTTTATTGGAGTATAGTTGCTTTACAATATTACGTTAAGTTTCTGCTATACAGCAAAGTGAATCAGCTATACGTATACACATATCCCCTCTTTTTTAGATTTCCTACCCATTTAGGTCACCACAGAGCATTGAGTAGAGTTCCCTGTGCTATATAGTAGGTTCTCATTAGTTATCTATTTTATACATAGTAGTGTATGTATGTCAATCCCAATCTCCCAATTCATCTCACCCCAGAAAATCTTTTGAACCAACATGGAAACTGTATTTCCTATCTCTTGCTTCCGAATCCCCCACCCCATACTTACTTCAGGTTTCTGATTGGTCACTGTCTCTGTACCATTCCTTGTAAAGAGACCAACCTTAACTTGCTATACTGCTCAGAAGTCAATTTGCACAGAAACCTTTTGTGCATGTGGGACCTAGATATTCTCATCTCATTCTAGCATTTTCTAGCATTTCACAGCTTCAAGCTTCCCCGTGAAGCCTTCAGTGACATCTCTTCTATCCATTTCTCTGTGGTATGACACCCAGAGCAGTATACAGCTAAACTTTATGACCACAGGTGGCAATTCAGGGCTATAGACTGCTTACAGTTGAAGATTGACAGCAATTTTATTTAGGATATTGGGTTAGTTTCATGTTTTAAGTCCAATTATTTACTGGTTTAGAGTTTTTAAGCATTAAAATTGGTACTTTCTAATTCTAAAATTGTCACTGCAGTAGATCCTATTCCTTTTGAGGATTTCTTTTTAGTCAGTGACAGAATTCTCCCCCCTGGTTCTTCAACTCCAGGAAGCTAGTCAGCTGTTTTGCGATTTCCCAGTGACCTCCAGGCCAGCTCATCTTTCTGGCTTTCTGGATGCTGCTTCTGTTCCCTCCTTCTATTGTTGTCTTTGCATTTAGCCGTCTTCATCTTCCTGGACCCTGTTCACATTACCCACATTTAGTCTTTTATAACTGACTTTCCATTTCTTTTTGGTGGCATCTGTAATTCTCCAGCTGCTTGTACAGGTTTCTAATACCTGAACCTACATAAGAACTTAGTCACGTTTGTCTGTAAACATCTATAGCCTGTTTTTTGGGAGTTCCCCAAAATGGACTATGTTTTAGGAAAGAGATTTATTGGGGTGAAGGGAAACAAAACATTTTCTTTGGAAAACTTCTGAGCTAGGGACTGCCCAGAGAGCTTCCTTCCCCTGCCCCCAATCCTAGTTTCAGATTTACTGTGACTTAGCTTGGATTGCCCCTCTGGGCTTTGGTGAGGCTGGCCTCATCCTGAGATGTGATAGGATGGTAGCTTACATTCTTGCTGGGCCTGGGCCAGGTCTGATCATTCCTTCATTTTTTTCCGTTTTCTTTATTCTTTCTTTCATTCTGATAAGTGCTTACTGTATGCGAGGCTTCAAAGGGGAAGAAGATACAGCCTTTCCTTAAGGGGAGTTGAGACTGCATGCACTAGCTATGAAGCTATGAAGCTGGTTGGAAGTGGTCAGGACTATGAAGTTTAAGGCTCTAGGGAAAGGGCCAGAAAGTTTGGAGGGTGGAGAGATCACATTTGACTTGGAAGGGGAGATTTTATAAAGGAGGGAACATTTGAACTGTTGTTTTTTTTTTCTTTTAGGTGTTTTTCAGTGCATAGGTTTGCTTTTTATGTTTTATAATAACATAGAATGTAACCAGGCCCTGTGCTAATAAGCACTTTACATTTATTCATTTCCTCATTCTATCCTTTAGGGTAATTTTTCCCCACATAATCATGGTCATAATATATCTATTTTATAAATGAATTTTTATTGGAGTATAGTTGATTTACAATGTTGTATTAGTTCCTGCTGTACAGCAAAGTGAATCAGTTATACATATACATATATCCACTCTTTTTTAGATTCTATTCCCATATAGGTCATTACAGAGTATTGAGTAGAGTTCCCTGTGCTCTACAGTAGGTTCTTATTAGTTATTTATTTTATATAGTAGTGTGTATATGTCAATCTTAATCTCTTAATTTATCCCTCTCCTGCCTTCCCCCTTGGTAACCATAAGTTTGTTTTCTATATCTGTGACTCTATTTCTGTTTTGTAAAGAGGTTCATTTGTACCATTTTTTTAGATTCCACATACAAGAAATATCATATGATATTTGTCTTTCTCTGTCTGACTTACTTCACTCAGTATGACAATCTCTAGGTCCATCCATGTTGCTGCAAATGGCATTATTTTGTTCTTTTTTTATGGCTGAGTAATATTCCATTGTATATATGTACCACATCTTTATCAATTCCTCCGTGAACGGATATTTAGGTTGCTTCCATATCCTGGCTATTGTAAATAGTGCTAAATAGAACATTGGGGTACATGTATCTTTTAGAATTATGGTTTTCTCTGGATATATGCCCCAGGAGTGGGATTGCTGGATCATATGGTAGTTCCATTTTTAGTTTTCTAAGGAACCTCCATACTGTTCTGCATAGTGGCTGTACCAATTTACATTCCCACCAACAGTGTAGGAGGGTTCCCTTTTCTCTACACCCCTTCCAGCATTTATTGTTTGTAGATATTTTTGATGATGGTCATTCTGACCTGTGTGAGGTGATATCTCATTGTAGTTTTGATTCGTATTCATAATATATCTTATATACCCAATATACCCTGCTGTGTCTACTTTATTTTATAAGGTTTTCCATTATTATTGCAAATTACTTGTGTCATCTTTAATGGCTTCACAATGGACTTACCATAATTTAGTTACTATTTTTCCTATTGGTGGATGTTTGTATCTATTTCTTTCTTATAGTAATAAGGACCACCATTATTGATGCCTAATGTCTGCCAAATACTGTGCTTCTGTGCTGGGTGCTTTACACTTATCTTCATTTTTCCACACTGCAACCCTAAAAGATAGGCATTATTTCCCATTTTATACATGAGGAAACTGAGGCTAACAAGTTATAAAATATCCCTAACATCAGAGATAAATAAGTAGCAACTGGGGTTCAAACCCAGATTTGTCTAATCCTAAAGCCCACGTATGCTTTCTGCTATTGCAGGCTGCAGGGAATATTTTTATCATTTAGGTTTTTCTTCGTTTTAGGATTATTTTCTTAGGATAGAGTCTCAGCAATAGAATTACTGAGTCGAAGGCTTTGGTTATTTTAAGGATCTTGATACATATTGCCAACTGCTTGTGTGTGTGTGGAGTGGGGGGTACGTGGGCCTCTCACTGCTGTGGCCTCTCCAGTTGCGGAGCACAGGCTCCGGACGCACAGGCCCAGCGGCCATGGCTCACGGGCCCAGCCATTCCGCGGCATGTGGGATCCTCCCGGACCGGGGCACGAACCCGTGTCCCCTGCACCGGCAGGCAGACTCTCAACCACTGCGCCACCAGGGAAGCCCGCCAACTGCTTTTTATAAGGACTGTGTGAATGCCCACTCCCACTGAGTTATATCTTCTCCAGGGTTGGGCCTGTTTTGAATTTGATCACTGAGGGTTAAGATGTGATCAGCATACTCATGTTTTGGTGGATGGTGTGCTACTACTGGTGCAGGTCAGGAGGGCCACTTTCCCCAGATCGTGCTTGGGAAATTGGCAGCATGCTTCCAGAGCCACCCCTGGAGACCAGGAACCTTGTTCTGTGGTTTTCACAGTCTAGGGATCCATGAGCCTGTTCAGTGGAGGACACTAGTGAATTCAGGCCTAGGGCTGCCCCCAGAGATTTTGTAATCAGAGTCTCTAGTCACCCACACCAAACAAGAACCTGCCTCCTAGGTAGTTTGCATCAGGGAAAAGACAAACCTCTTCCAAGCCAAGGCTGTCTGAAAGAGGTCATTAGATGCATCTAGTTGCTACCAAAGTGACCTAATCCAGAAGAATGAGCCAGAATCCTGGCATTCCAGGAAAATTGTGGTGTTTACCTTTGTTTTCTGCCCTTCCTTATTCAGGATCTTCTTGTTAAATTTATTTTCTTTTCCCGGTGTTGGGAAAAGTAACTCACACCCTTCTCCCCCTATCATAGACACACAAAATCTAAGAAACACTTTCTCCTTTTATAGAGAAGAGATATCATGTGATCCTAAGAAGTCAGGACCACCCCCACTCCATCACCTACCCCTTAAACTCAAGGAATGTTTCCTGAAAGTTCTTCCATCTAAGGTCCTGTCTGACTTTTTTGTGTTCCCCTTATAGCACTGCAGGGACCTTGAGAGGTCACTGATCCATCTGGCCTCCTCGGGATCCCTCCTTGGCTGCTGTCTGGGGACAGCCCTGTACATTTGAGGTTTCCTCTCTGTTTGGTTAGAGGCTTAGTCCCCTGTGTGTGTCATCTGGGGTAGGCTGAGGTGAGGGGGCCTTGTGCTTAATGGGAGATTTCTAAATGCACTGACCGCTGAGAGGGCTCTGTGAGTGTTGATTAGAGTTAAGCCCAGAGTGGCTGCTAATGTACATTCCTGACTGATAGGGACCAGATAATGTGCTCCAAGCAATATTTTTAACCAGTAGGAGATATGGAAGCTTAAAAGAGTTAAGCTTTTCTGCTACTTTTGGTGACACTAGGTGCTAAATTCCCTGCTGACATGAATAGCACTGGATTCTGGGCATTATCAACAAACAAACAACAACACACCACCTTCCCACTTTGAAGTCCTCTTCTTCCATTTTTCCTTCCCTTGGATCTTTCTTTTTACTCCTCTCTCTCTAATTCTAATCTAATTCTATCTCTGTCCTCTCATACTGGGCCTTGATCTTCCTCCCTCTCCCTACCTCCCCAAAGTAAAATCTTGGTGAGAGATAGGAAAAGGAAAATCCACTAACACGGGGAGGTTATTGAGAGAGGCAAGCCTCACCTGCTCACGCTTCTCAGTCAGGTCTCAGCTGAGGGACGTGGAACTTCTGATTCCCTGGTATACAATTGGCTGCTGCATAAGGGCTCTCAGGTGGATGTGAAAGGGTGGTTAGGACTGGGAGCCAGCGTCTGTTCGGGCAGTAGGCAAGGCAGAAGCAGGAGAGGTCCCTCTGCTGCTACCCCGAGCTCTGTGTGTACAGGATAGAAAGGATTCTCCATTTCCCCACCCACCCTAGGAACAGTGACTCCACCTGGTGCATTTTCCAGCCCTCATCCCGATCCCAGGCAACGCCAACGAGAGCATCTCCTCTCCTGTTTCCAGGTATGGCCTTTGGCCTCAGGCCGGCTGGGGCAGTGCTTACACACCATCCAGACTGAAGACCGAGTCTGGTCCATTGCTATCAGCCCATTGCACAGGTAAGGGAGATGTTTTGGTGTATGGTTTTATCCCATGTAATAATGCTTTTATTTTATGAGGTCAGGTGGGCGTCATCAGGAGAGGCTTGGGGCCCACGTCCAGTTGGGCCCTCGTGCAAAATCATGTATGTGGAGTAAATTTGTTGACAACTATAGCAGAAGTGCCAATTTTGATGACGGCTTTACCCTACCCTTTGGTCGGACTGGTGTTTCTCTAGTTTTGCCTGTGACTGAATGAGCCTTGCATCCTGAATTCTGCTTTCTAGGCTCTCTTGAACCCAGGCAGGGCCTCTCTCCCCACCAGCAGAGTACATAGACACCCTCTCTGCACATGCTCTGTCAGGGTGTTTAGTGTCTTCTCCCACTTCCTTCACCCCTCACTCCCCACCAAATGATCAATGGGAAAGCTGTAGGGCTACTACCCTCCAACATCGGGTTTAAGTCAGTCACTTGTTTTATGAGAGAGTTGATCCCCTCTCTTGGCTCAGCCCCCTTCAGCCTTTTTCTCCTCACCCCAAGGAGCCTGCACCCCTCCTCCTGCCCCTTCCACAACTTTCTTTCAAATTTTTTTCCTCCTAAAGAATTAGAGCCGATTAGCCACGTCATTAATTCTTCAATTTGACGGCTGATATAGCAGGACCTGAAACACATTGCTGACCTCAGAGAATGGAGACCCCGTTCCTTAGCATATTGACGATGGGAGAAGTTAATTAAAATTCCACAGAGCGGAGGTGTCGGCTAACCTATAAACCTGTCGCTGTTCAGAACAAATCATTCTAGCAATCCTAGGAAAAAGGGAAGGAAAGACCAGCAGGGAGTAGAGAGGCCTAAGTGTGTGGGAGCAGAGGGTGGAAAATGGAGCCATTGAGCTCTGGCCCCTCCTCAGTTTCTTCCTAATGCTGCCCCCTTTAAAGCCAGTTAGCCAAGCCTGGGTGTCTGTGGGCTGGATATGTGTATGGGTGGGAGGTGACAGGTAGGCTGGTGACTTCATCTTGGTGGTTACCTGAGGACTCCCGCTGGCTTCAGGAGACTGGGGTGGCCTGGGGTGAGGTCGGTGGTGGAGGGATGCTCTTAAGGCTGGAGATGGTCCATGTGCTTCCTGCACATGGAATTAGGCTAAAGACACATACAGGCTCTCCCAGCATCCCCATCTTCATATCCCTCTACTCTAGCCACCTCCTCTGGAATGTGTTAGGCTACCTGTTAACAGAATAGAGCGTGGCAGCTGTTGAAGATGATGTCAATAAAAGGTTGAGGACAATGTCTGCCTTGGTCACTGAGAAGCAGTTTAGATCACAATAAACTGACTTTGGGGCTTTTTCGGCCACAACTTGGAAGCTGGCTTTGAGGAAGGACCTAGCTTCCTAATATTACTAGCACTGCTCTATAACTACTACTGTTAACAGCAGCTAACATTTATTAGTCATATGTTCTATGCCAGACCCTCTGCTAAGTCCTTGATATGCCCCATCTTTGGTGAAAACCTAGGTCTCATGTTTTCTTAACATTCTCCTTAAATGTCTTCTTGGTGTACTTTCTTGCCCCTGGGATGACTCTTTCATTCACTGTTGGCTGGCTGTTTAGCTCCATGACCCACAGTTATTTGAGATGACCTTTTCCCCAAGTCCACAAATGGTGTCTTGGACTGTTTTTAAAAAGTAGTTTGTATTTGGGATTCTGTCATTACACTAAATGACCAGAGTATATGTTGGTGTTCTCTCTGCTTCTTTTTCTCTTACCCCAAAAATATATTGGGATAGGAATCTTTTCATCTTATTAGATCCATTTCTTCTCACTGTGTCAATGAATTTGAACCTTTCAGTAAACTGATCCATTTTCCCAATCTTGGAAGACACTGCCTCCTAGCTGTAGGGTCTGTTCTGGGAAACTGGAGTTCTGCTTTGCCATCAACCAGCAGGGTGGCCTCGGGTAAGTCCTCGGAGCCGTGGTTTCCTCATCTGTTAAATATGAATACCATTTCTTTCATAGTCCTTACTAGGTTATTGTGAAGATGATCTGAAATAATGAATATGAAAATACTCTACAAAGCTAAAAGGGCTAGAATCTTGTGTCAGCCAGAATCTCTCCCAGCTGGTAAAGCATTTCTTTAGCTGCTTTAGCTGCTCTCACGTCTCCACCCTTCCCTGGGGCTTCTCCTGTCCCTCCTGGAGTTACACTGCTCTTTTGCATTCTTCTTGAGGTTCGGACTCAGCAGGAATCTCTTTCCTTTCCTTTTCCCCTGTGGTTTTCCTGCCCTCCATGGCTGCCTCTGTTCCCTTCCCTGCCACCTTTCTTGTTGAGTGTGGTCGTCAGGGTCACTAATGTGATGTGACCGTGAACCCCTTGTGAAAAACACGAGAGTGGGTGGCCAGCAGCTGTCCTCCAAGGAGCCTGGACAATTGGGAGACCTGGCACATCTCAGTCTCTTTCTTCTATTTAAAATAATTTGTCAGAGCTATTCATCGTATTTATCTTTGATGCTGGGACTTATCTGCCTTCTTTTCATATGTGTGTACTTAGAAACTTGTAGTATGAAACATGAAATCTCAAGCCCTAGGCTTAACTTGAGGTGTTCATGACTGGGAGAAAGCAGGTATTCTGTCCTGTGTCCGAATGTCACCTCTTCTTCCTTTCTTGACCTTGAGTTCTTGGTTTGTAAACACTCTTGGAGGATAATATTTAATACCAGTCATGTGCTTAGAGCCATGTTTAGGTACTCAAAAAACAGAAGGAAAACCAGTAGGCTCCATGGGAAGGTGGCAGGCAAGGACCTTTCCCTCTACCTCCTATGTGCCCTCCAACCCATCTTCTGGCCCCAACACTAATAACTCTGCTTTTAGGATTTATGACTTATAGATGCAGCCTTCCTCCTGTAGAGGAGGCCCAACTGGGAGCTGTTTGATGAGTGAAAGGACTGGTTGAGATGGAACTGAATTGAGATGCTGGAGGTGGAAGGGCACACGTCTGGGTGTGATTGTGGGTCCTAACTGGTCTCAGGATACGATCTCCTGAGGTCACATAGAGTTCTGAGCACTTTTCCATAAGTATCACAGAAAAGCAGAATTTTTTAAACATGCAGTACATTGTATTGCCATTAAAAGATTATTTCTAGCTGAATAAAGTTAGTAAATACTCAGAATAAGGAAATGAACTGTTGAAGACTTGATTTCATCCCTTCTATTTTCCATCTCTTTTTTTCTCACTCCCTTTCCTCTGTGCTCCCTGTGCATTGACTGAACACTTGCTGTGGGGTAGCTCTCCTGAGGATCTTGTTCAGTGGTGGGGGAAAGATGGGGGCACAACTGTAGTGGTTGCCAGATGATACTAAGTGCCTGAAACTAGTCTGTTTCTGGTGGAGGAAGAGAGAGGGTCATTCCCCGCCTGGCAGATGGAGAAATTGAGGCTCAGAGAAGGGCACATGTGGGATAGGGCAGAAGAGGCTCAGGTCTCCAGCTTATTGCCACATGCTGTGGTGCAGAGGGAGGGCCACGAGGCAGGCCTTTATGTCACTGCAATGCCTTCATCCACCAGAATCTTGGACAGTAGCTGTGGCCCTTGAAAGCCTCTGTGGGGATCTGGGAACATTCTATTTCTGGAGGCCAGAGTTGAGATAGCGAGGGGGAGGGGAGGAAGGCAGTATGTAATCAAGGCCTGGGCTCATTTGTGTAGCTGTGAATGCTTACACCATCCCAGGAGTGCCAGTGCACATAGATCTTTGGTTTGCAGGGCCCTTCCAAGCTGGCTGGGGGGTGCCTTGATGTTGAAATGAGTCTGGAGCCCCATTGCCCTGTTTGCCTTGGAGGGGAAGAGAGAGGAGCCTACAGTGCCTCCTTCCTCTGCAGACACCATATTTATTGCCCTCCAAGAAAAAGGAGGTGCTCAGAAGAATCCTTTCCCCATCTCCAAGCAACACTTGCTATCATGTGAGTGAGTGTGGTCAGGAAGGCTTCCCAGGACCCTTGGGTTTTAATTCCTTCTCTCTTGTTTCTGTCATTAGGGAAACATATGAGTGGTATAGGTGTGGAAACTTTTCTTAGCTGTGTTATTAAATATACAATATAATTTAGTGTAATTTTGCTCACTGTGGTGGCCTGTTTGTTTTGGGGGGGATTAGTCCAAGTCTGCCTGTAATGTACCGATTCAAATTTGTAAAGTGAGTTGTGGCCTCTGGGGGGTTTTGATGGAGGAGCTGCCCCTTCTTGCTTCATTTCTCCCAGAGGTGAGGGAGAGTCTGGAAGGAAAGCCATCACTGTGTACTGTTTGGTAAGGGGGTGGATTTCTGGGGAGAGTGGGTGTTTGTTCCCAGTGGCTACAGGGTTTACTGTGTGTTGTGTGTGTGGCAGACACATTCACCAGCCTTTTGAAATACGCCCTTCTTTAGTGAAAGGTAATTGCATCTGGAGTTTTCTCTGACAGAGAGGTTTGAAAGATTGGAAAAAAGGAGGCAGCCAACTTTTAGTTTAGATTCTTTTGGTTCTCAGTGGTTCAGCAACTCTTTGGCCCTGGGCTTCCTAACTCACTCAGTGCTTTGAGGGGAAGACAAATCAAAAGTAAATGTTGTGCCTCTGAGTTTTGCTTTTTCTAGTTGGTGATAAAGAGCTGGTTCCTGAAGGGGATCCCTAACCTGAAGATTGACAACCTGAAGAAAGACTCTGATGGATGACTTTGTCATGCTTCCCATTGTATCTGCTCATCCTGATGGTGTGGCCCACAGCTATCAAGATCTGTCTCTTCTCCCTTCCCAGGGTCAGGGGCTTGTCTAGGGAAAGGACACCTTCTCTAGGCGAGGAGTGGCTCAGTGTCCCTTGTTGCCAGGCTGAAGACCACACTAGAGGGAGTCTCCTGCGTGTGGTGGCCCTAGATGAGAGAGTCTGAGGTACAAAGACAGCATGGAAGGACCAGAGACTGGCATGGCTGGAAGGGGCTGCATGATGCCTGGAGAAAGAAGGAAGCTCTGCCTTATGCTAGGTGGGCCCACTGGTCCAGCCTAAAATGACCTAAGATTGGAAAGAGATCAGTGTAGAGAGACAACTGAATCAGAGTCTGGTTCTGCTGAATCTCAGGGCAGCACCCGCCACCCTAGAGTTCATTGCTGGTGCTAAGCCAAGCCTCTCCGGCCGACATATCCCTCAGTAGCAAGGACGAAATGCCACAGGGGTGGGTTTCACTTCCTCAAGACCCTGGATTTCTGCCACTACCCAGGGCATGTTGGGCACAGGGAAGCTCACGTACTGGGCTGCTGGCCTGAGACCTGCAACCCAACCAGCTCTGGCTGGCCCAGACCCCATCTGTGGGAGCGACTCCTTCCCTGGCCGGGAAGGTTGGCTAGTTGGGGAGAACTGACTTAAATAAAGCACTGCAACTAGAAGCAGAGAGTGCTGCTGCGGAAGGCGGGATGCTGTGGACATGGAGTCCGTGCCTCAAGACCGTGCCCCTGCTGCAGGGGTACATTTCCATCCCTCAGCCTCTGTTTAAATTCTTTCTTTCTCCGCTCTGTCTCTGTTTCTGTATCTCTCCTTGCATCCCTATCTCTCTTTCTCTCTCCAGATACTTCTTAAGCATTACAGTGTGCTAGACCTTGGGGAAACAACAGTGAACTAGACAGCATAGTCTGATGGAGAGACAGACGAAACTTAGCAAATATGGCATGCTAAGTTCTCAGATGGGGAGCAGACACAGGGGAGAGATCAGGGCCTTCCTCCTCTTCCTGCTGCCTGCACCTCCCAGCTCCAGTCCCTACCTGCACCGCTATTTCTTCTACCCTTCCCACATCAGGAAGAGAGAAGGTAATTTTCCTGCCTTAGCTGCAGCTGACTTTTCTGGGCTGTGTGTGCAATGTGCCTGTGTTTTTCCACCTTTGATCAGTGTTCTGCCAACAGATAATTTAGCAATCACATCCCAAGGTGGAAGCATGGAGTTAATGTTAAAATTAGTTGTTTTTTTTTTTTTTTTTACACTCTTTAAACTTCAGTGGGTGATGAGGCAGAGAGGGAGGCAGGAGGGTGAAGGGGAGCCATAAATTCTGTGGCTGGTGTAGCTATTCTCTGAGCAGCCGGGAAGCCTCTGATGTCTCCACAGCACTTTCATTAACATTTAAATTAAGGGTTTGTTTTCCAGTCTGTTTTATAGGCAGGGACCTTTCATGGCCTGTCACATACAGCATCCCCCCACACCCCCCCCACCCCAAGCAAGTGTGTAATTGTAGCCACTGCTCTATCCTAACTCTGGGTTGCAGCCGGGAGTTCAAAGGGAATTCCTGGAGATGGAGCTCTGGAGGTACAAGGTGTAACAGTCAGGATGTGGGTGTTCCTCCTCAAATGAAGGTGCTGTGTAGGAGCTCTTTCTCCTCTTATCTGACCTGTGCTTTCCTCTACTCTTTCAAGGGACACACACTTCAATCTGACTCAGACCCCTCCCACCCTTCCTTCCCTGGGGCATGAGGCAGGTGAAAAAGGGTGCATCCATCCAAGTGGTTTCTCCTTATATCACAAGTTAGTGCCTGGGACAGAGCGTTCTAAGATACAGATCTTCATGCTTATCTTCCTCCTTTTGATTTTTTTTTTTTTTTTGTCTCAAGAATACTTTCTCCTACTCTAGTAGACTTAGAGAAGCAACAATATAAAAGAAATTGCCATCTGAGAAGAATTTATAATAGGGTCCATTGGTCCTAAAGAGTGCATTCTAGCATGGACAGACATGTGTAATGCACCATACATAGTCACTAGCTCTATGTGTACAGGTGTTTGAAAATAGCTTACTGATGTAGATCATTTGAGGAAACTGTTCTCCAAGGTCTTGGCATTCAGAGGAAGCTCTCCTGCACCCTCACAGAGTGAATTTATGTCTAAGTTTCCGTCACACAGGCGTATTGGCAGCATTTGGGGGTGTTTTGAAAAGAAATCCCTGCTCTGGTCTCCCTCCTTCCTGTCAGCATCCAGTGGATCTACGGCTGACGAGAATGTGTCCCAAACACTCACAGAGCATCTCATTAGTTCATAACCTCTGAGGGCTTAGTTCACTCACTGCTGGTCTTGAGCTAGATTTTCTCTCTAGACAGTGGTGAGAGGGGCATTGAGGCCTTTCTCTCTTTCTTTCTGTTCAGAGGCTGAGAATTTTCCTTCTCATGGAGCCCTGGCTTCACTCCTTGAGTCACCATGTCTTTCCACCTTCTGCGCTAACTCAAACCGCCTGTGACTTACCTGTGGGATTGAAGATGGCTAAGCGTCTGGCCTGCCTGTTCCAAGTAGCGTAGTCAACAGGTGGACACCCTCATGCCCTGGAGTCTTGCCCGAGGGAGTGAGGGAGGTGCCGGGGTGACCCCTGTGCAGGTGCTGCTGGGCTCAGATTGCAGCCTGGTGTCCAAGCCCCTCCTGGTGGTGATTAATCTGGGACACGGGCCGGCAGAGGCCCAGTCCGGGCAGCTTTGGTCCCTCACTGTGAAGACCTTTGGCTCGGAGACTGAACTGATCTCTGTAGCCTGCTTCGGCTTGAGTTTGATCTGTCAAGGCTAAAGAGGAACCTGATGGTGGGGCGGAAACTTCTAGCCCTGTCTGACTTATGGCACTGATCCGTTCCAGTGGTCTTGTCATGATAACACTCGTATGTTTAAGATTTCCCCACCTGTTAGCTGCAGCCCTCAGATCAGTCAAAAGAGGGATCTTCATGAAATATCTGTGCTTTTAGCTTTTTGAGCCAATGGCGCTCACTCTTGTAAGTAGACTGGGGGCTGGAGAGGGCTTTGTACTGGGCCCGAGTGAAAAAGGCAACGTGTGGCTGGATTAGTAGCATAATGTGTTTTTGTATATTGGGGCATCATGTCAGAGGTGGAAGTATCACCCCAGCCTCCTGTCATTAGGTGGCTCTCAGGCCATTTGGGGCAGATTTCAGTACATCAGTTTGGAGTCAAGACTTAAGTTCCTTGTTTTCCTTTTCATTTCAAACGAAATTTTTTGAAATGGTGTCTTCTCCTCCCCACCACCTTTCCATCTACCAGAGTCCTGGTCCCTGGGACCTCCAGGTGGCAGTCCACAGAGTCAGCTGTATTTCTTCCCCTCTCTGAGTTCAGGACAGTCGCATGTGGCTCAGCTTGGTCATGGCCTTAAGACCCAAGAACAGGAATTCTCCTGTCCATGACAGTTACCCTGCATCCATGAGTGTCGTGAGTTTCATTGTTGTAGTAGTTCCTTTTGGGGGGTTAGCAGCCTGAGATCCAAGAACTGGAACATTTTCCTCACACCATCAGGGAAGACAATAGACATCCCTGTATACCACTAGCGGTGACAGATGTTGACACCATTGGTATGGAAAACTGCCTGTAAAGATTCTTTGAGAGACTTCCCTGGTGGTGAAATTTTTTTGAAGTTTCAGATTGTGAACTTTTAGGGGCAGGGGTTTTATTTCCTGTTTTGTATAAGTTATGAGCCTTGTACTACAGACACACCACTGTGCCTCTGGGGTGCTCTGTTAAGCTGACTACCCAAAATCCTTCCCCTCTTTCCCAGCTGGTTCTTGCTCCTTTTTCTGTCCAGGGCATTTTCATAGGGGGTGGTTTGTGACACTGTCCGTAGTGCCCTGTCAGATAGGCTTGGCTCAGGTAGAAGGTGCTGGCAAGGGAGGGAGGAGTGGGGGGAGGGGGAGGGCTGGTGGGAGGAGGGAAGGGAGTACATGCATGCAGAATCCCTGGTAACTGCAAAGGGAGTATTAGTCCGAGAGCTGCTGGCCCAGGAAATTGCTTTCTGCGGAAGCTTTACTTTTTCATAGTTTGCAATGCAAATTTAAAACATGAGTGGGGCACAGAAAAGTATAGGAGGGGCAGGTGGGGTGCCAGTTGGTATGTGATAACATCCAGAATCTTCAGCAGGGCCTTAATTTGCAAAAGAGGATTTCAAGTATTGAGAGAGAAACTTTTAGGAGATTAAAATAACTATAACTCATATTTTGTTGCGATTCCCTCCTCCACCATACACACCTTTTCTATGTTACTGTGTTCAGACTGGTCTCTAGCCCTGCTCAGTGTGCACTGCTGTCTCCTCCTCTGCACCTTCCTACAGCAAAGCCATAATCCAGCTTCTCGAACAGTGGCCATGGTGGTCATGGTGTAGTATTTTGGTTTTCGCAGCAGGCTGGAAACAGCAGCCCTATCTAAAGCTGGTGCACTTTAGACAACGTGCACACCGGCCCTGGGGGCTAAAGAGCACACCTCCCGAAGGCAGGAGCTTCCCTGCTTTGAGAAGGCATTAAGGCCAAGGCCCTTTATCTTCTGCTTTCTCTGATTCTCTTAATACCATGGGCAGGCTTGGTGAAGCAGAATGTGGGGTCACCAGGCCTTGTTCTTGACTTTCCATGCTTTGTCTGCCCCACCTAGAGAGGTGTGGCTTTTGGCTTCAGGCTGGAGACACTTATGTCTATGTTGCTTCTGGAAGCTTCGGTGGTGATGGAGATGAGGATAGGCAGGGGATGGGCATCACTTTCATTATGCTGGCATAGCAAGTGGTCTGGTGTGAAGCTTCATACTGGCTTCTTTCTAGGAGCTGAGCTAGACAGGAAGACACAAAGAGAGGCCAGAAGGCAGTGTGGAGGATGAGCTTTTTCCAAGTATAAATATCCGCCAGTCGTAGAGGCCACCGTGCAACGGTGGGGGTTACTTCTCCTCCTTTGTGTGTGGCTTGTTGCACATGTGACATGTGCTGGCTGGACAGAGAGGGAAGGAAAGCTGAGATGTGCAAGGTAAAGTGAAATGGACCCCTTTCTGCTTGAGGCCACCATAAGTGTCCGTTCCTCCTTTCTTTGTTGACTGGGGAATTTTGAGAGAGATTAGCTTGAGTCTTGCCCTGGATCATTCCTGTGGTGCCTGATCAAAACTCTGTGGAGTCTCAGGAGCACAGTTTCCATATAGGACGCTGTCCAGATTCACTGAGTCGTCACTTAGCACATGCTCCTCACCCTGAACTCACTGCACCGTGGCCTTCAGGGGCTACAGAGAGGGCCTAGCTCAGAGCATGTGACCCACTGTCTCTTGCTCCTGAGGGCTCTACTCTTGCAGAATGCTTCTTTTTCTCCTGTTATTTTCTGCTTTGTTGCAGTGGTAGCGTTAGTTGTCCTGGCCAAGGCTGGGCCTCTTTCCTCCTGGGCCTGAATGAGAAAAGACCAAGTGAGTGATTGGAGTGGGTCCTATGGTAATTGACCCAAGAGGAGGGTCAGCTGGGTATGAAGGTGAGGTTCGTAACATCTGGCAGAGAGAGAGGGACACGTGGGTTAATGTGTTTGAAGTACTCTACTTTCCTGGCCAATTTGAGTCTCACTAGCATCCACGGTAAGCTTGTGGTTGAGAATAAAAACAAAAAGTTAACACAAAAAATAAAGATTATTCAAAGGATTCTTCACTTGTTAGAGGTTTGTGGCCAGGAAAATCCTTCTTTGCAGGCTGGTAATGGTAAGTCTAAGAATAAGGAGAGGAAAAGTTAGTTTTAAAGTTACATTAGTTTGGCAGTGAGTATCAAAATAAAAATGTAAAAACCTTTCGACACATAAATTCCTCTTCTAGAAATTTATCCTAAGGCAATAATCAGACAAGTATGCAAGATGTATGCAAGATGTATACATAAAGACTTATATTAAGAACACATAAATATCCATTAGTAGGAATCTAGTTAAATATTTTACATTCACCCAATAGAATACTATATAGCCATTAAAAGGATGATATAGATGTACATATTTATTGACCCCCAAAGATGTCATAACATAGTGTTGAATGAAAAATGGTCACAAAGCAGTATGATAGTTATTTGACTATCTTTTCAGTTATTTCTTATGTGGTAGATTTCTGCTGACATTTACTTTCTTTTTACTTTTTTGTATTTAAGTTTTTTTTATAATGAGCCTATTTTTATTAATAGAAAAAACATAAATTACATTTAAATGTCTATTTCAATATCAGGTAACTGTAGAGAGAACCCTTCCTTTTCCCCTTACAGTTATTTAAATTAAGGATACGTGGACCTACATTTATTTATTATTTTATTTATTATTTTAAACAGTTTCATTGAAGTATAATTTACATAATATAAAGTTCACCCACTTTAAGTGTACAATTCCATGAGTTTTAACAAATTTACAGTGTTGTGCATCCATCACCACGATTCAGTTTAGAATATTTCCATCACCCTGAAAAGGTCCTTCCTTACATTTGCTTTTGCAGCATTAAACATGGTTTCATACTTGGGACCTTTTGTGGGAAAAGAAATAAGTTAAAATACTGAAATTTTTTTAAAAAGACAAGGCAAACCCAGAACTAATTTTCTATGTAATGCATATCTCTGAGTGCCAGCCTTATAGATGTATCAAGAATACTGCTGTGTGCAAGGATGCATGGGGAATATGAAGCACAAGAGACAGTTTTTACCATCCAGGGGCTTATATTCCAGTTGGTAAAATTATGCATGTACTCAGACAACACTGTATATACGCAGTGTGAGTGCCATCAACTGTCAAGATTATCAATAGGAAATCAGAGGAAAGCAGTAGCCTTTTTGTTAAATAAGGAGAGCTTCCTGGATGACATGGAATTTGAAGTGGGACTTAAAAGATGGTTCTATTTAAATTGCAGACAGGAACTTGAGGGCCGGGGAGTGGTATGAGCAAAGACATACTAAAGGATAGGTAAGCTCAATGTAAGTTTGGAAGTTCAGAGCAGGTAAGTTTGGGAGTTCAGAGCAGACAAGTTTGTGTAAAGGAGTAGTGGGCAATGTGGCTGGAGGGGAGCTTTGGAGCCTGGTTTTGGAGGGCTTTGAAGAGCAGAGTTTGACTTTAATCTGAGAATAATAGGGAACCATGGAAGATTTTTGGCCAGATTGAAGCAGTTAAATGATTAATGTGGTGGCACAGTGTGTAGGATACTTTGGAGGCGGGGAGACTGAGGCTGTTTGGATGCTTTTCCGGAGTACACTTTGTTAGCAGTAACGGACTGGATTCCTGAGGACAGCAGGAGAAACAGGAAAGAGTCTGTAGGTGGTCATGACTGCTTGTGGGGGAGAGAGGGGAGAGACCTGCCTGAGTTCCTCTATGGTCTTGATGGCAGACGGGGGCCCTAGCTTTGAGAAGACTGAGTTCTGTTTGAGGCAGTGAAGGGACAGTGAGGTAGCCATGGCCAGAGACAGCCAGGAGTGGTGGCCTGGAGCTCAGACCCAGGGTTGAGATGTGGAAGGCTTCAGCATGGAGACGACAGTTGAAATAACATGAGGGATTAGCACCAAAAGGAAGCTCAGAGAGAAGTAAAGACAGCTGGGCAGGGAGAAACCAAGAAGCAAAAGGTACCATCACAGAGGCAGGAGGAAAAGTAGGAGCAGAGAGAGAAGGAGAGAGAGAGAAAGAAGGAGAGAGACAGGTAAAGGGAGAGCAAGGCATCCGCAAGAGCAGACAGTAGACAAATGAGGATTTGGGGGCAACTTACATAAAGTATCACTACCTTTCTTGTTATGCCTTCTCCCCATTCTAAGTGACAGATAAGATAAGTAAGAGAAAAATACGTAGCTTGATATTGATTGATGGAGATTGGCAAGCATTTTATTCTCCTTGCTTGATTTAAGCATTTTGTAGTTTTCAG
Source organism: Phocoena phocoena (assembly GCF_963924675.1). Classification (NCBI taxonomy): domain Eukaryota; kingdom Metazoa; phylum Chordata; class Mammalia; order Artiodactyla; family Phocoenidae; genus Phocoena; species Phocoena phocoena. The sequence goes on from NC_089234.1 coordinate 26,814,061, forward strand.
ACCACAAAAAATCCTAAGTTTTGCTTTCTCTCAAGTTCTTTCCTCTGGCTCCTATTCTGTTCTCTGTTGTTCTACCTTATGGTTATTTTCTTTTTTTTCTTGAGGGTTGCCTACTTTGGGCTTGGTAATTTTTTTCACCTCAGTTCACAAAACCACTCAGTGTAAGCTGGGTTTTGGAGGGTCAGCAACTGAGCTAGAGATGCTAAGTGACAATGTGAGGGAGTATCGTTCATCCCAGTTTTTTTCTTCATGTATAGTGGTATCCTGGGCAAAGCAAGAGAGGCTAATTTAGGAGAGAGGAAAAAGCCAGTCGACCACTTTGCCATTTGGAGAGATTTGGCATCAGAGCCCAGGGACTGCCCAGGTTCTGGGCTTCCTTGGGCAACTATGCCTGTCCAAAAACTTTTTATTTAAAGAGAATTAAATAGAAACTTTCAAATCCTCCTTGGGTTTTTGAGGGTAGTAATTCCATGGGGCTTGTCAGTTGTGTTTGAAGCTAGTGGTGAAGAGGGCGGAGTGAAGAGAAGCGAAGGGGTGGAGATGGGAAGCAGAGAAGGAATCAGAGAGAGAAATTTTATTGAGGGAGAATTTGCTGGGTTTATGGGAGGGAATCTCTCCCCTCCTCCCCATTCGGGTTTGAAAGGGCCGGTGAATCTTTGATTAGGTGCAGGTCAAAAGAATTTACACATTGTGACCTTAATAACTAGAGGTGATTGGCAGGCGGGCTGTGGGGAGGGGGCTGCGGGCCCCTTTCATCTCACTTAGCACAGAGGAGAGACAATGGGCCCGCCGATTCTCCTTGTTGTCCCTTGTTTGAAAAGGTCTGGTGTCTCTACTAGGTACCTGTGACATGGGGGTCTTGATTGGGGTCTCATAAAGGCCCTTGTCAGTATGTCCAAAGGCCAAGAGTACAAAAGCAAGCAGTGGGTGGGGTCTCAGCTGACCACTGAAGAAGGGAGGGGAGGGCCCGGGAGGCAGTGGAGGGAGAAGCAACCCCCGATGGGAGCCCTTATAGAAGGAGGGGAGGAGGGGGGCAGAGAAGGGCCATTTTTGTCCCTAATTCATCAAGCACATCTGCAGAATTGTCCAAGCTGCTGCCTCCCAGTTTCAAAAGAAAAAAATGATCGTTTGATAAACCGTCTTCGATTCACCACTTTCTCACAAGGGTGGGAGACCCAGCCCTGACCTCTGTATGATTTCACATCAGGACCAGGCTTTCTTTCCCCCACCCCTAAATTGCTAGAGAAACTTTGAAATGTATCCTGTGGCTTTCTCTCTCCCTTCTTCAAACCCCGCCACCCCCGTTTCCCACCCTCTCCACCCCACTGGCCTCTGTTTTCTTCCTGGGCGCTCCAGAGTGTAGGCGAGTAATTAGTCCCCTCTTTCTGGGGCACAATGAAGCCAGGGTGTTTGGCGGGGCCCTCCCCACCGCTCACAGAGCCAGGGGCCTGGGGGGAAGGACCAGGTGGCATGTGCAGTGTGTTCCAAGCCTGTACAATTGCTGGGGCACAGGGCTGGGGGCTCAGGGACTAGTGTGCTCCTGCTTCTTGAAGGAATGTGCAGAGGCTCACGCATTAATGGCTCCCACACAATGCTTGCATTTTTTTCCAGGCAGAGGCATCCTCCCCGTGAAAAGGCTGCCCAACCTGGAGCCCAGGCGGGAGCTTTGGCGGCCACGATGGCGTTATTTCCCACCCTGCGCTTAGTCACTTGGAGCTAACATGGGAGACCAACAGGCCGCGTCTCCCGAGAGCCCGATCTTTGTATCCGATGTGTGCTCCCCCTCTGCCTTGTCAGTTTTGTGTGTTCACGGAGGGTTGATTTTAATGCGGGCCTGTGTTGGGCTGGGAGGCCAGGCTGGGGGGCCTCAGGTCTTTGTCTTGCAGGGCCTCTTCTTCTTGGAGGGTCTTCGGCCCTGGAGGCTAGTGGCAGATTTGAGAGATAGGGTGAGATGCCAACTCTGGCTGGCAGAGGATTCCCCCATCCGTGCGTCTGTCATAGACTACGACGGGGTGCCTGGAAAACAAGAGCACCTTGGGATGCTCAGGCACACGCTTGCTTGCCCCCCTCCCCACCCCCGAGGGGGGCGGTTAGTTCTACCACGTAAAGCTTGAAGTGAGTTACATCCCCCTTGTGACTGAGTACGGCAGGAGCACAGATTGTGAGTCCCAGGGAGCCAGGGCAGGGCCTTGTCTCCAGGGGTCGGAGGAGGTGGAGGCAAGCAGGAGGGGTGCTGGGAGAGCATAAGTCCGCTGCAGATGACTACCCAGCAATTGGTAAGGGTCAGGGGAGAACAGGACCAGGCAGAAAAGAGGCAAAGTGTCTGGGGGAGCATCGGCAAATCGCAAATGCTCATCTCCGGCAGTTAAGGGGAGAGACCCTAGAAACCAGGGACAGAAGGGGAGGCATTTTCCCCGGTGAGAAGAACTGGGGCCTCGTAACAGGTAGACCCACTAGGCGTGGTCCAACAGGATGTCTTCGGTCTTTACCATTCACCTCGCTGCAGTATAGCCGTGTGCCGGGAGCCGGGGGAGAGGGTGTCTTTACCCATTCTGGGCCCCTAGCCTGGCTGGAGAGAAGATGCATATGCATGATTTGAAGAGAGGAAGACTCTGGGAGCATCAGCCTGGTTGTGGCCTGCTCTACTTCTGGGGAGAGAGAAACCTAGGGATACCTTTGAGTCAGGGAGGACCTGCCCACCCCACACCTATAGCCAGGCCATGGTCCTGGCATCTGGTGTGGTGCTGGGGGTGGGGCCTTCATCCTAGGAGTCAGGTTTTTAGCAAGGGACTGTGTCCTCACTTTCCATACAATCAGAAGGCAGAGATGCAGGCTGGCCACTGAGATGAGGTGGCCTGGGAGAGACATCCTGCCAGGGTTCCCCGAGCACAGGGGCTCCTCTGTGCTGCTGTTGGCACCCTTCAGACTGTCTCAGGAATTGGTGCCAGTCACACACCAGGCCTGATGAGGGGAAAGAAGCTGGAGCTCCAAGACCTTTGAGGGACCTGAGTTCCAAAGGGGCCCACCAGGAAGGAGCAGCTCCTGTTTTGGGTCCCTCCGTGGCAAAGGACATTTCTTTCATTGAGAAATGGGCACTCACAGCAATACCCACCCCCTCTTTTTTTCTTTTACTCTTCTTTTCCCTTAACTTTTCCAAATGTTGTTTCTCCTTTCCATTCTCTTCCATTTTGTGGACAACTCATAAAGAGCCTGAAAGAGACAGATTATGTGTATGGATGTGATGATGAAGGGAAGGGGTATCAGGGATAGTCAGGCTGGGGCTCCAAGGTTATGGAAAACACTGTCTCTTCCCCCAGGTTGTCTTGCCAGGGCCTGGCTGGGAGGCACCAACAGATCATAACCTTTAAGTGCAAGCTCGATGGAGGAGAGAGACGGAAGCATGGGAACAAATTAGACGTATCTATAGGGGGTGTTCAGCTGGAGAAAATGAGCATTTCTTACTAATTGGAGCACGGGGCATTTCATTATTAAGCTTCATTGCAAGGGAGAAGAGTGCAGCAGGCCTCTTTGGGGATTCCCTGGGCTGTTTTTTTCCCTTTTAAAAGTATAATTGTATTTAGGTTGGAAGAAGAGGCAGGAATTGCTCTTGATAACTTTGTGGAGCACCCAGGGATTTCAGACAGAGTTTGGAGCAAGGTGGATGGAGCGATGGACCAGTGGAGATTGCTTAGAGTCCACCCTCATTCCTTGACAGTAAAAGGCGAAAAAGCCCTGGTGGGGGTGGGCACCTCAATTCTGGAACTAAGATTGAAGAATCTGATTTTAAATTTATTTTATTTATTTATTTTTGGCTGTGTTGGGTCTTTGTTGCTGCTCGCATGCTTTCTCTAGTTGCAACAAGCGGGGGCTACTCTTCGTTGTGGTGCATGGGCTTCTCATTGCAGTGGCTTCTCCTGTTGCGGAGCATGGGCTCTAGGCACGTGGGCTTCAGTAGCTGTGTCACGCGGGCTCAGTAGTTGTGGCTCGCAGGTTCTAGAGCGCAGGCTCAGTAGTTGTGGCGCACGGGCTTAGTTGCTCTGCGGCATGTGGGATCTTCCCGGACCAGGGCTCGAACCCGTGTCCCCTGTATAGGCAGGCGGATTCTTAACCACTGTGCCACCAGGGAAGCCCCTGGAACTAAGATTGAAGAATTTGGAATGACAAGAAAAATGTTGATCAGAAAGCCTGCCATCCTGGGAGACTTGATATTTGACCATCTTAACTTTTGTATTAAAATTACAAAATGGAGGAATTCAGATGCAGTGCAGTGGTCTAACACAACTGCTGTTTCCTAGAAAGCATAGGCCCTTCTCCTTTGGGGCCAGGGAAGGGGTGGGCTGGGCTGGGCTGGCCTTTAACTGGGCCTTCTGGGATGCATATTAACTTCTGTCCAGGCAGGGGCTCCCTGGTCCTGTCCATGGATGATTACCTGAGTCAGTCAGATGAGCTTGGCCTTAAAGTTCTGACTCCTTTTCCTGCTGCTGCTTCCCTAGGGCTCATGTCTAAAGTACAATCAGTCCCCAAGAAAACTCTGATCTAGGGGGCTTGCTCAAAGACACAACTTGTCTAGGTTCTGTTTAGCCAGTCAGATTATCTGGTGTTCAGTGTTCTTAGGGAAGCTGAGAAAAGGTACTGTTTTGTCATGGGAGAGTTTTTCCCCATGGCTTGGGTCCTAAGAGCAGGGGTACAAAAACTCATTTGTTTTTTTATTTTATTTTATTTAAAAAAATTTTTTTTTTTTTTTTTCTGGTACACGGGCCTCTCACTGCTGTGGCCTCTCCTGTTGCGGAGCACAGGCTCCGGAGCGCAGGCCCACTGGCCATGGCTCATGGGCCCAGCCACTCCGCGGCATGTGGGATCTTCCCGGACCGGGGCACGAACCCGTGTCCCCTGCATCGGCAGGTGGACTCTCAACCACTGCGCCACCAGGGAAGCCCACATGACTCTTTTTGAAATATGGTTTTCTCAGGGTATATGCCCAGTAGTGGGATTGCTGGGTCGTATGGTAGTTCGAAAAAATCTCATTTAGGATCAGTGCTGCTTGTGACTTCATCAAAGGACTAGAGTTTTTGCTTTTTCCCACTCAAACCATCCTTTGCTTTTAATCCACAGGTCTCTGACTTAGCTTAACCTCCTTGAGGTTCCTGGGACGTTAAATATACAGGATGTCTTCCTGTGGTGGGTAGACCTAATCCCTGATGGAGGCCTGATCCCTTTCTTCAGGTGATTGGGTGAGATTTACGAGCTCACTGAGCACCTTATTTCTCAGGTACTTACGAGGCAGCTTACTTCTATCTTCCTCTCTGCCCCCTCTCAATTTTCCCCATTCCTCCCCACAAAGAGGGAGAAGTATCCCTTTGTGCACTTTCTACCTCTCCAAAGAAAAGGAGAGGAGATGATCAGAGGAAGCAGTTAGCACCTAATGAAAATTAACTGAATAATAGATAGCCAATGCTGGGTTTTTAATTTTCAGGCACAGGTTCTGTGCCCTTCTCTCCGCAGCTCTTTGTGTATGCATCTGTCACCTGTCTCTGAGCCCAGGCATCTGTAAAGTGTGTGTCAGGGTGTCAGGCAGGTTCCTTGGTCTCTGGGTGCCCCTCCCCCCAAGCAAGAACAACCTGAGATGATCCACATGGAATCCTCTGCCTTAACCTTCATTACTTTATGTTGATGTCACTGCTTCTCCTGGGACGGGGTCACCTCAAGAAGACAGCTCGACATAAGTGAGTGTACATATATGTGGATTCTTAAAGCCATTGGGTTTCATCATTTTCTCGTCCCTAGAGCATGGAGGAGGAGCTAGGGACCTGGTTATTGAGTTTCTGGCAATCACTGTGTTTCCTGAAGGTCTTATATTTTTCTCCAGATTATCTTTTTCCCAATCTTCTTTTTGGGACTCCCCTTTTCTGTTAATTTTCCTCCTATTGGTGGTGGAGTGCAAGGAAATGTCGTTTTCTGGAAGAAGATGTGTGCTTCTCAAGCAAGTCACGGTGGGTAGTTGTGGTCGTCTGGGAGAATGCAGGGCCTGAGCACAGAAGAGGCAGGAGCTGTTGAAGTGGCAGAGGCCCAGGCCTGTGCTGGTGGCAGCTGACCTGAGGGGTTCTGAGCAGCTTTATCATGAGGGTCTAAACTCCTTGGCTTTTCCACAGAAGAAGCAGGGAGGCGGATGGGAAGTGGGTTCTCTAGAAACCTTTGACTTGAGAATACCTCAACTTAGCAGCAGCTAACAGTACCCAGTATGTGGCACAGGTACTGTGTAGCAATGAAAGCCTGAAGTGAGGTGGGTCACCCAGTGAGTAAATCAGGAACCCCCAGCACTGTCAAGTGTGTTTGCAAATCTGTGTCATTTCTTTTATTCTTCTGAAAGGTCTGTGTCCCATCCCAAGTGCCTTAGTGGGAAAGAAAGGAAACTTACAATCAAATGAGCTTTTTGGTATCCTAATGTTTTTCCAAAGAGAAAACCCCGTAGTTTTTATAGTTTGTGACTTCAAAAATGCATGACAAAAACATGCCGCCAGGAAAAAATCTGTTCCAAAGCAAGTGTTGGGCATGTGGTGTGAGTGGGTTGAGCTAGACTTGAGGAATTGGATGGGATGGCAGGCAGCTGCTTAGGGAAGGAATTCCCAGTCCCAACGTCTCCTTAAACTGCTGTATGAAAAGCTCTCCTTTGTCAAAGACCCAGTGTGAATAATCCCTCCCCTCATTCTCTCTAAGGTAGTAGGACCAAGGAAGGTCTGGAGTCAGTGCTCTGGGGCCCAGTGGAAGAGAGCCAACAGAGGCAGAATGACCTGTGAGTGAGGGCTCCTTTCGTGGAAATAATGAAGGAAACAGATAAGTTAAGGTCCCCATTGGAATCTCCTCTGCCCGTTGCCAAGGCCTGGGGCTAGGAGGACATGATTCTTAAGAATAAGTGGGCTCCGGCAGCCTCTGGTGTCATACCTCCATTTGGAAAGCCATGCATACCCATGACTAGTAGGACTGCATGGGTGTTTGTGGACCTGGGGAGCTGAAACTCCCAGAGTTTTGTGGTAGGGTTGATTGAAGCCATGCTTGTGCCCCATCCCTAACCACTCCCATCCAGGAGGTAGAAAACATCCCTCCTGGCCTCTTGGGACCAACTCTTGCTCCACTGGGACTTCAAGTCTCAGAAGAGGGATAATATGTGTTAGGTGCTGTGAGATCACTGTTGGCTATGATCTGAATCCTGGGTTTGAAATTAATTGGGTTGCAGAAACAACTTCCTTTTATTATTTTTTAAAACCACCTAAATACCCCAAAACCAAATTAAAAAACCCCCAAACCTTTCATCCTTCTCCTTCTCCCTGTGGTTTTATTTGCTGGGTAGTGAAAAGTGCTTTCCCCAGCCTTCTTTGGGTTGCCGTGCTGAACAAAGTGAGAAACCCAGGGAAGGAGGAAGCTGGTGCCAAAAGGGCTGGCCGATCCTCCCTGCCACACACACACCCTGCAGCCCTGCGTCCCCTGGCCTCCCCCAGCCGCCTCACCGTCTGGGCTGCAGCCCAGACAAGCAAAGGCGTCTTGACCAACAACAAGCCCCAGCTTTGTTGGGCCTGTGGGGGAAATGCTTTCTGGAGCTCAGGGATCTCCTCTGAGAACCACCTGTGCCTCCCGGCCTCCTGCCTAGCCTGGGCCTTCTGGCACAGGGACCCCTGCATTCCAGCCAGCAGGCTGATGGGAGAGAGTGAGCAGGAGTGAGGGAGAGGGCCAAGGGGGCTGTGGTCAGTTTGAGGGGGCACAGATTCCAACCTGCCCCTTTAAGGCCCCCGGTTGGCTCAAGATCTCCTGCGTCCCTGGCCAGGTTTAATTCGTCCTATCTGTCATCAGCATTGACAGTAGCTTTCTGAAGTAATCTGCAGAATAGGGACAGGGAACCCGAGGTCTCTCTTCTTAACCCAGTTCCTGGTGCTTCAGGAGGGGAATGATACAGGCTCCTTTTACTAGGCCATTTCAGGATCAGGAGTCCCCAGTGCCTCTCTAATGCCTAGCTGATGATGGTGATAATGATGAGGACGAGGATGACTGACACATACGGGTGCCAGCTAAACGCCAACACTATGCCGAGCCCTTTATATCTCACTTAATCCTTCCAAATAGGTACCGTCACCATTGTCAGTTTACAAGCAAGGAAACTGAGGCCTAAGAGAGGTTAATTCACATGCTCAAAGTCACATCTGGTAATTAATGCACCCAGGGTTTGAGTCCTGGCATCTGACTCCAGAGCTCATGGTTTTTTTGTTGTTGTTGTTGTTGTTGTTGTTTTTTTGTGGTACACGGGCCTCTCACTGCCGTGGCCTCTCCCGCTGCGGAGCACAGGCTCCGGACACGCAGGCTCAGCGGCCATGGTTCACGGGCCCAGCCGCTCCGCGGCATGTGGGATCTTCCCGGACCGGGGCACGAACCCGTGTCCCCTGCATCGGCAGGCGGACTCTCAACCACTGCGCCACCAGGGAAGCCCCTGAGCTCATGGTTTTTAACCATTGTGTTACCCTGTCTGCTTTCTCAGCCCACAGGGATCTTGCTCTCATTTGGGATTAGAACTTGTTGATTGTCTTGAATTGTTTCCAATTAAAAAAAAAAAATGAACTGAAGACTTGACTGTCTGGCTGGGCCTTAAAGCTGAGTTTTGATTTTCTTGAACATCCTAGCTCCTAGCACAGGGCTGGCTTGGATAGCCTTCAGGTACTTGTTGAAAGAATGAGGTCCCTATCTCTGCCTGCCTCCAGCTCAGGAATTGCCCAGGCAAGGCCTTGTTCCATGAGAGTGGTGGTCAGTCCCAGGGCAGGAGCATCCATCTGAAGGGGGAGGTGGCTGTGCAGGTGGGACACTAGGCTGATGCAGGGGCAGCAGAAGGTGGGAAGACAGAATCCAGGCCTGATGTGACTGGAGCCAAGCCAGTTGTTCTGCGCAACAGGCCTGCTTGTCCCCTGCAGGTGGTCAGTATGGGCTGCTCCCAGAAGGAGGAGGCCATTCCAGGGCTGGCAGGGCGTGAGGGGAGGGTCCACTTTCACGTCTCTGAACTGTGGGTGTTTGGTTTAGCCGCCCTTTACCTTGTAGACTCCTCTGCAGGGAATCACTTTGAACCTCTTTCGGCAGGGCTGGAGGTGGGGTGAGGACAGGAACAGTCGTTCCTAAGAGCTAGTCCAGGCCAGTGAGGGAGTGGGGTTGGGGGAGCATGTCATACTGTAGTAGTGTTTAAAGCCAGATCTCAATTTTGGATAAAGAGGTTAAAAGTTTGACCTGACCACTGTCTATCAGCCACATGCGGAACTGCTCCAGGTGCCCCAGACGTAATTGCCCCTGAATATAGTTCATCTGGGCTCTCACAGACTGTCATGTGTGGTGAGGGTTTTGATGGCAAATGGGGGCATGATCCCACTTCTGTTGGTGTGACTCCAGGGCAGCCGGGAGGCAGGGCCGTAGAGAGTGGCCTGTGCTACGGGAAGCTCAGCTTTGTTCCTTTTCATCAGTCCTGGGTTCTGCTGGGTAGTAATGTTCTTAGTGGAGTGTTAGTAGTACGGTAGTCCTGGATGGTTTCAGGTTCTGGGATTTCCCGGTAGGGCTCTGAGGTCTGCGTCAAAGGCAGGAAGGTTGGAGGCCACGTGGGTGTGGCTCGGCCCCCACCCCTGACCTGTGCTCAACCGGAACAGCTCCTCTGGTTCCTGTTTTAGAAATCTATTAGAGATGCTAACTCACAAAAGTTTTCTGTTGCTTTTATAAAAAGTTAAAGACAATGCTCTGGTACAACTGTTTCCCATTGTACAGACAAGAAATGTGAGGCCCTGGGAGGTTACAGGCTTGCCCAAGGTCAAACAGCTTGTGAGCAGCCGCTCTGGCACTGAAAGCTCGCCTGCTGAGTCCCAGCTCCGGGCCCTTTCCAGTGCCCACAGTGCTGCCTGCCTTGCTGCCTGCCCGGGCCTGTGTTCTTGCCTGGCACGGATCTCAGCTCCTCATTCTCTCCCTCACCCATGCACAGCTCATCTGTCACCCAGCCCTTCTGTTTCTAGTTTTCATTTTTTCATTCTTTCAAGGAGAACTGCTTCTCTCTCTCCTGGGTCTGGGGTCAGGCTCTCCTAGGGCTGGTAGTGAGAGGCTGGCAGGCCTGCTTGCTGCCGGCTCCGTGGTTACTTCCAGTGCTGGAGCCCATATTTGGATACCTTGGCACTGACCTCAGGTAAGCCACAAGCTGCTTTCACCCTGTGCCTCCCTAGCCTCAGGGCCGCCCCTAAGCAGAGGACTCGCTTTCCTCTGCTTAGCTGGGCAGTAGGGACTGCTGGGACGGCAACAGTAGACCTAAGTGTTAGAGGAGCCCTGGGTCTCCCGTCTCTGCACTCCCAGGGGAGCCCGTCTCTTTCCCTAAAGCTTCCTGATTTAGGGCTGTCCATGAAGGCTCAAACGTAATGTCAGCTCCAGCCCCAGAACCTCTGGAGAGAGCCAGACAGACACAGCACTGTGGCCCTCTGGCCCCCCTTGTCCCGCCCCAGCTCAATCCACCACCTTTTCCTTCTTCTTTGCTTCATAAATGCAGATCTGTGGTGCTAGGTACAAGTCAACCGTCTTGCGTGCCTCTGCCTCCCAGAAAGCTGTTTGCGGCCACTGGCCCTGATTGGAAGACGCAGATTGGGTGGGTGACGATGTAGGTCCCTTGTCCAGCCCCCAGTCCCAGCTGCCCCCACCAGCCCTGGTCTGGCTCACCACAGGGCCCAATTCAGAGGCCTCTTTTGTTTGACTTGCACCGAACAGCCCCAGCTCACCGTTCCCACATGCCGAAGTTTCCCCACCATTCAAGGGGAAGGCTGAAAAGCCCTCAGCTAATTGCGTTGGGCTGAAAATTACCACTTCCCTGCGTTCCCCTGCTGCTGAGGACATTTGTGTCACTGCTGTATTTAGGGGGAACAAAGGCCCCCTGCGGGGAGAGCCCAGGTACGAATGTGGGATGGGGGGAATAATTGCAGTCTCTCCAGGTGAAAGCCCCTGTTAAACTTCAGTAAGTCAATTAGGCTGGGGGGGGCAGAGACCCCCCCCAATAAACTGGCCCACTGAGCAATTAAGGAAAATCATTTTAGCTTTGAGGAGAGAAACTGCTTATTAGAAATTTTGTGGGTCCCCCCTCCTCCCCTACCCCAGCCCCCCCTTAGTGATGAAACAACAAAACGCCTTCCTCAATAGAAGTGTTTCTCCTCCTCCCACTCATTGTGTGGCCTGAAAGCACTTACCGTGGGCAGGCAGAGGGAGGGACAGAGACAGGCCAAAGTGGGTAGAAAATGGCCGGGGCTTAACACCTGGGCTGACTAAAAATCACGAGTACCCAGGAAGATTGAGGAGAGAGACTCCTCCTGCAGGGCACAGTGGGTACATAGGGGTTTATATGTGGGGGGCATGTGTGTGCCCACGGACTGCTCTCCTCTCCTCATCAGGAGTGGAAACACCAAGCAGTGGGTGCAGCTGTGTGATTATGTGTGCAGCATCTTGGGTGCCCCCTTACCGAAAGGAGCAAACGCAGGCTGTATGTGTGTGTCTACTTGTGTGTGCCTTCTCGGCAAAGGAGGGCAAGGCCAAGACAACCCAGCTGGGCATATGCACCTCTTCCCAAGGCTGTGACTGGGCCCATGTTCTCTGTCCTTCCAGGAGCCAAATACCTACATCTGGGAGTTGAGCCACAGCATAGATTTCCACCTCGGATAGTCAGCAACTGAGGGCTGAGTGGCTGGCAGCCACCTACTGGCCCTGGGCTAAGAATGGTCTGGGGGGAGGTGGTGAAGGATGGACCTGCTAATCTCCTCAGTGTTCTTCATGTTGCTTGGGTGGGGGTGAGGTACGGTGACTCAGCAGGAAAGGAATCAGTGGCCTGGGCTGGCATGTGCTTTCTTGGTATCTGGCGTGGCTGATACGGCTTATGGTGGGACTCTCCAGTTGGCAAAACCCCTCCCCTCAAATTTCTTCTTCCCAAGGAGAAGCACAATTTGGAAAGATAAGGTGATCTTATTTTATCTTATCTGGGGAGGGCAGTAGACTTACACGTCAAAAGTCTGTAATTTGGTAATTTATAGGTGTGTATGCACACGTGTCCCCACAGATCACAGGTGGCATAGGTAGGTAGGTACCATACCCCACATGTTGGTACTTTAAGGGAGGTTCTGGTGGCGCTGATGGTGGGCATGACGTTGAGTCAGGTACTGCCCTGGCCCCAGCGCTTCGCTGTGGCTCCTGATGTGTTTGGCCTTTATTCCAGTGTTCCAAAGAGGTGAAATGAAACATCGAGGGGTTGACTTTTCCCAGGAAACAAATATGCCGAGTTATTTGCCTAGTAAGGGGCGTGAGGAGGTAGAATTTGGTGCCTTCAGGCTGGCCGTGGGGAGATGAGGGCTGCTGACAAAGTCCTGAGTAGGAGCGTGGAGGTGAGGTTTTACGTAGAGCAAGGACTGGGTGGAATTTCGGGGTCTTGGGTGGGTGTGGAATAGCTCGGAGAGAAGCAGGAACGGGGAGCTGCTCACTGTGTCTGGCTCCGCACAGTAACTACCTGTAAGGAGATGGGTCTTTGGAGGAACCTGAAGCTCAAATGCTTGTCATGTTTTGCTTTAAAATTTTTATAGGTGTATATAGATAGATACACATAAACACATGTACACATGTGTCTATTCGTGCAATATATAGTGATATATTTATAGCGTTTTTATATAACATCTGATATCATTTATTATTTTATGCTCCAGAATGTGGTTGTCCATGAATGGGCCCTGGTTTCCTCATACTTAATTTCTGATTTATGACTTCAAACGTCTTTCTGACATAGGGCCAGCTTCAGTTAAAAAAAAAAAAAGAGAGAGGGGAATTCCCTGGCATTCCACTGGTTGGGACTCTGTCCTTCCACTGTAGGGGACACAGGTTCGATTCCTGGCTGGAGAACTAAGATCCCACATGCCACACTGTGAGGCCAGAAAGAAAAAAGAGAGAGAGTTTTTGGGTGGACTCTGCTTTAGGTATACGTGGGGTTTTTTTCACATCTTTATTGGAGTACAATTGCTTTACAATGTTGTGTTAGTTTCTGCTGTACAACAAAGTGTATCGGCTATATGTATGCATACATCCCCATATCCCCTCCCTCTTGTGTCTCCCTCCCACCCTCCCTATCCCACCCCTCTAGGTGGTCACAAAGCATCGAGTTGATCTCCCTGTGCTATGCAGCTGCTTCCCACTAGCCATCCATTTTACATTTGGTAGTATATATATGTCAATACTACTCTCTCACTTCGTCCCAGCTTCCCTTTCCCTGCCCGCCTTGTCCTCAAGTCCGTTCTCTATGTCTTTGTCTTTATTCCTGCCCCAGCCACTAGGTTCATCAGTACTGTTTTTATAGATTCCATATATATGCGTTAGCACACGGTATTTGTTTTTCTCTTTCTTTTTGTTAGAATTTTTCTCTGGCTTGTCATTTGTGTTTGTGTGTGTGTGTGTGTCTGTGTTTTTGTTTTGTTTTGTTTGTTTTTTGGCTGCATTGGTCTCCGTTGCTGCACACGGGCTTTCTCTAGTTGCAGCGAGTAGGGGGCTACTCTTTGTTGTGATGCACAGGCCTCTCATTGTGGTGGCTTCTATTGTTGTGGAGCACAGGCTCTAGGCGTGTGGGCTTCAGTAGTTGCAGCATGCGGGCTCAGTAGTTGCAGCACACAGGCTATAGGGTGTGCGGGCTTCAGTAGTTGTGGCGCGCGGGCTTAGTTGCTTCGCAGCATGTGGGATCTTCCCAGACGAGGGATCGAACCCCTGTCCTCTGCATTGGCAGGTGGATTCTTAACCACTGCGCCACCAGGGGAGTCCCTGTTTTTCTCTTTCTGGCTTACTTCACTCTGTATGACAGAATGTGGGTTTTTTGGTTTTATTTTTTGTTTTTTAAGAAAAACAAAATTTTATATCCTATGTGTGAACTTTCTGCTTGGTTCCTTCTTCATTTTGTGGTATTTGTCACTCAGAGGGATTCAGCAGTGGAATATTTGAGATTGCTCATAGGGTCAGATTTATTTTTCCCTTGGTTTTGGTACCATTGGTTCTGGGTCAAGATAGGAAAGAGATAAAAGAAGTTGTAACAAAGGAATTGCTTGGGGTTACAAAGTTTAAATTTCGGGTGTGTGTATTTTTAAACTTTTAATTTTATAGTAAAGTTAACTCCTGTGTTTTCATCACTATTTTAATTATTTTGTGTGTCTTTATTCAAGTCAGGTAAGTGCCTGGAAAGTATCATTAAACTGCCTGTTTCTCAGATGCCTCGCACCCTAGTTGTTGAAAATGGAAGGGTCTGAGAGTGGACCAAACTCTGTCCTGTCAGAGTGAGCCTTGTGGTTTCAGGCAGAACTTTCACTCTCATCAGTCTGTAAAAAGGAACCCAGAGGCCAGATCTCTGAAGATCAGGGCTTTCTTCCTTAGAAACTGTAATCCCATCCCTCAAGCAGCATCCTTGTTATCTGCTCTTGTATAGACTGTCTTCCCCACCCACCGCTGTGTGGGAGAGTAGATTTTTTCCCTGGCGCTCTCCTTGGGCCTAAGTATAAGAGAACACCTCATCCCCCGTCTGAAGTTCCAGGCCAGACGGTATTGCCCTGTTTATCTGCTCTCCTAGCAGACCCACCAGCTGTTGATTTCATGGTCGAGGTGTCTGTTCTTAGCCAGGCCTCAAGGTGTCCCATAGGTGCCTGGCAAGGCCCTTTGGTCATCTGTCAGTGAGGGCATTCAGGTGGGTGAGAAGCCCAGTGACTACTGAATAGAGGTTCTGTAGTGGTCAGGACAAATTGGTTGGAAGTGACAGAAACCAAATTCACATTAACTTGAATAAAACTGGGAATGTTTGGCTCATAAATCCAAGGGCAAAGCTGAGCAACCAAGCCAAAGGAAGAGCACAAATGCAGCGGGGCTCAGGAATATCTGGACCCAGAGACCACAGTGCTGCCAGGACTTACCCTTCTGGGGTGCTCATCTCTGTTTCTTCTTCTTTTTTTTTTTTTTCTGTTTCTTCTTTGATCTCAGCTCCTTCCTTTTTCTCTTGCCAAGAGTTTCTGAGTTTGGCAGCTCGTAGATTAGGTCATGGAGAGTGACTGGCATCCAAAAACCCTAGGGCAGAGACTCACTGGCCCTGCTTGGGTCAGCTGCCCACCCCTTGACCAGTTAACTGTGGCCAGGGAGGGAGAGTATGTAAGAACATGGGAAGTCTCTCAGGAATCACCTGTATGGAGAGAGCATATAGTGCAGACAAGAATCAGTGTCTAGTATTTTCATAAAGGGCAAATTACTCCTTGACATCCAGTCCTAAAGTGTCTAGGTGGATGGCACTAGTATGTGGATGGTAACTGAGCTCAGAGCCTTGGCCGCCAGCTCTCAAAGTCAGTCAGTCTGGAGGGAACCGTGGCGCTGCAGCCTTTTACCTCCTTTCTCACTTCATTACTGCTCTGCTGCTTAGACATTCCGCCTCTGTAAGCTGTTGATGGTGTCCTTAGAAAAACCTGCCACTTTCCTCATGTGACATGCATAGGGGAAAGAACCTGACTGTAGACACGGGAAGTTGGACAAATGAGCAGTGGCCCAGGACCCTCCCAGTGGGGCAGAGAGAGACTGGAGCCAAGTCCTGGGATGGCACAGACCTGACCTGGCTGGGCCTCCTCCAGAGGAAAATGACTAGCAGGTGGCCTGCATTAGGCTCCAGGACTCCAGCAGAACAGGATGAAACACAGAGACTCCTGCCTCTCTCCTCCTCAGTGCCGTTATCGAGAGGGCAGGAAATCTTGGGGAGGAACAAAGTTCAAGTTCAGGATTCCTGGTGCTGCCAACTAATCTGGAAACAAGGAAGTTCCTTGGAACTTCGCCTTCCTGAGAAGCCCTGTAATGGAAGTCTTGCAGGAAAGGACCTCAGTATTCTTACTTTTCTACTATCTCCAGCTGTATGATTTTTCCACTTCCCCCTGTACAGTAAGCCTCAGTCTGTGCCAGCATGAGGACTCTGGGGCCTTTGGTGTCTATCATGACAGGGAAGGAGTTGACACGAGAGTTATTTGTTGAATTTTCACACCAAGCTGGTGGTCCTCCTCTACGATAGAGACCTTCTTTCTTGAGGGCTCGGTTTTTCCTACTGTGTACATAGACATAGTCCTCTCCTTTCTTCTCTTTTCCTTTCTTCTTTTCATGGATCCCACTTTTATAGCCCTGTTGTGTATAATTTATGATGCATAGCAGGCCCTACTGGCCTATCAACTTCCATGACACCCCCTTCCCTCTCCTTGACCACTCCTCTACCACTAATAGCCTTCAGGGTAATGGTGGAAAATGCCACAGCAAGCAGACCAGGTTGAGGAGTACAGAGCTTCATCTCCCCTTCTCCTCCCCCTGTTTTGATGGAAGAGAAGTGATCCAGGGATGCACATGGTGGTGGTGAATCCATAGGTCAACACTCACACCCTCTGCCTCCCTTTTTTCAGCTTGCTTGATGTCACCGTGGGCTTCTTTTTGGAAAGTCATCAGGGCCTCTTTCCCTTTAAGCCCTGTCAGAGTTATGAGGCCAGTGGATGAGGAAGGCCATGCAGTCAGGGAGTGGGTAGTGTGGGTGGGCTCTCCTGCCCTTTGATTCCTCAGAGAGAACCTCATTCTAGAAGGTCTTGATTATACTTTGATGCTTGCCACATGAAAATACCTTACATTGGTGCTTATGTAATGTTGAGAATAAAAATAAGAGCCAGGCCAGTCAATCTCTAGGGAACTCCATTGCTGGGCTTAAGTGTGACAGTGGGTCAGGGACATAGGACCTCAGGATCGTAGGTCACACAGAGTCCTCTTTGGCCTGTCCTCATCTCTCTTCTCTATTTGTGGTATAAACACTTAATGCTCCTGCCCAAATCTGGATCAGGTCTGAATCTCAGGGTCCCTCTGTGGTTTGTTAATGTGGGCATGTTTAGGAAGAATCAGATTTTAAAATTAATTGTTGAGTTGGTATCTGGGTTATCTGTGCATCTGTCCAGTTGAGCTCTACTTTCCTTTCTGTTTATAGGGCCACAGTTGGTTCTAGTGGTTCTTGTCTTCCTTCCATCTCATGCCCCTATTCAAATGCCAGCCACTGATGTTCATCAAGAAACCTGAAAAAACACCAGAGCTTGTCTGGCCTCAGTCTCCCCAGTAACACCAGACCATGTGGGCCACCCATGCCCAGGAGAAGACATTAGCAGCCTGATGACCCAGGCCTTGGGCGTGACCACTACTATGATGACAAAATGGACTGTCTAAAAGGAAAAAGTGGATTCGTCTTGAAGTTGGAAATATATTTTGTGCTTAGCTAGCCAGAGCAGCAGTAGTCATTTGAGTACCTAGTACAGGGCACCGTTGTGGGGTAAGCCGTGCCTTCAACCCCTGATGGGCTCCCAGCAGAGCTCAGTAGCTCACCTGTTTGAAGAAACTCCTTGTTAACCTCTTTACAGAGAGAGTGGTTGTGAAGCAGAAGTTTAGGGAGTACATACTACAAGAGCAGGGATGAAACTGGAGTTCTCATAGGCAACTGTTTCTAGACCTTAATCACTCAGAAGCCCTCCAGGTGAAGGGTCTCTGTCAAAGGGCGTCAGCCAGGTTCAGGAGGGAGTCATGAGACTGTGTGGTTTGTGTGAGATTCGGAATTATGTTGAATTCAGGTGCCAGTGATATGCAACCCTTCTTTCTTTTTATTCTATTTTATTTATTTATGGCTGCGTTGGGTCTTCGTTGCTGTGCGCGGGCTTTCTCTAGTTGTGTTGAGTGAGGGCTACTCTTGGTTGCGGTGTGCGGGCTTCTCATTGCAGTGGCTTCTCTCGTTACGGAGCACAGACTCTAAGCGCACAGGCTTCAGTAGTTGTGGCGCACGGGCTTAGTTGCTCCGTGGCATGTGGGATCTTCCCAGACCAGGGCTCGAACCCACGTCCCCTGCATTGGCAGGCGGATTCTTAACCACTGCGCCACCAGGGAAGTCCCCAACTCTTCTTTCAGGCAACTTAAAAATGAAATTCTTATTACCATCCTCCTTTTAATTTCTCATTTTCTATTTTGTTTTATTTTTTAGATAAGTAATATATAAATATGTTCCAATTGTAAAAAGTTCAGTTTAAAAATATATAAATTATATAGAAGTATATAAATATATATGAGAATATAAAATTAAAATTCTCTTCAGCTTCCTGTGGCCCCTCCCCCATCCTACCCCTTTTTTATAGGAAGTCTGTATATGTCACTCCAGATCTTTTAATTTGAAGCGAACATCAGACATCATATAATTTCATGAGTGTGTATGTGTATCTGTATACACACACAAATACATGGTTTTGCTTTGTTTTAGGCTCACAATATGCATTCGTTCTGCAACTTGAATTCTTCCTATGGGACCCATGTGGCTTAGAGGTCCTTTGCTGTCAGAACACATTTTTTTTTTACTGCTGCATTCTAATTCAGAATAATATAGATGCACCATCATTTACTTAGCCATCCTGCTGTTGATGGACACTTAGGCTGTTTTCAGTGGTTTGCTATTACCAACAGTGCCTCAGGAAGCGTCTGTGTACTTGCCTGTTTGTACATATAGTCAGATATTTTTCTAGGAAAGATACTTAGAAAAAAACTTGCTGGATTGAGGGGTAAGTACATTTAAAAGTTTTTAGATGCTGCCAAATTGCCCTCCAGTTGGATTATATCAGATTATATACCCCACAAACAAAGTATATAAATACCCATTTCCTCTTACACTTATCAGTACTGGATAATATCAGGTTTTTAAAAATAAAATTTTTTGTTTCTCTAGAGGGTAAAAAATGATATCTAACTTTGGGAATGAGTATAGAATAGTGATTAAGAACTGGACTCTAGAGCCCAACTGGCTGAGGTCAAATCATGAGTCTTCCCACATGCTAGTTGTGTGACCCTAGAGAGTTACTTAACCTCTCTATTCCTCAATTTCCTCATCTGTAAAAGGGGGATGATAGTGGTAGTACATACCTCATAGTGACTTAAAAAAATTTTTTTATTAAAAAAAATTAAAAATACGCAAAAGTAGAATAATTATCAACTCTTGGCCAATTTTGCTTCATCAATACTGCCCACACACTCCCTTCCCATATTATGTTGTAGCAGATATCAGGCATATAAATAAATATTTCAGTGTATATTCTAAAAGATAGTGATGCTTTTAAAATGGAATTATAATACCATTATCATACCTGAAAAATATCATCAAATATGTAGGATTTTTTTTTTTTTGCCACCCTGCATGGCATGCAGGATCTTAGTTACCAGACCAGGGATTGAACCCGTACCCCCTGCAGTGGAAGCATGGCGTCTTAACCACGGGACCACCAGGGAAGTCCCTGTAGGAATATTTTGAGGGTTAAATGAACTAATTATATAAAGTGATTAGAACAGTACCTGGTATGTGGTAAATGCGATATGTGTTTGCAGTTATTTTTCATTGTTTTCTGATTTGCAATTTTTTGATTACTAGGAGGTTTAACATTACTTCATGTGTTTTTTTTGGCCAGGTATATATTTTTTTCTATAAATTACTTACTGAAAATTTTTGCTCATTCATCTACTTTTTCCCCTGCGATTTATAGGATATCTTTATATGTTCTGGGTATTAATCTTTTGACTACTACCTATATTTGGTGATTCCTTTCGGCCTGTTGTTTACAGTGTCTGCTGTTGTGTAGAAGTTTTTGTAATTTGGAGGTTCTGTCTTCTTCGCCCTATGGCTTCAGAGTTTTGTTTTGTCTTATGAATGTCTATCCTACTTCAAGATTGTAAAACTATTTTCCTGTATTTTCTTCTAACACGTTTATGGGTTTTCTGTGTAGTTTTAAAAAATGTTTAAGTCCTTAATCCATCTGGAATTGATGTCTGCTCTGAGGTAGGGCTCTAATTTTATTTTTTCCAAATGTGTGTCCTGTGGTTTCTATACCATTTATTGATTAGTTCGTCTTTCATCCACTGTCTTTATTATTTTTTTTAATAGATATTTATTTATTTGGCTGCACCGGGTCTTAGTTGCAGCATGTGGGATCTTTAGTTGCGGCGTGTGGGCTCTTCGTCGCGGTATGCGGGATCTAGTTCTCTGACCAGGGATCAAACCCCCACCCTCTGCATTGGGAGTATGGAGTCTTAACCACTGGACCACCAGGGAAGTCCCTTCATCCACTGTCTTTAAATGCCACATTTAGGATCTGCTGATACCCTACAAATATATGGGTATGACTCTGGATTCTTTATTCTGATCCATTGATCTATTTGTCTATTCTAGCATTGATAACATGGTCAAGTGACTTGATTCTCATTGTTCTTGTAAATATTTCTTGGCTCTTCTGTGCACTTTCTCTTCCAGATGAATTTTAGAATCAACTGATTAAGTAAAAAATCTTGTTTGGATGGGACTGTATTGAATTTATAGATTAATTAGGGGAGAACTGACAGTTATAATCTTGAGGCTTCCCATCCAGGAACATGATATATCTCTCCACTTATGCAGCAATTCTGTGTCCATTAGTAAAGGATATAGCAGAGTATTTTCATATGGGGCTGTCTTGGTTTTTTGTTTGTTTTTGTCTTTTTTCATTAGATTTATTCTTGGCTATTTTACAAAGAAATTGTAAAGAAGTAATTCTTTTTCTTTTTGTGGTACGCGGGCCTCTCACTGTTGTGGCCTCTCCCGTTGCGGAGCACAGGCTCCGGATGCGCAGGCTCAGCGGCCATGGCTCACGGGCCCAGCTGCTCTGCGGCATGTGGGATCTTCCCGGACTGGGGCACGAACCCGTGTCCCCTGCATCGGCAGGCGGACTCTCAACCACTGCACCACCAGGGAAGCCCAGAAGTAATTCTTTTTTGTGAATGGATTTCTAATTTCATTTTGGTTGGTGATTGCTGGTGTATAGTAGCTCACATCTGTGGGTATTTGCTGTGTGCCATACACTGCTTTAAGCATCTTATCTCATATAATTTTCACAGTAAGCCTGTGCCTAGATCCTAATATTATTTCTGTTTTATAGATAAAGGAACTGGGCTTTAGAGCCCAGTTAAATTGCTCATGCAAGATCACATGTTTACTGGGTGGCAGAGACAGCAGTCCTGAGGCCGCACTCCTTTCCACTATCATCCACAGCATGCCCTCCTCCTCATCCTACTCTGGAATTTGTTGCAATAGTTTTAGTTGAGTCTTTTGGATTTTCTAGGTAGACAGTTATAGTGTCTGCAAATAAAGACCATATGTATTTCTTCTTTTTCCATGCCTCTTGTTAGGTACATAGTTTTGTGAATCAATGTTCATCATTTCTCAGGAAGTCTGACCGGGTCAGTCTTTCCTTTAGCACTGGAACATATTGCCATTTCTTCTTCTTGGGAGTGGATGAAGCTTGTGTTTAGAGGCCATATAGATGGAAAATAGAGTGTAGAAACTCTTCTCCAACATATCTTGTTAAATTCAATAGATTGAATGAACATATGTTACTCCATGGTACTGTGAGACTTTGTTTTTAATGTAGTTAATTTTTTCTCTTTATTAACTCTGCCCTTCCATTGCTCAAGTTTCTAAGTTTCTGATTTTTTTAATGATCTATTTATTTTTATTTATTTATTTTTGGCTGTGCTGGGTCTTTGTTGTGGCATGCGAGCTTCTCTAGTTGCAGTGCATCGGCTTCTGTAGTTGTGGCATGTGGGCTTAGTTGCCCCGCGGCATGTGGGATCTTATTTCCTCAACCAGGGATCGAACCTGCATCCCCTGCATTGGAAGGCAGATTCTTAACCACTGAACCAGCAGGGAGGTCCTTAAGTTTCTGCTTCTTGAATGGAATTGGTTTATTTGGGAAGAGCAGCCGCTACATCAAGCCTCCACCTCTTTAGCCTGGGCCAGGGTCTTATATGCTTGGCCAGGCTGCCCTTTTACCACTGGTTAAAATGGAAAATGAACATTTTGTGTTTCTATAGAGGAATTTCCCAGCTGTTGAACTGTACTCCTCTGTGGGGCAGCAGAAAGCCTGCTTTGTTGCCCTTGTTTGTTAGAGTTGCAGTAGGAGGGTGAGCCTTGGGAGGCCCAGCCTCTGGACACTCTTTCCAGAGCCTGACCTTTTAGGTGGCTTACTTGCACCATCCTGTCCTGATGCACATGGGCTGAGAGGGGCCTGTGTGTGTGTGTGTGTGTGTGTGTGTGTGTGTGTGAGACAGACAAAACAGGCAGGCAGACAGACGGACACTGGGACAGGTGTTCCAGGCCTCTGCCCGCTGTGGGAATCAGGAGTCAGTCTTGCTCTCTACTGGCCGGCACCTAATTGGGAGAAAGATCCCTCCCTTCTGATCTGGCGCTTCCTGTCCTAACCTTAGGCTACTGGCCCATCCCAAAGCTTCAGCCCAAGGTGTGCCAGGACCACTGTTGCTGACACCTGCTCCAGCAGGCAGCTCATTATCGGGTCCACTTGTCCTTGGCCGTGAGTCAGCGGGCGGGAATATCTGATTATGTTGTGTTTTCTCTCACAAGATGTAAATAATATGCTTTTTTCCCTTTAAAAAGTAGCACATGCTCATTAAAGAAGATTTGGAAAATAAAATTTAAAAGAAGAAAGAATTGCTAATCACTCTGTTGCCCAAACACAGTCGCTTAAAGCATTTTAGTGTGTTTCCTTCCACTCTTTCCTTTTCTACACCCAGGCTATTTTTTTAATTGAGGTATAACATTATATTAGTTTCACATGTACAACACAACGATTTGATATTAGTATACAGCGCAAAATGATCACTACAATAAGTCTAGTTACCATCCGTCATCTCACATAGTTACGAGAATTTTTTTCTTGATGAGAACTTTTAAGGTTTACTCTCTTAGCAACTTTCAGATATGCAACACAGTGTTTTTTGTTTTTTTTTTTTTAACATCTTTATTGGGGTATAATTGCTTTACAATGGTGTGTTAGTTTCTGCTTTATAACAAAGTGAATCAGCTATACATATACATATGCTCCCATGTGTCTTCCCTCTTGCGTCTCCCTCCCTCCCACTCTCCCCATCCCACCCCTCCAGGCTGTCCCAAAGCCCCGAGCTAAAATCCCTGTGCCTTGCGGCTGCTTCCCCCTAGCTATCTACCTTACTACGTTTGTTAGTGTGTATATATCCATGACTCTCTCTCGCCCTGTCAAAACTCACCCTTCCCCCTCCCCATATCCTCAAGTCCGTTCTCCAGTAGGTCTGCGCCTCTATTCCTGTCTTATCCCTAGGTTCTTCATGACATTTTTTTCCCTTAAATTCCATATATTTGTGTTACCATACGGTATTTGTCTTTTTCTTTCTGACTTACTTCACTCTGTATGACAGACAACACAGTGTTATTAACTATAGTCACCATGCTGCACATTACCTCCCCATGACTTATTTTATAACTGGAAGTTTGTACCTTTTGGCCCCCTTCACCCATTTCTCCCATCCCCTACCTCCTCCCCTTTGGCAACTACCAGTCTGTTCCTTGTATCTATGAACTTGGTTTTTCATTTTGTTTTGTTTTGATTTGATTTGTTTGTTCGCTTGTTTTTTATACATTCCACATATAAGTGAAATCATGTAGTATTTGTCTTTCTCTGCCTGACTTATGTCACTTAGCATAATACCTCAAGACCCATCCATGTCACAAATGGCAAGATTCCATATTTTTTTTATGGCTGAGTAGTATTCTGTTGTATATATGGATACCACATCCTCTTTATCCATTTATGCACCAAGGCATGCTTAGGTTGTTTCTATGTCTTGGCTATTGTAAATAAGGCTTCAGTGAACATGGGGGTGCATATATCTTTTCAAATTAGTATTTTTGTGTTTTTAAAAAATAAATACTCAGAAGGGAATTACTTGATCATATAGTAGTTCTATTTTTCATTTTTTTGAGAAAACTCCACACTGTTTTCCATAGTGGCTGCACCAATTTACATTCCTACAAACAGTGCACGAGGGTTCCCTTTTCTCCATACCCTCACCAGCACTGGTTATCTCTTGTCTTTTTGATAATAGCTATTCTAACAG
Source organism: Phocoena phocoena (assembly GCF_963924675.1). NCBI lineage: Eukaryota > Metazoa > Chordata > Mammalia > Artiodactyla > Phocoenidae > Phocoena > Phocoena phocoena. The sequence continues at coordinate 26,838,106 of NC_089234.1, forward strand.
GTGTGAAGTGATATCTCATTGTGGTTTGGATTTGCGTTTCCCTGATGATTAGCGATGTTTAGCATCTTTTCATGTGCCTGTTGGCCATCTCTATGTCTGCTTTGGAAAAATGTCTGTTCAGGTCCTCTGCCCATTTTCTAATCAGATTCTTTGGTTTCTGCAATTGAGTTGTAAAATTGCAACTTTATATATATATATATATATCCAAAATTGCAACTTTATATATATGTAATATATATAATATATATCCAAAATTATATATTTGGGATATTAACCCCTTATTGGATGTATGCTTTGCAAATATTTTCTCCTATTCAGTATGTTGCCTTTTCATTTTGTTGATGATTTCCTTTGCTGTGTAGATGCTTGTTAGTTTGATGTGTCCCACTTGTTTATTTTTGCTTTTGTTGCTTTTGTTTTGGAGTCAGATCCAAAAAATCATTGCTAAGACTGGTGTCAAGGAGCTTATGGCCTATGTTTTCTTCTAGGAGTTTTATGGTTTCAGATCTCACATTCAAGTCTTTAATCCATTTTGAGTTGATTTTTGTGTATAGTATAGGATAGTCTAGTTTCATTCTTTTGCAAGTAGCTGTCCAGTTTTCTCAACACTATTTATTGAAGAGACTGTCCTTTCCCCCATTTTATATTCTTGCCTCCTTTGTAATTTAAAAAAATTGGTCTTATTATTCTTTAGTTTTATGAACAAAGTTGTGTTTACCTTCCCCTCACAAGCTATTCTTAAAATAGTTCTGTTAATGCTGTTTGTACCCTACTTTTTTTTCGTATAATAGTATCATAAACATCTTGTCTATATTCTTTGGGAACATCATTTTAAATGTTTGTGTAATATTCCATTAAGTAGATGGACCATCATTTATTCAACATGTTTTTGGTCTTGACCCCTTGAAGACAAGGCACATCATTCTTTCCCTTTTAATCCATTTTGATTCAATCACCCATGAAGTTGGCTAACCTTCTTTTGAATTTATATTTTCTGTCTGCACCATCTCTTTGAGGTAGTGGTATGCCAGTTGCTACGTGAAATGGAACTTCTTTTCATTTGCCTTAAACTTTACTCATTCAAGCTTCAGATAGGCTTCTTGGTCTTGTTATCCTTTAGTTTGATGAACGAAGTTGTGTTTACCTTCCCCTCCCTGCTCTTAAGCTTTAGTTCTGTGCACTCCCTCCCCAGCCGTCACAGGCAGGCACTGCTATATAGATGGTAGGCCCCACAGTGTGCTCCTGCCCCCATCATGGATGTGACTCTCAGCCTTCTGGTCTGTGGACAGCATTCAGGTGTATATTTCCCCACTGTGAGGTGGGATGTTTGCTGGTAAGAACAAGATTCCTTTGTCTTTCTTTTTTTTCCTTCCCAAGTACATCTATTTCCCTTCCCCTTGGGTGGCCTGGGGTGCCCTGTTGGCTGGATCTTAGGAACTGGCTGCCTTACCCTTCACCTGCCCTGGACTATGTCTCTCCTCTTCCTGACTTCTGTTGACCTCCTGTTCCCACTCCACTGGTCCCTCCCTCACAGTGCTGTCACTTGCACTTCTGCTACTGGCCTCTCCTCACCCAGTGAGTTTGTGTGACCTTCGCACTGCATTCATGCTTTGGGACTTAGCCGCTATAATGATGTCAATGGCGCAGGTTAGCAGATGGTGGCAACAGCGATGAGACCTGACATGTTCTAATGACTCTCTCCTTCCCACCCTTGCTGGCCGAGCCGATGGAGGGGCAGAGGTTTCCTTGAGGCATTTTAGGAGGGGGCCGAGGGAATTCGGGGGTCCCCAGGTGCCGATGAAGCCTGTGACCTTTGCTGCTATAATATCAGTGTTTCACAAGCAGGGCGGTTCGGGAACCCACTTGCAGCCCATCAAAAATTGATTTAATTGCAATTTTTCCTCCAATTAGGAGCACTGGAGCCTGACTAATTGGAGTAATAGAGAGTAATAAGGCTCAGATAAAAAGCCTTCCTCGGCGGCCTTTGTATCTCGTGTCAGTGCCTGTCAGAGGTCAGAGAGCTTGCATATTCTATTAGGCAGCCCGGCCTTCATTTGTACAAATTAGTTTACCCAACAGTAATTAAAATGCCAATGCGGGTTGAAGAGAACTGAATACCCTTGATGGGCATGTTGGTGAATGATGTGACAGCTCTGGTGGCCTCTCTTGCCAAAGTGTGTCAGCCCCAGCTCAGAGGCGGCTGGGGCCTGGGCCAGCTGGGCAGCTCCAGGCCAGCCACGGGGCACAGCTGCCGAGCACGCCCCTTCTGCTGCCCCTCCTCAGAGCCCCACAGTCGCTCCTTTCTTCTTCCAGGTGGAGTCATTTGTTCACTTGTCCATTTGTTCATTCAGTAAGCATTTGAGTTTTCAATATGTGTCAGGCATGATACTAGGTGCTAGGGAGAGAACTTATGGGGCACAGGGTGTAAAATCACCTGGGCTCTGGAATTAAGACTAACTGGGTTCAAATTCTAGTCCTACTAGTTGCTCGCTATGTGAGCTAGAGCAAGTTATGTTACCTTTCTGTGTCTCAGTGTCCTCGTCTGTCAAATAGGGAAAGTGGTACCTGCTACATAGAGTTACAAGGATTAGACAGGGAAATGCTTTTGAAACACTTGCTCAGAACCTGGCACGAGGGCTTCCCTGGTGGCTCAGTGGTTAAGAATCCACCTGCCAATGCAGGGGACATGGGTTCGAGCCCTGGTCCAGGAAGATCCTACCTGCCGAGGAGCAACTAAGTCCGTGCGCCACAACTACTGAGCCTGCGCTCTAGAGCCCGCGAGCCACAACTACTGAGCCCGCGTGCCACAACTACTGAAGCCCGCTGCCTAGACTCCATGCTCCGTGACAAGAGAAGCCACCGCAGTGAGAAGCCTGCTCACCACCAGGAAGAGTAGTCCCCGCTCGCCGCAATTAGAGAAAGCCCGTGCGCAGCAACAAAGACCCAGTGCAGCCAAAAATAAATAAGTTAAAAAAAAATTTTTTTTAAGTAAAATGGCTGAGAGCCTATTAAAAAAAAAAGGGAGGGGCTTCCCTGGTGGTGCAGTGGTTGAGAGTCCAGCTGCTGATGCAGGGGGCACAGGTTCGTGCCCCGGTCTGGGAAGAACCCACATGCCGCGGAGCGGCTGGGCCCGTGAGCCATGGCTGCTGAGCCTGCGCGTCCGGAGCCTGTGCTCCGCAACGGGAGAGGCCACAACAGTGAGAGGCCCGCGTACCGCAAAAAAAAAAAAAAAAAAAAGAACCTGGCACGCAGCAAGTGCTCAGTCAAGTCAATTCCTAATGTAATTAAGAGGGTCTAAACTAAGGCAGAGGCAGCAGGGTCAACCTGCTATTCACCGTGCCCACACCCAACTAATTTTCCTTCGTACTTTCCTCTCCTCTGTTCTGTATCTTGCTATTTTCTATTCCTCAACTTGAGTACCAGAATCCCTAACTCTCCTGGTCTCTCTGATGTGAGGGCTCTTACGTCTACTTCTTGGGCCTGATGATGATCTCTGTGATGCCAGGTTTGCCTGAGTTGGGGCCAGGAGGCCAGTACGGTAGGTTGGGGATCTGGGCAGGGTCTGGGACTGGATCCCAGACCAGAAATTGTAGAAGGCTGGCTTCTGATAAGGGCTTTCTGGTCCAAAAAGAGTAGAGTTTGTGGAGTCAGAATGACTTTTAGACCCTCAGGGTGAGAGAGTGCATGCACTTGTGTGAGAGCATGTGTGTCTATGTGTGTGTTGACATTTTTAGGTATTGCTGGTACTTCTCATCTGTTATCTGGTTGCACTGCTTATGAGGGACTTCACTGTTCCAACGATGTATGACTATGTCATGTGTCATTCAGGTCTGAGTCTGGTGATTTGGGAATTACTCCTCTAAGAAGCAGAGGGACCCCCCCCCCCCGCTCACAGCTTGTGTGACTAGCTTGCCCAGCCTTGTTGGCTGTGAGCTTTGGAAGGCCTTTCAGTTGAGGCCCACAGGTTTGTTTGGGGCATCTCTTTGGGGCCAGGCGCCGTGCTGGGCACCGGAGTACACAAGAGCCACCAGACAGTCCATGATCTCAAAATGAAGATGGGAAGATAACCCCCCAAATACCATTTGTCTCATGAAGGTGAGATCAGGGTGTGGCAGGACTTAAGAGGAAGGCCAGTCAAGCTACCAAGCAGCCAGCAGCTCCTGCCTCTGCCTGTTCAGCACAGGTTTGTCATCCCTGTTCCTGGATAGTCCTTGTGGTTTGGATGTGAGACTTGGTGAACGTTCCAAGCAGGACCTGGCTCCAAATCTGCTTGACTGTTGCATACATGGTTTTTTTTTTTTTTTTTTACTGAGTGTTATATTTGATTAAACCCTTAAGCCCTCAAATGCCAGGGAGACTCTCTACTCTCCCTCCTGTGCCTCCTCCCTGCTTCACATGGTTAAGCAAGGGAAAAGGGCAGCTTTTGGAAAGAAATGTTCATGGCCGTCATGTCCAGGCAATCAGGAAAGGCCCTCCTCCTGGAGGCAGAGGGCCGGGGCCAGGCCGGGTGGGCAGGGACAGAGGGCAGGAGTCCAGGGCCAGGTGTTCCCATCCCCGGCCCGGCCTGCTGGGGGTCAGAGCTGTGGGAGTGACAGGGATTCAGCTTACAGGTGCCTCCCATCTCTCTCCATTGACTTACCTTGACGCTAAGTTAGGCCTGTTGCCTGTCAGAGGCCTGCCATAGGCCTCCTTAAGAGTTGTCTGTATGTCTGTGCTGGCGCCCCTCACCTGGCCCCCTACTCCTCAAAAGTCTGGAGAGCCCAATTGCCCGCTCGAATGATTTCTAAGTGGCTATTATGTTTCCAACCCAAAGTAATTGGCTTTACCAGTTATTAATGGATTACCCTCAAGAGAAAAATGTTGGTGGGGGAGGGAAGTGAGGATAACACCTGGCTTTGTAGTTTGGGGCTTCAGTGTCCAGTGGCTGCTTCCCAGGCTGGGAGTCACTTGGGGCATGATGGAATGGCTGTTTTAGCATGTCACTCTAGTTTAGTGGCTGCTGGCATGCCTATGGGTTGAGAGGAAGCTGGGAAGACCGAGCATGTCCCTAGAGAAGTCTTGACTTGAGGCATGGATGCTCCAGGGTGGTTCATGTGGCCTTTTTGTCAGCCTGGGGTTGAAACATAGATCCCTGCCCTGCAATTTTGATTGTAAATCAGTGGCTTGGCCAATGCCTGCCCTAACATCTCCCCATCAGCAACTAGCAGGCCAACCCCCCGCCAAGCCAAAGCCATCAGCTTCTCAGAGCCCCGACTGCGGAAATCCACCTCCCTACGGACGTGCTTGGGATCAGAGAGCCACAGGTGCTGGGCAAGGCCAGGGCCAATGGACTGCTGTCCCACACTGCTAACATGTCATTAGTATGTCCAGTTCCTCCCCCCATGCCCAGACGTGTAGGGACATGGCCCTTCCCTGCCCCAGGGCTCCTGAGTGACATAACTGCTTTCAGCTCTCTTGTTCCAGTTTAGATTTTCAAGCCCAGGGTTCCTGCAGGCGCCCCCTCCCAACCCCTTCCAAATCCTCTAACAAAGGTGTGGTCTGGCTTGTGGGTTCAAGTTCTAGTCCTAGCACTATGGCCAGCCTGGCTCATTGCACAGATTTCTTCTCACTGGGTTTGGGCCTCCACTTAAAATGAAACTCTGCAGATTGTATATGTTGAACTTTTTAGGGGTTTAAGAGAGACTCTGGGAAATACTGAGTGTTCCTTCTCTCCTGCCTCTTGGCAGTGTCTGTCATTATCCTTTAAACTCTGTCTGACGCCTATCCCACTCCACAGCAGTCCTGGCTGCCTGGCCCCTCACATTCCCTACTTTCCCACCCTCACCTTTTCACGTTGTTACCCACCTTTCATAGTTGGCCTTTTCTCAGTTTGGTGCCTTTATACCTGCCTGGTGCTTGTACCATGTTACCATATTCCCCCAGCTCTTAAAACCTTCGGTAAAGCCCCCCAGCCTCCCTCACCTCTGACCAGGGCATCCCCTTCTGGCACCCAGCAACCTATTCCCAGGAGACCATTTCTGTGGTGTGGCATTGTGAACTTGGTGTTCATACAACCGAAGCCCAACAGGCTTGCTCTCCCTTGGCCTCAGTTGCACATCTAGAGATCCATTTTTATGGTGGGCAGAGACTAGCAAACTCAGCTATTGAATCCATGGGTCCTCTGGCCAAGCAGCTCTGGGAGGTTACAGCCCTCACTTTGCTTCCATATGGTCTTCCCACAACTTCTCTGATGGCTCTCTTGGCTGCTTCTCTCATCCTGGCTTAACCCCATGATCCCCTGGAGAATGAGCACAGCACTTCCAATTGTATAGCCATTTCTGCCACAAGTTCTGACAAGCCAGACCTAACGGCTCTCCTTTTGTTTGGCAGCTCCTTTGTGACAGGGACAGCCTGTTGTGGGCACTTCTCACCCCTAAGAATCTGGGACCTCAACAGGTAAGAGATTCCTGAGCCCACCATGGCTTCCAGGGTGGGCGGGGATGGAGCGGTTGGGAAGCAGAGGAAAGCTGGCTGAGCCAGCCCCTGGTTCAGTTGGCCGAGTGGTCCAGGAGGATGCTGGAAGGACCCTGCCCCAACACCCACTGACAGCCTCCGCTGTGGCACCTTCGCACATGGAATCATTTGTTAGCTTGAGGAGACTGTTGAAGTAATTTATAATAGGTAAATAATTTCATGTAGAATTTATGATAACAACAACAACAACAGTCTGGATGCATGATACTTCTTCTCTAAGGAGTGCCTGACTATGTGGCTATAGAAAATCCCATCTATCCTCAGAAATGATTTTTCTAAAATAAAGAAAATTTGGAAGTGGCCTACAGATCCGTAAGAAGAACAATACAGAACAGTTAAAATATATCCAGTTTTTGTTCACAATTCTCTGCCTTGGCAGGCTTGACACATTCCCACCTGATTACCTGCCATTCTGTTGGGGTTTTTTTCATCTTTCATTTTGATATAATTACAGATTCACAGGAAGTTACAAAAGTAGGAAGGCAAGGTACCTGTGTAACATCTTACATAATATCAAGTCTAGGAAGTTGACATTGGTACAGTCCATAGACCGTTATCTGATTGTACTTATTCGTGTGGTATGTGTGTGTGTGTGTGTGTACGTATTTCTTTGCGGTTTTATCCCATGTGTAGAGTCATGTAACTGCTACCACAGTCAAGATAAAGAACTGTTTGTTCCATCAGCACAGAGACCCCTCATGTACCCCTTTATAGTTGCACCCATCCTCCTCCCCTCCTCCACTCCTTCTTGCCCTAACCCCTGGCAACCACTTAGGTGTTCTTCATCTCTGTCATTTAAAAAGTATTATATAAATGAAATAATATATCTAACATTTGGAGTTTTTTTTTTTTTTTTTTTTTTTACTGAGCATAATTACCTTGAGATCCACAGAAGTTGATTCATGTGTCAGTCGTGCTTTATTTCTTATTGCTCAGTAGTATTCCCTGGTATGGATGTACCAAAGTTTCTTTCCCCATTGACCAGCATCCACCCACTGAAGGACGTTTGAGTTGTTCTCAATTTTCTGACTATTGCAGATCAAGCTACTATGAACATTTGCGTATAGGCTTTTGTGTGGACATATATTTGCAGTTTTCTGGAATTAATGCGGGGGAAAACAATTGCTGAGTCATTAGTAAGTGTGTGTTTAGTTTTTTACCTGCCAGACTATTTTGAGTATCTTTACCACTTTATATTCTGATCCCAGTGTCTGAGAGATCTAGTTTCTTCACATTCTCAACAGCATCTGGTAGTGTCACTATTTTTTATTTTAGCTATTTTAATGGATGTGTTAATCGTGGTTTTAGTTTGAATTTCCCTAATAGCTAGTGATGTTGAACAAGTTTTCTTGTGCTTATTTGCCTTCTGTATATTCTCTTTGGTGAAATGTCTGCTCATGCTTTTTGCCCATTTCTAACTGGATTGTTTGCTTTTTCACCGTTGAGGTTGCAGAGGGGCATTTCTGCTGAAAGTCAGTTTTATTTAGTCACATAGCTGGACCTTATGCTTGGCATCAATATTGATCTGGGCCTGGGATGGCGGACAAGCTGGGGCAGGGAGGGTGTACACCACCCCACCGTGACCCAGCTTTATCTGGAAGGTTGAGTCGTCTTCGGCCTCTTCTGCCCGTGGTTGCCTTGGTAGGGATGCTTCTGGGCACAGATTTATGGTCAGGATGGCATTCTAAGGCACCAGCTGCCTCAACATTCTCTTATGAAATCCCTAGACCTCACTAACCCTGAACACTGGGTCTTTGCAGAACCCAGAAAGGACCCGAATGAAAATGGGCACAAGACAGCTATGGCCTCAGTTCTCACTGAAGCCAGACAACAATAGCCATTGCACCCTTACGCCAGCCTGAGGCAAGGCCGCCCTGGGCATCACTTGGCTTTCCCTTCTCTCTAGCTCCCGGACTCCCCTCCTCACCACTGAGGAGCCAGGCCTTGCTTAAACATCTCTTCCATTCCCAGGGAAGCCTGGACGACCAGTGGTGCAGGGACTGAGGGAAAGATGCCCTGGTGGAGGCATCTGCTTTCGGTGGGAGGAAACGGATGGACAGGACGACTGTCTGTAGCTGTCTTTCCCAGAGAAGCCCAAGCAGATAATAAAGCCATGTAGAAAATAGGATTAAGGTAATGAACAGGCAGGACAGAGTTTGATCTTTCAATAATGCCAAAGCCTGACTGACAGGCCAATCTGGAAGGTGGAGCAACATCGTCGGCAGGACTCAGTTGCCGGGCGGTGTTTGGTGCTGGGTGGATTCTTTGCTTTTAACCTGCCACCGCTGAAACTTGAGGAGTTCTGGGATTTTCTCTTTTATGTGTGTGCTACAACTTGCGGGGGAGGAGTACTGGAGGGGCAGTTTTGCTCAGAGCATCATCGCCCCTCCAGGGGCTGCCCTCGGGATGATGGTGGGGGCTGGGACGCGGCTCAGAGGTGCAGGCAGCCTGCTGGGCACCAGCACACCCTCATCTGTGTCTCTCCCAGTACTGGTCCTCAGGCTGCTTTTCACAGTGCCTGGAGACCTCTTTCAAGGTCACCATGGCTCCCTCAGCCCTTTGTTCATCAGGATTCCTGGAGACTCTGTTCTCCCTCTGGGCTAGGGATGGGGAGGTGCTACCTGAAAGCACGCAGGTCTGAGAGCACCTGTGGGCACAAAGCCATTGCCTAGATGGTAAGGAACTTGGCTGTCCCCCTCTCCCTTCCTCCTTTCCTGCCCTTCTCTCTCCTAGAGCTGCGGACAGGCCAAAGGACAGGGGATTTCTAACCTGTCTAAATCAGATGGGAAGAAAGAGTCCTTCACCCAATTTGGACGTGCTAGAGTGTTCCTGTTTCCGAGGATAGATGGCATTCAGGCCCAGGCCCTGGCCCCCAAGGGCTCTATCCTGAGAGACTGTGCAGATAGCCAACCACTGAAGTATCCCTAGCTAGGCCCTGAGGAACTGTGCCAAAGCCATCCTGTTACTGAGTTTGGGTCTGGAGGAATTAAGGCCCATCTTGTGTTCTCCATCTCCATTTGATCAGGGCCCTTGGCTCAGCCCCAGGGAAGGTGTTATCTGTGTGGGGCACGCCTCTGCTGCTGGAAGACCCGGGTGGTGGGTGGCGGTTCTGACTGGCTTGACAACACATCAAGCCAGTGATCTTCCCCTGGGTTTGCCCTTGCTGTGGATTTTACCTTTTCTGCCAAGGTACATTTGAGCTGGATCTACTATTGGTGCCCTGAGACCAGGGCACAACGGGCAACCCCAGTGGCAGTGGGGAGGCAGGCACCAGGATGGAGAGGCCTGTGATCTCAGCGTTGGAGATGTCATGGTGGGTCCAGCTGTGGTCCTAAGCCAGCCTGGGGACTGTTGGGTAAGGAAGTCAGTAGGGGTGGGTTTTGACGACTTGGCTACTCCTAGGGCATTGAGGATTTGAGTCCTTGGCTAGGTACTGCACTGCTCTGTATGTGTGTGACCATATTCATGGCCCCTGCATAATCCCACCTCATCTCCCCTTTCCCTTCAGGCCCGCATCATCCCCAGTTCTCCATGACTCCTCCATTTCCATCCTTAGCCCTTAAATCTCCTCTTTCTCAGCAAAGGCAGGGGCAAAGAAGCTTCTCACATATTCTGACAGACACCCTATATTTTTCCCCTCTGAGCTTTTGCTCTAGCTGACCCCTGTGCTTGGGATACCCCCTCTCTGCCTACTGAAACCCTGCTCATTCTTCAGCATAAATAGCACCTCCACCATGAAGCCCTCCCTGATTCTCACCCCTGTGGCTGGAGTTGGTGACCTTAGAGCATTCATAGGGCCCCCTTGATGGCCACCATGTGGCCAGGTATAGCTTCCCTTCAGGCTGGGAACTTATCTTGGAACCCTGGACTGAACACGGGAGACCCACGTCATGGCATCTGATGGTGTTTGGAATGACAATGGGCGCCTGGCTGCAACCCTTTCTAACTGTCTGCAGAAAGAACTGGTGTCCTGAGCACAGGCTGAGCCACTCTGAGGGCATCATTAGTGCCCATCCCACCCAGGTGTGGCTTTGTCTCTGACCCCGCCCTCCACCTCCACCTGGGGCAGGGGGCCTGGCCCTCAGTCGGGGTGATTATGGGAATTGCCCCTCTTTAAAGTACCTGCCTTCTCCTTTGAAAGTATTATTGACAGCTTTTCTCATTTTCTTTTTTCTTTACCTCTTTGAGGAACCCTGTAATTTCTTTCTCTTTCTTTCTTTCTTTCTCCCCCCACCCCTTCCCTTTTTCTTTCTTGTCCCCTCTGTCCCCCCACCCCAACTCTTTGAAATTGGCTCTCTGCCTGCTGACACCAAACTGATACTTTGCGTTTCACTTCTCCTTATCCCTTTATGGCAACAGATGTTGAAATTTTGTATCCTTTTATCTGCCCGGCTGCCCCTTCCTGTAATTACGGTCCTCTTGTTAGCAGTACAAAGTGGGCTGCCCGGCTGCCTGGCCTTTGAGCCACAATGTCTGAACACGTGTGCATGGGCAGGTGCTGGGGCTGTGCACGCGCACGCGCATGCATGTGAGACCCCTATGGCTTGGAAAGGGCCCTTCCCGCTCACCTGATGGGACTGGGGTAGGCGAAGCTTTGGTGGGCTTCTCCTGGTCTCCACGGACTGGGTGGTTATATGTGGGACCTGTCTGCCCCCTTGATTCCCTCCTCCCCACCAGGGGGCTGGACGAGGACAACCACTCCCTCCTCTCATGCCAGCTGAGCAGTGAGCACCCGGAGGCCCATCGTGGCCAGGAAGCCAGATCCCACCAGCTTGTGCCCCACACATACCCATGCCTCCAGCCAAGCCAGGTGCCCCAGCCCTGCACCTCTGTTGTTGCTGGCCCTTCTCCTGAGCTGCCCCCCATCTCCTGTCACTGCCTGTCACGATCCTGTCACTCACTGAAGAGACGTTCTTTTATCTGTCCCCTTATAAAACTCTTTCATCTCTCTTCTGGTACCCACTGAGCCTCCCCTTGTATTGTTAGTTGGATAGATGACAGACTTCTCTCCCTCCCTGGACTGAAAACTCCTTGAAGAAGGGACAGTGTCTCCCTCAAAGTCTCATCTCACATCTCCCTGCAGTTTCTGTTAGGCACAATGCCTCGTATACAGAAGGTGCTCAGTAAATGGTTATTGATCAAAGAAAGGAAGAAAGGGAAGGAGAGGGTGGAAAGAAAGAAGGGAGCAGAACCCTCCTATTTTCTTAGTGACCATGTTGGGTCCAGCTTATACCTTCAGGCCATCTGTCCCCTGGGGGCAGAGACGATGTAGGAAGGTGGGGTGTTAGCCACCCTTCTACCCTCTCACCAAAAGCCATCGTTGCATTTTTGCAGTTGCACGTGCCAGATGGGGTATCCTCACACCCAAACAGATGCAGGAATGAACACCCATAGAATCTCCAAGGAGCATCATCAGGAACCCAGTGTGTTAACAGTGGCTGTAAATGGTGTGAGGGCCATGGGCATTCTTAGATGTGGGGGAGGAGGTAGAGCCAGGGTTATCTGACCTCAGGGCAGTTTAGCACAGGAGGACTTTCTATGGGCCATGGCTTGTGCTGGGAGCTCAGGCGGGCCAGGCAAGGGAGGCGTGTGGAGGCCGGGATGAGGGAACTCAGAGGGAGGAAGGCAGTGACGCAGGTCACCCAGCTTCCCTGGCCTGCAGGACCCAGACTGGGGGTAGGGTGGAGGGGGGCTTCCAGGGACTGCCCCTCTGTGCCTAACTCCAGCCTGGTGCTTAGGGCCTCTCCCAGACAGGGCATCTGGGTCTTCAAGGCCAGTGCCTACCTCCAGTTAGCTGTCCCCACAAAGATGGTGATGGGGGGTGGTATAAGTATCTTATTTAAATTTCCTCTTCCCTGACTGTCAGGAAGTTCCTGTCATCCCATTTCCCTCCAGCTTCAGTGGAGTTGCCTGGGCAGCAGGTTGGGATGGGCCAGGGAGATCTGATTCCCTCACCTGATCCCCTCCTCAAGGGTCCCTGGGATGAGGCCACACTCCACTTGCTTTTCCTACCCAGGTACTCTGGGGACTCCTGGGGGAAGCCACACACAGCCAGGCCTCCCCGGCCTGTGTCTCATTCATCAGGCTCACAGGGGCAGCCCCATCTGTCTTTATCTTTCCCTGGGTCAAGAGAGAATTGCTGGAGTCAGGCTGAGGGGAGGCTGGGGTGGAGGCCCCCCAGCCCTCAGTGGCTCCTGGAGGCCCCGGCTTTGTGCGCAGGAGTTGGAAGGGAATGGACTTTTTGTCTGGCCCTCTATAGTGACAGAGCTGGCCCTTGCTCCTGTCTTGGCCTGAGGCTCTAAGCGGCAGCCCCTTTCCCACACAAGTTGTGCGACAGCCAAGGCTCTGCACGCCCCCCTTGCGCCCCCCACCGTGAGAGGCCGAGAGGCATTCTTAACATTCTTTCCAGAGAAAAGGGGTGAAACGTCTGAATTTGGGGGTCACCACGTTATACAAATTGCAATCTAATCGTTTTTACAAGAACACACTTGCAGTAAGAAAAGGAACCCGGAGGAGGGGCTGAGGAGACAAACAGTTTGTTTTGTCCCCCTTCCCCCCAAAGTTTGGGGCTATTGTTGAGCTCATCTTGCTTCCTCCACCAGAGCAGTTGAGCTGGAGTTTTCTAGTTAAATTGGTCCTGTGGTGGGGGCCACGAAGGGCCCACGGTGCCATTTCTGTTTGTTTTCCCAAATCAAAGCCCCAGCGGGGCTCCTATGGCACCGCTGGGCTGCTATTTGAAGAGACGGGCCATTTCCCAGAGCCTGGTGTGTCAGTTTATGCTCTGAACTTAACCTCACAGGCACTGCACAACAGAGCCTCGAGGGTCCCATGCCCAGAGGCAAAAGAAACTGTATCTTTTTATTGGCCCATTTAAAGTGTGTGTGGCCCTTTCAGAGAATCAGAGGACTAACATGGCAGAAGCTCCTCAGGCCCCGGCCAGGCTGGGCTGGCAGACAGGGGGCTTTGGGGACTTGTCCTGGTCTCCAGGGGCTGGTGCTCGCTCGGCCTTTGGGTCTCCCCAGAGGGTAGAGTTCTGTGTTTCTTATTGCACACACTGGCATGACACTTCCCAGCGGTGGCTCAGATGCCCCCCTGCCTGGGCAGGGGCCCAGGGTGGCAACTTGGTCTGGGTGTGGCCCTTCTTCTGCCGACCCTCAGTCCATGGGTGCCCAGCTCTCCTTCCTTCTGAGCCCTGGGACCAGGGGTGGGCAGGTAGAGCCATGCTGGGCTTCACGCCCCCCAATCTCCACTGCCTTTCATCTTCTATTTCAAACAGACAAACATGAAATTACTTCCACAGATTAAAGGGGAGAGCTCCTCAGTCATTCCTGAAGGCCTCACTAATGGAGGGGGCAGGGCCCCTAAATCTGGAAGGAGGGAGAACTGTGGAGCAAAATAGCCCTGACCCAGTGGACGAGACAGACAGAAAGAATATGACCCCAGGCCCTCTCAGGGCGCTGGCTTGCCCAGGGGTGGTGAATCATGGCTGGCGGCCCATCTGGAAAGGTGGGCTTTCTTGGGAGCTGAGGTTAGTGAGCTCTAGGAGATGCTGATCTGGGGAGAAGGCTTTCTGTCTGATCCCTCAGCACACAGAGGAAGAAGCGCTTCTCTTGGAAGGAGGCTGGGGACACGGGTGCTGACTTAAGGCTTACCCCCCGCCCCCCACCCTGACTGGAGAACAACAGTGCTCTCGCTGGGGGGTCACCGCACTGCCCAGGACTCGTGGGCAGAGTTGGGCAGAAAAGAACCCACAGCCTCCTCCTTTACTCCTTCAGGGAAGATGGCGGCTCCACTGAGGAGAAGGGAGGTTGAGGGTCAGAGAGTCTGTGTGAGGTAGGACTGGAGCTAAGGTCCACATTCACACATGTGGCTGGTGGCCTCGTCTGCCTCAGGCTCTCTGGTGAAACCTGCCTGGGCCGAAGCTGGGCTGGTGAGACCACAAAGTCCTCCCTAACCTGTGCCGGGGCCTCTCACCTGGGTGTCCCTGTGAAGTGTCCACAGCCCAGTTTCTCCCGTCACGTCACGGGGGAGAGCCCAGCATCTCTTGGGTGAAGCTGAGGAATTTGGCCTGGAGCATGTCCCCTTCTTCATTCCCCCCAGTCATTCTGCAGAAACTCACCGCTTCTACCCGTCCCCTAGCCACAGGAGTTAGCGGGTACACTTGATGTTGAGGGGTAGTTGCTAGGGCCAGGAGGCCCCCCTACGTGGTTGCTAGGGGTCTGGCATTGGGGCGAGGGGTCTGCCCACTGCCGCGGTCACGGAGGGAATTACACAGTCACAAAGAAATTGTTCTTCTCGGTAATCTGCTCTCGGCCACCGGGAGGGGCAAGGGTGGGGGCAGCAAGCTGGAGCCCAGCAGGCTGGTGGCTGTGATCACAGAGGCGTGCTAGCCCCGGGCCGGGGGCCAGCCGGGCCAGGAACACCAGGGACCAGCCTGCTAAGCTGCTTTCTCAGCGATTTCTCTCCCCAGACACAAAGGTGTTTACTTGTTTTAACATCTCCTGGGACTCCCCTTCTCCCTTTGTGTGGTCTTTATCCCCAGTGAGGTTTGAGCCCCAGATTACAGGCAGGAATTAAGGCATTGGACTCAGGCAGCGCAGAACCGCATGACCTGCGGGATCAAGGCGTATAAAGTAACCAAGTGTGTGTGTGTGAGGGGGGCCGACCCCTTCAGCACGGCCCATTCATCGTCCCGAGGAGGAGTGGCTGGGCGACAGGCAGCCAGCGTGCAGGTGTGATGGAGGGGCTGCTGGTGGCTGACTGAGGCCTTCAGCTGGGGGAGAGGCAGGGACTGGGAAGCGGGGAGAGGGGTGGGAGTCTAGGGCATCTCCTCCTTTGGCCTCCCTCCTAAGGGAATCTAATTCTAGCTCAGGAAGGAGAGCTGCATTTCCCCAGGAACTGATGCCATTTGAAGGTTAAGAGAATGTGTGTGGGCCAGGGTGGGACAAGCGCTCATCCTCTGCCCTGCCTCTCTTCCCAGCGGACAGCTGATGACGCACCTGGGCGGTGACTTTCCCCCAGGGGCGGGGGTGCTGGACGTCATGTACGAGTCCCCTTCCACACTCCTGTCCTGTGGTTACGACACCTACGTTCGCTACTGGGACCTCCGAGCCAGTGTCCGGTGAGTGTGCCGGGCAGCAGGACAGGTGGTGAGAACCCCATGCCAGTCCTGGCCCTCCCTCCAGTCCTGGCGGGCCCAAAGGAGAGGGACGGAAACTCTGTATCAGGGGCTGGTAGAGAGCAGCTGACAAGGTCAGATCAAGCTTTAGACTCCCCACCTTGGCGGCCCTGGTCCTGTGACCCAGGAGACCACAGCCACGAGGCCCTGCTAAGAGCCTCCTTGGGAGCCATCAGGGTGCTGTCCCTCAGCATTCTGTCCCAGCTTTCTCGAGGCCTTTCTTGCCCCTTAAGTCTGGTGACACACAGCAACCATGTGATGCGCAAACGAGGCATAAACCTGCCTGGGGCCAGGGACTTGCTGAGAAAGAGATCTTTACTGAGGAGGCTTTCCCCCATTAAGTCTGCTTTTAAAGGAATTTGGTGATTCGGCATCTCTTTCTCCCAGCCAGAGTGGCTCCCTAAGGCCTCTGGGGAAGCTGGGGTGGAGGTGGAGGGCACCCCCAAACCTCCCCCTGCATCACCTCCTCCCGGACAGGAAGTGTGTCATGGAGTGGGAAGAGCCCCACGACAGCACGCTGTACTGCCTGCAGACGGACGGGAACCACCTGCTGGCCACTGGCTCCTCCTACTACGGTGTGGTGCGACTGTGGGACCGGCGCCAAAGGGCCTGCCTACACGTAAGCGTCCTGCCCACCGCAGGCCTCCTGGCTGCCAGGACTTGTTACTGGGGGCTGTGCTGGGAGCGGGTGTGCCTGGAGGGGGTGGGAGGAAGCCTACAGTGGCCCCTGTCCCCTGGCATTAGGCCTGGGAATCCTGGGTTTGGGCTCCCCCTGCTCCCGGTGGGGACGCTCTGGCCACTCCTGTCCCTCCCGTGCAGGCCTTCCCTCTCACGCCGACGCCCCTCAGCAGTCCTGTGTACTGCCTGCGCTTCACCACCAGGCACCTCTACGCTGCGCTGTCTTACCACCTCCATGGCCTGGACTTCCAAACGCCGTGACAGGGCCACCCCAGCCTGTGGGCCAGAGAAGCCAGCTACTCAGGGACCTCTGCTGTCTGCAGGGTGCAGTGATACCTCCTCCCCGGCCCCGCCTGTGTTCCTTGACCTGTGACCATGGTACTCAGGCACTAAAGGCTGCTGACTCCTGGGCACTGGGGTTACCCAGGGGTGCAGTCCCTCTCAGGAGCCAGGTGGAAGGAAGGGACCTGCTGCTGCTCAGCTGAGCTTAGCCGGGCCTCGCTTCCCTGTTGGCCAGAGCAGGGATCTGGCCGGGGGAGAGAGGCCCACCCCTTCTCAGAGCCGGGCCAGCTCACCACAGGAGTGAGGTGAGGTGCTCCAGCTTTCCCAGTTGGGCCCTTCCTGGGCCCCTTCCCTGGAAGGAGAGGGGAGGCTGCCAATACCCTGTGACACCAGCCTCCACCTCAGTCAGACCCCACCTTTGACCAAGCTCTAGGGCTGGGGACTCATTCCTGGGGTACTGTGTGGCCTGGTCTTGCTTTGAAACCAAGAAAGGACAAAGGGAACCCTGAAATTTTGAATGAGTTCTGAGCCAGCCCAACCTCAGGCTAGCTGTGGAGACATGCTAAAATGTTCATTTTGTAGAAATAAAGCTTGATTGTTCACAGATCTGGTCCCTCCCTGGCTGGCAAGACCCCAGGGAGAAGGAACAACAGATTTAAACTTGGGGTTGGGCATGCTAGGGAAGGGTAAGATCTCGTGGCTCAGTGTCTCAAAGAACAAACGTTTCTTTTCTTCAGGAAAACCTCTTCATTACCCCCTCCACCCCCTTGGCCCTGGTGGTAGGGTGGGTGTCGTCTGTGGGGTATGGAGGGGGACTGTGGAAAGGCTCCTGGCTGCTATCCGCCTGCAGTGACCTCCTTCACCCTACTCCAGCGCTCCACAGTGCTGCAACCCTTAGGCTGGCTTTACACCCACAGCATCTTAATATCCTGGGCTGTTTCCAGGTTTTCTGCAGTTTAAAATCTTCTTCCTCACTCACCCTTCACTTAGGGTCTACAAGGTAAGACAAGGTAAGGTAGCACAGGGACCCTTCCAGCCTGGTTTTCCTCTGAGTTTATGCAAACAGGTTGGGGAAGATGCCCTGTCCTGCTGGGGTAAGGGCTCCCTGATCCTCTTCTCCATCTAAGACCCATACCTCCCTTTATGTGGAAGGTTCTATATTGAAGGTCCCTAGGCTAGAGGAGAAGGAAATGTCATCACCAGCACCCTCCCTGGGGGCAGAAGCATCAGAGGTGGACAAGAGGGCAGTGCACCCACAGTGACTCAGAATTATTTTACTCAGGAGAGAAGACCACGACTCAGGGGCTAGGGGTGCCCTGAGGCCCAGTTCTTACAGAGCCTGGACAGCTCCTGGGAGAAAAGAGGCTGCCCCTGTGCCGGAAAGGCCCAAGGCTTGACGTCTCAGAGGCCTCTACAGGAAGAGCCTCACCCACACTCAGCGCTGGAAGTGCAGGCCTCAGGGGTCCGCTACTGAGTCTTGCAGTCCCCGTCACTGCTGTGTGCTGTCTTTACCTTCTTCAGCTCCTTCTGCAGGTTTGACTCAGCTACTAGGACCTCCTTTGGCTTTTGGTACTGTGGATGGAGCCAAGGAGAGGACATGATTCAGTCACATCACCCCTCTCTACGCACACGCGCACACACACTCTCTCCCCCTCCCCCTCCCCCCCTCCCTCTCCTTCTCCCTCCCTTTCTCCCTCCCTCTCTCCCTCCCTCTCTCCCCCTCCCTCTCTCCCCCCTCTCCCTCCCCCTCCTTCTCCCTCTTTCTCCCTCTCCCTCCCTCTCCTTCTCCCTCTTTCTCGCTCTCCCTCCCTCTCCTTCTCCCTCCCTCTCTCCCTCCCCCTTTCTCCCTCCCTCCCCCTTTCTCCCTCCCTCCCTCTCCTTCTCCCTCTTCCTCCCTCTCCCTCCCTCTCCTTCTCCCCCCCTCTCTCTCCCCCTTCTACCCCCTTTATTCAAAGATGAAGAAATTGAGGCCTACAAGGTTGAATGACTTGCTGAAGGTCACACGGCTGGGTAGGCCTTTGGACCATCTAGAACCCCAGTTCTGTGGATTCTACCCCTCCCCATCACCCTCTATCCTCTTTCAGCTATGATTTTAAAATCAGCCTCCTCCTGAGCCCTCACCGGCTCACACCATGCTGAGGCAGACAGGCCTGTTCTCTAGCAAGCACACCCCAGGAGTAGCTGGGGCTGGAACTGAGGACTCCAGTAGGATGGGAACTGGGCAGGGGAAGAAGGAGCCTTTCCCTGACATAGTGGCCAAGAAGTCTGAATGACTCTTACGGAGATGATGAGGGTGCAGTTGGCATGAGCGAAGCTCAGCGAGGAATCATCCAGAGGTAGCTGATACCTGTCTAGGTCAGGTATTGAGAACTTCTTGTAGTACCTGTGGGGACAAGAAGAGGCCATGAGAACACCCAACAAAGTGACCCCAACAGCTGGGCATCAGGCCCTCTGACGCCAAACTTCTATACAATTCTCCCCACACAGCCAAAGAGGAAGAAGGGAAGCCAGTTAGAACACCAGTACTTTAGAGCTTAGTGGTCCTGGAAGAAAAAGAAAAGGCCTTATGGCCAGTCCAGCAATGGAACAGGGCCAGTCATAATTCCTTGATTAGACCAGGGGTCAGACTGACTCATACTTCAAGCTCAGTCCTCCCAAAGACACGTGGAAGAAGCCTCCTGGAATACACAATTGGCTCAGGCGAGCCCTACCTCCTCAGCACCCGAAGAAAATGGGATATGTGTGCTAACAAGAAACAGAATAAGGAAATCTAGGGCTGTCCTTGAAAGCTAGGGACTGACAGTTGGCACTTACATGGCACTTTACTGAGGACCTCAGCTACCTTTTCCTCCTTTGGGGGTCTTTGAAGGCCTTGTTAGCCTGACTCTACTTGTAGGCCAGAGAGGGGAGTACATCCACAAGGAGAAATATCCCTAAGAGAACAAGCCATGTGACTCATCAAGGAAGCTGGATCTCTGGGGCTCTGGACTACTTTGCTGGCCCTGAGACCCTACTCCTCCATTTTCACATACCACACTCGGTCTCCCTCATTGGCAGGTGACAGTCCAGAGATTAATGACCCCTTTTAGTAGAAAAACAAAACAACCCTGGGACTTCCCTGGCAGTCCAGTGGTTATACTGCTCGCTTCCGCTACAGGGGGCAAGGGTTTGATCCCTGGTCAGGAGACTAAGATCCCCACATGCCGCGCGGCACAGCCAAAAAACTAAAAAAACAAAACAAAACAAACCCAGATAGCAACATCCAACCCATAATGTCTGTAATTTGACCTCCTCTGCCAAAGAGGAAACTCGGGCTCAGAGAGGTGAATATCTCACCTGGCTTCACAGCCAGTTGTCAGTAGAGTCAGGATTAAAGTCCCCTGATCCTGGTCTGGTGCTTATTACACTGGAGCACAAGCAGTGGCCTCCTCACCTCTAGCAGTGGGACTGTTTGGCATTTTCCTTGGTGGAAGTATGACCTAGGCTCTGGCCAGTGGCTACCAGACCTATCACCTGGGCATGGCATCACTGCTGCTGCAAGGGTATGTGGCTGGGCAGGGAAACGCTGCAGACAGGTACAGACAAACTCAAGTGAGGGGCCTGGAGAGGACAGGGCTTTTAATATGTCAGAGGGGCCTGGTCGTTGTGGCAGGTACCCCCAGTCCACTTCAAAAGCCCTGATGCCCTGGGGACTCAGGAGAGTTGACATCAATGCAAGCACTTCTGCCCTGCTCTCCCTGCCCAAATCCCTCAGTTTAGTGAAGGCTCTCAGGGCCCCTATCCTCCAGGTTCCTCACTCCCCGCCAAGGTGCTGGGACCCGTGGCAGGAAAAGAATGTTTACTTAAAGGCTGACAGTTCAAAAGGAGTGGGGGCTGGGGGATCCTAATGGCACCACAAGTTTGCTTTATTTTCCAAACTCTGCCCCAGGGAAAGGTGATCCATCTGCCTACAAACCGGGGTGGAATGTCGGCTTCATCCTCTTCCTAGCCAGCCCAGGCTGAGGGCTCTTTCTGGGGCCTCTGGTCTGGCCAGCAAAGGTGGCAGACACTGATAATAGGGAGGGAGTCAAAGGTTAAACAGCAGAGATTAGATGAACACAAAGGCTTGTTAGGAAGTGTTAACATCTTCCCTGCAAATATACACAAGAAGCAGAACCGGGAGAGAAGCAGCCGGGCACACACAGCTCAGCCAAACCCAGGGGGCCTGTGTAAGCCCTTGCTGCGCAGAACGTGGGGACATCCTTTCTGCCTACCTGGCTGTGTGCTGGGGAGGGGGGACAGGGACACACCCGTGTACTCTCAGAGGGGCACCGTCAAGGCACATTCCCCAGGCGGGGTAGTAGGACTGGAGAAAGAGTCCCAGGGCTTGGTCTCAACAGCAATGACAAGATCAAAGGGAACTTGAGTTGCATGACTTACCCCAGCTTCCCTGTTCTACTCCCATCACCTCTCACGAGGTGGGGGGATGGAGGCAGAGTAGGTCTGGAGGCTCAGCTCTGTTATGAGTATTCTAATGGATTTAGTTTATTGGCTGAGGTTAAACCATTTTCCTCAGGGGCTTCTGATGGGCAGTCTTCAAGGGAGTATGGGGCATCTGCTTTCTCTCCTCAGGGAGCAGCCCACACTCCCTTATCTCCAACCCTGGCCTTGGGGTTTGCCCTGAGAAGAACCATGCTTCACTTTCTCACCAGCACCTGGACTGGAGAGGGACCCACTGTGCTTCTGGAAAAGTCCAAATGCGCAGCCTCAGGCAGCCCTAGGTAGGCAGCAACCATTTCTTAGGCGTCAGCTGTGTCCCAGACCTTGAACTATGAGCTGGGGATTTAAGGACGAAGAAGAAACAGGCCATATCGCTGAACGAGGAGACCCTGTGTTTCTGCTGAAAGCTAAGCCTTTATAGTGTGGTGGTTCCTGGACTTTTCGCTGATGCTCAACAACCCCCATTCTCACCTGCCTTCACTGTCCTTGGTCTCAGCCACACAGTGAAAGGTGACATTTATGAATGCTAAATCTGTGCCAGGCCGTGTTCAACATACACTGAATCCTCAAAACAGCCCTCTCGGGTTGGTTGCTTCTGTTATCCTCTTTTACAGAAGAGTAAACTGAGGCACAGGAAAGTTAGGTATCTTGCCCAAGTCATAAAACTGGTAAAGGGAGATACCCTTATTACAGTGATAATCCCCCCAATCTCCTGACCCCCCCGCCATCGCTCTACATTCCCACCTCAGAGTAACAGACCACCTAGTCTAGGTTCCCTGCGTCTGTCCAAGGGTGGGGCAGATATGGGGGGTGGTCACCCCCAGAACCCTGCCACCCTGCAGGTCTCCTGGACACTCCCTCTAACACAGAGTGGGCTTCCTTTCTGAATGTAAAAGTGTCCAAAAGATGTATGTGGAAGCAAAGGCTCTCAGGAGGACTCCCTGGCCCTGTCCTGTGACTCTGGACAGGCCACTTAACTTCTGGGCCTCAGTTTCTTCCTCCAAATTCCTTTCTAAAAAAGGAGCTGCCCTAGATGAACTTTAAGTTGCTGTCAAAGGGACTGGAACAGGCCAACTCTGTACCTCTCTCAAACTCTGCCAAAAGGACAGCTCCTTCACTTTGGCTATTTCAGAAATGATCCACTGCACCCTATCACTTTCTCTCTGCTGTCTCCCCTTCCCAATTCCCAGTCCTTTCCCAACCCATTCTCCCTTTTAGTGCACCGAGAAAGGGCACAAGAAGCCAGGCCTTTAGAGAGAGACTCTGGAGGAGGCTGAAAGTAGAAGCAGGATGGCTGTGGAGTCACATGGGCCACGCCCCACACACCTCCAGTGGGTGCTCTGCACACCTGCACACAGGCTTGGCCAGAGTGGTCCAGAGAAGCCTCTAGCCAGTCCGTCCCTTAATCA
Organism: Phocoena phocoena; assembly: GCF_963924675.1. Taxonomy (NCBI): domain Eukaryota; kingdom Metazoa; phylum Chordata; class Mammalia; order Artiodactyla; family Phocoenidae; genus Phocoena; species Phocoena phocoena. Next base: position 26,860,645 of record NC_089234.1, read on the forward strand.
GTCGGCAAATCTCCCCTTCTTTCTTAAACATCAACACTCCAGGCTAACTGATCACCCCTGCCTACAGGAGCCCCTCGTAGAGAGTCACAGCACACATTCACATACTAAAGGCACTCAGAAGTCCTACCAAAGTGAGTTTCCTAAAGCTATCTGGCCACAGAATCCTCTTTTCTAGAGATGCCTATTAACACTCCCACAGTGTTAGTATTACCGATGTCAAATCAGCCAAGCTCTCCTCAGGTTCTAATTTTCAAAGAATTGTTGAGGGCCTGCTTCAGGCCGGGCATGGGGCTGAGTGTTTGTACATATACGATTTCATAATTCCCCAAACAGTCTGTGACGTACGTATGAGTATTCTCCTATGATATATGAGGAACCCTTGCCCCAAATGCTATGGGTAATACGTGGCAGAGGCCAGATTCAAGCGGACATCTTCCTACTCCACATCCTAGCTCATTCCACTTATAGCTGCCAGCTTCTAGGCTGAGGCTAGGAACCTTCTTTCTGCACAAACACTCTTACTGGGAATAGATGGTGCCACAATGGGATCCTGGGAAAGCACTTTCTTCCTTCCCTGATTCATCCCTTGCTATTACCTGGGGCCAAGGACATAATACACTGGAATCAATTCCTTCAAGAGAAATGGCCAACCCAGTTATTCAGAGACAAGGCAGGTATAGACAAAGGAACTCTGGCTTTTACTGGTAACCATAATCCAGAATATCAGAACCGGGGCAGGCATGGAACCTCCAGGTGAAGGAAGTCAAATCAGAAAAGCCACAGTGTGATGGAAACTGAAGAGGCCTGGGCACTGAAACCATCACTAACTATCCCTTCAGTTAGTCAGTTCATCATGCTGACTTTATAGATAATCATTCATATATAGCACAAGAATAAAAATACATACCCTGTCCACCACTGGATGATGATGTGATGATCAGAAAACAGATTTTTAAAGTATCTTGAAAAAGCTAAACACTGCTCAAAGGAATAGCTATTGAGTTCTGTATATTGCGGGGTAGTAAAGGTATAGGACATCTTCTACTCCAGGGAGAAGATAAAAATGCCACTAGGCTCAGAAGAGCCTGTTAGGGGTTTAGCAGCCTCTCTCACCTTCCTCCCAGCAGAGGATCCTGAGGAAGGCTGTGCTGAGCCAGGCTGGGCCGCTGAACCTGAGATCTCATTGTAGGCTCTGAAGTGGGCACTCACATACTCCTCTCCCCTCTTTGGGAATCCAATCCCGGTCCTGCTCACTCTGGGGCACTACTCCCATCCCATCTGGCCTCACCCATCAATTCAAAAATGTCTCCCCCTGCCTTGGGCGCCGGAGTGGGCCTCTGGCCACGGAGCGCCTGGCCAAGAGCGCCACCTATGGCTGAATACGCACAGGAGATGGGACCCAGAGGATCTCCCTGCAGATGAATTTTTGGTGAGCTAGCTAGCCTCTCTTTTCTCACTCCCTGGTAATCACATTTCTGCTGGGTATCTGTATTCGACAGTGACCTCTGGGGGACAAAAGGGAGGCAGCAGCCAGCTGCACAAACTGCTGGGCTGCAGATTCAAGTGCTATCAGAAGCACTTTTGTTCCTAATTTGGGCCCAGGGCCTCTTACGCCAGGGAATGTTTGCTGAAGCACGGAGTTTGTTTTCCTAACGGCAATTTCTCTGTTGTCTGAAATTGCTAAATTCCACTTTAGGCACTGACTCCTGTTAATGATGAGAACAATAACAGGAATAAACTGCCTTTTATCTGAGGGCTTCAAAGTGCTTTATAAATGCAAATCCTTATTATTATGACTTTGTATTTATAGACAAGGCCCACTTCAGGGGCTGCTGGCTGCGTGTACAGCAATAATCCTGAAATTAATTCATCTCTACCCCTTCCCCACCACTTAACCCTGCCAAAGTGAGAGAGTGTGGGGGTCATAGAGGAGGGCAGAACCCAGGGCTGCACCAGGGGAGCCTGGGAGGCACGGACCTTGAGGGAGATGGGACGGGAGGCTGGCACCACACCACCTGAGAAGATGGGCAAATAGCTGGGTCCTCCTTACTGCTTGTAAACCAGTGGACGGATGGGGACACCTCTGGCCTAAGCTTAGCACCCCATGAGACATGTTGGGTGGCTTCAGTCTGTGGACCAGTAACCCATAAAGCCTCCCATCTCAATGCCCCAAATCTATTTCATGGGAGTTGGTCCTATTCTGCAATCCCCGACTCAGGTCACAACCGAGTCATCACAGGGCTCTTCTCTTCTCCTGTGATCAGTCAGAGCTCCAGGAACCCAAACGAGATCAATGCATTTCCAAGATGATCAGCCCAGAAGCAGCCCTGCCAGGATTAGATCTCCACTTTGGTCACCTTCTGTCCCCTCAACCCCACATTTTGCCTTCCCCTAGCAGACTATGAGAAGAGGAGCAAAAGGAAGTCTAGTAACCCCTTTGAAACATAATGCAAGAGACTTCATGCAAGAGACTTCCAAGAGGCCAAAGCACCAGCTCACTGTCCCTCAGTTCAGGGAGGGATAGGTTTGCTGCTCCCAGACCAGTACTTTAAAGTTCGATAACTGCCACCTCAGACAGGTGCACCTTCCAGGCCATGGCTCCCTGCCAGCTCTAACAGTGATGTTACCAGGCCAAGTTCATCATGGACTGGATCCAGCCAGAGGTCAAGGCACAATAACCTTACAGCAGAACCACTTAAGATCACAAGGCAATGGCCGGGTGATTCCCTCAACCTCTCATTCATCCAACAAATATTTACTGAGCCCCAGTCTGTGCCAAGTACTGGGCCAGATACTCATTGTTCAAATTTCCCTGCCCCAGTGGAACTGATTACAATATTCAAGCTGGTCCTGCAGAGAGAAAGCCCGTCAGTTTTTAGCACCTACTACAGGGCTTTAGTGAAGCCCTCCTACCTCCCTCAGAGCTGGACAGCAGGCTTCTCTGCCCTCTGAGGTGGGGAGCCATCTGAGCCCTAACCTCAGGTCAAACCCCACCCCCACCTCGCTCATACACGAGCAGGCAGGTGCCCACCATGCCACTTACTTTTTGTTCGTTGTTCTGACGACAACACAGCGCTCCTTCTGGTCCACACAGACACTGTAGACATCCTTAGGGTACGAGAGGTTTCGAATTCGCCACTGGAAACTCATCTTGGTGTCCTTGCGCATGAAGATGGGCTGCAGAAGGCAAAGCCAACTTGAGGACTATTCTTGGAGGGGGGTGGGAAAGGATGGCTCCACCCTCCACAAAGCTCTATCAAGGGGCACAATGGGAGACCCTCAGCTCTTCCCTACAGCTCCCCTCTGATACTGCCATTGCTGTGACATTCTAGGCCTGGAGCCCTCGCCCTGGGATGACTAAGCCAAAACCCTTTGGGTACTCATTCAAGCAAACATTTCTAGAGCACTGTGTCCAGGTGGGTACACTGGAGATGAGGAGGTGAACAAGACATGGCGCCTGCCCCCGAGGGCCAGCAGCCCACTCCCCCAGCCTCCCCAAGACACCTGACAGACAGACATACATTGGAATTGCTTTCCGTGATGAGTTCAGGCCCCAGGCTCCCTGCTCCTGGGAGTGCTGGCTCTCCCACCTCAATCTGCCACTGGCCCAAGGCGCCCAGGGCACTCTTCACACGCCACTTCCTCACTGAGGAGAGAAGGAAGCAGTGGGATTATAGGGAAGAAAGGTACTCTGCTTCTTTCTGCTGAATCATCAATATCACATTAGGTAACTGGAACAGGATAAAAGTGGGAGCTACAGGCTTTTACACTGGCTTTATCCATCTGAGCAGGGACCTCACAACCTCTGAAATCTCAGGAGAGTATTTCAATATTAGACAACTTGTAAAGCCCATATCATGGGTGCCCAGACAAAAGGAATTAGTACAAAGCTCTGAAAGGCACCAAGTGGAGTTTAGAAAACCCCAGGTGTGACTTCATGCAAAGGGAAGATGTGAATGTTAGGAAAAGGGTAGCTACCAGTAACAGGGAAAATGTGGATCCCCAAAAATGTGACATGCACTTTTCCCTCTAAAAATGGGCAGAGGAAAAATGAATTAAGAGGGTAAAAGCTGACAGGCAGCTTTGTCTCATGATTCAGGAAGTCCAAATATACAAATTCACTCATCTCAGGTGCACATGGCTTAAAAGTCCCAGAGTTGTATTTACAGGAAATTTTAGGCACACACCATATTTTAAATGCATTATTTATAAAAGATCTAATGTACATTTTTTGTAGAGTGGAATCATCCTTTTATAATGCAAATAATCATCTCTATTTTACAACCCAGATGTTTGCATAAGATTTTTTTTTTTCAATTAAGCCACATACTTTATGGAAATTCTAAGTGAAAAGACTAATTCAGTAGACACTAACTGAAAGCCCCTGCTGGGATGCTCAGGAACCCTGCTCAGCCCTGTCACAGTGACTGCTGTCAGCACGCCCATGGCCACAGGGGGCTTTCCCGAGTGCGACCCCTCTGTTCCTTCCCTGCCCGCAGCAATGGGGGTCTTCCAGGTGGCAGTCCCAGCGTTGCTCCAGGCCAGCAGCCTTCCTGAAGCTGCTGTGAGGAGCTAAACAACTCAGAAACTGCCTGGCGTCCTGTCGCAGTTGCTCCTTTTTCTGGGCCGGGGGGGTGAGAGCTGCAATGTGATTCTCAGGACGGGTTTCTTTGAGACCTTCTGGGCAGCTGTGCCAAACCCAGACACCCTCACTGCTCTAAGTAAGGCGCACAAGCTGAACACAAAAGTATGCTGCACAATTCGAATTTTCCCTTTAATACGTGCTTTTATAAGGTCTGGTGCCTTCTGCAGTGTGATTGTATTACGTCTCAGGGCCAAAAACTCTCCCTAGAAACACATTTCCAAGTTTACAATGCAAATAAATAAGGAAGGGTAAAACTTGGAAATATACTTTAAAGGCAACTTTTTTCTTTTTCTCACAAATACTTCTTCTCTCTTAAGTGAATGGACTGTGACCAGAAGTATATCCAAATCTATTCATGTAATACTTTGCTTAACTGGAAGCCAGCCTTCTGGGTTGCAGTGTTCACAGTTGCAAATTCAGAAGCGACAAATGCCTCTAAGTGGTGGTTTCCTGTGACAAGACCCATGTATCTCACTCTTTATTGTAGGAAAGATCACTCCCAGATTCTCAGACATGTATAAAATGCTATGTGTAGAATAAGGCAGGAAATTAATTTTTTCCCAGGCATACTGACAACAGCATGACGGGACAGCTCACATCAAGGGCAGCGACAGAACTAAAAAGGATGTGGGACCATTTGGTGTGAGGACAAACAAACATCCTTAGACCCTAACAGAATCACGATATAATAGAACACAGTCATCACAGAGTTTAAAGGTGGAGGTTCCTTTAGAAAGCATCTAGTCCAATACCTGTATTTTTCAAAGGGGAAACAGCACTTCTTCCCTGCCTGCTCTCCTTCAACCCTTGCCACCACTCTTCAGGGGAGAGTATGAAGAATTACCAAGGCTCAGAAAGATACACTAACTTGCAAAAAACACAGCTAAAATTCAGGTCTCCTAACTTCAAGACCAGAATTTGAATCATTAGTAAAAGGCTAACTTGTATTCTATAAACATTCAATAAGCATACATGATATTTTAAAAGGTTCACTTAAAAAAAATGAAGCTCTATTTCTTTTTTATATTTTAGCATTTAAAGGAAAAGCTTCAATTATTAGAAAATGTGTTGATAAGTTATGAAAACCTAACTATCTGGGGCGTGATAAGTGAGGCGTCCTGTAATCATGGACCCTGTTAAGTCATGTGTCCTGAGGCACGATGCCAGTGTGGCCAGGAGAGGCAATTCCGATACCAGGATTTCCTGTCTACTCTTTTATCCATGGAATACTGGGTTTGGAACAGAAACCTTCCCAAGGAGTACCCTAAGGAGGAGGAAAGTCAACTACTGGTTTCCTTACTGCTGACCTTGAAAGCCACTCAGGTCACAGAAATTTGGACCCTTGGCTGTTCTGCCTTTTTTTTTTTTTTTTTTAACACCTTGGAATTAAATTCTTTGTTAGAGTATGAAGAAAGCCTCCGTATTCATTCCCTTGTGAGATAAGATCCAACAAATGAATCGGTGAAGTCCTTGTTATTTCTCCCATGGACGTGGGCATGAATGCACACATGCAAATACATTTTGTCTTGTCTTTCTTGTCCTGTCTTTGTTCCTGAACTCAAGGACAGCTCCTGCGGCAACAGAAGACTGTTTGCACCTGCTGTCACTCTGATTTGATTATATGTTAAACCCAAACTGGTGTGTGCAAGGCAGCTCCCTGGGACGCTGTCATATCTTCCCGGCTGAGCCAGGGCCAGTCCTTGGAAAGGAGACTTTCAATGACCCTGTAAAGGGTCTGATGGGGAATATATGAGGGAGGCAGCGCCTGGGGCCTTTTTCCTAAGTCAGCAGGAAGCAGGCTGATGTCCCAGACTGCTGAAAGGAGGCCCCATCTTTCAGGTGGGCTAGAAAGTGGAGGTCCTAAAAGGCCTCTTTCCCCAGAGCTCCAAGCCCTGGCCCACTTCCAATGTGGATAATTACATTCCCCTTTCCTAAGTACTCCCTGCAGCTTAAACTGGATGCAGGATTCTTCTTTTCTGCCCTAAAACACTGCAACATTGCTATGTGGCTATTAAACAGCTGCCGCGTCCCATCCCTGAGGAGGCTGAAGGGAATCGAGTGGGTCATTTATAAAGCCGGTGAAGTGCTTGGGGATGAAAGTGCTCAATATCCTCCAAATGCAGCCTGGGGTGGTTAGGCTGGCGGTCAAATACCAAAGCAGATTAAGCCGGTAATCCGAATGTAATCGCTGGGGGACGGCCTGCCCTTCAGCCTCTGCCCCCCTGGACATGCTGTGTTCTTCTAGGGCTGGTTTGATGTTCCGATCATTGTTATGGGGCCCTTCAGTTTTTTCCTCTATGAATACACATACAGCATTCACTGTGGGGGGTGGGAATGAATAGCACTGAGAGGGCAGAAAAAAATTATGACACTACTATGCTTATTAACACCGACCGAAGAGCTCCAACCCAGACAGATGCACTATCGGTAATTCTCTCTGTAAATTACTTTCTGGGTTTTTTGGACAGAAAACCAGTTTGGCCAATTATCCAATTTGTATAATTAGCTGAAAAAATGGAAACTATTCCCATTTACACCCACAAAAACCCCATCCATATTTTGCTTCAAAGAATGCACAAATGAAAGTCAGTTCAGGTCCTGGGATTATTTATACTTAAAAATGAAAAACAAACAGTATTTTGCAAGCTGGCAGAGGTAGGGTGGGGTGGTTGGAGACAGGTAAGAAAAGGATCAGCTGTTCAAAGGGCCCAGTGGTTTGAGTGGGGTGTTCCTTGCCGCCCATCTCTGTCCTGCTCCCTCCAGCCCCTACCCGGGTCATTCTGGGGAGAACAAGATTTAGTAAGAAAAGAAAACAGGATTAAATGACCTCAACTCCCAACAGGATGTTCTTGTGGATTAAAGCATGGGTTCTTCATCAGATAGACCTAGGCTTAAATCCTAGCTCTGTAACTAACCAGCTGTGTGATTCTGAGCAAGGTGCTTATCCTCTTGAAGCTTCCATTTTTCCCGACTGTTAAATGAAGACAGCAGTAACCTACCACACTGGGCTGTAATGTGGTTGGTTCGTGTAAACCACTTAGCATGGCGCCCAATAAAAGTTACGGTATTGCTATCATTAGGTAAACTTTAGTCAGACAACGTTCTCCTATGAACCTCCATTTCTACTTTTAAGAAAAAGGAGTTTGGAGGCCACTGTCTATTCTCCACCTGCCAAGAGGGAAAATGACAAGTTCATGTGGGATGCTACAAATGAAGGGACCTGGACTTTTTCTCATTTTAATTTCATGTCCAAGCACAACTAAGATGCCTTGGGTTTTATTTGTTTGTTTGTTTTTACAGCCACAGCCCCGACAGCTGTATTATTTGCTCTGTGTGGAGAAGAGAGGTGACGCTGGGGGCTGGGGGAGAAGAGCTGCCGCTAGTCCCCGGCCTGGTGACAGTGGTGGTCAGCCCACGTGACCTCTCCTTTCATAAGCTCACCCCTGTTAGGCATTCCAAGGCTGTCACCCCCTGGGAGCGCTATAAATTACAATGGTTTGTGAGGATATTACTACTGTACTGGTTTCCACCAAATCAGTGTCATATGCTAAACACATCAAGATTTTTAATAGTACCAGACTAAACCAATTGGGACTGGAACCCAAGCAGCTCATAATAAGAAGGGATCAACACTTCACTCTGCGGCTGAACATGCACAGGACACATATTTTAAGACTGCAGACTAAGAGAATGCAAACCAGTGTAATCCGTGTTGTCAGTTCTAGACATTTATGAGCTGTCAGAAAAAGGGAAAAAGAAATTCCCTCGCCAATACTACCTGTCGATCAGGCCCAGGAAGAAATTAAAGTCAAGAATAATGACAAGAAAATAACCCAGCCCATGATTCCATCATTGGTCTTAGCATTTCAGGTGAAATTTAATAAAGAGACCAACTCCCACTGCTGACAGCCTCAGGCCCTGGGTCAAAGAACCAGCCACCTAGCTCTGGGAAGTCGGTTAATGCTGATGTGCATACCTGAGAACAGAGAATGAACAAATCGAATAATTCCCAGAAATCTGTGCTACGGCCCCTATTCATGAGCGTATTCTTAGAGGAAAAGGTCTGCAGGAATGAAAATGACAATGCTGCAAAATCACCGTTTCTACCTCCTACTCCCTTTGATTCAGACCTTCTCCAAAATGAGGGACATATTTAATAGAGTCACTTCTGAGGCAAGGTCAAAAGCTGCGCCTCTGATACTTGTTTGTTTCTGATATGGCTTCAGAAAACAAACCAAAAAATAGACAAAAAAAACTGCAGGGAAATCCTGCCCTTACCACTACTCAGCCTTCAAGGCTTACTTCCAATTCCACCTTCTCTGTAAAGCTTTTTCCCAACGGTTTCTTTACATGCCCATTCCCACCTGAGAAGAATTACTCACTCTCTCATTTGTCTGGGGGTGGAGTGAGGTTTACTGGTCAAGTGGACGCCCATTCCATCTCTGGTGTCCAGCCCTGACCTGAGATTATTTTCAGGAACAATCTTGCCTCAAGGGCTTCAGTCTCCCTGAGCTTCCACATGTGATGCTGGGATCCTCCCTGAAGCTTCATCTATGCGTGTTTACCTGTGCTTAGGTCACCCCAAGTGTTCCTAAGGGCCCACTGGGGGCCCCGTCACTTACCAAGTAGTTCACTTGTCTTCTCATCATATTCTTCGGCCATTTCCTTCCCATCTGGGAACAAATAGTGCACCTTCCTTCTCCCTAGGTACAAAACAGAGAGAGTGCCTTACCCCTGAGCCTCCTCTTGCCTTGGGCCTTGCAGGTCAAGAGATCTACCTGGGAAACACTAACAGCCTTGGGCATGTTAAAAAAAACCTTCCCAGAGCCTCCCACGAACTCCTTGCCAACCATTGCCCACCACTACTCTAGGACATGTCCTGGGACTCACTTCCTTTCTAAGCTTTCTCTAAACATGTCTTTACTCTGCTGATTCTTCTACCACAGCAATAGCTCCAAACTTCTTCCCAAATGCTGAACTCCTCCTTGCCCTTCAAAATCCAGCTCAAATGTCACTTCCACTGTGAAATCTTCCTAAACTATCACCCCTAACCACTTTGGCAAAATTCATCACTTGTTTGTTTATGCCTCTCTGGTGCTTTATTCATATCCACAGTGGAGCATTGATCACATACTACACTTTTAAAAGCATCTGTTTCAAGAATGATATCATATTTATCTTTCTCTCCCCAGTTCCTAAAACCAAGCCCATGTGCTCAGGATACTGAACTGGGTTTCCCGACCAAGGCCTCCCTCCAGCCGTGCCCTCGCTCTGCCTTGTTCTGTACATCTCTAGGCCATCTCTATCACACATCCATACGATGTTAGTCCCCGTGTGTTCTCCTTACAGCATTTACCTTGGTATGATTTTTACATGTATTTGTGTGATTTTTGGATTATTGCCTGTCTCTTCTACTAAGGTAAGAGGGGTTTTATCCCCCCACCTATGGTTTCCCTATCACTTAGTATAGTATTTGGCATATTTTAGGAGCTCACCTAAATACTGATTGAGAGAATGAATGAACATTGCTTCATCTTTTATTGAAAGCACAGAAGAACCCAATGGCGTCTCTTAGACCAGCTCTTCCACCTATGTAATATAATACTAAGCATTTTCTTAAAAGTGACTGTATAATTTCCCCTATTTTTACAGATAGGTAAGTAGACATAGGTAGGCTCCTCAGTGAGACTAATAACAGTACCAATGCCCAGTATACAGGTACCTAACGAATGCTTGATGAATACAGCCCCAAGGCCCTTAACCAGCTAAAGGAGTCACTAGCCAAAACTTGCAACTGTTATCTACCAAGCCTTTTCACTGTCCATTCACTCCTCTGAGACATAGTTCCCTTGAGTCATTCTGAATTTGTATTCTGGGGAAACTCACCCCCAAATTTGCAGGGCCTCTCAGTAGGCGCCTAGGTTACACCACCCTTACTCATTTGTTTGGCTCATAGAGCTATAAGAGGTTGTCCTGTCAGGAGTGGGGTATAAGGTGCTCCCTGTGAGTAGCTGAGGGTATCTGGCCTGACTCTCTTCTCCCCTGGAGTCCAGTCTTAAGTGCAGGCAGGATGCAGTGCTTACTATGGGCCAGGCACTTTACATGTTTTATTGCATTTATTCTCAAAATAATCCTATGTGCCTCCAGTACTTGTATTTCACAAGTAAGGAAAACTGAGGATTAAAGGTCATGTAACTTGTCCAAGGTCATAAAGCTAGGAAATGACAGCCCAGGCTTAAGCTCACTTGAGGCCAAAGTTGATCCTGTAATAACCATACTAGGATATCTGTATGGCCTTAAGGTTATAAGGATGAACAATGTTCCAAGGGTTTATTGTTCATGTTTCTAGTGAATTACCTGTTTAGGCCTTAGCCTATTTTATTTGGGTATTCATCTTTTTCTTACTAATCTGATTGAACTTTGTATACATTAAGCACGTGTCATATATGTTGCAAATGTTCTGTTTTAATTGCCCTTTAACTTTGTTTAAGGTGGGTTTTCCCAAACAAGTGTTTAATTTTTATATAGTCAACTGTTTTTTCCTTTGTGGTTATTATCCAGAAGTTGTGCTTAGAATATCTTCCCGTACCCAAGATTCTATGTGTACATATGTACACATAGAATGTGTACATAATCTATGTGTACATATGTATGTGAATATAAAAAATTTTATTACTATGATATTTTGGTGAAAGAAAAAAATATAATAGGAACACCTCAATACATAAGGCAAATACTAACAGCCATAAAAGGGGAAATCGACAGTAACACATTCATAGTAGGGGACTTTAACACCCCACTTTCACCAATGGACAGATCATCCAAAATGAAAATAAATAAGGAAACACAAGCTTTAAATGATACATTAAACAAGATGGACTTAATTGATATTTATAGGACAGTCCATCCAAAAACAACAGAATACACATTTTTCTCTAGTGCTCATGGAACATTCTCCAGGATAGATATCGTGGGTCACAAATCAAGCCTTGGTAAATTTAAGAAAATTGAAATTGTATCAAGTATCTTTTCCGACCACAACGCTATGAGACTAGATATCAATTACAGGAAAAAATCTGTAAAAAATACAAACACATGGAGGCTAAACAATACACTACTTAATAACGAAGTGATCACTGAAGAAATCAAAGAGGAAATAAAAAAATACCTAGAAACAAATGACAATGGAGACACGACGACCCAAAATCTATGGGATGCAGCAAAAGCAGTTCTAAGAGGGAAGTTTATACCAATACAATCCTACCTTAAGAAACAGGAAACATCTCGAATAAACAACCTAACCTTGCACCTAAAGGAATTAGAGAAAGAAGAACAAAAAAACCCCAAAGTTAGCAGAAAGAAAGAAATCATATAGATCAGATCAGAAATAAATGAAAAAGAAATGAAGGAAACGATAGCAAAGATCAATAAAAATTAAAAGTTCTTTGAGAAGATAAACAAAATTGATAAACCATTAGCCAGACTCATCAAGAAAAGAAGGGAGAAGACTCAAATCAATAGAATTAGAAATGAAAAAGGAGAAGTAACAACTGACACTGCAGAAATACAAAAGATCATGAGAGATTACTACAAACAACTCTATGCCAATAAAATGGACAACCTGGAAGAAATGGACAAATTCTTAGAAATGCACAACCTGCCAAGACTGAATCAGGAAGAAATAGAAAATATGAACAGACCAATCACAAGCACTGAAATTGAGACTGTGTTTAAAAATCTTCCAACAAACAAAAGCCCAGGACCAGATGGCTTCACAGGCGAATTTTATCAAACATTTAGAGAAGAGCTAACACCTATCCTTCTCAAACTCTTCCAAAATATAGCAGAGTGAGGAACACTCCCAAACTCATTCTACGAGGCCACCATCACCCTGATACCAAAACCAGACAAACATGTCACAAAGAAAGAAAACTACAGGCCAATATCACTGATGAACATAGATGCAAAAATCCTCAACAAAATACTAGTAAACAGAATCCAACAGCACATTAAACAGATCATACAACATGATCAAGTGGGGTTTATCTCAGGAATGCAAGGATTCTTCAATATACGCAAATCAATCAACGTGATATACCATATTAACAAACTGAAGGAGAAAAACCATATCATCATCTCAATAGATGCAGAGAAAGCTTTTGACAAAATTCAACCCCCATTTATGATAAAAACCTTGCAGAAAGTAGGCATAGAGGGAACTTTCCTCAACATGATAAAGGCTATATATGACAAACCCACAGCCAACATTGTCCTCAATGGTGAAAACTGAAAGCATTTCCACTAAGTTCAGGAACAAGACAAGGTTGCCCACTCTCACCACTCTTATTCAACATAGTTTTGGAAGTTTTAGCCACAGCAATCAGAGAAGAAAAGCAAATAAAAGGAATCCAAATCGGAAAAGAAGAAGTAAAGCTGTTACTGTTTGCAGATGACATGATACTATACATAGAGAATCCTAATGATGCTACCAGAAAACTACTAGAGCTAATCAATGAATCTGGTAAAGTAGCAGGATACTAAATTAACGCATGGAAATCTCTGGCATTCCTATACACTAATGATGAAAAATCTGAAAGTGAAATCAAGAAAACACTCCCATTTACCATTGTAACAAAAAGAATAAAATACCTAGGAATAAACCTACCTAAGGAGACAAAAGACCTGTATGCAGAAAATTATAAGACACTGATGAAAGAAATTAAAGATGATACAAATAGATGGAGAGATATACCATGTTCTTGGATTGGAAGAATCAATATTGTGAAAATGACTCTACTACCCTAAGCAATCTACAGATTCAATGCAATCCCTATCAAACTACCACTGGCATTTTTCACAGAACTAAAACAAAAAATTTCACAATTTGTATGGAAACACAAAAGACCCCGAACAACCAAAGCAATCTTGAGAACGAAAAACGGAGCTGGAGGAATCAGGCTCCCTGACTTCAGACTATACTACAAAGCTACAGTAATCAAGACAGTATGGTACTGGCACAAAAACAGAAAGATAGATCAATGGAACAGGATAGAAAGCCCAGAGATAAACCCACGCACATATGGTCACCTTATCTTTGATAAAGGAGGCAGGAAGGTACAGTGGAGAAAGGACAGCCTCTTCAATAAGTGGTGCTGGGAAAACTGGACAGGTACATGTAAAAGGATGAGATTAGATCACTCCCTAACACCATACACAAAAATAAGCTCAAAATGGATTAAAGACCTAAATGTAAGGCCAGAAACTATCAAACTCTTAGAGGAAAACATAGGCAGGACACTCTATGACATAAATCACAGCAAGACCCTTTTTGACCCACCTCCTAGAGAAATGGAAATAAAAACAAAAATAAACAAATGGGACCTAATGAAACTTAAAAGCTTTTGCACAGCAAAGGAAACCATAAACAAGACGAAAAGACAACCTTCAGAATGGGAGAAAATATTTGCAAATGAAGCAACTGACAAAGGATTAATCTCCAAAACTTATAAGCAGTTCATGCAGCTTAATAACAAATAAACAAACAACCCAATCCAAAAATGGGCAGAAGACCTAAACAGACATTTCTCCAAAGAAGATATACAGACTGCCAACAAACACATGAAAGAGTGCTCAACATCAGTAATCATTAGAGAAATGCAAATGAAAACTGCAATGAGACATCATCTCACACCAGTCAGAATGGCCATCATCAAAAAATCTAGAAACAATAAATGCTGGAGAGGCTGTGGGGAGAAGGGAACCCTCTTGCACTGTTGGTGGGAATGTAAATTGATACAGCCACTGTGGAGAACAGTATGGAGGTTCCTTAAAAAACTACAAATAGAACTACCATATAACCCAGCAATCCCACTACTGGGCATATACCCTGAGAAAATCATAATTGAAAAAGAGTCATGTACCACAATGTTCATTGCAGCTCTATTTACAATAGCCCGGAGATGGAAACAACCTAAGTGTCCATCATCGGATGAATGGATAAAGAAGATATGGCACATATATACAATGGAATATTACTCAGCCATAAAAAGAAAAGAAATTGAGCTATTTGTAATGAGGTGGATAGACCTAGAGTCTGTCATACAGAGTGAAGTCAGAAAGAGAGAGACAAATACCGTATGCTAACACATATATATGGAATTTAAGGGAAAAAAATGTCATGAAGAGCCTAGGGGTAAGACAGGAATAAAGACACAGACCTACTAGAGAATGGACTTGAGGATATGGGGAGGGGGAAGGGTAAGCTGTGACAAAGTGAGAGAGAGGCATGGACATACATACACTACCAAACGTAAGGTAGATAGCTAGTGAGAAGCAGCCGCATAGCACAGGGAGATCAGCATAGCACAGGGAGATCAGCTCGATGCTTTGTGATCGCCTGGAGGGGTGGGATAGGGAGGGAGAGGGAGGGAGGGAGACGCAAGAGGTAAGAGATACGGGAACATATGTATATGTATAACTGATTCATTTTGTTGTAAAGCAGAAACTAACACACCATTGTAAAGCAATTATACTCCAATAAAGGTGTTAAAAAATATATATATAGTATGAGTTTGTATGCATGGAAAAAATATGGAAGTTTCTGTATGGAAATGTCAATTGTGATTATCTCTGCATGGTAGGATTACCAGTGACTTGTTTATTTTTCTTATTTCCACAATGAACATAAATTATTTATGAAGAAGTGTGTTAGGTTCTCATTAGCAACAGAAGTGATTCTTGGTGGGAAGTTAGTAGCATCCTACGCCCACTCACATACACATTAGGAGGATAAATCAACAGAAGAGGTTTGACAAGGCATATACACACCTTTGGCTTTTTTTGTTTTCTTTCTTTTGATTTTGGTTTGGTGGGGGGACTAACAATGTTGTTTTGTGATGCTACTCACAGAAAAACTTAACGAAGTCCTGACTGATGAAATATTTGTTTAAACACTGTCCTTTGACCAAAGGAAGTGAAAGCAGAGACTAGAATATTTTGTACACCCATGTTCACAGCAGTAATTATTCACAATAAAAAAAGTGGAAGCAACCCAAGTGTCCATCGACACACTGGTGGATAAACAAAATACGGTATATACATACAATGGAAAAATGTTATTCAGACCTTAAAAAGGGAGGAAATCAAAATTTCCTCAAGCGACATGCGACATTTCCTCATTTCCACATGCGACAACAGGGATGAACTTTGAAGACATTATGCTAAGTGAAATAAGCCAGTCACAAAAGAACAAGTATTGTATACTCCACTTATATGAGGTTCCTGCTGTAATCAAATTCATAAAGACAGAAAGTAGAATGGTGACTACTAGGGGCTGAGGATAAGGAGACTGGGGAGTTGGTGTTTAATGAGTATAGAGTTGCAGCTGAAGATGAAAACGTTTTGGAGATGGATGGTGGTGATGGTGGCGTAACAATGTGAATGTACTTAATGCCACAAAACTGTACACTTAAAAAAGGCTAAAATGGTAAATTTATGTTAAGTACTTCTTACAGTAAAAACAAACCCCACTGTCCTATGAGATAATGTTCAGAATCTTTGGTTTGGCATAGGAGATCTATCACAACATACCTCAATTTATCTGCAATCTCTCTTCATTTTCCACCATTTCCCCTCATCGCTTGAGAAAAGCGTCCTTTTATTCACTCTTGCATCCTAGCACCTAGTACCTTACACAGTGTAGGGAGACATTATGACTGGGTGAATGTTTTGGCCTCACTAAATGTTTTGTTATGCCCCTAGTAATCAGCCATATACTTTCACACCTCTGTGCCTTTACACGTGAGTCACTCTTCCTGGAATAACTATCCCCTCTTCTCCACTTAGCAAACACCTATTCATCCTTTAGGACCCATAAACATCACCTCTTCTGCCAGGTCCTCCTTCAAAGAGATAATCATTTTCACCTCTGTGCTCTCATAGCATTTTATAGAAGAGTCCAACCTCTATTTAACACACATGCTTTTGTTTATTTACATTTTTTTCCTGACCACTATGTGAACTCCTGGGACGTGTCTTTTTCTTTCTATCTGCTCTAGCACACAACCTGACACACAGTAAAAAGCATCCCTAAATACTGCATGAATAAATGAGCAAATGACCAGCTGACTTCAATTTCCAAGGTTTCTTGACTGGCCTCTGCCTGTGGATGTCAGTCCCTGCTGGTTTCCTGAAAGCTACAGGAATTCAGACCGAATTCATTCTGGCTGCCAAGTGAGTCCAGGAAGGGACCCTGAAGCACTGGCCAGTCCTAGGGTGGAAGAAAGTCAGAACTCCATCCATACCTCTATGCCCACCTCTTCCAGGACCAGCACGAGGTGGGGGTAGGGGGTTGCTTTGTCTCCTCTAAAGACCCAGGGAACATTTAGAGGTTCACTTACAAAGATAACGTTACAGCTGGAAAGGACCTCAGAGACAACACAGGTAATCCATCCACCTCATTTTACAGATGAGGAAAATGAGGTTCAAACAAGTAAAGAGGCCGATTGGGAAGCCCACGGTAAATTAAGGGCAGAGTCGTTAACTAGAGCCCAGGTGTCCTGCCTTTCTATGATACCAGGCTGCTTTCAGCAACAGAACCTCCCGACTGAGGTTCATGGGATCCCAGGTCAAGATTCAGTTGTACCACTGACCGACTCGGGGAGCTGGGGCCGATCTAAAATCCTGGATTTCAGTTTCCTCTTCTGTAAAATGGGGTCAAAACCACCTCTCGGGACAGCGGTGAGGAGCAAATGACAGTGAACGTGAAAAGAATTATTATTTATTAGTAACAAAACTCAGAGCGGAGTGAGGTGGTGTCCAGGAAACTAGGGTGTCCAGAGACGTGTGTTCCAGTCACCTCATCTCTCTGGGCCTCAGTTTCCTCATCTGCAAATGGTAACTGCCCTAGGGGGAGGCCGCGACCTTCCAGCCCTGCCGTCCTGGGCTGAGGCCCTTCCCGGAGGCGCCAGAGAGGAGGGCCGGACGCTGGGGGAAAGGACGAGGGTGCTCGCGGGGTGCCTCGAGTTACCGTCCTGCAGCAGCGCCGTCTTCTCTGCCGCCCGCAGACTCTCCAGCCAACCCGTCACCGCCATCTTCCCTCAGCCCAGCCGCGTGCCCGGCCGCTGCCATGGCAACCGTTTCCGCCTAGGGTCACTTCCGGCTGACCCGGAAGAAGTTCTGGACACTTGCGTGTTCCCACCCCGCAACCCCTCACGCCCTTCGTCTGCTCTCATTGGCTGCTCTGGTAAGTAATTTACTCCTGCCCACCCCCGGTGACCCGTCCGGCCTGAAGTTGACCCCATCCGGCAACGAACCTGGGGAGTGGGGAGGAGCCTTCAGGGCAGGATCCAGACAGTCCGTCCCTCGCCTGGCCCCCAGCTGGGGGAGTCCCGGGCGTGCGCCAGCTGCGTTCACGGCGGGTGCCTCACACCTGCCAGCGTCTTCTTCACCCCCAGCTGTGAGGCCGAGACTCCCCCAATCCGGGAAGGCGCCCCACACCTGCTGCAGTCGTGCATCTCCCTGCAGCTGCGGGCCTGCGCTCCCCCCGTGCTGAGAGGTCCGAGACCAGGGCAGGTGCAGGGCGTTCCCCCACCCCGCCTCCTAATCTCCACCTGCCATCCCCCACCCCGGTTTTCCTCTGCGGGTGTGTGATGGGGGTAGAGAAAGATTATATACAGGTCCCCCCGAGTCCCCACTCATTTTGGGAGCCCAAGTCCTTCCTAAAGATGGAGCTCCGTTCCTAGCCTGGCATCTCGTTTTGGTAAAGCCTTTTGGAAGTGGGATGCAGCAGGAGCAGACACTGCACACTTAATCTTCAGAGCAACTCCCTGAGGAATGATATCGTTTGGTACCCATCAAAAGTTCCCCCAATAGTTCCACTCTTCCCCTTATTTTCCCCAGTACTCTGAAAGTGGTGAGTATAGAGCTAGGCTAAACCACCCAAGGTCTGTTGGGTTTTGGGAGACTCCTGGGAACTTGGCTACTGTCCCCAAGGCCTGGTCAGTAGAGACCCCACCTTCATAGTCAAAGGGCTTGGGGGGCCTCAGTTCTGGGTTTCCACATGACAGCTGCCCTGATCAACCCTCCAACAGAAAGGCCAGGCTCCAGCCATACCTCAATGGACTCCAGGGGCATCTTGAAGGCATTTCCCAAGCGGAAGAAAATTCATACCAATGCATCATCAAAAGCACTTGCAAAGATTCCCAAGAGGGAAGACGGAGAAGCAGCAGGAGGTGAGTGGACCCAGCCTCAGAACCCTCATGTGTTTGAGCCTGAGGCTTCTTACTTCGTTCATGCCCAGAATCAGATATTGCAGTTGACTCTGTCCGCCCAGAGCCTGCAGGTTTGTTTTTACCTGCCTTGTCCTAGGCTTGGTCCCCAGTCTTTGACAGGCGACTTGCTGTTTTATCTTCTACCCCACCCTGAGACCTCCATAAATCAGAAAATACTCCCTGGTCCCTAAGGAAATGACCGGCAGAATCATTTGCTCTCTAGGAGGTTGCCTGCTGCTGCGGGGAGGGGATCCTTCTTAGGTCCCCAGACTTACAAGTTATTTTGCAGCCAAATTGACAAATAGATGGCAAAAGCTTACATGGTGGGCTGGGTTGGGGGAGGGGAATCTATTAGACTGTGAGGCTTATAATGGCAAAACATGTGCTTTGTGCCTGATACATAATAAGTGTCTACTAATATGTGTTGAAAGAATAAATGATCAAATGAAGTGATTTACAGGGTAACTACAAGGTGCCAGACACTGTTCTAGGTTATATCAGGGAACAGGACGTATCAGAATCCTTGCCCCTTACATCAAGTGATGGCCCATAGGAAATTAACTGTATGCCTGTGGTGGAATCCCCAGGAGGCAGGCTGTCTGGGTGGAGGAAAACGATTAGGGGGAGGGGACTGTGAAGGGTTCATTGGGATCATGTCTGAAAGTATGACAGTAGGTATCTGGATGTCCCCTCCACAGAGTGGCTGAGCTCCGTGCGGGCACATGTTGTACCCACTGGCATTGGGCGAGCCCGGGCAGAACTCTTTGAGAAGCAGATTGTCCAGCATGGTGGCCAGATATGCCCTGCCCAGGCCCCAGGGGTCACTCACATCGTGGTGGATGACGGCATGGACTGTGAGCGAGCCCTCCGCCTCCTTAGACTGCCCTGGCTGCCCCCAGGTGCTCAGCTGGTGAAGTCAGCCTGGCTGAGCTCGTGCCTACAGGAGAGAAGGCTCGTGGACACAGCAGGATTCAGCATCTTCATCCCCAAGAGGTAGGCTGGTCCTAGTCTTTCCTCAGATGTTTTCTTGAGCTATTAAACTCTCATCGTCTTAATTGGACACATTAAAAAACCATGATTTCAGAGTAGAGAAGAACTGGGAACAGAGATAGCGTGAGACTTTGGTGTCTTAACCTCCCATCACCATCCTGCAGGTACCTGGATCAAGCACAGCTCAGCAAAGCAGACCAAGACTCTTCGACTCCTCCTGGAGCTAGTGAGGCTCAGCTCAGGACAGTCCTCTCTCCTTCCCCTCCTCGCACCAGACCTGTATCTCCTTCCTGGAGGGCAGAGGAAGTCGCAAGCCTCCAAGCACAGGTGAGGAGCCTCCCTGGCCCCACAGCTCTCTTCTCCTGGGAACTAGATCACAGAAACAGGGAGAGCCTGGTGGTTGTTCAGAATGTCCCAGGCCCCTGAGAGAGGAGGGCTCTCTTTACTGTGAAGCCATTTAACTCTTCTCAACACTCATCACTCCTGCATTTGCCCAGGCCATATCCACCACATATCACTGGGGATCCTAGGGCTGGGCCCTAGGGGAAGCCACATGGAACCCAAATCTGCTGCAGAAGACCTAGCGTCCTTCTTGGGTCTGACTAGGAAACTCAGCCCCCACCTCTGAGGAGCCCTCCTCATGGGGGGCATGAACTTATTGTCTCTTCTCCTTCCCTATGTCAAGCCCGGCTCTAGTGGTGAAACCAGTGATGGGGAAGAGACCCAGGTTGGCACAGCTGATCTGGAAGCCCTGATCAGCGGCCGCTCCCCAACCCCCCTTGAAGGAGATGGTGAGCCTAGCCCAGCCCCTGAGGGCCTGGATAAGTGGGTCTGTGCACAGCCTTCGAGCCAGAAGGCGACCAACTACAACCGCCACATCACAGAGAAGCTGGAAGTGCTGGCCAAAGCCTACAGTGTTCAGGGGGACAAGTGGAGAGCCCTGGGCTATGCCAAGGCCATTAATGCGCTCAAGAGCTTCCACAAGCCTGTCACCTCCTACCAGGTACCTGGGGGTCAGGGGAGGGTATGTGGGGGGCTGGGGGGGGTCTTTTCTTTACTGGCCAGAGGTCGGTGGAAGCACCAGTCACAAGTGGGGATCAGGTGGAGTGATTAAGATTCTCTGATGTTTGGGACTTGCACAAAAGAAAAAAAATGGGGAGATTAATGAAAGCAGCTTGTCAAAATCTTGATAATTATAAAAGCTGGGTGATGGGTACTTGGGGTCCAGTATACTGTTCTCTCTCCTTTGGAATTTTTTCCATAATAAAAAGTTTTTTAAAAGTTCAGGCTCTGAAGGTCAACAGACCAGAGTTTGAATTCTGGTTCCCATCATTCACTAACTGTAACTTGCCTAAAGTAAGTTACTTAAACCCTCTGAGCATCAGTTTCCTCAAAAGTAAAAAGGGACTAAGAATAGTAACAGACACAGTATTCCCATGAGGACTTAATGAGATGACCCCTATAATGCAGGACCTGATACAGGGTAAAGCCTCATAAATATTAGCTCCACTGTTATGATGGCAGTGGTGACTCGTATAGTCATTATTGCCTTTCCTCTGCTTCCTGTGCTGACCTCCATCCCTCTGGGAACCAGCAGATAAGTTTCCCAGCCCATTCCATCCAAACTTCTTATCTTCAGCTCTGCCCAAGCTTTACACAGCTATCATTTGCCCACCGGCCATACTGGCTTTTACTCAGACATCTGCTAAAGGAGTCAGTTTCCTTCCTGCCTCTGCCTCCCCTTCCTCTAGGAGGCCTTCAGTATCTCCGGAATTGGAAAGCGGATGGCTGAAAAGATCGTAGAGATCCTGGAGAGCGGGCATCTGCGGAAGCTGGACCACATCAGTGAAAGCGTGCCTGTCTTAGAGCTCTTCTCCAACATCTGGGGAGCTGGAACCAAGACTGCCCAGATGTGGTACCATCAGGTCACACCCTGTCCCAGCCCCCACTTCAGTTTTACTGTATCTTAGAGCTCCTGTCCCACAGTCCTGTTACGCTGTGCTTTGATGAGAATGAACCCAGACTATAGAGAGACCACTTCTCAAAGGGACCGGGCCCACGCAGATCCCTCTCTTGGCTCTCAGAACTGCCCTGTTGCTTGATATCGTTGAGGCTTCATCTGTGGTGTAGGCAGAGACAAGATCTGTCCCCCAGACCAGCAGAGGCCTTCCTGAGGAGACCAGGCCTCTGGGCTGAGTATCCAGAACAGTGGTTCCCAAACCCAGCCATGCCCAGAATCACTCCCAGATTGATGGAGTCATGAACCAGTGTTTTAGGATTGTGGCAGGGCTGGACTGAGGTGTGTCTTCCATGACCCCTGCCTTTCCCAAGTCCCACTGATTACAGACCCAACCGCTCCTGGGGTTGGTCCTGCCGCAGGCTTTCCTTGGAGTCTGGGGGTGATGGAAGCCTTGTGTGTGTGCTTATTCACTGCCTCTTCATTGGTCCTGGATCCTCATAGCCTTCCCATCTGGCTATTTTCTCAGGGTTTCCGGAGCCTAGAAGACATCCGAAACCAGGCCTCTCTGACTACCCAGCAGGCCATTGGCCTGAAGCATTATGATGACTTCCTGGATCGCATGCCCAGGGAGGAGGCTGCAGAGATTGAGCAGACAGTAAGCAGGTGTTCCAGACCAGTAAGGAGAGCCAGGTCCTACTACAACGTCAGGGCCTGGCTCAAAGCCAAGAACTCCGGATCCCTCAGCAGGGGAGCCCAGCAGGCAGAGGAAGCTATGGGGGGCCAGAGGTTGGGACTAGTGGGGAAAGAGCAATTGGCTTAGGTAGGAAAGGGCTGCAGCATTAGCTCTCTGCAGTAGGGTTCTCAGTATCGGGCAGAGTTAGCACTGGTTTAGGTGCTAGAATGGTGTTAGGACTGGGTTAATGTTAGGGCTAGATTAGAGATGGATTATGGTCAGAACTACTCGAGGATATTGGGATTTGAACTGGGCTATGTTAGGGTGATCAGGGCAGAGGTTCTTAACATTTTTTGATTCACAAACTTCTTTGAGAACCTAATGAAAACCATGGACTCTTTCTCTCCACAATTTTTTTTTTTTTTTTTCGGTACGCGGGCCTCTCACTGTTGTGGCCTCTGCCATCGCGGAGCGCAGGCTCAGCGGCCATGGCTCACGGGCCCAGCCGCTCCGCGGCATGTGGGATCTTTCAGGATCGGGGCACGAACCCGTGTCCCCTGCATCGGCAGGCGGACTCTCAACCACTGCGCCACCAGGGAAGCCCCACAATTTTTTTAAATGTACAAAATTTTATATCTCCAGAAGTACACACCTTCTGCAGGTCACCCAAGGCTGGTTCAGGGTTTGGGTTAGGGATGGTGTAGAAGCACAGTGCCAATAGGACTAGGTTTGGGGTTAGAGGAAAGCTAGATCAAGAGCTGAGTTAAGGTTAGGCCTGAATTAGGAGTAGGGTTTTCTTAGTGTTGGATGCTTTTAGTTAAAATTTGTGATTGTCCTGGAAATAAGGTTCAGCCAAGATTAGTGTTTGGTGTAGAGTTGGGTTAGGGATTCAGTTCATATAAAACCTAGATTAGAGGGAGACTAGGGTACATTTGTTCAGTTGGCATTAGGGGTAGGGGCTGATTTGCTCCTACTTTGGTCTATGATTCTGATAGGGTAGGACTCCCTGGAGACTCTGGCCCAGCTTAGTTGAAATCAGCCTCCAGCTCTACTCCCAGCCACAGGACTCTGAGGCTAGTGTGGGAGGGACAGGCAAGCCCCTTTGTCCACCCATCGCCAGGCCTTGGTGCTAGTGATGACCTGTCACTCAGCCACGGTATCTGGGCATAGAGAATGCCCCAGCGAGCCTCCAGCCCTGACCCACTGGAACAGAAGTGGCTCCCCACCTGGCCCACTCTCCCCATTTAAGGTCTCCAGCCTTAGGAGGTTTTGATGGGATTACTCATCCCAGGCCTCCTCCATCCTCTTGGGAGGCTCAAGAAGGGAATTGAGGGGATTAGCAGAGCCTGCCTGTCAGGAGAATTGAGGTATCCAGGGCCCCAGAAATCTCAGTGTCCCGGGGAGGAAGTGGGCGTGTATGTGTATGTGTGTATGTGTGTGTGTGTGTGTGTGTGTGTGTGTGTGAGAGAGAGAGAGAGAGAGAGATATCCGCATATGAAAGACCTCAGTGTTTCTGGGGTGGAGGCTAATGGCCTTATCCCCCCTCAGTGAGGGATGATCCTTCAGCTGACAGTTCCCTCTGTCTCAGCTCCCTCCCCACCAAGCCCCATTCCTCCAAGTAAGGATGTGGGCATTGGCTCAGAAGTGCTTCCCTTTTGCTTTCCCTCCTTTCCTTTGTTACACGTGCAGCTGTGTTTCTAGGCTCCATCTCCCCCGAAGCCTGGGCCTGGGGCACCCTGCCAGCCACCTGTCAGGCCTCAAGCCCCAACTCACACACTCTGCCTTTAGCTCCAAATCCAAAGACACCTGGGGCTGTGGAGACCTGGCTGAGGGCTTCTCGGCACCCGGCCGTTTGTTCTCAGTGGAGTTTCACAGACCTGGGTGCATGGGTTGGGACAGAAGCCCAGAGAAGATATGTCTCTCTGCTCTTGAAGAGCGGTGCCTTCCCTCAGAATCCGAGCACATCTTCTCATCTTCTCATCTCTCTCCTCAGGCCACCCCCGGTGATGTGAGCACATTTTCTTCTCTTCTGTCCTAGCCAAGGTGGAGAACTGCCACTCTCCAGGGTGGAGCTCTGCCTCTGTTCCTTGGGGCTCTCTCCCTCAGGCTGGATCATGCATCCAGGGATTGGCTCGGGGCATGAGGGGGCGTGTGGGCTCCTGCGTCAAGGAAGGCCCTTGCGCTGCTGTGATGAATTCCTGGCAGGGCTTGAGGCCCACAGGCCTCACCCCCCTCGCTGTCCTTTCTCAGGTCCGGGAAGCAGCTCAGGCCTTCAACCCTGGGCTGTTGTGCATGGCATGTGGTTCATACCGACGGGGGAAGGCAACCTGCGGTGACGTGGATGTGCTGGTCACCCACCCGGACGGCCGGTCTCACCAGGGCATCTTCAGCCGCCTCCTGGACAGCCTCCGGCAGCGAGGTATAAGCCCCACCCCTGGGTGAGCTGGGGGGCAGGGGAGGAGTGGCCCCCAGGAGGGGGAACCTCAGAGTGGCAATCTCTAGGCAGGAAGCAGGGGAAGGCTGCTTCATGAAAATTCCACCTCTCTCCTGTGGCCAGAGCCACTTCAGGGAAGAGATGAATCAGCTTCCCCTACCTCCCAAGAGGTGCTCAGTAATAGCTGCAGTTTGAGTGCCTCCTCTGATGGTTCTGTGCCCCTGTGGGGGACTTGGAGAAGAATTACTATGCATGTTTTACAGAAAAGGACACAGACCTGGAGAGGGCAAGGTCGCCCAGCAAATAAGTAGATGAGCTGGGAATAGAGGACCCAAGGATAATCAGGAGAAGCCTGGGAGGTTAGGCGGCCCAGGGCTGGGCAGCCCAGGGCCTGGCTCCCTGCCCTCCCAACAGCCCTCCTGTATTGGGCCAGGGTTCCTGACGGATGACTTGGTGAGCCAGGAGGAGAACGGCCAGCAGCAGAAGTACTTGGGTGTATGCCAGCTCCCAGGGCCAGGGCGGCGGCACCGACGACTGGACATCATTGTGGTTCCCTACAGCGAGTTTGCCTGTGCCCTGCTCTACTTCACTGGCTCTGCCCACTTCAACCGCTCCATGCGGGCTCTGGCCAAGACCAAGGGCATGAGCTTGTCGGAGCATGCGCTCAGCACAGCTGTGGTCCGGGACACCCAAGGCCTCAAGGTGGGGCTTGGCCAAATACTGCCCACCCCCACTGAGAAGGATGTCTTCAGGCTCTTAGGCCTGCCCTACCGAGAACCAGCTGAGCGGGACTGGTGACCCATGACTGGGGGAGGGGGTGCCAAGCTGGACCAGCTGCCCCTCCTGGCCATTCCTCCAGCCTCAGCTGGCTGAACCTCACTCACTGATGGAAAAGGCCAGCCTGGCTCCCAGAGCTACCCAGCCCTCTCCCTGACAGGAACAGGGTGCTGCCCCTTCTACTCACCATTGCCCCTGGGAGAGTTTTGCACATGGCCCCCTGCCCCATTTTAAGCAGGAACTGGTGCCTGGTTTGAAGCCAGCTTCCTGTGCTGAAGGCCCAGGCATCCCCCTTCTCTACCCCAAGGAGGGTCTAGCATGGGATGGGGGCTGCAGGGGAGAGGCACGCAGCTGAGGCCCAACATCACCCAAGACCCTTCAGAGCAGGAGAATGAGCCACTCCACGGGTGCTCCCTCCGCCCACCCCACTTCCTGTGCAGCTGGCAGTGTAGGGAAGGGGCACCCCAGGCGCGATGAGGATAGCATTGGAAGGCCCAGGGATCCAGTAAAGTGCACTTGACATTCAACCTGCCTGGTGTGTCTGTGAGCTGCTGCAGCCTCTGCCTGCCTTTCTTCTCCCAGGCCGGGACAGAGATAGGAGGTGAATGGGAACCCAGAGAGGCCAGTTAACTGTTCGCCAAACAGGCCGGGCCTGAGTCAGCTCCTGAACAACTCAGAAGGGGGCAGGGGTGGACATTAAAAGGGAGAATTCATGGAGTCGGGAATTAGGAGCGCCTGTCTACCCATCAGCATATCCTGTGGACCCTGCCCTAGAACAGGTTATCTGAGGACATGAACAAAGGTGGCAAGGCTCATTAGGAAGAAATAAATGGTGACCTGTGTGCCACTGACAGGGCTGAGGCAGTCAGGGAAGGCTGCCTGGAGGAGGCGAGGGGCAGCCTGGCAGGAAATAGCCTATTTGAGAGGGGTAAGCAGCTCTGTTTGGGGACAACTAAGGAACCTGCTTTAGAGGGGATGCTACATGCTGGGTGTCGGGAGAATGCCAGGCTGATAGAGGACTGAAAGTCAAGCTGAGGGGCTTAGTTTGATAGAGCAGCTAGGAGGGTCCAGCTACTGGCATCAGGATGGTTTCATAGACTGGACCTTGCAGGACAGGAAACATTTGGTAAGGGGAGAGGGGCACTGGGAAGGTTTGGGCGTACCAAGTACAATATAAAGAATATTGGGCTCAGAGGCAGGAGAAGGTGGCTGCGTTGGAGGAGCACCAAGGAGCCCGGGCCGCAGAGATGGGCTCCACCTGAGTGTGCTGGCAGTGAGGCAGGGAGGGGGCAGGTGCCGAGTCCTGCATCTGTTGGTAACTTGCAGAGTCCCAGAGGTGGCCTTTGTTGGCCTGGTCTCAGGACATCCCAGCAACCTTAGAATGGGCCCCTCAACTCTAGTTCAGAACCTTGAAGTCCAAGCCGTGGGGCCTTGCCTGCATGGGTCATGACAGGGAAGGAATCAAAAGCCGTGGGAGTCTGGAGGGCCCCTTTCACAGCTCAGTACCAGAGAAGCCACATCAAAGGGCCAGAAGCTTTCGTGAGGGGCGAGCCTCTCCTCGGAGCTTCTACTCCCAGGGAGGTGTGGCTGCCCTGGGCCTGGAGTGGAAAAGAGGAGCTGGGACATCTCTGGGCCCCCCAGGTGTTAGGGCTGCTTTCAGTCCCCCTTAGGAGCTCTGCTAGTCTACTCAACTGGGCCCTCCGTGCCCGCCACCATCCCCAGTAAGGGGTGGAGTTGACAGAAGTCCGAAGCCTGGGGTGTCCGTGTCCAAACATTGCTGCTCCTCTCTTTTCGCTTCCCCCTTGAATGCCCCAGCCTGCTCAGCAGCCTCTCCAGACCCAGAGGAGCAAGGCCTCCAGGGCTAGGAGAAGAGGGAACCAGTGGGTCACAGGGTAAGTTGGCCAATTAACCCCTTCCTACACACAGGAAGTCTTCAGAACCATAGGGAGCGATAGTGCTGACTTCTGGATCTGGTACCAGGGGCCTGGCCCCCTTTCCTGCCATCTCTTGTGGGAAGGAGGGAAAGGACCCCCAACCCCCCCCCCAGGAGACTCAGAATTCTGGAGACCACCTTCAAACCGTACAAATTCCTGGTCCCACATCCTGGTAAGGGCAACAGGAAATTATGGGTTAAAAAGCAGTGCCCACACCCTCCAGAGAGACCCATCCTGCGGGTGGTGTCCTCTGGGCTGCTCAGTGTGGCACAGGAGCCCAGGAGAAGAGCTAATGGAGGATTCTGTGTCTTGAGAAGTCTGCCCAGTTTGGCAGAGGGGGCGATCCTCTGAGTCTAAACTAAGCAAAGGGTGTGTTGGGGGGTTCCCCAGCCACTTGAGCGCTGAGCCTGGTTCCTGGGTGGGCTTTCAACCCAGTGCCCCATCCTGCTAAAAGGGAGACTGAATTTTGGAACCCTGGTGGGAATCGGCATCCTATCTAGCAACTGAGCACCCCAAAACTACCACCCACTCACCACCTGGCCCTAACAAAGAGGAAGGGCCCCACAGGCCTACTTCCTGCCCCTAGCTCAGCTCATCGTCACTCTCTCCCTGAGCCACAGTGGTCTCTGGCCAGACCACAGGTGTGGTGGGCAGGGTAACGGTCTCCCAAAGATGTCTACAGCCTAATCCCTGGAACCTGTGAATGTTACCCTACTTGGTAAGAGAAGGACATTGCAGATGTGATTAAAGTTAAGGATTTTGAGATGAGGAGATTAGCCAGTGGGCCCAATCTAATCATGAGTCCTTAAAAGTGGAGAACTTTTCCTGGCTACAATCAGAGAGAGAGGTGACAAAGGAAGGAAGGTTAGAGAGATGTGATGTTTCTGCCTTTGAAGACAGAGAAACGGGACTACCAGCCAAGGAATGTGGGCAACCTCTAGAAACCGGAAGAGGCAAGGAAACAGATTCTACTCTAGAGCCTCTGTAACAGAACACAGCCCTGCCAACACCTCAGTTTTATTCCAAGGAGACCTGTGTCAGACTTCTAAACAATAGAACTGTTTAGTAATAACTGCGTTGTTTTAAGCCACTAAGTGTATGGAAATTTGTTACTGCAGCGATAGAGGACCAGTAGACAGGGTATGTCTTGTTCTTTCCTTGTACAAAGTGAGCAGAGGGATGGTGGGTGTGAGCAGGCCCTGCTGCGAGGTGGAGGATGTCCCTGGAAGTGCAGTGGGGTGTGGGGAAAGGGAGGGGCCTCCTTACATGGCTGCAGTAGGGGAGGGGCAGGTGGTAGGCAAAGCTGGGAGCCCAGTCCTCATGGACTGGCTGCCCCATGCTCAGTCTGAGCCTCCCAGTTTCCCCCTGCACTTTGTGCCTAAGGTACAATCCTCTCCAGGCTGCTCAGCCCCAGCCCTGCCAACCCGGGAGCCTCATCTTTTCCCAGGGCCTGGATTGATAACATTGGCCCAAGACTTGCACTGAAAGGGGAACGAGACCAGGCCAAACTTTCCTCCTGGTTTCTGGCTGCTCTTGGGGGAGCAGGTGTGGGCACAGGGCCAGGGTTTCCCAGGCCTGGAGTGGGCACTACAAGGTGGACAGGTCCAGCCATGTCCTGCCCTCCAGGACCCAAGGGCTGGGAATGGGAAACCCAGGCCCTTTGTCCTGCTTCTCCACAAGAGGGTTATGAGTTCCTGTCCCTTTAAACAGAATGGGATGCTTCTTGCCAGGACTAGGAATGACAGCTTGGAGAAGACATCATTTCCTCTCTTCACTTCCCCAACAGGAGAGACCCCCTTTCTAGGCCCTCCTCACCATCCCAGAGATCAACCTCACACGGCAGCTACAGCTGTTCAGGCACTTGCTGCTACCCATACTCTGCAGACACCAGCTGCCCCAGGCCTAGAACGGGCTCAGCCCCCAGACCTTTAGTCCTCTGTTGACTCTGCCCTTCAGTCTGGACACCAGCCAGGTAGTTTTCCAGAACGCCTGAGCCACTGGGCAGCCCTGCTTCTGAGCTCTGGAACAGGGGGACCCTCAGGGCTGAAGTCCCCAAACTGGCCTGAGACTCTGGGCCAGGCCTCATCCCCATAGTCTGAACCAGGGGCTCTGCAAGCCTTGGTCCCCCACACTGGAGGTCAGTGCAGAAGCTGAGCCCTAGCGAAAGACCAAGAGGGAACAATACTGAAAAATGTCCCAGAGGTGAGGAGAGGACCCAGCGGTGGAGGGACTGTGGGCAGGGCTCTGAGAATGCCATGGGAGGGCAGTACGGGCACCAGGCAGTGGGCCACTGCTCAGAACTGCTGTCTGACCCTTCGCTCTGCTGGACCCGGGCCTGGCGCTGATGGAGAAGGCCCATGGCCCCAGACATTATGTTCCTCCCGCAGCGAGACTCCCTTAGCCCTGCTGTCCTCACCCACCAGGCTCCGGTTCCCTCAGCTCACCTGCCACTGTGCCTGTGTCTGACTGCGTGGGCATTTGCCTGTGTGCCTAAAGTACATCCCTGGCCCTGTGTTTGTGTGCTGCGGGTTCATGATTTTGCATCTGCACACGTGTGTGGACAACCTGGGTGTGTGTCGGTGTGTCTGCCAATCTAGACCTCGGTGTGCATGCCCCAGGGTCATCAAGGGCTCAGGCAGGGCCTGGAAGGGGAGTCCTTGGAGTCCCCTGTGGTGCTGGGCAGGGACTGCAGAAGGTGGTAGAGGCCCAATGGGCTGCGGACTCTGAGTCCTCCTGTCCTGGAGGCGGCCGCAGGGCCGGCCGCCTGCGTCAGCCTTGAGCGGCCATCAATAGCGCGCGGTTAATTAATTTGATGGGAACAGCAGGGACCGCCGTTTGCATTTAGTGAAGTTGCAGGAACTTCCAACCTCATCTTCATAATTGGCCTCATAAATTCTAAGAAAGAGAGAGATCAGCAAAGCGGGAGGGAGGAGGGGCCGCCCGTCCATCCTTATTTAATTTTATTGCTGAAATTCATCTTTTTAGCCTCCTCCGGAATCTGCTCTCCCTGCCGGATTTGCCTAATCATGATAAATTAATATTCATTTTCCCACCTCTTACCCAGTTCCCGCGCTTGGATGCAGTTGGGGAGGGTCTCCTTCCAGCCCCTCTGCCAGGCCTTGGTGGAAGCCTGGCGGGTGGTGACCCCTGCAGGGGAGCTTGCCTGCAGAACAGAAAGTAGAGCCTGGGAGGGCTGGAGGGGAGCCTGGAAGAGAGCTCTGTTACTGTGGGGGGAGCCGGGGGCGGGGGAATGTGGAGTGATTGATTGGGACTCCCAGATGAGAGACTCCTGAGACCCTTGGCCCCTCCCTGGGCAGGAACAGCCCAGAGGGTCCGTGATGCTAGTATCAACTACCCCTGTCCAGCTAGGTCTGGGTGGAAGGGGCAGGAAGAGGCCGAGAAAGCCCTTTTGGGTACCCAGAGGCTGAGACTGGGGTCAGACAGGATGGATTTGGGAGGTGGATTTTGAAGGTCGGCTCCAGTTGAGAGGTGGGGGCAGGGTACGTGGTCTTCACCCCACTTCCCCACCAACAAGGTGTAGGCTACCTTACCCTGTGCAGACTCTAGGGGGGACCCATTCTAGTCTGTGGGGCCTCACAGGCACCCATAGTCTCTGGCCAACAGCAGTGACCACTTCCCTACAGCCCAGCCCAGCCCAGCAGGGTGGCTGGGCCTCTTACACTAAGCATCTTGGCTGTGCTCTGTGGCTGTACTGCTTTTCTTGGTAAGGCCCTTTCGAAGGCCTGCAGGGGGTGTTTCTGGAAGGGTTATGCAGTTCCCGAGCAGTGGGGCCTCTGCGGTCCAAAGGGTCAGATTCTCCATCTTCTTGCCTCATTATGAGTATGTGAGACCTGGGAGGGATTTAGATTTTATCTACCACGTTACCCCATTTTACAGGTGAGGAAACGGGACCAGAAATGGGAGGTGACTGACTCAATGTCTCACAGAAGTCTGGGATCTAGGTCGGGGTGCGGGGGCTGTTTCTACCCCATCTTGAAGGTTGGGTGTGGTGGGCAGGATTCTCTGAAAATCCCCTAGTGACTTTTGCCCTTGTATAACCCCCTCCCTTTTGAGTGTGGGTAAAGCCTTCAACTCTGATGAGGTGTTACTCCTGTGGTTATGTTACCTCATATGGCAAAAGGAAGATTATCTGGGTGCCTCTGGTCTAATCATGTGAGCCCTTTAAAAGCAGGTTTTTTTGGCTATTAGCAGAAGGGGCAGCAGAGATATTCAAAGCAGAAGATTCAGCACACCTTTGCTGGCTTTGAAGATGGAAGGGGACTTGTGCAAGGACCAGGGAGCAGCCCCCAGCTGACAGCCAGCAAGGAAATGGGGACCTTAGTCCTACAACCATAAGGAACTGAATTTTGTCAACAATGAGAATGAGTGTGGAAGCTGATCTTTCCCAGAGCTTCCAGATAAGAGCCCAGCCTGGCCAACACCTTGATTTAGGTCTTGTGGAACCCTAATCAGAGAATTCAGCTGAGCTTGCCTGGACTTCTGGTCTACGGAATTGTGAAATAATGGGTCTTGTTTTTAGGGAGTAAGTTGTGATTTGTTATCACTTTTGTTGTGCAGCAATAGAAACCTAATATGCAGGACTTAGGGGAAGGGTATCTTAGGAGGGTCCTACGATGGGGGAGGGAGATGAAGCTGGGAGAGGTCTAAGGCTCTATCCAAATGCTACTTCCCCCCACAACCAGCACCGTATTCCCACATGGCAACAATTGACTGGAGCTGCTCCCTAGTTGCCAAAGTTCTCATCACTCCCTATTGTTTCACCTGGGACTAAACCCTTGTAAGCATTTTTTTTTTTTTTTTTTCTTGTAAGCATTTAAATTCATGATTCCTGCCAGGTGGAGTCTGGACCCCTGGGTAATGAGGAGTAGCAAGCTCACCTCACAGGAATGGGTCCTTGACAGGAGGAGCCTCTATGGAATTGGCATAGGCAGAGGCTTCTAGAATGTGGTTAGGGCATGGCTGATAATTTAATGTGCTTTCAAACCGAGTTCCCCTTCCCCCCAAACTAGAGTTTTCAAAAAGTATTTATTCATGGGTCCTGGGTGGGTGCTGGCGGGAGATGTTTTTGATTCCCACTGGAAGGTCCCAGCATCATGGATTTTGAGGAAGACCAACTGACATTTTGCAAATTATGGAAAGAGTCTCCACTGAGGAGACCTGGGTTAGCTGCACCATATTTCTGGTTTATTCCAGCAGCATTTATTGATTGACTCTGAGCCTGGCCAGTCTACCCTTAACCCAGCCCTGCACATGGACTATATCATGTAACCTTCCCTACAGCCCTATTATCCCCATTTGGCAGATGAGGAAACAGAGGCCCAGAGAGATTCATTCACTTGTGTTAAGTCACACAGCATGTGAAAACAGCTGGGTTTCATTCTCAGATCTCTGTGACCCAAGGAAGCCCAGCTGGTTTCCCTGGCTCCCCCTATGGAAGTGGCTCTAGCCCAGATCTAACTGGGCTGTCTGCTAACTTCTCTCCCTTTGTTTCTCCCACAAAGCAAAGAGCCCTGAGCTTTTCAGAGTCTGTGGAGGTTCCTGATGCTGATGGTGAAGGATACAATCCCTGCCCCTGAGAACTGGAGTTCTGAATCAGCAAATGCCCATTTGCCCTGAGATGGGACCCCCTAACCTCCCACCTCCATTAGGGAATTAGTGATGTGGGGTCATTGACTCTCAAACTCCAGCCCTGCTAGAGGCAAGGGTCCTGGCTCTGTAGCTCACATCTATCCCTACACATGCCCAGCCTGTCCCCCACAGCTCCTACACATGTCCCTGCACACACTGGACCCCCTTCTCATAGCTCCACACATACTTGACTTGTTCCCACATGGACTCCACACAGGGCTTGCTGGGGGCCTGGCCTGGCCTGAGAGACTCCTCCCCTCAGCTCCAGGCTTCACCTGAGGAATCATCTCTCAACACCATGACTTTGGACTCTGCTGTATTGGAGAACTTTGGGGCCAGTGTGGCAAGGGCCTCTGGTCAAGCCACCCTCCCTACCTACCGGGCCAGACACCCCAGTGGAAAGGATCACCCCCTGGCCTGTCCCTCTTCCTCCCAAGCTGCCTAATGGGGAGAAAGCCCAGGACCCTTAGGGTCTGGCCCCAGGGGAGAGGCCCCCAGAGGCCATGTCTTTCCTCTCCATGCCAGAGAACAGTCCTGCAGCGCTGAGCAGCCCCAGCTTCCCACCTCATGGGCCAAGGACTGCAGCCCCCACCTCAGAGCTTCTGAACACCAAGGTCCCCCTACCTTGAGGACCTCCCCGACCCTCCCCCACCAAAGTACCTTTGGAAGTTGCAGGGCCAAGTCCAGGGGGATGCCCTGAAGGAACCCCACCTGCTGCCCTGTGACGTATAGACTCAGACTCGGACTGCAGATGCCCCTCCAGAACGTGGCTCCACGGGCAAGAGAAATGCTCTCTCCACTCCAAGCTTCAAGTTCTGTCTTGCTGGACCTCACTCCGCCCACACTTCTGGAACAGGCAAACGGGCTTCCCTGGGATCTGGAATGGCAGCGACTGCTCAGAAGCTGGGGATGGAGGGATAGAGGAGTGCTCCAGGGTGCCTCCTTGCGAGCGGGGGCGGCACCGCAAATGTGTATCAGGGCGGTGGGCGGGGCCTTGGGGGAGGCCGGGCGCCGCCGCCAGGTGTGTTGGGCTGGAGATGGAAAGAGTACGTAGGCCGACGGGAGCGCTTCTCAGGAGGCGCCAGCAGAGGGCGCGCGAGGACCGGCCAAGAGGCCCGGCGCGCGCGAAGGCCGGGGATGGGGGTGTGGAAGAGAGGACAGCAAGTGCCGGGGAGGGACCGCCCAGTAGCTTCTCTCCGAGCTCCGGGGTGGGAGCTGGGGCAGGAAGTGTCCGGATTGCGCGGCCTCCTGCTCCTTAGGAGGAGGCGGCCGATGGGGATGTGGCCCGGCGCGCCCTTCCCTGGGTGGGTAGACCCTCCCCATTACCGGGCAAGGGAGCAGGGTCCGCGGATTCAGGACTGGTGACCTTTGATGTTGAATCAGGTGGGACCCCTTTTTCATACTCACCTCTGGTCGAAATTCTGTGCCTCAGTTTCCCCCTGCGTGAGTTCTGTCCTTGCTCCCGGAAGCTCTAAACTAGGACACCAGATGGGGTGAGACGACCCAGTGAAAGGGAACTAGTACGCCCCCAGGTACCCCCCTCCCCCCCGCCCCGTTCCCCTGACCTCGCCAACCTTGAACACAGAGCTTGGAGGGAAGTAGAAAAAGATGGGGAGAGGAGAAAAGTGTGATGGAAGGAGAGGTGGCCATGGAAAAGCAAATGGAAGGAGAGAATGGAGGAAGAGGAAGGGAAGGAGGGAGGGATGGGTGGGTACGAAGAGGGGCTTAGCCCTCTCAGCGGAAGCTCTCCCGAGACTGGGGCCATCTGCGCCTCCTCCGCACTGTGCTGGGGGATGAGTTCTCCGCTGTATTCCGGGAGCTATCGCTCTGCCAGCAGCCCCCCTCCAGCCTCCATGATTTATAGCTGGGCTAGGCCAGGCGACCTTGGACGGATAACTAATGACGGGTCAATAACGCTACAGAAAAAGTGAACTGGTGAGGGAGGAGGAACGAGGCCCATTAGCTGGCCCATCGCTTTCCTCCCGGCATCTTCTCTCTAATTCCGGTACCTCTTGCTGCAGGCCCCTTCCGCCGGGGGTTTCCCGAGGGCCTCTTGACAGGGACTGAGAGGTTATGGTTAACACAGCTGAAATAGGGGAGGTGGAGACAGGGACCAGGACATACTGGAGAGACCCAAAGTGGGTCACATGAGGGTGAGGGAGACCAGAGGGGGGCTCCTGGAAATGCTCCCCCACCCCCATTCTGTAGACTGGAGAAAGTCACATATTAGGAAGCCAAAGTTAGCAGGTGGAGTTCCCGTGGGGCAGAAGGCAGGGTACCCTGGGAAAGAAATAGACAGCAACACTGGTGCCCTGCACTCACCTTTACCCGCCTCCACCTGGCTCTCTCAATTGGTCCGTATCTCTGGAGATGTCCTCTGCCTCTCCCCACCCGAGCTACCCAAAGTCAGAGTGTTTACTTTAGCCATGGAGGGCACCTCCTATTTGCCTTGCCTCATATGTGCCGCTGCCTGCAGGGGTGTGTGGGAGGCAGGGCCTGAGTCTCAGCTCCTCGATCATCTGGCTCATATTGAGAGTAGACCAAAGCATCCTTCTTCCAGTCTGCCAGCTCCCCTCCTGTTTGAGGTCACCTGGGTCATCCTCTGGATCCCCAGTCTATTTTTGACACCCTAGGGAACCCAGAGTTTGGGGGAAGGAAGCAGCTCTCTCAATACCTGACTTTATTGAATATATCTCCCCTAATTATCTCTGTCAGCATCATGGTGCTGGCATAAATGCTTTTCCATCTTATAGTCCCATTTTGCAGATGAAGAGTTAAAGCTCAGAGAGAGGAGCAGTCAGCCAAGGGAGGAGCTGAGGCTTGAATTCAGATCCTCTGGCTCCAAACCACAGCCCCTCCCTGTCCATCACCCCAGGGTCCTGGGCTCACTGTTAACTCCTGCCCAGCTCTGTCTGCAAAGGAGACACCCAATGAGGGGGCCTTGGGACAAGGACAGTTTTTCCCTAAAGTAGACACAGGGTGACAGAACAACCCCTGAAGTGGCAATGGGGTAGCGGCACCATATTCGTACTTTCACGTACCCCTCCCATGGTGCCCAGTGTGTGTACATATGTGGACTCGCATGTGCTCATTCATGCATACCTTCACTTTTTCCTTCAACAAACGGGTATTGCGTGGCAACCATTTTCCATGCCCTGAGGATATGGGGGCAACACTGGAGAGCTTATATTCCAGCAAGGGGGTACATAGACATGTTTTAGGAGGAACCTCTATGGCATGTGGCAGTGTGTGGACTCTCTGTGGAGTAGAAAAGACCATGGGTAGAGGCATAAGCAAGGCACAAACTCCCACTCCAGAGAAGGAAACACTACCCATCATCTCAACTCCTCGCTCCATATTCAGACTCTCATATACTCTCTGGCCCCCCAAAACTCACCGTCTTCTTCCCCCAATCTGTCGTACTCGACCAACCTGAGAGATCCCTAGCTCCAGGACTGGCTATATAATTTTCAGGGCTCAGTGCCAAATGAAAATGCAGGCTCTTTATTATAAATTTATAAAGAATTTCAAGACAGCATTAAACCAAGCACAGGGCTCTTCTAAACGCACACCCCCATGGGACCGCCCAGGTCACACACCTAGTCCTCTCCTTTTCTATGTCAGGAACTAGCTCCTTGGTCTCTCATTTGGACCTGCCCCAGCCTCTTCCCAGATCCAGCCTCTTGGCCCCAGTCTATCTGGGAAGTTTCACTCCTACCGCACTCACCCCACACTATTTGCCTGGACTATTGGCCCCTTAGGTATCCTGGCCCCAAGCACTCCCTACACTTTCACATTTCCACACTTTTTTTTTTTCAAAATTCAGTTCCTTTTGAAAATTTACTCTTCCTTTAGTCACCTCCTCCAGGAAGACTTTTCTGATTTTCCAGTTGGAAATCTCACATCACATACTATATACTTGGGTCAAAACACAAATAATCTTCTGCCTTCACTCACAGCCGTTTGCCCCGTCTAGTAGACTTAAAATTCTAGAAGCCAGGGATGGTGCCATAGTCATCACTGTAACTCCACAGCACCTAGCTGACACGTGGTAGGGGGCTCAGTTAACATCTGTTGATGCAGCTGTGAGCATCTTTGGCGTGTGGGTGTGGTCATGTTTGGAGGCCCTGAATTGTGTGCACAGAACTGAGTGTAAGGGTTTGTGTCCATGCATAAGCATTTCTACTTAAGTGTGTGCATATTCCCATATCCATCCATGTGCAGGCATGTTGACAGCATACGTGTTCACAGACCTAAGTGGTTTCTGTAGTCGCGTGCATGAATCGCAGGTGCACGGGTCTGCATGGCTGTGTGTGCATGGTTTTATGCTGGTGGGTGTGTACCCGGATCTGGGCTGCACATGGTATGCCCACGCACGGCAGGAAAGCATGTGTCCGTGCTCCCGTGACGTGGGGGTTGTGCCTGGACAGGAGCTGCAGGAGCACCGTGCAAGGATGCAGGCGGCTGGCGCGTGTGCAGGCCATTTGTGTGCACAGCTGCGTGTCCTGGCCGCGGGCGGGCCGGATGCCCTGGGCGCCGCCCGCTCCCACCCGAGCGCGTCGCTTTGTTCCTCCGCCGCGGGCAGCCGCGTGGGCTCCTGGCTCCGCGGCCTGGGCCCTGCCGTGATTGGCGGCCCAGCAAGCGGCTCGGCTCCCTCCCGGGAAGGCGGAGCCGTATGGGCTCCCGTTACCGGCGAAGGCGGGTAGGGGTGGGGGTGGGGGGCGCTAGACCATCCATCTTCTGTTATTACAGCGTAATGGGGCTGCTCGGGCGCCCGCCCATTTGTCATCGGCCTCGTTCGCTGATAACGGGCATTTGTCATCACTTTCCTCTGCGCCAATGTCACCAGCGCCGCTGACAGGCGGGGATGGTGGGGGGGGGGGGCGGCCTCGCGTGCATGAGCACAGGTGCGCACACACGCACGTGGGCCTGCTGGACACATGCTCCTGCACATACACACAGGCACACGGAACCTGAGGGGGCACACCGGAATTGGGGAGACACACGTCCCTGTGTGTGGATCAAGGCTCCCTGGTGACGGACACACATGCAGACACACACTCAGAACAGCCTCATCTGTCAAGCAGATATTCCCAGCTGGAGATCCCCTTCCCCAGTTGAGGAGACGTGTGCTGGGGGGAGGGGCTGGTGTTCGTGGTTAATGGCAGCTTGAGTGCAGGTGGCCCTCTGCCAGCTCCCTGTGTGCACACGTGTGATGTGAGCCACCAACATTTATTGAGCCCCCCCCACAGGCTCTACAGGCCTACATGTGACTGTGTGTCCCATTGGCAGAATGTGGCAGCACAGGGACAGCCAAAACGGTCACACTCAGGCCTCCCAGGCCTCTCAAAGACACAGGACTTTGAGCAAGTCAGGAGGGCTGGGTGGTGGAGGTGGTGAGTGGTGGTGTGATGAGTGGTGATCCACACAATGCCTTCCTCCCAACCCTCCAGAGACAGTGCAGCCTGGGAGTCACCCTTCCACTCCTGACCCCACTCTGGCTCTGGGCCTAGGATGATCTGCAGCAAAAGGGACTCAGGAAAGACTTCAGAAAGAACTTCCGGCCTGGAAAGAGTATGAAGCAGTTTGGAGTAGGGATGGCACTAATAGCCAAGGGGAGCTTGGAAGGAAGAGAAGATCTCTTGTCCATGTCCTGTGCCCTTTGGGCTGAGTCAGGTACCAGCCCACCTGGGGCATGGATGACTTGTCTTCCTGATGCTGCTTTCTAGCACATTCACTTCAGGATGGCAGAGGGGACTCCGAGGGTACTCCATTAGCCCTTATTAGGGTGGAAGACTCCCTGCCCAATCTCTCTGTTTCCTGGTTATCTGCAACTTATTAGGTGCTCAATAAGTAACTGTTGAATGAATAAATGATTGATGACAGGGTGTGGGGGGTGTCTTCCTAGTCCCTTTCTGACTGTCCATCAGCCACTGATGGCTCAGATCTCATCTCCTGCCCTCTCCCAACTCCCTTCCTTACTCCTTTGTAGCCCCCCCCAAATTCCCCTTCTCCCCCAGCCTCTCCCTCGTGGGCTGAGGGGGAGGGGGTGGGGGGAAGGTCCCCTGGCAGAGCAGGGCCCACTTGTTCCTTGTAAATGAAGACCATAATTAACATTAAATTAAGGTAATACAAATGAAGGCAACATAGAGGCTGACAAGATGAGCGTTTGGGGAGGCAGTGGGGAGAAGTGATTCATATTTTTAATTTACTGTATGGATGGGCTGTGTGGGTGGGGAGCGGGTGGCTCGCATGAAGGGGGTGTCGCCCCGCGATGTTTGCTGGGCTCTGAGCAAGCACACAATGACTATTAAACTCAACTGTCCATATAATGGGACAGATTCGACATGACGCCCACCGGAGCACCAGGAGCTTGGCCAGCCAGGCTGTAAATCCTGCCCACACAGCACCCGCCTGCCCACCTGCCGAGCTAATCCATTTGGTCTAGGACTGGGGTAGGGTAGGCACAATCCCCAAGGGGTCTGAGAAGAGCCTTGGACTTGGGGAATCAGGGGGGCCAAGAGGGTCCAGGCTCCTTGCCCTGGCTCAGCTCACGGTTGGGGGCCTCTGGAAGGTCAGGTCTTGCACGTGCTAAGGGTGAGATGGGCCATGGTCAGTGCAGGACCTTGGTGCCAAGATGAGGCTGGAACTCTGTGACCCCATATGTGGTGTGTTCCAGGAACTGAAGACACTGGTGTCCCATTCCAAAGAGGGGACTAACCATCTTCATCATCATCACCATCACAGCTCACATTTACCAAGGACTTGCTATACACCAAATCCCCCTTCTGACCCATTAACTGAGTCCTCACAAAAATCCTAGGAGGAAGCTATTGTTATCCCCATTCGCAGACAGGGAAACTGAAGCTAAGAGATAGGGAATAGCTTGGTCACAGAGCTTGTAAAGGTCCAGTGACACATCCCCACTTCCACACCCCAGGGCCTGGGGTGACCCCTTGATCCTGTAAACTCTGTACCTGGAATGAAGGCAAGCATCCCAGGCGGCCCTCACACACTGGGATCTGAGGCCTTAGACACGAAGCTAAGGGAACTCGGGGTGTGTGTGTGTGTGTGTGTGTGTGTGTGTGTGTGTGTGTGTGTGTGTATGCACGTGTATGTACATCCTCTCTCCCTCCCTCCAGTAAAAGAAAGGTGCCAACAAATCCCAGGCTGGGGCTTCCCTGGTGGCGCAGTGGTTGAGAATCTGCCTGCTAGTGCAGGGGACACAGGTTTGAGCCCTGGTCTGGGAGGATCCCACATGCCGTGGAGCAACTAGGCCCGTGAGCCACAACTACTGACCCTGCACGTCTGGAGCCTGTGCTCTGCAACAAGAGAGGCCGCGATAGTGAGAGGGCCTGCGCACCACGATGAAGAGTGGCCCCTACTAGCCACAACTAGAGAAAGCCCTCGCACAGAAACGAAGACCCAACACAGCAAAAATAAATAAACTCCTATCCCCAACATCTAAAAACAAAAAACAACAAAAAATTAAAAAAATTATTTAAAAAACAAACAAACAAAAATCCCAGGCAGGCAGGCAGGGAGGAATCCCTGCTTACTCACTCTGAAAACGAAGCCGAAAGATGTTTGTCCCTGGGATGAGAGACGCAAGTGTAATTTAGGTTTTGATATTATGAAAGTCTCGCTGCTCTAAAACAGCGGGGCACTCAGTGCCTCATTAATAAAGGATAAACTTGGAGTCTATTTACAAGGCGCTTTTTGGGGTTATTTACTCTCCAATATACATATGTAATGTTGCGCATACTTACCGCTAGGTACAGCTCATCCTTTCAGCCTGGGCCTTGGAGTCACACTGAGGAGGGTAGGCCCTGCAGGGTGAAGAGCATCACTGGGGAAGAAGGAATGCAGAGGGGCGACCCCTGGGAGTGAGGAAACTCTGTGGGAGACAATAGGGCCCCATGGAGGGGGGGGTCATAGAATTTTAGAGCTGAAAGATAGAAGGGATAGAGGTCCCACCCCAGCTTTCTCCCCTCCCCACTTTCCTGAAGCCCAGTCCCCTTAAAGATAAGGTACAGGCTAAGCTCCCCTGCTGGGCCTCCAGGCTGTCCCTCTCAGCCCCTCCCGTACTATCAGGCCAGGACCCTGCTCTGACCAGACCCTGACCACACCGGGGAAGATCCCCCACAC
The DNA here is from genome assembly GCF_963924675.1 of Phocoena phocoena. Taxonomy (NCBI): domain Eukaryota; kingdom Metazoa; phylum Chordata; class Mammalia; order Artiodactyla; family Phocoenidae; genus Phocoena; species Phocoena phocoena. The sequence continues at coordinate 26,902,125 of NC_089234.1, forward strand.
CTCTGAAAGGAGGTCAGCCAATTCCTATCAGTGAAGATGCCCTGTGCAACTGCTGTGCACCTAATCTTACACCAGCCTTGTCACATCCCTGCCACCCCCACCATTGTGCCCAACAACGCCTGGAGTGGGTAAGGCCTTCCTCAAACCAGGATGGAGGCTACCTCCCAGCTCCGGGTGCCATTAGCCAGCCCCAGTAGAGATGGGTTCCCCACAGCTGCTCAGCCACCACCTTTCCCTGCCGCTGCCACCACCTTATCCCGGACTCTTCGCTTTACATGCAGTGTCTCCATGAACCTGCAGCCATCACAGAAGGTAGGGTACCGCTTTCATATCTGTTTTACAAATGAGGAAACTGAGACTTAGGTTAGGAAACTCACCCAGTGTCATACAGTCAGTAGGTGCCAAATTGGGGTTTTAACCCAGATTAGGATCTTACCCCATAAGGCTTCCTGGAGGATCCTGGGCCTTCACTGACCATCCTAGCCCCTCTGCTCACCATGGACTCCAGCCAGCCCAGGGCCTCCAATGAGGAGCTCTGAGCCTCACCCTCTCAGAGCAGATCTCCCCTTACCGACTGACATGTTCATTTACTGAACACTGTCATTGAACAGCCACCACGTTCAGATTTGGACCTGGGCCTATGGTCTGAGTGGGTACAAGTATATGGGAGTGGAGAACTTGCCAGAGACCCTGGTTGATGCACAGGGGAGCTTGGAGTTAGGGCTACCCACACATACACCCAACACTTGTGAGGTTTTCTGTGCTTGTCAGCCCCTCAGATGAGTGTGTGGCTCAGGGCCCAGCCTGGGTGGTGATGGTGACATGTGTGTGTATGGGGGCAACATCAGCCTGCCTCCCTGTCACAACCTGGCCACTTTGGACCAAGGAGACATCTGGTGGTCCCTAGGAGAGGGCAAGTTCTTGTGCACCCTTCCCAACCCCAGTGCTGGGGGAGAGCTGACCTGGAGGGTGCTGGACAGAGGGAGGAAGGTAAGTAGGAGGATCTGATCCATCATTGTTAAACAATGAGCCATCACCACCCTAATTAAAGATGTAATTGCAGCAAATACATTCTGGGCTGAGAATGAATGACGGATGGCAGGAAGGCACCTTGTAGGCAGCAGCCAGGAAACGATGCTCCCTCAAGTTCCCACTCCAAGCTGGGGAACCCGGCACCTGGTCGCAGGGCACCCTGGTGCTTCCCAACAGGACGGTGACAGTCAGGCAGGGACTGAGGCTGGAGCTGAGGGGCAAGGAAAGGGCCAGGGCCTGGGGCCTTTTTGGAGGAATGAGGGTGGGAAGGAGGCTGAGAGGCCAGAGTAAGAGGGACTGGCTGGTGTGTCTGTCAGGCAGGGAAGCAGGGCCAGTGAGTGAGTAGCTTTGTGAGAGTATCACCAGATCACAAACCAGGATCTCAAGGCACATCTGCTTTGGGGTAATTGGGCCCCTGCAAAGGCCAGAAGGACTGACTGACCCTTGGTCCTAGAGGGTGAGTACAAGGGCCAGGCTAAGGGGACTCAGTCTGTAGAGGGTACCATAGCAGGCATCTGGTGGGCCAAACTGGCTTTTAGGTCTGGCTCAGGCTCCAGGGACTGGGGGTAGGGGTGGGAGGACTGTCCTGAGAGCTGATTTGTCCTTACCTGGGGTTAGGGTACATGGCAGGGGACTGGCCACTGAAGGGAAGAGAGATGGACTCCTCCCACCAACCTGGCTTTTGCTGCTCCCTCCTTTAGCATGGAAGCCTCCCAGCCACCCCGACCCCTGCCCTGGACTCCCTCAAATGTCGTGGGCACTGGTAGACCCAGGGAGACCTGGGCTTGGGACATCTTCCTCTACTTGGGATCAGAGCGTCTGGATTCCAAGGCCTATTTGCCCTGGGCCCCCACCCACACTTACCTTCAGAGAATAGGAAACCCTGAGCACAAGGTCAGGTCACTCTGAGGCCAGCCTGAGCTGTGACAATCCCAGGGCCAAGGCAAGAAGGCCAGCCTGGTTGGGGAGCCTGGTGGCCTTAGCCTCTTGGCCTCATTTGGCGTGGTGGCCCCTGGCCAGGGTCCTTCAGGGTGTATGGGCTGACCCCAGGGGAAGAGAAGGCTGGGTGGGGGGCGGTGAGGAGCCCAGGCAGGCAGGCAGGGAGGGAGCGAAGGCCACTGACAGCAGAACAAATGCTTGTAATTTTATAACCAATCTCAGCGTGTCCGTGGGGGGCCGTTTGTGCCTCCACTCAGGACCAATCAGCCTGACAGAGCTATGAGCCGGCCTGAGTGAATGTGAGCAGCTTCCCCCACCAACGCCACTTACTGCAATCTCATTACCCGCCCAGCCCAAGACCGGCCAGAGCTGCGGGGCTGCAAGGAAAGAGGACCCAGCCCATGCTGGCGCACAGCCAGGACAGGGCCTGGGGCCAGGAGGGCAGCATGGGCAGGCCTTAGCGATCCAGGGACTCAGAGGGAGGAGGCAGGAAGACAGGCCCAGGAAACGATAAACATTTATTAAGCACCCGTTGGTTACTAGGCATGCTGGATACAGGTAGGGCACAAACTCCTGCCCTCAAGGGGCTTGCTGTCTGCTAGGGGCTTATGGAAAGATTATAGAGGGATGGGCCTCGGGAAGGCAGAGATAGAGAGATGTGACTGGACGGCAAGGAGGGGCAAAGCCCCAGAGCCGAGCTGGTACTGGGCCAGGGGTGGGAAGGAGAGGGTAAGAAATGGAGAGAGATGGAACCAGAGAAACCTCTGGGGTGCATTCAGAGCCGGGGTAGAGAGATACAGGGTGTGGGAGGGAAATGCCCACCAGGGGAGAGAGGAGGGCAGCCAGGGAGGGGCTGGCTGGCCAATGGTGGATATTAAAGGATGGCCTTGCTGGATATTTGGCTCTGGGGATGGCTATGTGCCCATTAGTCTCTCTAATTGTCAAAAATCTAATTTAGTGTCTGGAGCCTGGACCGGCCTCGGGTTAAATAGGAGGCAGGCCTAGCCATAAATCTGCCCTCCCAGCCTGGGCTGGTGCTAATTCTGCAGTTAAGTGAGGGGGTGAGGAGGGCAGCAAGATGGGACAGGGAAGGTTCTGGCGAGGGGGTATCTCTGACCCTGCATGCCAGCCCCTATGTGCTAAGTCATAGCCAGGCCCTCCTCTCTTGTTGGAGGAAGGGGACTTTCCTTCCTGGTGCTCAGCTGGACCAGGCAGGGTTAAGTGTCTGAAATGTGTGGGTCCAGCCCCTCTTCCTGGTCCCACTCTGGGTCTAAGTGGGCTCAGCTCTTGCAAAAGTGACAGGAAGGTCACATTTCCTAATAACCTCCTGAGACTTTGGTGAGGAAGTGGGCATGGAGATTCATACCATGTGACCCAAGTTAGTGACAGTCTTGAGTGATGGGGATCCAAGGGCCATTCCCCAGTGGGGAGAACAAACACAACCCCCCTGGGCTTCTCCTTTCCTGGACCCAGACTCCAAAGGAGGTATACGAGTGCACTGAGACTGGGACAAGGACAGCCCCCCGAAGGCCTCATTTGGTCTGAGGCAGGGGATGGTTCTCCACCTGGACTTGGTAATGACCTCACTCCCCTCAGAGCCAATAATTGAAAGCAAGGGGTGTGGTAGGTGCAGCGGGAGAGGTTGGGGGACTGAGAGGGTTCCCTGAGAGGCTCAGCTTCCATGTGGGGGGAGGAAAATGATTTCTCCTGGCTTCGGCTCCATCTCACCAGGCACCCACCCGGCCTCTCCTGCTGCTAACAAAGTGCCTTTAATTAGCAGCCTAATAAAAATGCTCTTAATTGGCAAGAGCCAATCAGGATGAAGAGAGGTCTCCTCTCCTCAGTCATTGCTGATGGTGGTACAGCTATAGGTTTCAAGGGGAGAGGGATTCCAGGCCCAGCCTTGCTTTAGGAAAGTGATTTCAGGGCTGAGTCTTCCAAGGGTGTGCCCTAGACCCCAGTCTTCCTAGAGGGGAGCGATTTGACACTGGGTTTCAAGGTGAGACCCATAACCCTCCCAGGCCCAGCCTCTGCTCAATTTTGGGCTCAGGAGTCCAGCCTACAAGTGACAACTGAGTAGATGCCAGTGGCCCCAGGAGTGTCCACTGACTCCTCCCCTTCCCTCTCCTTAGCTCTTAGGGAGGAGACTCCAGTGTGGTCTTGGGCAGTGTGGGGAGCCCTTTTTCTTGTTCCTCAGGTTCCTCATTTGCACAATGTCAGGTGCACCTGATGCTCTGACATGCCTCCTGTTCTAGCAGGGATACTTCTGCACTGGGGCCCCGTCATCTAATAGTCTGAGAATGCTCTAACGACCGCAGTTGTCAATCCAGGTACAACAGGCACAACAAGGCTGACAGAGCCAGGGGGCCTTGTCAGGCAGGGAGGACCACCACTACTAAAAGCCCATACATAGATGTAGAACAAGGATGAGTTACTTTTGCTGAGGTTCCTGCTTGTGGCACTAGAGGGGAAGAGGGAGGAGAGGAGGGAATGGTCTGGCTGCAACCTGGTACTCACTTCCCTAGGTTTGATTTAAGAAGGGAAGGAGGGTGGGTTTCCCCAGTCAATGCTCCCTTCATTTTTATAGCTTGTTGGAATCTCTCTTGAAATTACTCCCAAATATGAGCTCTCCCATCTCGAAACTGATCAAATGGGATGCCGGGGAAACCCAAGTCTTTTCACCTAATGAGGTGGCAGAGGAAAACTTAAGTTCTGAGCTCAGGTTGGTAGGCCAAGGCTATAGTGACCAGTTCCCAAGTTAGACATCACTTTTGGCTTCAATTTAATTCAACATGGAACACTAATTGTATGCCTGGGTTCCCTTCCCATACTTATTCATACCCATTTGGCCCTGTCTTCTCTCAATATTGCTTTCTCATGTCAGATTACCTTCAAAAGGTCTCTGTTTACTCCCTCAGTTTCTATATTGAAAAAGTCATTGTCCTCTTCGTGTTGGTGTAAAGAGATAAGACACCCAGGACATTCATTTTAATCTTATATTTGTAATTTAAGTTACTTTTTTTCTGAACAGTTAAAAACAAAACAAAACACACTGTATTACCATGATCCTAGGTTGTGAACATATTGGTACATTGACTACACATCACCATAACATAATCACAAAAGTCAAAGCAGTCAGTACTGAAGAGTCTAGAGAATAAAGGCTGAGCCAACCGAAAGCTCTCAGGGAGGCTCACACTTGTTGCCAGGCCTGCCCCATAGCTGGAGTCCAGTGAACATCCGTCAGAACAGTCTGCGTTGGGCTTGATTTGGGAAAGTGTTAGTATCCTTGGTACCCAGAGATCTAACCTTTCCTGTTGGTCTTTTCCATCAGTGTCCAAGAAGAGAAAGGGACAGAGGGGAGGTGAAGCTTTATAATGCTGTTTACTGCACTGACCGTTAAACACCCACACAGCCACCCAGGAACCAGTTGGGTGGGCTGGAGAGATGTTGGCAGATGTCATCTGTCTCCAGGAAATTTTAGGTCATAGGTACTCAATTTCCAACAGAAGAGGTTTCTGGATATCAATGCATTAAGTTCCACCTGAAATCAGCAGCCATAATCATGCTTTTTTGGTTTCTCTCCTCAGTTCCAAGGATTCTGAAGTCACAAATGAACTACAGGTAAAGTAACAAGAAGAGAAACTCAGCTTTAATCTACTAAGAGATGGCTGTCTTTTCAACACTGATTATGTTGAGACTGTGAATAACGTAAGGGGCTGTGGTCTGTCAGCGATCGGCTATGTGGATGAGGCCTGGGGAGATAAACTCAGCCTGCAGGTTCAGGTACACTTGGTAGAAGTGAGGGTTACTCTAGGAGGGAAGAGAGGAAGGCAAAAAGAAGCAAGGGCACCTTTTTCTGTTCTCCGGCTCGGGGAAGTCTGCTGAACTCAGAGAAATGGAGGAGGAGATCAGAAATATGGATTAAAGTCATATGGCAAACCTGACCATCAAACAGGTGGTAGGCATCGAAGCATCCCTTTTGACACCTGGAAGTACTTCGGATTCCTCCAGAATCAAGCTTGCAGCCTAGCCTCTCTGGCCTGCGCTGTTCTAGGCAGGAAGGTATTACCATCTAAGATGCCAAGAAGATCAACAATACAAAGGTGTCTAATTCTGGGGAAGAAAATTTTGCCCTAATTATTCCAATATTCCCCCCACCACTCCACCCCCAGCCCTGTGTTTCCACGTACAACCAAGTGCTAAGTAAGAAACAGACCAACCACAGCTATTCAGACCAATGGGTACCAGGAGACAGCAAAGGAGAAGAGTGCATATTTTCTTCTCTTCAGCTTTTGATTTTACAAAAGAAAAATAAAAAAGGATTTTTCTTACTCAAGCAGAAAACAGAATGATTTAGGGATTCCAGGGTCTTTCCCAGAAACAAGCTATGAGGGACAGACTTTATTACTTGTCAATAGAATTCCAGAGAGTCCCTATCTCTGAAGTTTCTGGTGAAGAGTCATTGGAAAGAATTTTGCCAAGGGACAAGTGTAAAAGGCCTCCCACTCACAATTCATGTCCATTTTCAAACTGCACATTAAGAAAGTAAAAGGATATTCTCAGCAGTGGAAATACACACATATGTAGCAAGGCATGCTGGTTTTGTCCAAGGAGCCCCAGTGTGAACAGAGAGCTCACAAGTGCCCACAGAGTAACCAGGTGCAGGGGCATGCACACGCTCCTTGCCTGCTTTTGAACAGGATTCCTCCCATCTTTATGAGATGTTTCTTTCAGGCCTAAATTGGAATTTTAGTGAGAAGAGACTAATCTACAATGGGGACATTTCATTTCAGAGCCCAGAAACACCTTCAGCTCCTTTTCTACCATTCCTTTGGAGGTGTTGAGACTTCATTTCTCTTGTCTTTTTAAAAAGGTCAAACTTTATATTTATTCTAGCCCAGTTGGGGATTAGTGATAATCGATTCCCACTGAAATCATGCAGAGATGGTAAGTGGCGTTTACCTTCTCTGGAAACAAACTTCTACTTACCTGATTATTTCTTCTACAATGAACTGGTAAATGACCCCCAGGAGCTGAGAAATGTGACCGACAAGTTTTTCAGACCACTTAACTTCATTCCCATTTCCGTGAGCAGCAGAGGACAACCTGGAGAATATCCTCCATAGAGCTAATGGCTCCAGACTGCAGGGTTCACCCTTGATCTCATTTATGATGTACTGGACAAGCTCCTGTCAACATACCTTCAACTGAACCTAGATGAGAGAGCAAAACCCTGGGGACCAATGAATATTCCATGGTTCCACTTCTGAATAGCAGCATATAAGAGAAGGACTGGTAAAGTTATGGCTATTGGACAATATTTTGAAATAGCTCAAAATCCATGCTTCTTTAATGCCTGACCTGGGATGGCCCTCTGCCTCATCTATAGCAAAATCCTTAACCAATCAAAAAGCCATTAATAGTCAACACACACACACACACACACACACACACACACACACACACACAGTCAAGACAATAGACAAGGAACCCTGATAGTGGCTAAATAGAAGACATACATCTAGCATGTGGGTATTTGGTAAGGAAATTATATTCAGAAAATACTGGGTTGGCCAAAAAGTTCCTTTGGGTTTTTCTGTAAGATGTGTGGAAAAATCCGAACGAACTTTTTGGCCAACCCAGAATTTCCCAAGCAATGACAATCATTTCACTGGGAAATGTTTTCTGACTATAACCTGGAACTAAAAGCTTAAAAGCACTCATAAAGCAGGAAAGGGAAAATGCATATGCACAACCTGCCTCTCAGTACGTAACAAGATTCAGTCTGGGCATATTTTGGGAAGAGGATTCCTTCTGGAAAAGCAGAGGAAAGAGTGAGGATGACCCGCCCCCGCCCCCAACTAAAGGTGGCCTGGCTTTGAGGTTGCCTGCAACAGGATCCCATTCTGAAGTTTTTACAGCAGCTGGTTAAAAGGGGCCTTTCTTTTACTCAACTGCTTTGATATAACGGAAACAATGGGCCTGTCTGCTCAGCTTCCAAGGGAAGACTTGGAGACTGCCCTGTGCCCACTGATGGGTGTGTCTGTGCCACACAATATGGCTGGTGAAGGCCCATTCCTGCCCAGGGAAACAAGCCGGGCACATACTGATAGTACTCCCTGTGCCCCCAGGTTGGGGGGGCACACGTGCCCTGCACCTGAAGCCTCTATAGCTGATTTTGAAGTGGCCAGTAAGCCTTGGCTCTTCCTGAAGTCCATTTATTTATGTTGCTCACCAACTGCCAGAGGAATTTTACTGGGGAGAGTGGAGAGTAAAATAAGGCCAAGAGAAGGAAGAAAAGGAAAGAGAAGGCATTTCTGTGCCATTAATAAACCCTGTGTGCCAAACTTCACCCTGATTCTCTCTCTGGCAGTTCTGCCTTTCATAAATACCAGGTTTGGAAAAGCAGAAGGAAGGTTCTGCAGAGCAAGGTGGAGATGATTAGCTTGATTTTTGAGAGACAATATTTACTGGCTTAAATGAAAAAGACATCACCTTTTAGTCTTGACCACCTGGTAAGCTAGTCTGATCGTGGTCTCGGCAAAGATACAGGCACGCCTGGGTACTTGCAGGCCCTGATGAGGAAATCAGAGATGCGAACCATTATGCAGAATGGCTCTGGCCATTTCAACCCCTTCTGTAGGCTGAGCCTTAGCAGTGATTTAAGATAAAGTACGCTTTTTATTACACATCTAATTGTTAATGAGAGGAAATGCAATCAGCAACTCCTTTCCAACTCTACATGGAATTGAGGAGACTGCTGAGTCCAGAAAAGATGTGGCCATTGAAGGAGCCCAGGAAATTTCTGCCCCTCCCCCCCCTTTTGTTTTGGGGGCGTGGGTGGGTGTTACAAGGAGAAGAGAGAAGAGGTGCAAATACGACAACAGTACCATGTCTGAGAATCCATCGTCGCCACATAGGGTCACTTGCAGCAAAAGCCTGGGTTTGAAATTTTGACTGAAGAGTACTTAACTCTTCTAAGTACTGCATTTTCTCATTTGCCTCATGATAACTGAGGATACTTTCTTCATACTCTTTCTTCTCAGGTGGAGCAGATAAACATGTTGAAGGGGAGTGGGAGAAGGGGCAAGAGGGACAGAAACAGAGAAAGAGATAGAAGGAAAGAGGCCCAGATCTTCCAGGGTGTACATTCTTGTTTTCTTTCTTTCTTGCCCCAGAGGCTACACAGACAGCTGTTTCCTCATAAGCACAGTGGGGCTGGGCAGATCTTGCCAGGTGCTGGGTATTCTTGCAGTTTACAGGGAGACACTGGGTGCCGTCTGGCTTGAAGTTGTATCCCCTGTCCCTTAGAAGCGGCTGTCTCCCAGTAGGCTCCATAGGAAACTAGTTCTTCTGCTTAACGGCAAAGCAAGAGAGATTCTGGCAAAACACTAAATATATTTATGTCATCTCTGTCTGGAACCAAATGAGGAAAAAACAGGTGCAGGAGGAAAGAAGGAGGGGAGGTGGGTTTTAAAAGTTCCAATCATTCACAAAAGATAGAAGACATCTTCTGATAGCAGCACGGAAGCAGTCAGCTGTGCTGAGTAAACCATCCTGGGTTGACTGCAGACCAGCTGTGTCCCAACAGGAGTCTTAAAGCCCTGCTCCTCAGCTAGTCCGGGGAAAGTGGGTGGTAGTTTGACTGTTACTGTTGTTGCTCATCCTGGTATTGGCAGATACGTTAAATACCGCAACTTTAATGAGTCCTGTGCGAAAACAGAGCACATAGTCATTAATCCCTTTTCCTATATTTCTCACTTTCTCTAAGAGCAAAAGAATATTAAACTAGCTGTCAATTGGGGGAAAGTCTCAGAGGTCCTTCCTAATGCCCGCTTTCTGTCCATGCCATGCAGGAGCTTCTGTCAAAGGCTACATGGCCTGTTTGGGGACTCGGCAGGGCTCACTGACATGGTCAGGGCTGTAGAGTGACTCGGCAGGGCTCACTGACATGGTCAGGGCTGTAGAGTGACTCTGATATCTAGAGATTATGACTATGGTGGGTGTAGCATCAAGCTTTCAGCTGCTCCCTATAATGGTAGAGCGGGCAAGGACAGCTCTGAGGCTCCAGCCCTTAGTAGCCATGAACGCAATGTGCCACCAACAAAAGTTGGGGAGTGAGGTGAGGCCAATCTGGTTGCTTGGCTGGAGGGGACTGGCAGTGTAGATGAGGGGAGAGCCTGATTGTTAGATGTGTGCTCTAGAAGTGCTCCTAGTACCTTCAAGGACAGGTGTGTAGGTGGTGTCTGGAAATGTGGCCTGGAGATTAGGCAGAGGTTGGGACTACAGATACAAATTAGAGATGAGAGCTGAAGCCTCGGGAAGAGATAAGGCAGCCAAAGCAGGGAACTCAGATAAGGAAGAAAAGCCAGAGACAGACTCTTAGTGGATGTCTATGTTTTAGGGGTGAGAGAAAGAAGGAGACATAAATAATCAGAGAGCCAGGAAGAATATTAAAAATGACAAAATGCCATCAAAATCTAAGGAGGAGAAAATTTTGGCAAAAGGAGGGGATAGGTACATGATGACTACAATATTAATACTAATTAATGGCTACTTTTTAGTGAGGGCCTGTTATGTGCTAGACACTGTGCTAAGCACTAAGAATTTTACATATAACATTTCAAGGGGATCCTCACAACAGCTCTGTGTGGTAGGTATTGCAACTCTCATTTTACTAATAAGGAAACTAAGGCTCTGGGAAGTTATCTGCCCAAGGGCATGCAGCTAGGATTCTCACCTAGGCCTGTCTGTATGCCTTGTTTGAGGAAGCAGTGCGTCCTCTGTGAGAGAAGTGAGCACTGAAGTGAGCCCAGCAGGGCATGAAACACCTTGGTCAGAAGAACCACTATAGAAAGATGTGCAGAAAAGTGTACTAAATGTGTACTTCTGGCACAAGAACGGAGGCAAGTATGGGAAACAAGAAATCACAATAATGGCAATCCTCCCCAGTAGCTAGTACAGTTTTCCCAAACCAGTGATTACCTATATTTGAACTGGTTAGGGCACCAAGTATGACCTAAATATACCATGGCTATAGATTAAGATGAATGTTAGGATCTTTTCCTGCCCCAGAGACAGGATGGAGACTTGAGTGGGAGATTATATGGAGTTCTCACCAACTCCAGAGCTACTTCCAAGGTCAAAAAATAGTTCTTTTCTTTTTTGGAGGCAGTAGGGAATGCGGATAAGGATAAAAGAAAAGCTACCTTTTACAATCAAATGATACTGACAAGGCAGAGCTGTGAGAAGGCAGCCCGATATTTCACCAAGAAATTTTTCCTTTCACACATTAGATTATCTACTTGGGTTAAAGGGTCTCCATTAAAGGTGCTAGTTTAATCTGGGAATTACAAAGCCATAGGCTTTGGGGTCAGTACTCTTAGTTTTGAAACTGATTCAAATCTCATTTTATTTTCTTAAAAATCCTACTAGATTACTGAGGCAGGAATATTAGTTCTACTACACAAGGATCATCTAGATCTAGTTCAAGAATCATCTAAGAACTGAGGCTGGCTACCTCAACCAAAGGCAGTGTCCAATGTGCAGCCCCCAGCCCTGTCTCATGGTGTCAGCTCCTGCTTTACAGAACTTGGATATATAAAGGACATGAGAAGACTCCATGAACTCACAATACCTTACAACCAATGTTCCATTTCCTACCCACAGTGCTATGTACACAATTCTTTTTCATACCTGGGCAAGTCTGAGGTCAGTGTATGATTATTTATCTGGAGATATAGGTGTATGTTCGAGAAGGGGAGCGGGGGGGTTCAGCTTGGGCAGCTGGATCATTTAGGAAGTCCCAGATGAGGATTGTGTCATCATGTGAACTACTGACAATCTGGAATTCATCAAACTGGAGTCGGAAAACTCTTCCAGAATGCTCCTAAAGAAGCAGAAACAAAACTTTTGAACTACTCAAAATCAAAAGGACACAAATTCAGCAACTTGTCAAAAGGAGTCTATGGAAAGGCTATGCTGATAGTTTTCTCTACCATTTAGCTGTTTCAAGAATATAGAGAAAAACCTTAACTTGGATTAAAGGCAGGATGGAAAAGTCAAATATTGGGTAGTTGATTTCGTATACAATCAAAGTAATATTTACTAGAGCTGATACATGTCAAATAGTACACTAGCTTCTCATTACTAACTCTCCTAGACTTAGGCTGAATGAGAACATTCCTCAGTACCTCCCTGGGTTTATCCTCTTCCCTGTATTTCTAGGATTCTTTTACAATCAGAGGCCAAGGACCGATGAGCAATAATAACTAGTGTGCTGGTATATAGTTATCAATTAACTCTCCCCAATTTGTAAAAGCATTTGCACATTTTATGGTCTAAAAATTTCTATCCTGGCTAATTTCAAGCTACCCATCTGAGCTCAACCAGCTTGCAAAATTCATGAACGTCTAACAATTGGCTCTCATAAGCAGGTATAAGCCTGTTTCACTTAGAATAATGTCCTCAAGTTTCATCCATGTTGTAGCATGTGACAGTATTTCCTTTCTAAGGCTGAATAATATTCTATTCTATTCCATTCTCTCTCTCTCTCTCTGTGTGTGTGTGTGTGTGTGTGTGTATATATATATATATTCACACAAACACACCACATTTTGTGTGTACATTCATCTATCAATGGATACTTGGGTTGCTTCAACCTCTTGGCTATTATGAGTAATACTGCTATGAACATGAGTATGCAAAGATCTCTTTGAGATCCTGCTTTTAATTTTTTTGGATATACACCCAGAAGTGGGAGTGCTGGATCACACAGTAATTCTATCATTAATATTCTGAGGAGCCACCATACTGTTTTCCATAGAGGCTGCACTATTATATATTCTTTACAAGATGTAAATTAGCTCATTAGATAGATGAGCATCTGTGTTCATAAGACATACTGGTCTGTAGTTTTCTTTTCTTGTTATATCTTTGTTTGGTTTCAGTATTAGGGTAATGCCGGCCTCACAGAATTAGGTACCAAGTATTCACTCTGCTTCTATCTTCTGGAGGAAATTATAGAGAATTGGTATAATTTCTTCCTTCAACATTTAATAGAATTCACCAGTGAACCCATCTGGGCTTGGTGTTTTCTGTTTTGGAAGGTTATTAATTATTTATTAAATTTCTTTAAGAGGTATAGGTCTATTCAGAATGTCTATTTCTTCCTAAGTTGTAGAAGATTGTATCTTTCAAGGGATTGGTCCATTTCATCTGGGTTATCAGTTCTGGGGGCATAGAGTTGTTCACAGTATTCCTTTATTAGAATCCTTTTAATGTCCATGGGATCTGTAGTGATGCAAAGTTTAATATCAAAAATCAATGTAATACAGCAATTAACAGAATAAAGGTGAAAACCATATGGTCACCTCAATGGATGCAGATAAAAGCATTTAACAAAAACCAACATCCAGGGCTTCCCTGGTGGCACAGTAGTTGAGAGTCCGCCTGCCGATGCAGGGGTTGCGGGTTCTTCCCCTGGTCTGGGAAGATCCCATATGCCGCAGAGTGGCTGGGCCCGTGAGCCATGGCCGTTGAGCCTGCGTGTCCGGAGCCTGTGCTCCGCAACGGGAGAGGCCACAACAGTGAGAGGCCTGCATACCGCAAAAAACAAACAAACAAAAAAACCCAACATCCATTCCTAATAAAAGCTCTCAGCAATCTGGGAACTGAAGGGAACCTCCTAATCCTCTGATAATGTATCTATGAAAAATCTATAGCTAACATATATCTATATAAAAGTATATATAAAATGGTAAAAGACCAAATGCCTTTTCCCAAAGATAAGGACACCCACTCTTACCAATTCTTTTGAGCACTGTACTGATGGTCAGTACAATAAAACAAAAAAGAAAAATGGAAGGTACACAGATTGGAAAAGAAGTGTATTTGTACATACTTGCAGTGAACAATACAGAAATCAAAAATTTTAAATACCATTTATAATAGCATTAAAAATAACAAATACTTAAGGATAAATATGACAAAAGATGTATAAGACCTTTACATTGAAAGCTATAAAACATTGCTGAGAAATTTTAAAAGACCTAAATAAATGGTCTTTATTTAAAAGAAAATTTAATATTGTTAAGAAGTCAATTCTTGCCAAATCTATCTAGATTCAACATGATCCCAATGAAAATCTCAGCAGACTTTTTGTTGTTGAAACTGGCAAACAGATTCTAAAATTCACATGAAAATTCAAAGAATCCAAAATACTTTGAAAAAGAACACAGTTGAATGACTTAACGCTACTTGACTTCAAGGGTTATTAAAAAGCTGCAGTAACCAAGATAGCATAATATTGGCATCAAGATAGACAAAAAGAGCAATGGAACTGAGTAGGTCCGTAAGTAGACCCACACATATATGGTCAATTTGTTTTTGACAAAGCTGCTATTAAGAAGAAAAAGGGGAAACAAATCTCCAAAGCCATTAATGGTATCTTCTCTATGTCAGGCAGTTGTTCTACAGCAATAAATAAAACATAAAAATCTAAAAAAAAAAGAAGACGAAGACAAAAAGGATAGTCTTCTGAATAAATGGAGGTGGAACAATCGGATATCCATATGAACTCTGATCCATACCTTGTACCATCCGCAAAAACTAACTCAAAATGAATCACTGACTAAAATGTAAAACCTCAAAGTATAAAACTTCTTGAAGAAAATAGAGGGGAAAATCTTTGTGACTTTGGATTAGGCAAATAAATTTTTTTTAAAGATATAATAGCTAATAACATAATCCCTAACAGAAAAATTGACACACTGGACTTAATCAAAATTAATTTCTGTTCTTCAAAAGATACTTTAAAGGGAATAAAAAAACAAACCATGGACTGGAAAAAAAATATTTGCAAATCACATACCTAACAAAGGACTTGTATGCTGAATATGCAAAAGAATCTTAAAACTCAATAATCAGAAAGCCACTCAATTTTTAAAATGGGCAAAACATTCAAACACTTCAGCAAAGTAGATATATGGATGGCATATAAACATATGAAAAGATGCTCAACACTGGGGCTTCTCTGGTGGCGCAGTGGTTAAGAATCTGCCTGCCAATGCAGGGAACACAGGTTCAATCCCTGGTCTGGAAAGATCCCACATGGCGTGGAGCAACTAAGCCTGTGTACCAACTAAGCCCGTGTACCACAACTACTGAGCCTGTGCTCTAGAGCCTGCGAGCCACAACTACTGAGCCTGTGTACCACAACTACTGAAGCCCGCGTGCCTAGAGCCTGTGCCCTCCAACAAGAGAAGCCACCTCAATGAGAAGCCTGCACATGGCAACGAAGAGTAGCCCCCACTTGCTGCAACCAGAGAAAGCCTGCACATAGCAATGAAAACCCAATGCAGCCAAACATAAATAAATTTTTTTTAAAAGTCCCCCTTTAAAAAAAAAAAAAGATGCTCAACATTATTAACATTAGGGATATAAAATTAAGATCACAATGCAGTACAATGACACACTTATTAGAAGGATTCAAAAAAGACTGTAGTAAGTATTGGTGAGGGTATGGAGTAACTGGAACTCTCATGCACAGTTGTACTACCATGTTAAACTGTACAATGCTTTGGAAAACAGTTTGGCAGTTGCTAAAAATATTAATAATATGCTTACCGTGTGACCTAGCCATTCTGTTTCTAGGATTTATCCCAGAGAAATGAAAATATATGTTCATACAAAGACTTGTACATAAATGTTTATAGAAACTTTATTTGTAATAGGCCCAAACTGGAAATAACCTAAATTTTCATCAATTGGCAAATGGATAAATAAATTTTGATATAACCATACAATGGGATATTCCTCAGCAATTTTCAAAAAGGAAAATTGCTCTATATGAACAACATGGGTGAATCTCAAAATAATTATGCTTTGTGAAATGAAACAGGCAAAAAAGAGTACATACTGTTATGATTACATTTATAAAACACTAGAAAATGTAAACTAATCAATACTGACAGAAAGAAGATCAGTGGCTGCCTGGGGATAGGAGCAAGGAAAAGTGGGGTGGGATGGGAAGGAGGGATTACTATGTAATAGGGGGCATGAGGATATGTTCATTATTTGGCTGAAGTGATGTTTTCACTGTTTTGTAAATACGTCAAAATTTAGCAAGTTGTATACTTAAATATGCTCATGTTATTGTATGTCTATTATACCACAATAAATGTTTTTAAAAACTTAGTAAGACAACTCAATAAATAAATGAGGATGAGATGTGAAGACACTTCAAAAGAAGCACATGAAAAGATGTTCTATACCATTAGCTATCACAGAAATGTAAATTAAAACTACAACCACTACACACCTACTCAAATGGCTGTAATGTTTTTAAAAACTGACAACACCAAGTCCTGTCAAGGATGTGGAAAAATTGGACATTCACACATTGTTTAGTGGAAATGTAAAGTGGTTTGCATTTGCAAACTCCCAAAATGCTACTTTGGGAAACAGCTTGGTGGTTTCTTTTAAATTTAAATATATATTCAGAAATCATACTCCTAGGTATTTACCCAAGAGAAATGAAAGAAAAAAATGTACATACAAAAGCCTGTATGGGAATGTTTTCAGTATCACCAAAGACTGAAAACATTCCACATGTCCTTAAACTGGTGAATGAATAATTAATTCATCCATACAATGGAATACCACTCAGCAATAAAGGAACAAAGTATTAACACATGCAACAATGTGGATGAATCTCAAAAGAAGTGAAAAAAGCCAAATGCAAAAAGCTACATAAATATGATTTAATTTATATGACACTCATAGCAAAACTATAGGGACAGTTGCTAGGGGTTGAGGAGAGGGGATTAATATGAAGGGGTATCATTTTTGGGGTGATGGAAATGTTCTATATCTTGACTGTGGTGTTTACACAATTGCAAAATTCATAGAAGTACACTAAAAAAGGGACAAATTTTGCTGTATGTAAATTATACTTCAAAAATCAAATGAATTAAAGCACACACTTTAAAAACCATGTGTGAAACATGCAGGTAAAGCAGGTCTGGTGCTATAAGAATGAGCTTTAAATCCAACAAGGAAGACAAAGAAATGCATCTCCCTCTTCTCCAAAGCAGAGGCTGCCTAAATGTTGAGAGTCAGGATTCAGAACACTGGGCTTCAAATGCTTGCTCTCATCTTTTCCCTGAATTGTGCAAAAGATTTGTCCTCCCTGGCGTCCCACTTAATCTTTTTCTAATGGAAGCAGCTTTCAAACCTTAAGCCATTTTCTGATCTGGGCCTTTGGCTAACACCACGATAAAGAACTTGGTGCTTTTGAGGTGACATTCTTCCTTCTATGTCACTTCTTTGCCCAAATATCAAGATGTTTGGGCAAGGGGGTATATTAGTATAAAAGAGATGAGATTTAAATTGCTGCAGACAGCATGCCTTAAACAGGAAGCGTAACTCAGGGGCTGACCAGGGGGTTCACACAGACTCCCCTGGCACTTTTTGCAGGCACAGGTGTGCAGGTCCTCAGATTCTGGACAGGTTCCAATTGAGTAATTATGTTCTCTCTCCCTAAGTACCCCCTACTGTTTCTGGCGGATAGAGAATTCTTATTCACTTCCTGTACTAAACTGTGTGTAGAGTTGCCGTGCAGCTGTTGAACAGCTGCCACATTCTTCTCCATATACAGTCTCTAAAGCACTTTTGGATGAAAGGCAGCTATATAAACATATTTTATTGTCATGTATTGGTTGCCTTTCCACTTAGTAGTAGGCTTTGTGAAGTTCTAGCTATCAAATCCAGCTCTGTATTCCACAGCACATCAGTTAATTTCTTTCCCTTCCTGCTCCCCAAACCCCTCTAAACAATAAGGCTCTTACCACAAGGGTCCGTAGACAGAGAGTTCCTGCAGGAGCACGGGGGTCCAAAGCAGCTACAAGATCCCACACCTTAATTTTTCTAAAGATCAAAAAGGGGACAAAAATCTTAGTTAAAAGCAAAATTAAGGGAACACAGGAAGAACAGTAAAAAGTCACGGCAATAAATATGTACGGCGAAGATAGTTTATAAGTGCAGCTCACAGGAATATACAAAAACTTTTTTGTTTTGGAGACTCAGTCCTTGCATTCATTCTTAAAAGTGGAAAATGTACGTGATTAACCTAAAAACGACAAACAGGTTAGCTTTAACCAAACTGAAGAGAGTGAATGGTAAAGTTACACCATACTTTGGGCCAAAAGGAGTTCTTATATCCATACATTAGAACTCTTAATGATAGAAGAGATCACTTAGACGTAGAAACCTATAACTCTGAGGCATCTTCTTTCTGGTCAATTCTAAGAATGGCTCACGTCACACATATCAGAGGACTGGGGTCCATTTAAGAGCTCTGGAGTTGATATAAGCAAATCCTCATATTTTGATTTAAATAAGAAAAGTATAGCCCTTCTATAAATCAAGTATAGGTCATGTCTCCTCAAGGTAAGTATTAATAACAGACAAAACCCAAGAAAAGTGGGTATAGATCAAAACCAGGGCAATGAGAAAATACAACCTTGGACTTATCTGGAACATGTCATCATACCCTGAACAATTTCCCAAGGGTAGAACAGTGATGGCTGACTCAAAGCAGAGGAAGTGGGTCTCTTAACATTTACTTAAGAATTGTCGGGCTTCCCTGGTGGCGCAGTGGTTGAGAGTCTGCCTGCCGATGCAGGGGACACGGGTTCGTGCCCCGGTCCGAGAAGATCCCACATGCCGCGGAGCGGCTGGGCCCGTGAGCCATGGCCGCTGAGCCTGCGCGTCCGGAGCCTGTGCTCCGCAACGGGAGAGGCCACAACAGTGAGAGGCCCGCGTACCGCAAAAAAAAAAAAAAAAAAAAAAAAAAAAAGAATTGTCTTAATATATCAGTATAGCCAGCTCATAAACTAAGATAATGTTGTAAGTTAGTTTCTGATATTTACAAAAGCTGCCAGGGACCTCCTTGGTGGTCCAGTGGTTAAGACTCTGTACTCCCAAGGCAGGGGGCCTGGGTTCGATCCCTGGTCAGGGAACTAGATCCCACATGCCACAACTAAAAAGATCCCACGTGCTGCAACTAAGACCCGGCAGAGCTAAATATTAAAATAAAATAGAATAAAATAAAAAGCTGTCAATATTTGAACTGTGACCTTCTACTTCCCCAAATCAGGCACCTTGATGAGGAGAAATGATAGAGAGCACTTCATAAGTGAATAGACTTTTGTAAGAATTTACTATGTGCTTATTAGCATTGCTGGACATGGGATCTATCCACAACATGAATGGACTCTATGACCATTCGAAATCAGACTGAAGGAAAGTAAAGATTACTTAACTCATTGTGACTGAAATGCTAGAAGTGAGGACAAGAGGGCTGTACTTTTAGGAATCACTAAGAGGGATAAAAATTCAAGACTGTACCATACTAAGTGCCACCCCACCCTCAAGATATTGCCCTCCAACATTTCAGCTTTATTAATAAGTCACTATTTTATATTCATATCCTGATATAGTGGGTTTACCCAGTTCTTTGCTTTATACGGCAAAACGGATAAATATATAACCAAAAAGCCAAAATATTAATGAAATTCATGAGCAAACAAGTACAATTAAATGATTGGGAAGCATATTTTAGAAAAGAGTAAACAAAGGAGAGGTGAATATATGGATTAGACACAAGAAATATTGTATCAGATTTTTTCTGTGATATCTATAATCTTTTAGAGACAAGGAAAGGTTATATTTAACATTCTAAGGCAGGAGAGATTAACAGGCAGATTTTTAAAAAACGCTGTTAGCAAACTCACCCATCATAGGCTCCACTGACTATCCTCTTGTTATCGAATCGAATACAGCGCACCAATTCCTCATGGCCTTCTAACACTCGTAAGCATGCACCACATTCTATGTCCCATAATCTAAAAGAGAAAATTGAGTCAAGTGAATTTTCAGGTATTCTTTTCTAAGCTTGGAATGTTATAATAACATACTTCATACATCTTTTAAAATATCCAAAAAATAAAATCAATCAACACTCATACACAAATGTGTTACTTTCAGTGTAATTTATTTCTTTTCTGCCGTATAAGCAGAAAAATGTACGATTTAAGTTCAAATATGCAGTATATATTTTCAAAGCACCAACCTTCATATAATTCTGTAATCAGGGTCACCAAGGAATATAAAAGATGAATTCAATGTACACAGTTGCCTATGAAGGAAATGACCAAGCCAAGAAAAATAATGTTTCCTAAAATCACAATTAATAAGAATGAGACGCAGTATCAGTGACATCCTGCCCTCACAAAGTATGTCCACCTTTGTCACTGAGGACACTCTCCACTGTCACCCCACTGTCCAGGACAGTTTTTCTCATGTAATGGAAATGCAAAGTAAGTTCTCAAAAACTTTTATATACTAATTTAAATTATGTATGCTTTCTGACCAATCCAAAGGATTTCTAGGAATGCTAATTTCCTTAGATGTAACAATATCTATCTGTTGTTTTTTCAATGGCCTTTTCATTCCTTAGTACCTCTTTGAAGGAGGGGGAGAGGGTTGATAAATCTTCCAAATTCTATTCATATGAGTGTCATTCATCTTCATGAAGGATAAATACCAAAAAGTACTTCAACTTGTGGATTCTTCATAATTTCTTCATAATTTCAAAGACTGGTAACTCCCTGGCTAATTATGTAATGCTAAGAAAACAAAATGCACAATTTCTAGCAGGGAAACAAATCTCTTTTCTTTTTTTAGAACAGTGGCAAAGAGAAAAGGCCTTTAGCTATTTATTAGCACTTTTCAACTGAAGACAGGAGAAATTTAAAGAGAAGGGCCTTCAGCCTCCATTTTTATCTCTCTTGCTCACTTCCTCTTTCAAGCAGTTCTTTTTAAATAGGTCTATATGGTGATAAAAAAGTATTACAGGAAGGAAACACATCAACAAAAGGCTTTGCTATGCTGCCTCTCTGCTTGGGGCAAACTTTTGATCTGTAAGAAGCTACAGAAACTGAAAAATGTTTTATTATAAACTTAACACAGTTGAAAATCTGTTTGATCTGTGCACAAACAATGAATGGCAGGATAACAGTGATCCCTTCTGGGTAAGGGCAATTGCTGCTCACCTGATAGTGTTGTCAGATGAGCCACTCACGACCAGCCTGTCTCTGTACTGCAAACAGGCAATTCCACGTTTGTGTCCATTTAAGGTCCTTACAAATTCACAAGTACTTGTGTTCCATACCTGAAATAAAAATAGCATTTGGCAGTTGATCTGGTGCTTTCACTAGTAAAATCTATGGCAACTGGAGTTTTTGGGAGGCAGAAAATAGGACTGAACTAATAGGGGGAATTCAACTTTTCAAACCAATCCAAATCAAACCAAAAAATGACAAGTTTAATTCATAGTAATATACGGCTAATTTGTAGCTGGCTGCTATCACATGAGAATCCTCAAATTGATGTACTCTTATGGGGTTAGTCTGGTCTTGCAGACAAATTTTCTTGAACCTAAATTTACCCCTGCCCTTTTCATACTCACCATTATTTATAGGAATAAAAACCTAATTCAAATTGTCACACAACCTATCTCACTCATTACCTTTTTACGCATAAACTAGTATTTGATTTAAATATTAAGTATTCTACAGTGAGGGTTAAGTATGAAACTGCCCTTGAGCAGATTTCCACATGAACTTCCTTTTTCTAAGTTGGGGACTTACTGAAAAATGCCTTTTTACCTTTATAGTCCTATCCCCAGATGCAGAAACGATGTACTTGTCATCAAAGTCCACGACATTGACTGCAGCTCGGTGTCCAACAAGCACCCTCCTGAGGGTGATGTCAGTTGGGGAGGCCATATCCCACACCGCAATGGAACGGTCTTTGGAACAGGTCACCATCATGCCATTATTGAAACGCAAGTGCAGAACTGCTTCACAATGGTGAATCAATGTGTTTAGCATTTCACCTGTATTTACATCCCACACCCTGGAACAAACAACATTAAGGTTATCCGAGATTGAGGAGGAGCTCATGCTACAATCTATTACAAGTATTGGACCACCTCACTCCCCACCCTTCCCACCCTATTCTCATAGTTAATGTTACACCCTACTTTCCTTCTGCAGCTCTGAAGTTGAGCTGAGTTAAAGTGTACTGATGGACCATGGGGAAGTGGTAGACAGAGGGCTGGACTGGGAGAGAAGGAAGAGGAAGGGGATGGGATGCTGTCAATGTGAAATCTGGGCTAGTTTCAGGGGGCTGGAATGAGGTTGCAGCGACCATCACCAGAGAATTGGCCACAGACTTCAAGATTATCATAAACCTTCTAACATTCAATCTGTTACATTTTAAACTGGGAATCTGATTAATAACTACAGCATTGGTGGTCCCACAGACAGCCCTCAGGTCCTAGACTGACATAGGCCAAGAAGCTTCCCTAACAGACTGACTTACTACTACGGATGTGAGTTTGATGATGCTGGACCTTTTCACCACATAGATCAAGGCCTAAAATTATCTAGACTCTAAATGTAAGGCCCCATTTCTGTGCTTTAAATGAGTGTAGGGATCAAGAACAGCCATCCCAATATCAATATGGGCTTCACAGCAGAGTGTGCGACCCTTGGATAGCTTGAGAATTTTTTGTGCAGGTATAGTTTACTTTGATCACTCTATTTTTGTATATTTACTTTGTTTTTTACAACACATTGTATTTCTTTTTTCAGTTTAACCCTCTTTTAGAAAATCATTTTTTCCCTTGTCCTATAAATGATGTTAGCCTTTACAATCTTTCAGCTTCCTTGAGGCACTCCACAAGCACCAATAAATGTTAAATGTTGATAACTCTAAGAACAGAATTTGCTGTGCCTTTAAGTCAAAAGACAAGAAACAGGAATGGCCTTTTCTATTCACAGAGGATAACTTGGAATGGTAAACATTTAACTTCAGAGAATCTAACAATGCAGTTAACTGCTTTTTTCCCTATTTTTTTAAAGTTACTTTTGATGCATTATGTTTGCTAAATCCTTTAGCTCAAGGCAAAATTCCTAACAGAGGTTTCCAGTAGTGCTGCTAGTACCCAGAACTCAAGCTACAGTGGACTCCAGCAGCATAATGGCTGTGTCATCAAATCACTAATGCCTCTGGAAATTGAAGGTCCCTCCCTGAGTGAAGCTTGCAATTAAAAACTGCAGGGACAGCAGGGGAGGGGTTGACAAAGAGAGAGCTTTGCTCACCTGTACACATTTTAAAGGAGATACGCATGCCTGTACTACAGTTATAACCACTTGAAAGGAAGGCTTCATTCCATTCATGTCATTCCCCCATGAGGTGGCTTTTGTAAGAAATGCAAGGTATACCAAGTTTCTGTAATAGATGATTCCCCCAAATCAAAATAGAATATGTAGTTTCTTTTTTTTTGTAATTAAATTGTTTTTATTTATTTATTTATTTATTTATTTAGGCTGTGCCTGGTCTTAGTTGCGGCACGTGGGATCTAGTTCCCTGACCAGGGATAGAACTGGGGCCGCCTGGATTGGCACTGCAAACAGTCTTAACCACTGCACCACAAGGGAAGTCCCTGTAGTTTCTTAAATGTACAAAAATGTAAACTTACCGTAACCATTCCTAAATCAAGTTTTCTAGTTTTAGACTGACACAGTGATGGGGAGAGCTGGTTGTTTATTCTGTTTTGGTTATGAAGTTTCATAACTGTGTTCATGCAAATACATACAAAATTACTATCTAAGACAGAACAGAGTGAATCTGATTATTTCAGAGTTCAAAAGATCATTTGAAATTTTCTACCTGACTGTGGAATCCGATGATCCAGTTATGATCACCCTCTCGTCATACTGGAGACACAGGACAGAACCTGTGTGGCCTGTGAGAATTCGCTTGCATTCCAATGTGCTTTTATCCCAGATCTAGGATGGCAAACAAGATCCTTTTGATCATCATGATAATGGGGTGCTGCAGGGACTTGCTGGCTCTATTATGTGTTTGATTCCCCAAAAGAATCAAAGCCCAGAGTAGTGTGGAATGCATTCTTTCCTATACGTATAGCTAAGCACCTATATATATGTGGCTTCAGTACTAACGCAGACTTTATCCTTTTCATTAAGGAACAGCGGTAGCCTATAATTATGTGAAGGCCAAAAGAGTAATAGCCCATTCAGTGCACTTCAAGAAGAGAATTTAACCCTAGCCCTATCCATTTGCATGCGTTTCTGGAGGGAAGCAGGCATTTTTCCTTTAAGGAAATTTTGGCTTTTGGACTGGAAACAATCTAAAACTCTTACTTTCTGGAAATACTGCTTAGAGTTTATGCTTGATTGCTTTATACTGTGGTCATCCTCACCCCTTCTGCTACCTTCCCATAACTGAAGAGACCTCACCTTGATTGTGTTATCTCGAAGGCCGCTTACTATCTTCTGATCATCATACTGTAAACAATAAACTCCTTTGCTTGTTTCACTTCGGCAGTGGATTCTCTGTAAGCTATGTCTTCCACATCTCCAATTAGATTCTATTGTCTGAGAAGAAGGAATGGTAAAGAAGCAATAATTAGGAGAGGACTAAAACTAAGCTCTTATCTGACTTTCATGGTAACCAATGACAAATGCTCAATGCTTTACTCTACTGGATATATAAAACTTAAGGCATTTTTAAAAAAAAGCCACTATTTAACGCTGTAAAACATTTTTCCATGTGCAAAGTAATTAAAGATTTATTTCCTAGAACTCTCCTGTATATAACTCGTTGAACTAAATAATAAACCTGCTAGAAAGAGACAGTTCACCAACAGAGGGCAAGCTATGAACCACATGAGGTTACCTACTCAGTGCTCATCTTTCATTTGTGGTGGCCATTTCTACCAGTGAACTTCCACAGAGGCTCAATTCAGAAGATATTTGAATAATGGCTTATAAGTGCAACTTTAGCAGTTTCACTGCTGTTATCGTATTCTCTCATCTATTTATCTATCAGTAAACAGTTTTTAAAAGCTTAAAATTTTTTTTGCCTGGGAATTTACTATATTTTACCTATCCTACTCACTTGTAAAGAAATTGATTTTTAACCCACACAATAAACCCTAATGGGTTTGCTTTAACAATGCTGTTACTGAAGAATGTTGATGATTCTCTAGTATTTGGCAAATACCCAAATATACATAGATTCTTACCTCAATATCTTGTATGATTTTAGGATAAAGTGCTCTATAAAAAGAGTTGGGAGGAGCATTCCCATCAGGAGGTTTGTTTTTGAATAAATACTGTCCCCTAAAAAACAACAAATATTTCCCAATAAAAATCATAATATTATACATTTACAAGGAACTTCCTATTTCTTCAAAGTGTTTTCACAGTTACCATTCCATATAATCTCCATAACTAGCCTGGAGAGGTGTGAAGTTAAGCTCAATTTCAAGAGTCCATGTCAAAGAGGAACTTTCTGGGCTCAAAGGAACTCTGCCAACATTGATTTGCTTTTGGGTAAAACATGATGATTTCTAGTATAGAACATCAGAGTGTCAGGCCTTCAGGAATATTATGTCAATAGACAAATGGAATGCACACATTCAGAATTCATCTATTGACTATCAGACCACTGTACAGACAGGTTCATTGGCCTTATCTTTTGAAAATTTTGTTAGTGATAACTACCACCTTTGAACTAGGCACATGCCCCAAAGACTTTTTTTTCACTGAGTAAAGCGGTGCCAGTGTCAGTGGAGCCTAGCATTGTGGGCAGCAGGAATGGCTCTGTCACAGAGATCACTTTTTCTAGTCTCCAGTTATATGGGGTAAGGTGTGTTGGCGGCTCAGGCACCCAGGCTGCTGGTGATCAGTGTAGCTATGCTTTAAAAGGAGCAATTTTGACAGAAAACAAAGGGACCACAGGAGTATCCAGCAACAATTATGAAAGCAGATTAAAAAAAGAAATGCCTAAGAGCACTGTGCTGTCCAGTCTAAGGCACAAAATTGACTTTCACAGGTGTGTTCCTGGCTATGTACATACATACATGGATTTTATTGCCTTTCCTTGATTCCAGTGAGCAACATTTGTTAGCATCTCCTTCCTTATGACAGAACATCTCTGGAATACTCATATCCCAAGCTAGATCTTTGCTACAAAAAAAAATCAGTAAATGGCAATCACTTCCTGCTGGGTAAAAAACTTAATTCCTCATCCTGAAGTTAAGAACCCACCAAACACGGTGTGTAAGCTAGTAAACCCCACTATGGGTGTACTAACTGCTGTTCTCATTGGCACTGTGCCTTGCAAAGTGGAGATAGGCAGAAATGCCTCTGAGTGTAATCCTGGCACCAGAGAAATCATGTTTTCTCTGGGCCAGTCATCCACTCCTCCCTCTATAGCTCCATTACAAAATAATTAATTGTTCAGTGTCTCTAGGAACACTTCTCTCCTGCCCTCTTCCTATTATACACCTTGAAAATTAGTTGAGAAAATTTCCTATCAGGAAGGTAGCTGGCTCTGACTTCTGTGTTGATACAAAAAGGATAATCTGCAACAGAGAAGCTAAAACAATATTTTTTTTTTTAAAGGGACTAATAGGAACAAGAAACATGATATATCAACATAAAGAAAAGGGCAAACAAGACACATTATGAAATAATTTGGGCTTCAAGATACACTTCTCTGAACAATATTATTCTATAAACATATTGCAGGCAAACCGATTTTGAATGAAGAGGTTCTAATCTGGTTAATAGGGAATTTCTCTGGCGGTCCAGTGGTTAGGACCCGGCATTTCCACTGCTGGGGGCCCGAGTTCAACCCCTAGTGGGGGAACTAAGATCACACAAGCTGCACAGCTCAGCAAAAAAAAAAAAATCTGGTCAATAATTACAATTTAATAGTTTCACCGTCAACATCCTTTAATGAGGTAAGAACCACTATATTCATTTGGCAGATGAAGAAATCAAATGTCAGGGAGGCTAAGCAACTTGCCCAAGGTCACACAGCTAGTGAGGAGACCTGGGATTTGAATCTAAGTCTGACTTCAGAGGCCACACTCTTAATTACTTTATATCTCTGGTGGGTTTTTTTGTTTGTTTCTTAAATTTTTATTTATTTATTTATTTTTGGCTGCGTTGGGTCTTCGCTGCTGTGCGCGAGCTTTCTCTAGTTGCAGCGAGTGGGGGCTAACTCTTTGTTGCAGTGTGTGGGCTTCTCGTTGTGGTGGTTTCTCTAGTTGCAGAGCACAGGCTCTAGGCGTGCAGGCTTCAGTAGTTGTGGCGCGTGGGCTCAGTAGTTGTGGCTCGCAGGCTTAGTTGCTCCACAGCATTGGGATCTTCCCGGACCAGGGCTCAAACCCACGACCCCTGCATTGGCAGGCGGATTCTTAACCACTGCGCCACCAGGGAAGCCCTAACTACTTTATTGTCTCTCAATGCCCACCATTTCTCAGAGATTCCTGTCCTCCTTTTAATCTCTGGCAATCGTATACAAGCACCCCAGGATTTTCTTCATATGCAATGAAACTATACCCTAAGGAAAAAGAAATCATACAAACCTCTGATCTCATTTTCTACCCCACTGTATTTATCACACCTTGCTAAAGTATTTGAGTTTCTTTGAATCAAAGGTGCCACAAAAAAGGGTGGCTAAGTGTTGAAAACTGGTTTCTCAGTCTATATTTATTTTGTAAGTCAAAACCTTTTATGATGGAAGCTCTTTGACAACAGGAACCACTTCTATTGAAATGCCTAGTACTTCTGAGAGTGTGAGGACATGATAAATGCTAAATATTAAATTCAGAATATTATCATAAAATGTGATCTGCTGATTAAGAAAATGGACTTTTCCCAAGTGGTCTTTTATTATACTTTTAAGAGTTACCATTACTGAGCAGAGAGAATATTCAGTATTATTCAAGAGAGAAAATAAAAGTTCATGTCCTAGGGGCAGAGTGTCAAATTCATCTAGATATAAAATACAACAGTAGAGTGGAAATTAAACCCAAAGCTTTTTTAGAAAACTGTATTTATTTATTTTTGGTTGGAAGAAATGGAAGAAACTTTCAAAGACAGTATTTGGGGAAAGGTAGTATAACAGACTTTATTGACAAAGGAGGCTTGGTTAAGACAACCTGCAAGAAAAAAATGAAAAAGTGATCATAGATTAATTTTTTTTTTTAAGTGGGGAAGGACAACTAACACAGGAAGAAAGGCAACATGTAAAAATAAGCAGCCACAGAATGTGAAGGGGATACTGGAGGCGATCTTCATGGGGTGAACAAATATTTGAAATTTCATGGGTCTGTATCAAGCTGATAAATATGGCCAAAGACAAAGGAATACAGTCAGAACTCTGAAGGATCCTCAAAAGAGCAGGAATGGGTTTCTGTGGTTGAAGAGATAGAGGGAAGAGTGATAATTGGTGCTGAATCCTGAATTATTTCTCAGCTATACCTTCACACACCCTTTTAAAAGGCCAAAAAGCCGTCTGGTTCAATGATCTCACTTGGTTTTTTCTTCTGTGTAACTAACATAATAGATCTTTAGTGCCAACCCTAAGCAAAACTGTGGAGCCTACATTTATCTTTGGCATTTTCACACGTATGTGTCAAGACCTGTCCATCTACTTCTTGTTCTCCCTGCCTTCAAAAAAAGAGACTTTGTAAAGTCTCAAGGTGTGATAAAGGCTTATTGTCATTTACAGTCCAAATGGGAACAAAGTACATTTTAACAGGGAACAAAACCTTTATAGCTATGGGAATAAGTCTCTACAACTGAAATTTCAGGTCAGGACTTATTTGGAGGGGAGTTTCTTTTCATTTTTTTTTTCTTCCCCTGAGGGGTGGAGGAATATTCCTAGCTGCCCTAAAATTTTCCCATGTAAGCAACTGCCTCCTCTATTTCTAAGGCTCATCCTGGCATGCTTAGCAAAATGATGGACTTCGAATGCCATACAACTATATACTTTTTTGTTTTTTTATACAATATAAAGAGTTTATTTCCAAATTATGAAATTAGTTATGAAAGGTAAGATTTCTAGTTTTCTATATAGTGAAATAAGTGAGAATAAAGAAAACATATTTGGGAAGGAGAAATAATAACTTTCACTTATGCAATTTTTACATAGCCCAAAACTGCCTGGCGTTTGCTTCCTAATTTAATTGAATTTGGGAGAAATTCTAAAGTCTTCCTAAAAGCCAGAATGACAGAAATCTCTTGAAGCACCTGGTATAATGTTTAGAGGTCATCATGTTTATTATGCTTTAATGAATTTCAAAGATGCAAAAAAAGTAAGGGAGCTGACTATATTTCTATGAAAATTGCTAAGAAAAGCTGATCCTCCATTCTTAACTGTTCTGTATCTCTTTATGATCCACGATAAACAATTCATAAAATTAATTGCTCAGGATATCACTGAGCATACATATGCCTGCTGGTACATATCTCCCAACTAAAACATTTAATATGTCACCTTTATTTTATTTATAAAATATTCACACCCAACTTTCTTATAGTGACATTATAGAGACATCCTCTGAGAGAAAATTATATATAGAAGACATCTTCCAGAAGTTCTAATGAAATTGTACCATTACATTAAGAGAACAACAAAATTGGTGACTATCTCTTGGGCTGCTAACTATATAATGCCTTAAGGGATTCAGGATTAAGCAGTAAAATCTTGAGAAAATATAAGAGTCTTAAAAAGAAACAATGATTTATACTAAATTCCAATCTTCCCTCTTTCTGATGGCTTGAGTTCTTATTCTAGTTGGGCATAAAAATAATTTTGATTACAAAGATGATAAAACACCACAGGCAAGGGCTGAAGGCAAGAAATCTGAAAAAGAAAATAATTATTTGTTCTGGATTATTTTAGGGGAAAGCTAGATCTGATGGCTTCTGTGTGATTCAAAGCCATCTACTTGCCTTATAAATTGCCCATAAGCCCTTTTTCAGGATACCAATCTCTGCCCAGAGAACAGAACGCTTCAAATAGAATGGCTGGCCAGTTTTTTATGATTTTTTGCAAAGCAGTATTAACACATTATTATGTCACTTATGAGTGACTGGTCAGAAGAAAAACTGTCAAGTACACGAACAACTATTTAACATTTTTTGCTATAAAACAGCAAAATCACTGTATCAAAAGATAAGTGGTCTCATGGCTCCCAATAATACTGTATTCCAGAGACGGGAAGGCCAGGTCCTGAAGCTCTGTAACAGTAAGAACGTTAAAAGCCTCACCACCCTCTTCGTTCTGCCAGGCCTCTCCACAGAGAATCTGTCCTGACCATTCTCTCGATGAGCTTCTTCCATAACATGCCATCAGATGTCACTCGGTACCATTCCTTGCACACAAGTTCAGCAGCACATAGTGATTTGGCATCCAGGTATGACAGAATGTTCTCAGCGATGTGATCTAAACCCCGAGCTTTCGGTGGGGGGAGGAGGCAAAGAAAAAGAACATAGATAGTGGTGAATGATTTTTTACAAAAGGTCCTTTAAATCAGAACAGCATTTATTCTGCTATGAAGGCACATTACTGTCCCTAGTGTGGTCCAGTTTCTTTTTCAAACAGACTGGGGTAAAATGAGTGTCAATAATTTTTCTATAAGGTTACAGAAATGAACAGTATTTTCCATCTTCCTTTAGATAAGGAAGTGAAAACTAACAACCAGCAAACCCCCCAAGACATTAAAAATAAAAAGGATTCCAGGAAACAATTCACATCTATCTATATGGATTTCGGCACTAGGGGATGTTCTATGGATGGCATCTCAAACTCTATGGTTCAGACCCCCCACACCCCAATTCTCTATATTAGGTCCATTTCTCATTCTGTTTCTATTACTGCTGCAGTTCCTAAGCTGTTCAGTAAAAGAAATATCCTTTAAATGTACTGGGGGAGAGGCACTAAGCAGAATGTTCTGGATTATAGAATTCTGGGCATGCAGAAAGGAGAGAAGAAGGAAATACAGACTGGTATAGAAACATTCCAAGAGGAATGACCGAGAGGTATGTTTAAGTTCAAGTATGAGTTTAATTCTAGATCTTTAAAAAATATACTTGAGAACAGTTGCTGCTATAAAGCCTAAATGACAGTTGGCCAAAAAAGGAAAAAAAAATCCCAGACCAATAGATAACTTATAATTTCAGAGACTATTTTTGTAGGATATACAGAGAACAACAGTGGAAGTAGATCTTGGACTGTGTTAACTGGGTGGGTTTCTCAATTACTATTCTCTACTACCCAAATCTGTACTGGGGCCTCAGAGGAACAAATCCTATAAAATAGGATATTCACACTAACTTTTGGCTGCTGTTCTAACTCAAAAGTGAGACAAAAACATTCAAAGTTATTTCTCTTTATAGGTTACATATCAGAGGTTAGCTAAAGACTTAAATAGTGCAGAAAGATTCCTTCATACTCTGATTCCCTTAGGCACAAACGTAACACACAGGAGAGAGAATACCACATTTCATTTTGTGTCTTTCCCCTGAATCATACAAAGACACATTTGGATGCCATTAGCAAAAATCCAAATGTGCTTAAACGTTATTTTAATTATAAAAATTGTATGGATACCAGTCACATTTTTCAGCAGATTCGGAAAAGAAAGCATTAAATGGATCTTGTTTGGCTGGCATCACATGTTCATATTTAAGCACAAGCAGATGGAGGCATTCATCACCTAATTCTTATTAAAGAAACATGACTATAAGCCAATTAAAGATATAATAATTAGTTCATCATACAAAATACAGTAATGGCACAATTTCTGCATCTTTATATTGAAACTTTCTACACCATCAGAAGTTCCCAAAATGCATTCCTGTTTTTAATGGCTGGCATGAAACTGCTCCTGATCTTTCACTATGTCCCTATAATAAGTCTTCGGAAGTAATTTCACCTAACACTCCAAACAAACCCATTACATTAATGGATTACAGGCATTTTTTGAAGTAGTCTGGTTTACTAAATGTAGCCAGATGGTGTAGGTTCATAAGTTAAAGTGGCCATAAAGCATTAGACTGATGATTTAGTGTCTTATGAAGTGGTCAGCAGATATACATCAGAGATTGTTATTAGGCAAAGGATACACAAGTTTAATCATCTCCTGTTCAATTCTTAGTGGTATATGCTTGAGATTGTAACATGTCTCAGTGATTGGGAAGAGCACAGTAATTCGCACAAAGAAAACTGTTTGCCTATGGCTAAAATAAAATCCAATGAGTGAAGAAGGGGCAGAAATCTATTCTACTTAACAAAAGATATAGGAACAAATTCAGCTTGAAAATGGTTATTTCTAAGATATAAATAGGCATTTCTTTTATTTTAAAGGGCAATTTAAATTCCAATTTTGGAAAAACAAATTTTTAAAAAGATATAATTGGCAAAGATTAAGCAGAGTGGTAACATGCAGTTTGGGGGGAAGGTATAAGTTGGTATATTTTTCTTAGAGGATAGTTTGGCATATGTATTAGAAGCCTTAAAATATGTTCATAATTAATATAGAAATCCTACTTCTGGTATTTTTTTCCCTAGGATGCCCAAAAGATGAATAAGAATGTCCACCACAGCACAGTTTATAATGCAAAAAACATTTTAAACTACCTAAATGTTCAATAAAGGGTTTAAATAATGTGTGCTTCAATCACCATAAGTAATACAAATACTATAAAAAAATTATTTTTTAAAAGAACCAACACTTAGAAAAACACATTAAGAGAATACAGTAAGAAAAAAATGTTACAAACACTTATGAGGGAAATATACACACCTAGGAAAAATATTAATAGCATATTAGTAGTTCTCTCTGAATGGTAGGGTTCTGGTAAATTTTATTTTTATATTTTAAACTGTTTTGAATTTTCTAAATTTCCCATAAGTGCTATAATCAGGAAACAACTGGAAAAAAATAAAAACAAGATAAGCTATTTTAGAGATTCACTCACTTTTATACTATTTTTCTTTTAAAATAAGCTATTAACACAGGTGAGAAACCTGTATTTTCCTGAGACAGCATTTCCCCCAAATACTGATGTCTACATAGTATCCTAGATCACCATCAAGCATTCAGTGAAACAACCACAGCACTCTCCAAAGTATTTTAAGTGTGTGTGTGTATATGTGTCTGTGTGTGTATGTACAAATATATATATATATTTAAAAATACATAGTTTATAATAGCTATTTAGTTCCTGAGCAGTGAGATTGTAAACCCTGGCATTTACATATTTAATATCACAACAAGGCTCCTGAGATACCCTTCTTTCTAAAATATTCAATTAAAAATGTTTCTTATTCATTCCTATAATGTAAATATTTGGTTGATAAATTCACATAGAAATCCAAATTCAAATACATTAGTTAATATACCTTAAAACTAGGACACATTATAAAAGACACATCTCAAACCAGACAACACCTCAGAAAAGATTTTATTTAAACCTACGTGTGAGTAAAAATAGGGTGAATAGAGACAGGGAGAAGAGAGGGGAAAGAGGAGTCTATTATTTATAGAGTTTGATTTTTTGTATTTATATCCAAGAAGGTACAATTTAAATGCTCAGTTTGTAAAAATTAAGCCAACAAAGATTTTTTTTTAAATAGAGAGATAATAGAGTTGTAGATTTAGTATGATTACCATTGTAACATATCTTCCAGGCAAATTAATGGCTTACAAACATCTGTAGACATACCTGGCAGAGCAGTTATGAAATCCCTCTGCAACATAGGTTTAAGATACGAGTTTATGTGCCCATGTTGGTAATGACACATTTGGGATATAAGATGTTCCACAAATTCCACTTGATCGGACTCTGACCACTGCTCAAAATATTTGACACACAGTTCCTTTTCCTTCTCATAGCTTGCCGAGAGCTTCCGTTGCTTGGGCACAATCATACTGGAAGTGCCATTGGCAAGTTTTGTCTGTAGAAGAGGTGAATTGAAAGAAACATATAAGTATTGAAAATAAGAGAAATTATATAATTTTCCAGTCTGGCATGCTATGTTATGTATGTCTATATGATGGAGCTCACTCTGTTACTCTATTAGTAATTGGAAGTTTGCAAACAGCAGTTATATGGAAAAAGCCACAGAAATACCACAGCAAGTTGGTAAATCAAGAATACTGCTGGATGACAAGGTATCCATTTCCAAAAGTTCGTAGGAGAGCATTATTTGGAGATATACAGATGAAAACTGATGAAAGCATGTTATTACTAGCAAGCAAAAAAGCTAATTTGCTGTTTCTTGTATACACCAGTTACTGGGCATTTATACAATTACTCACTCACAACTTTTTTTTTTTTTGCAGTATGCGGGCCTCTCACTGGTGTGGCCTCTCCCATCGCGGAGTACAGGCTCCGGACGCGCAGGCCCAGCAGCCATGGCTCACGGGCCCAGCCACTCCGCGGCATGTGGGATCCTCCCAGACCGGGGCATGAACCCGCGTCCCCTGCATCGGCAGGCGGACTCCCAACCACTGCGCCACCAGGGAAGCCCACAGCTTATTTTTTAATAGTCAAGTAAGAAATCCTCCATGCAAAGAAAAGCCAATGAATAATTTGAGACCCTGGTACCTTTGGAGATAAAGCTTAAATAACATCAATGCTCAATATACCCTGTTCCTCTCCCCAACCACCCCAAAATCCTATCTCTGCTGTCATCAAAATTATATGCCATAAAGTCTTCTATATTAATTGATTCATTCAATAAATATTAATTGAGCATCTATAATGTGCCAAACACTGTCCTAGGTGCTAGGAACACCTAGGACAAAAATAATACAGTCTCTACCATCAGTAACTTACATTGTAGTAGGTACAGCAAGCTAAAAACATTACCATACAAACAGAAAATATAATGCAGATAGTAGTTTGAAGAAAAATAAAGCAGGATAAAGGGATAGAAAAATTAATATATGCTATTGTGACGGGCAAAAATCTAAGATGGTCCCCCAAGAAATTCTTGACCCCTGGTGTACAAGCATCTCTCTCAGTTATTCAAACAAACATGTAGGTACTGCCGTGACTTAATTAAGGTCCCAAATCAGGACCATAAGATAGGGAGATTACTCCAGTGGGTGTGATCTAATGACATGAGCCCTTTAAAAGCAGAGAGTTTTCTCCAGTTGGTTGCAGAAGAGAAGGGGATCACCTGACTAGGAATTCAGTCATCCTTAGGAGCTGAGAGCAGCTCCCAGCAGACAGCCAGTAAGGAAATGGGGACCTCAACCCTACAAAGGCATGGAGCTGAATTTGCCAACAACAATAACAACAATGAGCTGAGAAGAAGATTTTTCCCCAGATGAGAATTCAGCCCAGCCGACACCTTGATTTCAGCCTTGTGATACTTTGAGCAGAGGACCCAGTCATGCTATATCAGACTTCTGACCTAGACATCAGTGAGCTAATGAATGGGTGTTATTTTAACTTGCTAAGTTTGTAGTAATTTGTTATGTAGCAATTAATAAACAACCTAACAATTATTTAAGTCTAAGGGGTCAGAGATAGTTTCCCTGAAGATATGACATTTAAACTGACACATG
Organism: Phocoena phocoena; assembly: GCF_963924675.1. Taxonomy (NCBI): domain Eukaryota; kingdom Metazoa; phylum Chordata; class Mammalia; order Artiodactyla; family Phocoenidae; genus Phocoena; species Phocoena phocoena. Next base: position 26,937,637 of record NC_089234.1, read on the forward strand.
AAGGAAATGAGGGAACTAGACATTTTGTTACACGGGGGAAGAATGGTCTAGGCAATGGGCATTTTGAGAGCAAAGGTCCTGGATGGTAGTCTAAATGGCATGTTCAAGAAACAACAGGAGGGCCCAGGGTGGCTAGAACCAAGTGAGCAAAGCAAGAAGAAATACAGTTGAAGAAGTAGTCCAAGCCAGATGATCCAGGTCATTTGGGTGGTAGTAGCTATCTCCAAAGATGGCCCCAAACAATTCCATCCCTTCCTGAACATGAATTCTGTTCCTCCCATCAAGAAGTAGTTTGTCCTAGCCTTTGAATCTGGCCTTTGACTAACAGAATGTGGAGAAAGTGACATTCTGGGACTTCTGAGTCCTGGCAACTTCTGCTTACTCTATCTTAGAACCTTGAGCCACCATGTAAGAAATTCAGAGTACCCTGCTGGAGAGGGAAGTCTGGAGGATGAGAATCTATGCAGAGAGAGGTCACATGGAGAAGCACATAGCCTGAGCATGACAATCTGAGACCTTATAAAGGATCACTGCTATGTGGAGAATAGGCTGCAGGGGACATGAATGGAAATTAGGAGACTAATTAACAGATTACTTCACAGTAGTCCACGGAAGAGACAACAATCTTTTGGACTAGTAAGGTAGCTACATGCGTGGTGAGAAATAATTGGGATTCAACATACACTTTGAAGGCAGAGCCAACTGAATTAGCTGATAGGCTGAATGCGGGGTATGAGGGGGGAAAAGGAGACAAGGACCATACTCAAGTCTGAAGCTGGGGAACACTGGGGTAAGATTCAGAAATTAACTGAAATTTTTGCTCTAAAAGTTGATTTTCTTTAGAGGATAACCACAACGTGGTAGGTACAACTAGGTACTTGTACTTTTTTTTTTTTTTGGCTGCATCAGGTCTTAGTTGCGGCACACAGGATCTTTCGTTGCGGCGTGCAGGTTTCTCTCTAGTTGTGGCGTGCGGGATCAGTAGTTGCAGCGTGTGAGCTTAGTTGTCCCGTGGCATGTGGGATCTTAGTTCCTCAACCAGGGATTGAACCCGCGTCCCCTGCATTGTACTTTTCAAAGTAACTTGATGGATCTTTGGCATATTTGACTGAGGCAAACCCAGTGTGGCAAGGAGACCCATGCTACTGTGGAGTTCATACCTGCCTAGACATAATGAATGTGCCATAAAACTGTATCAAATTTGGATAATCAACTTCTGCTATTAAAGGCACAGACTTGCCTTAATTTCTAAAGGTTAACTCCTACCTGTAGGCCTCTTTACAAATGATTCCAGATACACAGCTGAAAGTATATTTCCAAGAATGGCATTAGCCATTCTCCTTTTTATTTTTTTTTTAAAAAATTTATTTATTTTTGGCTGCGTTGGGTCTTCACTGTTGCGCACGGGCTTTTCTCTAGTTGTGGCGAGCGGGCGCTACTCTTTGTTGTGGTACACCGGCTTCTCATCGTGGTGGCTTCTCTTGTTGCGGAACACAGGCTCTAGGTGCAAGGGCTTCAGTAGTTGTGGCACGCGGGCTCAGTAGCTGTGGCTTGCGGACTCTAGAGCACAGGCTCAGTAGTTGCGGTGCACGGGCTTAGTTGCTCCGCGGCACGTGGGATCTTCCCGGACCAGAGATTGAACCATTGTCCCCTGCATTGGCGCACTGGCAGGCAGATTCTTGACCACTGCACCACCAGGGAAATCCCAAGCCATTCTATTTACATAGAAGGAGTGGACACCATAAACAGCAAACCTTGGTGTACACAGAGTTGGGTGTTTTTTAGCATAAATGCCACGGTTGTCTATAAGACCAAAAATGATTAATAAGAAACTTGTTGGACATGGGCCTTGGGGGACTTCCGGGCTGTTTTATGTAGGTTATTTGTTTGTATCTCAGAAAATGAAAACTTGTGAAATATGGAGTAAGATTTTGAGAGCTAATAAATAGGTGGGTTTAGAAGCTTGACCAAACGCCACTTCTGATCCCAACATCCAAAACCTCTCACTCCATCATCTCTTATATATTTGTCTTTTATCTTTTAAAAGGTGGAAACGGACTGGAGTTGGATGCCACCGGAGTACTGTATTCTTGCTAAAGACCAGAAACGCCAGTAACAGAAAACAATAATCAGCAAAGTAATGAAATTATTCTGTTTATACTTTAAATGAACCATCTATAAAAATGGAATCAGCAGCTATCAGACCATTAACAGATAAAAATGCCTAAGGATTTCACATATTGATTATCCCACCACAGGAGCTTAAGTTCAGTCAAGACTTTGTCATACTTTCAATGATCCAGTCATAAATGGGACCTAAAACACTGTTTATTAGAAATGAAGTATAACCTGAGAGTTCATGTGTTTGCCAACTGTCTGCTGGTACTACATTCTAGTCACCACCCCTCAAAACAGAGTATTTCCTTGTAGGTAGAAAGACATACACCTCAGATCCATCATCACTTTACATGAGTACTCTTACTACACCATACCGCATTGTTTTAAGAGTGTTGGCCCTACAGTAGAAAGACCTGGTTTTAAATTTTAACTCCTTAATTTAGCAGCTGTGTGACATGGAATAAATAACTTGATTTTTTTTGAGTCTCTGTTCCCCTTGTCTGTAAAATGGGGCTAATTATAGAATCTATTACATTGGGCTTTTGTGAAGATCAAATAAAATAATCTAAGAAAAGCCATGCTTAATTGGTTCACCACCTGGCATACAGTAAAGTGCTCAGTAAATCAACAGTCAATGAATTTATGACACTGCTGGAGCTAGGCCTTCTCTCTCTCTTTAAATATATCCTTCGTTCTCATTATGTAATATATTTTTTTCTATTTTAATTTTCATTGAAGTATAATATATGTAAAAGTACATAATCTTTTTTTTTTTTTTTTTGCGGTACGCGGGCCTCTCACTGTTGTGGCCTCTCCGGACGCGCAGGCTCAGCGGCCATGGCTCACGGGCCCAGCCGCTCCGCGGCATGTGGGATCTTCCTGGACCGGGGCACGAATCCGTGTCCCCTGCATTGGCAGGCGGACTCTCAACCACTGCGCCACCAGGGAAGCCCAAAAGTACATAATCTTAAGTGTACAGCTTGATGAATTTCCACAAGGTAAACATACTATGTAACTAGCACCCAGATGAAGAAACAGATTATCACAAGCCTCACAAGCCCTGCCTTGTGCTCCCTTTTTCAAGTTACCCCTAAGGGTAACCACTATACTCATTTCACTTTTTTTTTGACATCTTTATTGGAGTATCATTACTTTACAGTGAGTGGTGTGTTAGTTTCTGCTTTATAACAAAGTGAATCAGCTATACATATACATATATCCCTATATCTCCTCCCTCTTGTGACTCCCTCCCACTCTCCCTATCCCACCCCTCTAAGTGGTCACAAAGAACTGAGCGGATCTCCTTGTGCTATGCGGCTGCTTCCCACTAGCTATCTATTTTACATTTGGTAGTATATGTAAGTCCATGCCACTCTCTCACTTCGTCCCAGATTACCCTTCCCCCTCGCCATGTCCCCAGGTCCATTCTCTGCATCTGCGTCTTTATTCCTGTTCTGCCCCCAGGTTCTTCAGAACCCTTTTTTTTTTTTTAGATTCCATATACATGTGTTAGCATACGGTGTTTTTCTCTTTCTGACTTATTTCACTCTGTATGACAGACTCTAGGTCCATCCACCTCACTACAAATAACTCAATTTCGTTTCTTTTTATGGCTGAGTAATAGACCGTTGTATATATGTGCCACATCTTCTTTATCCATTCATCTGTTGAAGGACACTTATGTTGCTTCCATGTCCTGACTACTGTAAATAGAGCTGCAATGAACATTGTGGAATATGACTCTTTGAATTACGGTTTTCTCAGGGTATGTGCCCAGTACGGGGATTGCTGGGTCATATGGCAGTTCTATTTTTAGTTTTTTTAAGGAACCTCCATACTGTTCTCCATAGTGGCTGTATCAATTTACATTCCCACCAGCAGTGCAAGAGGGTTCCCTTTTCTCCACACACTCTCCAGCATTTATTGTTTCTAGATTTTTTGATGATGGACATTCTGACTGGTGTGAGGTGATACCTCATTCTAGTTTTGATTTGCTTTTCTCTAATGATTAGTGATGTTGAGCATTCTTTCATGTGTTTGTTGGCAATCTGTATATCTTCTTTGGAGAAATGTCTATTTAGGTCTTCTGCCCATTTTTGGATTGGGTTGTTTGTTTTTTTGATACTGAGCTGCATGAGCTGCATGTAAATTCCAGAGATTAATCCTTTGTCAGTTGCTTCATTTGCAAATATTTGCTCCCATTCTGAGGGTTGTCTTTTCGTCTTGTTTATGGTTTCCTTTGCTGTGCAAAAGCTTTTAGGTCCCATTTGTTTATTTTTGTTTCTATTTCCATTTCTCTAGGAGGTGGGTCAAAAAGGATCTTGCTGTGATTTATGCCATAGAGTGTTCTGCCTATGTTTTCCTCTAAGAGTTTTATAGAGTCTGGCCTTACATTTAGGTCTTTAGGTCTTTAATCCATTTTGAGTTTATTTTTGTGTATGGTGCTAGGAAGTTTTCTAATTTCATTCTTTTACATGTAGTTGTCCAGTTTTCCCAGCACCACTTATTGAAGAGGCTTTCTTTTCTCCATTGTATATTCTTGCCTCCTTTATCAAAAATAAGGTGACCATATGTGTGTAGGTTTATCTCTGGGCTTTCTATCCTGTTCCATTGATCTATATTTCTGTTTTTGTGCCAGTACCATACTGTCTTGATTACCATAGCTTTGTAGTATAGTCTGAAGTCCAGGAGCCTGATTCCTCCAGGTCTGCTTTTCTTTCTCAAGATTGCTTTGGCTATTCGGGGTCTTTTGTGTTTCCATAAAAATTGTGAGATTTTTTTGTTCTAGTTCTGTGAAAAATGCCATTGGTAGTCTGATATGGATTGCACTGAATCTGTAGATTGCTTTGGGTAGCACAGTCATTTTCACAATATTGATTCTTCCAATCCAAGAACATGGTATATCTCTCCATCTGTTTGTATCATCTTTAATTTCTTTCATCAGTGTCTTATAGTTTTCTGCATACAGGTCTTTTGTCTCCTTAGGTAGGTTTATTCCTAGGTATTTTATTCTTTTTGTTGCAATGGTGAATGGGATTGTTTTCTTAATTTCTCTTGCAGATTTTTCATCATTAGTGTATAGGAATGCAAAAGATTTCTGTGCGTTAATTTTGTATCCTGCTACTTTACCAAATTCATTGATTAGCTCTAGTAGTTTTCTGGTAGCATCTTTAGGATTCTCTATGTATAGTATCATGTCATCTGCAAACAGTGACAGCTTTTCTTCTTCTTTTCCGATTTGGATTCCTTTTATTTCTTTTCCTTCTCTGATTGCTGTGGCGAAAACTTCCAAAACTACGTTGAAGAAGAGTGGTGAGAGTGGACAACCTTGTCTTGTTCCTGATCTTACAAGAAATGGTTTCAGTTTTTCACCATTGAGAATGATGTTGTCTGTGGGTTTGTCAGACATGGCCTTTATTATGTTGAGGTAAGTTCCCTTTGTGCCCACTTTCTGGAGAGTTTTTTTTTTATCATAGATCGGTGTTGAATTTTGTCAAAAGCTTTTTCTGCATCTATTGAGATGATCATATGGTTTTTCTCCTTCAATTTGTTAATATGGTTTATCACATTGATTGATATGTGTATATTGAAGAATCCTTGCATTCCTGAGATAAACCCCACTTGATCATGGTATATGATCCTTTTAATGTGCTGTTGGATTCTCTTTGCTAGTACTTTTTTTTTTTTTTGCGGTACGCGGGCCTCTCACTGTTGTGGCCTCTCCTGTTGCGGAGCACAGGCTCTGGATGCGCAGGCTCAGCAACCATGGCTCATGGGCCCAGCCGCTCCGCGGCATGTGGGATCCTCTCGGACCGGAGCACGAACCCGTGTCCCCTGCATCTGCAGGCGGACTCTCAACCACTGCGCCACTAGGGAAGCCCTCTTTGCTAGTATTTTGTTGAGGATTTTTGCATCTGTGTTCGTCAGTGATATTGGCCTGTAGTTTTCTTTCTTTGTGACATGTTTGTCTGGTTTTGGTATCAGGGTGATGGTGGCCTCGTAGAATGAGTTTGGGAGTGTTCCTCCCTCTGCTGTATTTTGGAAGAGTTTGAGAAGGATAGGTGTTAGCTCTTCTCTAAATGTTTGACAGAATTTGCCCGTGAAGCCATTTGGTCCTGGGCTTTTGTCTGTTGGAAGATTTTTAATCACAGTCTCAATTTCAGTGCTTGTGATTGGTCTGTTTATATTTTCTATTTTTTCCTGGTTCAGTCTCGGAAGGTTGTGCTTTTCTAAGAATTTGTCCAGTTCCTCCACGTTGTCCATTTTATTGGCATATAGTTGCTTGTAGTAATCTCTCATGATACTTTGTATTTCTGCAGTGTCAGTTGTTACTTCTCCTTTTTCATTTCTAATTCTATTGATTTGAGTCTTCTCCCTTTTTTTCTTGATGAGTCTGGCTAATGGCTTATCAATTCTGTTTATCTTCTCAAAGAACCAGCTTTTAGTTTTATTGATATTTGCTATTGTTCCCTTCATTTCTCTTTCATCTATTTCTGATCTGATCTTTATGATTTCTTTCCTTCTGCTAACTTGGGGTTTTTTTTTGTTCTTCTTTCTCCAATTGCTTTAGGTGTAAGGTTAGGTTGTTTATTTGAGATGTTTCTTGTTTCTTGAGGTAGGATTGTATTGCTATAAACTTCCCTCTTAGAACTGCTTTTGCTGCATCCCATAGGTTTTGGGTTGTCATGTTTTCATTGTCATTTGTTTCTAGGCATTTTTTGATTTCCTTTTTGGTTTCTTCAGTGATCTCTTGATTATTTAGTAGTGTATTGTTTAGCCTCCATGTGTTTGTATCTTTTACAGATTTTTTTCTTGTAATTGATATCTAGTCTCATAGCACTGAGGTCGGAAAAGATACTTGATACGATTTCAATTTTCTTAAATTTACCAAGGCTTGATTTGTGACCCAAGATATGATCTATCCTGGAGAATGTTCCATGAGCACTTGAGAAAAAAGTGTAATCTGTTGTTTTTGGATGGAATGTCCTATAAATATCAATTAAGTCCATCTTGTTTAATGTATCATTTAAAGGTTGTGCTTATTTATTTTCATTTTGGATGATATGTCCATTGGTGAAAGTGGGGTGTTAATGTCCCCTACTATGACTGTGTTACTGTCGATTTCCCCTTTTATGGCTGTTAGCATCTGCCTTATGTATTGAGGTGCTCCTATGTTGGGTGCATAAATACTTACAATTGTTATATCTTTTTCTTGGATTGATATCTTGATCATTATGTAGTGTCCTTCTTTGTCTCCTGTAATAGTCTTTATTTTAAAATCTATTTTGTCTGATATGAGAATTGTTACTCCATCTTTCTTTTGATTTCCATTTACATGGAATATCGTTTTCCATCCCCTCACTTTCACTCTGTATGTGTCCCTAGGTCTGAAGTGGGTGTCTTGTAGACAGCATATATACGGGTCTTGTTTTTGTATCCATTCAGCTGGTCTACGTCTTCTGGTTGGAGCATTTAATCTATTTACATTTAAGGTAGTTATTGATATGTATGTTGCTATTACCATTTTCCTTGTTTTGGGTTTGTTATTGTAGGTCTTTTCCTTCTCTTGTGTTTCCTGCCTAGAGAAGTTCCTTTAGCATTTGTTGTAAAGCTGGTTTGGTGGTACTGAATTCTCTTAGCTTTTGCTTGTCTGTAAAGGTTTTAATTTCTCCGTCGAATCTGAATGAGAGCCTTGCTGGGTAGAGTAATCTTGGTTGTAGGTTTTTCCCTTTCATCACTTTAAATATGTCCTGCCACTCCCTTCTGGCTTGCAGAGTTTCTGCTGAAAGATCAGCTGTTAACCTTATGGGGATTCCCCTTGTATGTTATTTGTTGTTTTTCCCTTGCTGCTTTTAATATTTTTTCTTTGTATTTAATTTTTGATAGTTTGATTAATATGTGTCTTGGCATGTTTCTCCTTGGATTTATCCTGTATGGGACTCTCTGCGCTTCCTGGACTTGATTATTTCCTTTCCCATATTAGGGAAGTTTTCAACTATAATCTCTTCAAATATTTTCTCATTCCCTTTTTCTCTTCTTCTTCTAGGACCCCTATAATTCGAATGTTGGTGCATTTAATGTTGTCCCAGAGGTCTCTGAAACTGTCCTCAGTTCTTTTCATTCTTTTTTCTGCTCTGCGGTAGTTATTTCCACTATTTTATCTTCCAGGTCACTTATCTGTTCTTCTGCCTCAGTTATTCTGCTATTGATTCCTTCTAAAGAATTTTTAATTTCATTTACTGTATTGTTCATCTGTGTTTGTTTGCTCTTTAGTTCTTCTAGGTCCTTGTTAAACGTTTCTTGTATTTTCTCCATTCTATTTCCAAGATTTTGGATCATCTTTACTATCATTACTCTGAATTCTTTTTCAGGTAGACTGCCTATTTCCTCTTCATCTGTTTGGTCTGGTGGGTTTTTACCTTGCTCCTTCATCTGCTGTGTGTTTCTCTGTCTTCTCTTTTTGCTTAACTTACTGTGTTTGGGGTCTCCTTTTCGCTGGCTGCAGGTTTGTAGTTCCCCTTGTTTTTGGTGCCTGCCCCCAGTGGCTAAGGTTGGTTCAGTGGATTGTGTAGGCTTCCTGGTAGAGGGGACTAGTGCCTCTGTTCTGGTGGATGAGGCTGGATCTTGTCTTTCTGGTGGGCAGGACCACCTCTGGTGGTGTGTTTTGGGGTGTCTGTGACCTTATTATGATTTTAGGCAGCCTCTCTGCTAATGGGTGGGGTTGTGTTCCTGTCTTGCTAGTTATTTGGCATGGGGTGTCCAGCACTGTAGCTTGCTGATCGTTGAGTGGAGCTGGGTCTTAGCATTGAGATGGAGATCTCTGGGAGAGCTTTTGCCATTTGATATTACATGGAGCTGGGAGGTCTCTGGTGGACCAATGTCCTGAACTCGGCTCTCCCAACTCAGAGGCACAGGCCTGACACCTGGCTGGAGGACCAAGACCCTGTCAGCCATACGGCTCAGAAGAAAAGGGAGAAAAAAAGAAATAAAGAAAAAAAAAAGTAAAATAAAATAAAGTTATTAAAATAAAAATAATTATTAAAAATAAAAAGTAATAAGAAAGAAGAGAGCAACCAAACCAAAAAACAAATCCACCAATGATAACCAGCACTAAAAACTGTACTAAAAAAACCCAAACAAACAAACAAAAAAAACGGACAGCCAGAACCCTAGGACAAATGGTAAAAGCAAAGTTATACAGACAAAATCACACAAAGAAGCATACACATACACACTCACAAAAAGAGAAAAAGGAAGAAAAAATATATATCTTTTGGGAAGGCTGAGGTCTTCTGCCAGGGTTCAGTAGGTGTTCTGTAGGAGTTGTTCCACATGTAGATGTATTTCTAATGTATTTGTGGGGAGGAAGGTGATCTCTACCTCTTACTCCTCCGCCATCTTGAAGGTCTCTTTATTTCATTTTTTAAAATACGTATTTTTAAAAAAACTGCCTATACAATTTACAGTAGCATTAAAAAATGTAATACTTAGGAATAAGTTTAACAACATATGTGTAACACCTGAAAACTACAAAACATTGCTGAGGGAAAACTTAAAATACTTAAATAAATGGAGAAATATATGTTCACAAATTAGACTCAATATTGTTAAGATGTTCATTCTTTCCAGTTGATCTATAAAGTCAATGCAGTATCAATCAATCTAGCAGGCAAACTGACAAGCTGATTCTAAAATTTAGACAGAAGTGCAAAAGACCTAAACTTTAGCTGAGACAATCTTGAAAAATAAAAACAAAGATGGACTCACACTAATGAATTTCAAGACTTACAATAAAGTAATAGTAATCGGGCTTCCCTGGTGGTGCAGTGGTTAGGAATCTGCCTGCCAATGCAGGGGACACGGGTTTGAGCCCTGGACCGGGAAGCTCCCACGTGCCTCAGAGCAACCAAGCCCATGCGCCACAACTACTGAGCCTGTGCTCTACAGCCCGCGAGTTACAATGACTGAGCCCATGTGCCTGTGTTCCACAGCAAGAGAGGCCATGGCAATGAGAGGCTTGCGCACTGCAGTGAAGAGTAGCCCCTGCTCACCGCAACTAGAGAAAGCCTGTGCGCAGCAACGAAGACCCAACACAGCTAAAAATAAAAAAATACATTTATTTAAAAAAAAAAAAAAGAATCACACCCTTAAACTACAGCATGTGGTAACTTGATGGATGGAACTCTGTAGTATAGTCTATAAAAAAAAAAAAGTAATAGTAATCAAGATAGCATGGCTCTGGTGTAAGGACAAACATGTCGATCAATGGAACAGAATAGCAAATTCACAAACAATTTCACATATATAGCCAGTTGATTTTTGAGAAAGGTGCCAAGATAATTCAATAGGTAAAGGATAGTGTTTTTCAACAAATTATGCTGAAATAACTGGATATCCATATAGAAAAAATGAACCTTGTTCTCTAGTTTAGATCTTATTAAAAAATTAGCGGCGGGCTTCCCTGGTGGCGCAGTGGTTGAGAGTCCGCCGGCCGATGCAGGGGACACGGGTTTGTGCCCCGGTCCAGGAGGATCCCACATGCCGCGGAGCGGCTGGGCCCATAAGCCATGGCCGCTGAGCCTGCGCATCCGGAGCCTGTGAGCCACAACTATTGAGCCCGTGCACGTAGAGCCCTGCTCCAGAACAAGAGAAGCCACCGCAATAAGAAGCCTGCGCACTGCAACGAAGAGTAGCTCCCACTCGATGCAACTAGAGAAAGCCCATGCACAGCAACGATGACCCAACACAACCAATAAATAAATAAATAAAATTTAAAAATCTAAAAAAAAAAAAGTTAACATAAGTGGATTCTGGACTTATACATAGGAGATGAATTTCTAGAAGAAAACAAAACTTCTAGGAGAAAACAGAAAATCTTGGTGTTATTGGGATAGGCAAACATTTCATAGATAAGGCATAAAAGAACAAGAAAGAACAAACATATATTTTTTAAAAACTCTTAGAACTCGATAAGAAAAGAAAACAAGTAATCCTATTTTGTTTTGTTTTGTTTTTTGAAAGGGCAAAAGACCTGAACAGACACTTCACAAAAAAGGATCCATATACGGGATGACCAATAAACACATGAAAAGATGTTCAATATCATGAGTCACTTGGGAAATGCAAGTTCAAATCACGGGACACGACTACATAGTTATTAAAATGGCTAAAATTAAAAAGACTGACCATACTAGGTAGTGGCAACAACGATGAGCAACTGGGTCTTCCATACATTGCTGCCAGTAATGTTTAATAGCACAACCATTTTACAAAACAGGCTGACAGTTTCTTACGAAGTTATATATCTATTTACCATATGACCCAGGAATTTCACTCCTAGGTGTTTACCCCTTCCCAATGGAAAAAAAAATTTCCACACAAAAACTTGTACATGAATGTTCATAGCTGCTTCATAATAGTCCCAAACTGAAAGAATCCTAATGCCCATCAAGAGTTTAACTGATAAACAAATTGTGATATATCTGTACAAAGGAATAGTACTCAGCAATAAAAGAACAAACTACAGATACACAAAATGACAAGGATGAATCTCAAAAACATGCTGAATGAAAGAAGCCAGGCACAAAAAGAATATATTACTTTATGATTCTACTTATATAAAACTCTAGGAATAACAAACCTAATTTATAGTGATAAAAACAGAACAGTGGTTGCCTGGGGCTGGATATGGGGATGGGATTGACTGGGTAAGGGCACCAGTGAAGTTTTGGGGGTAATGAAAATGCTCTATATTGTTGACTGCTATACAGGTGTATACATTTGCCAAAATTCATCGAACTGGATACTTAAAATGGGTGTATTTTATTGTATGTAAATTATACCTTAATAAAATAGATTTTAAGAACTTCTAAGGATAGCATATTCCTAAGGATAAATGCCACCGTAATATTAATTTCATTCATAACTAAGATATTATATTTGTAAAGAACTCTGGAGATAAAGGTCTTTGTTATCAAGCCTCTTCCCTCTATCCTTCTCCCTTACGGATTTTCTACTAATGTCTAAAGTAAATGCAGCAAAATTTCAATTTGGGAATCTCAGAAAATCCACAGGGGTACAGTGAAAAAGTTCAAGTATTAAAAAATCAAAAGGTTGTATATTAGAGTGTATGGAAGTGACGGTAATGGTTACTTGTGGCAGTAGAATTGATTTGGCTTTCCCAGCAAAAGCCTGATGACTCAACCACTACTGTTCAAATGTCTAGGAAAGCTGACAAACAACCTCAGTTTAATGGTAACACTAACTTTCTGCCACCCCTGCACATCTCCTGTTCTGCTTTTCTGTTTACAATGAACAGTTATCTCCAAAAGAAAGAAAGAAAGAAGCCGTCAGGTGACAAACACACAAAATGAAAGGACTTAATAAGTATTTATACGACTGTCCTCAGCTTAGTCCTCAAAGGCCAAGGGCTAACATTTCCCTCCCTGAAAATATATTAAAGCATCACTTTCAAAATTACCATGAATTTCTCTGAAGCTGCTGCCTGGGCCAGGAGGGAAAAATATATACTTGCAGACACCAACTAGCCTAACCACCACCACGGCAACGTTAAGTGTGCTGACTTTGCTAACGGTACTGTGTGTAGGCTGGAAGATACAGCATGGACTGGCTGAACTTGATGGTAAGATGACAGATGTTTCTAGTTTGCATGTAAACCCTGCGTTAATCACAAGGAAGGGTATGTTAAGTAGAGAAAGGAAAATGTTCCAGATATAGGACAACATTTGGAATTGGGGGTGCAAGAACTAGATACAGAGAATAATATTGATGACTAGAGAGATGCAAATGATATTTAAGAATTCTGTTTGGTCTTAAGAAGGACTCTGAGGAAAGATTCTGGCATGATGAAACCCATGCGGGGTGGGGGGAAAGGGATATAATGATTACGATGATGAATGAATGTAAGAATAAAATGGGTAAAAGTTGTACTCGGGATAAGGCTGCAGCCTAAGAGGGATAGGACAAGAATTCTGACTAAGGCTGGAACTTCAGTGTTATCAATCAACCAACAACCATTTTTTTAAAAAAAATAGAAAATGCTTAAATTTTATTACTTTACACTTAAAACATAAAGTACAGAATGCCGTAAATAACAGGGAAGAAAAAGATAACATTACAAATCATTCAAACACAAAGACTGAGGAAAGAAAGTAAATTTCGGGTTGGGGTAGCAGGTTGATGGTGTAGTCAGGAGCTGACAATGGTGGTGGTGAAGAGCCTGATTTGCCCGCGGGGGCGGGTGGGGATTTCCTGCAGGAGCTAGTGCAGGTTCTCCCTGGAGGGGTGGTGAATTTTGACCTGGCTCTGGGTCTCCTGCAGGAGCAGCGGCGGGTTCTCCCTGCCCAGGTGGTGAATCATCATCTGGGGCTGGGTCTCCTGCTGGAGCTTCAGACTCTGCCTCGGTGGACTCCAGGTCCTACAGCTGACTCAGGGGAAGGTTGACACGGTGCTCCATGTTGGAGCCGGATGTGCTAATAAGCTCCCTGTGAGCCCAGGACAGGATCCTGGGGAGTAGCCTGGGTGGTGCTCGAGGCCAAGGCCTTTCCTGTTCACCTCTGGGCCCTGGTTCTAATGAACCCTCAGTGGCCACACTCACCGGGAGCCTGCACTGGCCCTCCCTGGCAGTGTGGTGCACTGGCTCCTCACTTGGGCAGATGAATTGGATGTCCCCATCAAGCAGCTCCTCACCAGTCTCTGGGGTGGGGCTCTGCAATGACAGTGACCAGCAGCTGGCCTGGCCCGGAGGTATCAGAGCCCTGCCTGGCCAGTATCTTATCACTGCTTCTTCTGCCCATTTGACCTTCTGCTCCCAGATCAGGCACAGACCTGTGTCTGCTCCGATATGCACTTAGGAGAAAGGATATACATCTAGAGGGCTTGTGACAAACCTCGGGTAGAAGGGCACTGCCTGGGCTCTCTACATCCAGCCCAGCCAGCTTTGACCTGGGGTGTGGACATAATTGGCCCATCAGACTTCTAACCCCTCATCAGCCTGCTCTTGCTTGAGGAAGACCGATCCCACATAAACCCCCACCTTCACACATACAGGGAGGGGACACAGGGCTACCAGGGTGGGATCAGAGTGATGTCTTGGCCTGAGCTGGCCTGCCCTGGGCCTCCCTGTGTTACTTTTTTTTTTTTTTTTAAATTTTTATTGGGTTATAGTTGATTTACAATGCTGTGTTAGTTTCAGGTGTACAGCAAAGTGAATCTGTTATACATATATCCACTCTTTTTTAGATTCTTTCCCCATATAGGCCATTACAGAGTATTGAGTAGAGTTCCCTGTGCTATACAGTAGGTCCTTATTAGTTGTCTATTTTATATATAGTAGTATGTATGTGTCAATCCCGATCTCCCAATTTATCCCTCCCCCCTTATCCGTGGTAACCATAATTTTTAACAACCATTTATTGAGTGACTAGTCTGTGCTAGGCATTCTTCTAGGTGCTAGGGAAACTGGTGAACAGGTAGACAAAGTTTCTTTCTCTGGTGAGGAGTAGAGGGAGAATATGTAATAAATATTTTAATCTCAGAAACCAGTAAGTATTGTGAAGAAAACAAAATAAGGTAACAAAAAACAGGAAGTGAATAGTACGACCTACTCTAACTGAGGTGGTTATGAAATGATGCTGAAGCAGGTAACATTTGAGCTGAGATCTGAAAGATGAGAGTCAAGCCTTGTGAAGATCTGGGGGAAAAAGCCTCCCAGACAGAAAGAAGAACAAGTCAAAGGTATATTCAAGTGAAAGAAAGAAAGGTGACTGGTATGGGTGGGGCAAACTGAATGAGGGGGAAAGTGGTGGGAAACGAGGTTAGTAAGGTGACGCAGGGCCAGATCATGTAAGGCCTTCCAGGTCACAGTAAGAAGTCTGGATTTCTTGTTAAGTGTAAAGGAGAGCCCCTGGAGGTTTAGAGATATTTAAATATGGCATCATCTAATTTATGCTTTAGAAATACTTATACTAGGTACCACACAGAGAAAGGGGAGTGGGGGGCATCTGGGGCAGTGGGGAGGGGATAACAAGGGCTAGTTGAAAGAGCAGAGGAAGGAAGACCAATTAGAGCTGATAAAATAATCCAGGCAAGAAGTGATCATGGCTAAGGTTAGAAGAGGTAGATTAGGAAGTGCTTAGAAGAAAGGTATTTTACCCTCACAAGAGAGGAAGGAGGAGAAAAGCCCTCCTTTTATATAACTGAGAATTATAAATCTAGGTTATAATACACATTTATTTCAGTATAGTGATTTACTTCTTCAGTAGGGCCGATCCTTCAAATATTTAATCTGGTACATTAACCTGGATAGGGATAAAACCAGGGTTCTTGCTCCTTGTGGCCAGGAGAAACAAGGTAAAACATTCAAGATTTTTGCATGGGAAAGAGGAGGAGTTTTTAGGTCTGTACTATTCTCTATTGGTTATTGCCAGGCTTCAGCTAAATAAGAATACAAAAACTTTGATTTCAAAGTGTTTTCCTACTGTTTTCCCTTGATTTCTTTGTAAAAATATCTCTTAAAAAAAAAGTCAACATTGTCTTCGTTAAATTAAGAGGAAATGATATTGTCTACATTTTGATTAGGACTGAAAGAAATAAGTAAGCACACCTAAGGATGGAGATGGTGATAGCAGGGAGACCCAGAACAGCTCTAGAACTTACAAAGAGCTAGGGTAGAAAAGAAAAAGGGACCCAGAAGGTTCAATAGAGTCCACTGGCACTTAAGCATCTTTTAACAAGTGAGTTTCAAGAGAAACTGAAAGAATTTGGCCATAAATTGAACATGCAGAGTAAAAGGTAATGAATGCTCAAAAGTGGAACCATAACTTTTAACATTTCCAGTTTTCCATTTTTAAAAAATCTCTATAACTTTCAGTGACCAAAGAAGTAGTCCCTTATCTTTGGGGGAGCGCCTCAGGTAAGAGTGCAAATGAAAAGAAAATGGTGGCTGCATGTATAGAACAGGACAAACATTTCAACAGGAGTAAGCATCACTTTTCTCAGTGGGATTATTGTATTAATATTTTAACAGCTTCTACTAAATATGATTATATATTAGGTGAACTCATAAATATGTCAGATCTGATTAGTGAACGTGGAAGACAGGAAGGGGCAGACTTGTCAGCAGAAGGAAAGTTCACATTATGAATTTGACTGGTTTCTAATAACCAACAAGAAAAAGCTTGCAATCACTCCAATTCTTTTAAATAAAACTTACCAGGAAATGAATTCACAAATGCCCGGGTATAAATGATTATTTAAAGACTGGACACTTGGCAATCTTTTTTTCTATTTACTAATTATAGGAAAAGCCATATAAAAAAATTCACCAAAATCACAACAAAGCCATTTTTATTACTTCTGGATTTTTGAGGGATAGGATAGTCACTTAACATATTTAGGTTTCAAATTGGGGCTCTTGTTTCTGTAGTGGGTTCCCTCATGCAATTTCATAGCTTCCAGGGTGATAGGTTCTTTTGTTCTAAACCAAGAAGCTCACAGCAGTTTAATTTACTGCTGCATTATGATAGCTACTAACCACGCACACCTCCAAGGCTGGTAAACGCACTGATGTAGACAGTGCCACCTTAAAAGGATTTTTGGATGGGTCTTAGTGATGGGGGGGAAAAAAAGGACATAATGTTTAATTATAAGAAATGATTGAAATAGGCACAGACATACCCCGGGTGCCTCTGCACTGCAGCAAGCTCTAAACTTGTTATCGTTAATGGTTTAAATTTCACTGTGCTAATCATTTCAGGACACAAGCCTTTCTTGATAATCTAATGAATTATTCCAACATCCTTCAGCAAAAAAAAAAAAAATCCTCCATGACAGCACTAATTACAAGACGTTTTCCCAGTGCTTATGTAAAATATGACAGAGCAGCAGCTTAGGGAATTGCAGAAAACTGCTTCTAATTTCCACTGAGAAACTGACAAACATCTCTCTTTCATCTCTCCCAGCTCTCAAGTAAGATTTAACTTTCTCATTTAGTTAATTACCGAGTGAGGATCATCATTTCCCTGGATCGGAGCGGCATAGAGCCTTTATCGTGTTAACTTGTGAACTTGATCGATGGCTGCTGCTAAAACTTAATAACTTCACCCCCTGGCAAATTGTAAGATAAATATAATAGGAGAAACTCTGACAGTAAAAACCTGCCAGAAATGAGCGCTGTGTTTATGTTTCTTTGCAGGCAGCAAAAAAACAACCGACAGCTTATTACTGGTTGCGTGTTACTTATATTTAAAAGACTCCAGGCAGTTAACTTTCTACGTACTGTTAAGACTTTGCTCACAAGATGGGGAAAAATGAGAAAAAGCACCAGTGATGCAGACTTGGGGAAATGAGGGAAGAAGGAAAAAAAAAAACAGGGAGAAGGGCAAAGCAAGGGAATATATTGTGTAAAATCTTTCAAAATGTCATGTTTATCATATAAAATGTCCAACCAGCACAAACAGGCATAAGATCCTTAAAAAAAATAATTCTGGACTTCTAAGACACTGTATGAACTATACCTAGGAGCAAAGCAAGAGAATTTCACTCACTCAAATTTTTTCAACGACTGTAAGTCCATGCCTGCAGAATCCAATTAACTGCAGAATTCCTAGATCTCTTTTCAAAAACCCCTGCAGCTAGAAAATCATTTACTAACTACACCATTTAACCCTTTCTGAAACAAGTACACTATAGCTAGGAAATGCATAACTTTGTGTAGAACATTTCATCTAGTCTTACATTCACCTTCCACACCTAAGCTAGCCAACTGCGAAGGAAACAGTCTGGAATTTTTTTCTTTTGGTCAAACTTGAATCTGAACTTGGAATTTTAACGTTTAACTGCAAGCGAATTGGTACCATGGCCTAGTACAGTATGAATTTTAAGCCTTTTATAACCAACGGTAGCAAAGACAATAGACAAGGTATAACAAATAATAGAATGGCTGCTCACCAGTGTCAGTCCCCTCTATCCCCCAAAACAAAACAAATCTCTATATAAACTGCTAATTCTGTTAAACTGACCACCCTCATAGTATAGTAATATTACAAACAACAAAATATGAACTAAATTTTGGGAAAGGTAGAGGAAGGCAGAAAAGGTCTTGTAGGACTTAGAGTTTAAGCCTAACTTGTGAGACTGTTTTTAACATCCATTATCTGCTATGTTTGCGCCAACAGCTGAAGGCTTCCTGTTGCAATCAAGGGGCCACCATTTTGAAAGTTGAAAGGATGTGGAAAACTGAATAGCAAAATGGCAAATCAGGGGCTTCCCTGGTGGCGCAGTGGTTGAGAGTCTGCCTGCTGATGCAGGGGACATGGGTTCGTGCCCTGGTCTGGTAAGATCCCACATGCCACGGTGCGACTGGGCCCGTGAGCCATGGCCACTGAGCCTGTGCTTCCGGACCCTGTGCTCCGCAAGGGGAGAGGCCACAACAGTGAGAGGCCCGCGTACCGCAAAAAACAAACAAAAAAGATGGCAAATCAAGTTCATATTCACTAGAGGATCAAATTTGATTCCTCATTTTTTTTGGTTTTCTTTCTTTAAATCAGGATTATTGGGGTCAAGCAAAGAAAGATCAATTGATTTTTTTAAAATACAGCATTTATAATAGACAAACTTTAGAAAATATGAAAAATACAGAAACACAAAGAACATAAAAATTGCCCATAATTTCCACCATCAACAAATAAACAGTGTTCACATTTTGGTGGATATATATCTTTCTGGTCTAAAAAAAAATTATTAGTCAATTATTTGATATGTGGGAGAGTGTTTCTGTGTCATCTAGAGAATTCTTTGTCTATAACATCAAATTAATCAGAGCAGGCAAAATCTATCTCCTTTGCTGAACACCTCAGAGAAGTCAAGATCTGATCCTATAGGATATAGAATTATAAGTGATTGTGAGTGTGGAAAGGAGGGGAGAGAAGAGGAGGAAGAGGCAGAGAGAGGAGGGAAGGAGTGAGGAGGAGGGAGAAGGAAGGGGAAGAGCGGGAAGAAAGGGAAGGGAGGCAGGGAGAAAGGAGAGAGCAAGGAGGAGAGGAGAGGTGAGAAGGGAGAGGAATGAAAGTGACTGAAGATGGGGAACAGGAGAGAGTGGGTAGGAGAGAGACGGGAAAAAGATGGGAAGGATAGCATGGATAGGAAGAAATGGCAAAGGGAAAAGAGATGAGGGGCAAGGAAATAGATGGAGGGAGAGAGTAGGGATGAGGTGGAGAGAGATGAGGGGGAAAGGAATAAATACAACCAAATGCAAAAGGGACCTAACATTGCCAAGCTCACCTACCTCAAGAAAAGCAATATGCCTGTTGGATGAAAAGGTCCTCTCCCATACAGTAAACATCAAGAGGGAGAGGGGATGAAAAACTACTTTTCTAAACCACTACTTAATGTTTTGGGCAGAATAATAAAGTTTAATTGTCTGGAATCTTGTTGCTCTTTCTGTAAACTTCCTCAGATAGAGGTTGCTCACCTGGATGTTAAATAATATTAATATTACCAAAATAAAATTTCTGTGATGGAGAAAGTTTTAACTAAGACACTTCTCCCTGACTTCTCCCTCACATCCTCCCTTAATTTTAGCATCAGAAAGCTAAGTTCTACCAATAAATAACAGGGAATGATAGAGGCACTGGCTGCCAGAGGAAAACACAGAGACACACTTAAAACGCAATTAAAAAGGAGAGAGAGGCATGGACATATATACACTACCAAACATAAGGTAGATAGCTAGTAGGAAGCAGCCACATAGCACAGGGAGATCAGCTCGGTGCTTTGTGACCACCTGGAGGGGTGGGATAGGGAGGGTGGGAGGGAGGGAGATGCAAGAGGGAAGAGATATGGGAACATATGTATATGTATAACTGATTCACTTTGTTATAAAGCAGAAACTAACACACCATTGTAAAGCAATTATACCCCAATAAAGATGTTTAAAAAAAAAAAAAGGACATGGGAAAAAATATAGTCAGTTTTAAATAAAGAAGAAAAAACTACCCTCCTCCTCTTTGTGTTCTAATCCTTACATTTTTGGGTCCAATAAAAGGTCTCAATGACTTGGTAAAACTTGCTCCTGAAGAAAGCCTTTGAGAAGCTATATCTAAAACTTGGATTAAGAAAATACAAGGTTTTTTGGGTTAGGATCTCAAGAAGCCAACTCGGCTTTCTAGAAGAAATTCAACTCTTTCCAAATGCTTGTTAATGCTTGTTAAATGCAGCAAGAAATAATCCTATGAGGCAGCAGCACAGGCCTCTCTTAGCTGCAGTGAATGAAGTAAATGACTTGTAACTTCTGGAAGTCTTGGTTATCTGCAGGTAAAACTTTAATAACCCCTGGAGCATCAAGGGACAAAAGACATTTCTCTCTGGAATACATGGGTAATTGTCTTCTTAATTTATCCAGGAAAAGCTTAGTTTGGATGCAGCATCTGTTTTTTTTTAGCAGAGGTGATCAAAATAACTTGCTCAAATTCATGTAAGTTAGTAGAGTTCACACTAAATTTCAAAATGCAGTTGTTACAAGTGTACAGTTTTTCTAAAATGAAATTCTGGACCTTTGGCTTTCTAATAACAATGAAGCTCCAAGTCAATGACTAAGACTAAATACAGAACACTAGGACTATTTTGTATAAAAGGATAAAGACATTTTCTATAGCCAAAAGAAGCTTACATGACCACCAAGACCACAAGTGCTACACCAAAGCCAGTTCAAATGCCTTTCTGCAGGAGTTCATGTTTATGTAATAGAATATCGTAAAAAAATAATACCATGATTTTGCACTGATTCTATCCGAGCACTACCATGTGTTCTTGGCTAAGTTACTTAACCTCTCTGTGCCTCAAATACCTCATCTGTAAAATGGTGATTCTCACAGTACTTAATTGGAAGGGTTAATGTTAGGATATAAATAATACATATGAAAAAGCATTTAGAACAGTACCCAGCACATAGTAAGGGCATTAGCTCTCATTATGCTTTTAACTAGAGAACACTGCAATGTATATAGTTGCTGATTTTTATTAGCTTAATAATTTTATTAAATACAATCTTCTTCACTTTTACAATAATATATGCCCAGCAACCTTCACTTTCAAACTAGATTTTAAACTCTGAAGGACAGAGATCGACATAAGCCATTTAGATATATACTGTAACTATACAGATATGTAGCAGCAGCTCAAAAATATCAGGTAAATTGAAATTTCAATCCAAGCTAATGTAAGGAGTGGATATTGCTTTTGGGGAGTAGTGGTAAATTGCTTTGTGGTTATAAACATATTTGGAGTCCCCTTCTCGTACCAACAAGGATGCTACTATCACTACATTGATGCTTGTCCCTAAGTACTCTAACTTAATAACCTTTAATCCACTGTTTTCTAAGATTAGTTTCAACATTTTAATGTAATAAAATATATAAAATATTACTATGTAAAAATTTAAGAATGAGGGTAAAACTGAACTAATGATGAGTGACATTTAACAACTGGTGAAGACAGGAAAGAGCAAAAGGAAGACCTCGAAATATGTTTTATGATGTGAAATAAAAGACATTTGAACATCAATTATTTTTCATTTTCAATCTTTCAGAGCAATTGCCAAAACATATTCCCATAACATTCAAATTTAGTGAGGGAAGAACCATAAGGAAATTATTAGAATGGTAACAAGATTCTCAGTACAGTACCCTAATTTTGAAAATCCACTTTACTGATTTCTACAGTAAATACAGGATGATTCCTACATCCTGTAGGGTACAGAGTACATTTTGCTTCCTTCAGACTTTGTACTTCATTTTAGTAATCAGCAAAGACATAGCTAGGGCAGAAGTCAGACTGAAATTCCAGCTGTCATCAGCATCCACCCTTCTTTTTCTCAAAAATTAGCAGAAAAATGATTACTTTGTGATTTTGTCTGAAGGTTATTTACATTTCCCCCACATGGGCACTATTTTTATGGGGTTTTGTGGGCCAGAGACTGCAGATTTTTGGTGTTTTGGAGGAAATACTGAATCTTGGGTGTCACAAAAATTTTCTTTTTCAAAATGGGACAAACCCCCACCAGGGATTCTGTGTGTGTTTGTTGGGAGTGAAGGTGGGATGAGAAAATGAAAATCAGGAAGATAGTTAATTCCATACTGTTTATGTGCTTAATTTAGAAATAGGACTTGTATCTTTTCTTTGCAGAACTTGGCTTTTCTTAAAGGATGAAATAGTTTCTATAAAGACATTTCCTGCTTTACTACCCAACTTTTTACTTCACCTGGGTGTGGCTTAAGCTCACATGGAGCACTATAAATATGAAATGCAAGGGTAACAATTTTTTCCAATGAAGTTTTCCTATGTGCCAAATGTTTTGAAGTTATTCTATTTCCATTTTCTGTTTAAGGAATAAACAGAGGCTTTGGAAATTTGATGCTTTGGAAACAAACCATTATGAAAAGTTTTCTTATAGTTGATTCACATGTGAACAGCCCCACAGCAAAAGTAAGACAGCATGATGGCCTAGTCCCATCACTTATTAGCTATGTGATCTTAGATAAGTCTCTACTGTTTGAGATCTCATCTGTAAAATGAGTGGGTGGATGGAATAATCTCAGGCTCAGTCTGGCTTTTATATTTTGAGTTTATGGTTCAGTTCCATGGTAAATTAAAATAGAGCTGAGGGAATACATTTAAAAAGAATCATTCTTCACATTTTCTTACTAAAAAACTAACATATTAGAGTTTAAGTACACATCTCAAGTAAAAAGAAATATTTTTCATAATATTATTTGGACAGGCAATATATTCCAAAATCCCAAGAATAAGTCAAACTTTTCTGCAACAACTGAGTTTTTAATACAAAGAAATGTTATCATTCTGAGTGTGACAGGTACACAGGTAACATTATTATTCTCTTAGTTTTCTACATGCTAAAATATTCCATAATCAAGAATTTAAAACTTTACGGTGTTAACCTTTCTCAGGGCTGACTCGAGGACCTGAAGACCTAATGATGTCTTGAGGTTTTGTGTCTCAATGTGCCTCATTTCTTTCATAATTTACTCTCATTTCCCCACCCACCTTCTCCATAGTTCCCAGTATTTAAGGGAAGGTTTTCAAGAAAATTATTAATAAATGAATGTATCTCTATTAAAAATTCCTTTATTTTGCATGGAGATAAAATATTGTATCAATTTAATATACCAACTTGTCTTATTTAGGGCCAAATCAAAGTAGCAGGGCTACACGAAGAGTCTGCAAATAGGTATGAAAAACCTACTGGGATCCTCTTAATGCTTTATCAAGGTTCTGCTGTTCTCGGCCAGTTTAATTTTCAGCATGATAGCCCATAGCCTGCTGTATCTTAGAGACCTTTTTCTGTCAATTCCAAAGGCCATCAAGTGTCCTCAAGGCCAAGGTGATACATCAGCTACTGTATTAAATAAAGATATATGAAAAAGAACTGGGCCTCAATTTCCATTTGAAAGATTAAATTTCACTGGAAGTTACAAACATAATTTGTGGCACCATCTGCCATGGTGATAGTATTTTTCAATACTGAGCAATCTAATGGGCCTACATTGTAAATAAATAAAGCTGGAAGAGTAGGCTGATAGCAGAATGGACATGGACTAAGACAGTAGCAGCGACTATGTTGGGTAGGGTTGGGAAGAAGACAGAATCAAGACATTTGGGAGGATATATTCCTAGGGATAATAGCAAGGAGCCTGGGCTCCTTGTAGATGAAGTAAAAGGAATTGTGATTTTAGAGGCAGTACTACATAGTACCAGACAAGCCTAGGTTCAAGCCCTATGTCTGCAATGTACAAACTATGTAGGCTTGTGCAAGCTAGTTACCCTCCTTAAGCCTCAAATTTCTTCACATGCAAAGGGGAACAGTACCACATATTTCCCAGGGTTGTTAAAAGAAACAACAGGAGATTATGTATAAAATGCTAAGCACAGGGTCTGGCACATAAATGCCTAATAAAGGTAGTTGTTTTCATTTGCTAGTATGTAGAAACCATCAGAGCAATTCGGCCTGTATCAGGACCTGCCCACCAAACTCTGAAAGTAGTTTTAACTGAAACTCCATACAAAATTCCCCAGGAAGGGGAATTATGAATTGGAATATTTTAAAATATGCTAACTTGTCTAGCCACCATTAGCTGATGTGATTGGGGATAGAATTGTGAAGAAAAAAAGAAAATTTAAGATGTGATTAGACTGTAAGAGAAGCTCAGCAGAGCCAGGCTCAAAGGCTCTGGGTGAAATCAGAGGAAGCTACAACTTAGGGAATTTTTGTGTGTACTGAGTTATCTCATTTAAACAAATATATTGAGGACTTCCTATGTGCCAATACTATATTAGGCGATGCAAAGGTCACATAGATGTTAAATACTTATAAGTTGATTCTAAAATTTATATGAGAATACAAATGGCCAAGAATAACCAAGGTAATATTGAAGAATAACAACAAAGCTAGAGGGCTTACTATCAGAGTTCAAGATTTGACAAAGACCTATACATATATGGTCATGTAATTTATGACAAAGAAAACAATGTAGTATAGTAGGAAATACATGTTTTAATAAATGGTGCTAGGTCAACCGAATATCACATTTTTTTAAAAAAGCACTCTCACCTCTACCTAACACAACACACAAAAATCAAATGGAGTGCAGATCTAAACGTTAAAGGTAAAAAACAATAAAAATTTTAGAAAAAAAACGTAAGAGAATATCTTCATGACACTGGAGTAGGCATAGATTTCTTAGGTAGAACTATGTGAGGCAAAGATTGATAAATTGGACTATATTAAAATTAAGAACCTCTGTTCATCAATAGACATCATTTTAAAAGTGCAAAGGCAAGTCACAGAGTAGGAGAAAATATTCGTAACACATGTATCAAAGGACTTATATCCAGAATTCATAAAGAACTCCTACAAATCATTAGGAAAAATATATAAAACACAATAGAAAAATGGGCAGAAGACTTGAACAGGCACTTCACATCTAAGTGGTCAATCAACATATAAAGAAACGCTCAATTTTAAGTGTTATGGGAAAGTTAAATTTAAAAACACGTGACAACAATGTGAATATACTTAACACTATTGAACTGTACACTTTAAAAATGGTTAAGATAGTAAATTTTATGTTATATAATTTTTTTTTTACCACAATTAAGAAAAAACACAAAAACCCACAATGGGATACTGCTACACACCACCAGAATGCTTCAATGAAAAAGCCAGACAACAAGTGTTGTGTAGTGAGGAAAAGGAACAATGGAACTCTCATTAACTGCTGGAAAGAGTATAAATTGGTACCACTGTCAGGACATTCTAATTCTCCTCCTAGTTACATACACAATAGAATATGTGTATTCATTGTAAATATATACCGAAAAAATTTTGTAGTTATCAAAATCTGAAAGCAACCCAAATGTTCATCCACAGTAAAGTGGATACATAAATTTGGTATATTTACATAATGAAATACTACACATCATTGAGAATAAACAAATTACAGGTATATGCAATAATATGACTTTCAAAAAACTATGTTGAGTGAAATAAGTCAAACAGTACAGAATGTATACTGTATGATTCCATTTACACAAAGTTCAAAACCAGGCAAAACTAACACATGATGTTAGCAGAGAGGATAACGGCTACCCTTGGGAGGGGAATGACAAAGAGGGCAGGAGTGGGTTTCTGGTCAGGTTCTTTTCCTTTCCTTTGCTTAAAAAAAAAAAAATCTTGCTGGTGGTTACTCAGATGTGTTGTTCACTTTGTGAAAATTCACTGAGCCAAACTCAGGGTCTCCTGAATACTGTATTAGGAACACATTATTATATTCATAAAAAGAGAAATAAGGGTGAATAAAGTCCTGTTTGGTTACAGATACATAGTCCTAACCCTTATTTTCTGATATAAATGAAACAGGGAGTTCTATAAAAAAGATTTAAATTTTGCCATGGCACAGCCTTAGCCTCTATCTTCACTTACAACCCTTTGGCCACATACAGATAACTGTTCCCATATGCCACTACTCTGAACAAGGTTAGAGCTCCCTCTAGCACTTTTAACTAAGGAAACATCACAGGGCTTTACAGAGCTGACACAGTTTGGTGCTGCCCACGGTTAAATGCAATATGGCGATTTTTATTTTTAATTTGCTTTAATTGTTGCTATGATATGAATAATTAATAGGCTGCCTAAGCCAGTTTTGTGAAGTTCACAATACAGAAAGCCAGGAGAGAAATATCTACTTAGAAAGGAGGCTTAAAAATGGTTATAACTGCTATAATATTAGAGAATTCGGAACATTTATTCATGATTTGTGGCAACATTATGTCTCACCAACAAAGAAGCATGCTACCAAGCACTTCCTACTAAAAATTCTTCTGATCTTCATCAATTTTTCTCTTCATGGCTTCATACCTATATACTGTACCTATATACCACACAAGAGCAAAGTAGGTCAGTGTTAGGAGAACCTTGCTCTTCCGTGGAGAAGAGGAAGGTTTGGCTGTAACACTTAACCTAGTTCCATCCATTCTAAAACAAGTATTTATTAGCATTAAATAACCCCCTGGACAATAGCGACCTATTCAAATTAGCCTGTATTCTTTGCCCATGCTTGTAAACTCCCTTCTCCACTGACACCTTAACCAATGGAAATTATGTCATCAGTGCTTCCACTCAGCAATGTCTGTTTCACATTTGGATATGCCAGAAAGTATAATTTAGTTATAAAGTTGTAATCCTACACATTTCAGGCAGCATTTGAGCAGTCTCTAAAAGTTCAATGATTATAATACACACTATCTGAGAATGCAGCCAGAAATAAAAGGGGCTTCGTTTTTCATTGTTGGGTTTCAAATCTTCCCCTCTCTGAAAGAAACACTGCTTTTCAACACTCTTGTTAAAATACAAATATAAAGCCAGCTAATTAATAAGTCCCTTGAATCAAGGAGAATGAAAAAGAAGAGAATATAAAGAACCACCTTAAAAAATAAATTCATTTTAGCTAAGACTATTATGTGTTCTTCATTATTCTGCATTCTAAAGAAACATTTTTTGAACTATTATAAGGAACAAACATTTCCTATCAACCTTTTCTTAGCATATAGATCCCTCAAAAAGTGTGTCCACAATTACAGGAAACTTTAACAATTTCCAAGGGAAATTTTTTTTTTTTAGCATTCTAAATGGAGATTAATACAAGTCAGGATGACTTCCTCTCTCATGCTCTGGTTACACACAAGCACCACTCTGCCAAAGACAGTGCGGCATGGACATTAGTACTGGATCGCTCCTGCACATACCACAAAGCCATAATGCCAAGTTACCAATTGGTTTGGTTTTGCATTATGTCTGCTGGTCACATTAACACAGCCACATTCATTCCAAGGGCAGCTCAAACTAGGGGTGAAATATTATCCGAAAACAGTTATTCATTAAGCTACTGAGAGCTTCAATCATTTGTGTTTTTCCTGAGACAGGATCCACTACTTGCTTCTCTTTTAATTCACCTAGTATCTACTGGGAGCCATATATCATGAACTAGAACAAGAATGACAGATCTAAATTAACACAACAGAAAAGCTATTCGATGCTGCCTCTTGGTTTCTCCACTTCACTCTCTTTTGTGGCATCCAAAGACTTCAGAATTCTGGCATTAATTAAGCAACAGTTTTATTACACACAATCAAAGCCTAAAAAGAAAAGCCTAACAGACAGTAAGAGGAGATTACAAGGTTCAATTAACAGTTTTACTTTTTTGTGGTTGCTAATTGAGGTATTTTTAATTTTTATCATCTCATATAGAATGCTGAAAAGGAAAATACTATAAGTGTAAGAGGAGAACACAAACCTAAAATGTATTACTGTATCATGATTTTATATAACCAATTTGCATACTTCTGTGTTTTCCAAATCATGGCTATTTGTTAATAAATTGTTAACATTTAATAGGCACCATAGAGAACTTTTTAGATAATCCCCTCACATTTGCTACATCTGCCCTAATTTCTATGTACTAAAATTCACAAAACACAATGATTGAAAACACATGGCCATACATATACACAATGGAATATTACTCAGCCTTAAAAAGAAATGAAATTGAGCTATTTGTAATGAGATGGATAGACCTAGAATCTGTCATACAGAGTGAAGTAAGTCAGAAAGAAAAAGACAAATACCGTATGCTAACACATATATATGGAATTTAAGGGAAAAAAATGTCATGAAGAACCTAGGGGTAAGATAGGAATAAAGACGCAGACCTACTGGAGAACGGACTTAAGGATATGGGGAGGGGGAAGGGTGAGTTTTGACAGGGCGAGAGAGAGTCATGGACATATACACACTAACAAACGTAGTAAGGTAGATAGCTGGGGGGAAGCAGCCGCAAGGCACAGGGATATTAGCTCGGTGCTTTGGAACAGCCTGGAAGGGTGGGATGGGGAGAGTGGGAGGGAGGGAGACGCAAGAGGGAAGACATATGGGAACATATGTATATGTATAGCTGATTCACTTTGTTGTAAAGCAGAAACTAACACACCATTGTAAAGCAATTATACCCCAATAAAGATGTTAAAAAAAAAAAAAAAAAAAAAAGAAAACACATGGCCATGGGGTCAGACAGTCTGGGTTCAAATTCTAGTTCTGCAACATACCTTGGGCAAATTGCTTGATCTCTCTGAGTTCTGGTTAATCTATATATAAAATGGGGTTGTATGCTTAATGAGATTGTTGTGGGGATTTAAGTGAGAATGTATATTTAACCCTTAGTGTCTGGCACATTGTAAACATTCAATAAATAATGGTGCACAAATGCTGTATAATTTGATGACACAATCTCTGGATTTTAATACTTTAAATAATATATATCAGACCCAACAAATATAATTTGAGAATCTACCTTCTGCAAGTGAAAATCAGTCCTATTCAGACTCTACAATGAAGGCAATTTAGTTTTGCATATAATTTGCCCTTTATAGGTAACTTTTACCACACATTTTCAATTGAGGGAGAAAACAGGGAGTAAAAAATAGTCTAAATCTCAAAATTTGAAATTTCAAGAGCACTAAATAATAGCATTAAGTGGAAACCAATAGCAACCTTAACAGCTGCGTAAAAAATTAGTTATATAAGCAAACTATTATATATAGAATTGGATAAACAACAAGGTCCTACTGTATAGCACAGGGAACTGTATTCAATATCTTGTGATAAACCATAATGGAAAAGAATATGAAAAAGAATGTATATTTATGTATAACTGAAACACTTTGCTATACAGCAGAAATTAACACAAAACAGTAAATCAACTATACTTCAATAAATTAAAAAAAAATAAGTTATATAAAACTCTCACTTAGAATCTACTCTTATTGCATGTTCTCATGTTATAATGTTGAGATAGTGGCTCCTACAGTGTCCCAGGCTAGAAGTATTCAAGTTTACATTACTCAGTACTCAAACCTTTGAAAAGCATCCCATATCCTTTTATCACCGCAAATGGAATCTACTATAATCTATAATGTGATGTCTACACCTATTCCCTATCAAAACGTAAAATATAAAAAGTAGTTGTATTTCTTGGACTTATATTCAGAACCCACCTCTTCTCCTTAAGTATTACCTAGAGGAAAAAAAGAAAACTCCTTCAACCGATCAATTTTAAAGTCAAAAATGACATTATACTAATCCTACCCCCTTTCCCCCAAAAAAACCCCAAACCAAAACAAAACCCCACACATATTAAGATTCAAGGAAACTGATTTTAAGTTTCCTAATTAAACCATCAGGTTTTAAGTACTCCAATTACAAGAATAAGAAAAAATACACAAACTGGAAATGAACCTCACACATAGATGTAAATAAAGCCACTCTTTAGGTTGCCCATTAATCCACAAGTGGCATATTCATCTTATTTACAGTATTATACCCCCTGCCATGATATTCCATTACAGAGTCACGCTACACACTCCATAGTTAACACTGTAGGAACCATCTCTTTTTAAACATGGTTTTCTCTCTGTATTTCCCTTTAGGCTTGCTCCAAAGTTTTTTGTTTTTTTAATCTTTATAATTAAATTTCTTATGCTATTAGATATTCCAAGAAAATGTGGCTAAAGTTAAAGAAGTGATGTCTGAGGTATAAAGCATAATTAAACTTATGGTCATTCTTCTAGAAATACTTAAAATTTTCTGTTTGTCGTGGTCTTAGTGCTCCATGTGACCAAGTGCTTCTTACATATATTTATATGTCAACTGTAACTATCAAAAATTTCTATTCTTTCCATTAGAGAATATCCAGGGAGATTTTACACACACACACACACACACACACACCACAGAATAATATTCATGTTTATTTGCTTTTTGTTTTCATTTGCTTTTGATCAACCTGTTTCTTAATTACTCACTCCTGTCCCAATCCTCCTCTTTCCTGTCTGAAACAGGGGATTCAAGGTCCATCTATTAATTCTGATACCCTCATCATGTCTTTACAATCACCAAACTATTTAAAAGCATGCATACTTACAAAAAATATTTACTAAAGTGTAATCAGACAGAGCCTGGGCTTTGAAGCCCTAAGGGACATTTTTTTGTTTTAACTGATAAAACTAATTACCAAGTTTAACCAGGAAAAATAAGTTTTTGGTATAAAAGGACTGCCAATATATGCTTACACTGTAAATCCTGATACAGCAATTCAAAGGAGATTTGTATTCCAAAACAATTTCTAAAACAATTACTAAGGTAAGGTTACCACCTTGAACGAATTGTACTGGACTCATACTAAGGTGTTACCATACTCATAATAAGTCCAATGACATGAGGTCATCTTCAATCCTTTAAAGATCTATGTTTACAAGGTAGGTGATTATTATTGAGTAAGCATTTAAAATTGCATAGAATTATTGACTAGGTAACCCAGAGTATTTAACGCAGTTAGTTAAATTTTCTGGAAACAGTCTTGCCACAGTTCAGGCAGAACAAGATATTTTACAAGCAGTAAGGGGTGGGGGGATGGGGGAGATGAAGAAATAATATTTGCTAGATGTCAAATGTTCTATATAAATCAAATGTTGAAAAGCTATAGGTGCTTTGTAGTGTTAGACCAAGTATAACAGAAGAGATACACAGGGCCTCCAAATACTACTTAAAAATCAACCCGTATGCAGTAGAGCAAGGACTCTGAAGTCAGAGAGATGACTCAAAACTCTACAGCTTAGGGCTTCCCTGGTGGCGCAGTGGTTGGGAGTCCGCCTGCCGATGCAGGGGACACGGGTTCGTGCCCCGGTCTGGGAGGATCCCACATGTCGCGGAGTGGCTGGGCCCGTGAGCCATGGCCGCTGAGCCTGCCCGTCTGGAGCCTGTGCTCCACAACGGGAGAGGCCACAGCAGTGAGAGGCCCGCGTACCCGCAAAAAAAAAAAAAAAAAAAAAAAAAAAAAACTCTACAGCTTAGATATGTGAAAAGTTTTAATTTCTCTAAGCTTCAGGTTCCTTATCTGTAAAATAGGGATAGTATCATCCATCTCATCAGGTTGAAACAGACAACATAGCTAGCACAAAAGTGCCTAAACACAGGGGCTTAATAAATATTAACATATTCTCTCTCTCCTCCTCAAACTTTTGAGTAGTACAAAAGTAAAAATAAATATCTTCCATCCTGAAGTTACAAGAGAAAGAAAATGGACCTTTAAAAATTCCTTGTATAGGAATATACCCCAAACTAATAAATGAGGAGGATGAGGAACTTAGAAAAGATTATCACATCCTCAGAGATAAAACTGGTTCCATACATAAGAACTTTAAATAAGGGTGTGTTAGGTGAGATCCAAAGGACTAGACTAATGAAAATTTCTCTAAAGTGAACCCTACTGATGAGATTTTGGATTAGTAGAATTTAAGGTGACTTGGCAACTCTAGCTCTGTTAGGAAATTAAAAGGGAGTTTCTTGGTCATTCAGCCAGTTAGACATTTCTGTTATTACTATTATAAACAAACAAAAAAGATGTCCTCAAAAAAAGAAACATCTATTTTAACACTCATCTTAAGAAACAAATCTTACTGGAAAAGAGCTCTAACAACAAGAACAAATACTGGCAAGATAAGTCAGATGGAATTCCAGAATCACAGGAAAATGGAAAAACACAATTTTATTTTTGTAGAAACTTGGTATAGAGAACATTTAAATTCATAGCTCATTTGCCTTACAAGAAGCTGAACTCACGACACAAGAATAAAATTTTACATGTATGAATCCTGAGCTCATGGGTACTGAAAGGTTCAAAAGGAGAGCTCAGGTTTCACAAGCTTTGTAAGTGATCTATTTATACCATATGACTAAGAACATACTTATTTATGGAGAGCTTATGAGCCCAGGCTTCTGGAACTGTCACTAAGAGAGTAAGCCACTAAACTTAAGATATAAACTCTAAAATACTGCAAATCCTGGTGGCCTCATATACCTTCCCATAGTCAAAGCCTGTCAAAGGTGGCCAAGAAAACAGGCACTGATTTGGTGGAGAAAATTTGGCTCATTAATGTCTTCCACAGCCTAATACCATATTTTCCAATATTTCAGGGATGATTAACATGGTTACAATTTTAGTATAACTGAGCTTTAAGTGGATGAACCAGCCCTTAGTCTCAGCTACTGCATAGATTTTCCCCCCTCTTCCTCCTATAAACACCATTCATTGATAGTCAATTCTCAATTATATAAACTGAAATAACACAGTCCCCCACATACAGAAGTCAATGACATACGGAAAAAAAACCAAATAGTGAATTTCCTAATAAACAGAATCAGGAAAGGAACAGAACTTAAATATGCCATAGCTTACTGCCTGCATTAGGGTCCTCTTTTGAATAATTCAGTGACAGAAGTCCTCCAAACCAGAAAACTCGCATGCTACTTGCAAGGAAAACTCTATATTGGAGGGGTGGGGTGGTAGGAGGCTGAGAAGGCAGACCTTTTAAAATTTTAATTTCTCTGGTTACCTGATTTTTAAAAAAATCAAAGGTTAAAACCCAGAGCGCAATGCCAAAGAAACTGTAAAGTTCTAAATGACCCTTGATAGAATTACTGTCTACAGATCATTAATACATCAACCATATCTGTGACAATACTTTGGAAAGTAGGTAGTATTTCTTTCTTTCTTTCAATTGAAGTAAAACTGGCAATATAACACTATATTAGTTTCAAGTGTATAGGCAGTACTTCTTAAAGTCTGTAAACCAGCTCTAGAGTGGAAACAAAATGCCTGTATACAGCAACAAAGTATGATGTGAAACCCAAAGGTTTTTCTTTTTCATTCCCTTTTAAGGAACTGTGCCTGGCATTGTGCAGCTGTGGTGTTGCCTTCATCACTCCCAACATTTCCAGTCTTGCTAATTAAAAGGTTGATCACAGAACAATGCTCTTCTCATTAATTTCAGTGTTCCGATTGGGCAGGATCCCTGCTTACCCCACCTGATCTTTTCACACTGCTGAAGTTAATGTGACAGGAGCCCGAAGATGGATTACCTGCTACCATATTGCCCATCGCCTCCAATCAGGAGCTATCTGTGTAAACTGATTGTTCTAATTTGCTCTCATTATTTTTACAATATCAGGAGAAAATAACGCACACAGCTCACTGTCAAAGCCATGAAAATCAGCCATTAGTTAAACCCAGACACTGAGTGGCTTTATTAGAGGCACTGTAGATTATTGATGTAGCTCCAGTCAAACAAGGCAGCATTTGCTTCAGTAGAAGGAAATGTTTATACTGAAAGTAAATATTTATTGTAATAATACCCACAGCAACACGGTATTTTGAAGAATCCTGTCCTTATTTTAAAAGCTTGGTTTTGACACAAATTAACAACAATGAACAGTTGGGTTGGCGTAAGTAGATAACATTTAATACACACACAGTAGCATGAAAATCTGTCTATTAACTCGAATATGTGAGCACTCTTCACCTCCTATACCCTATATAATAAGAAACTCTATTCTGTGACTACAAATGCTAATCAATCAATAAATAACGGAGGTTCTATTTTGCACAACACAACAACAAATATTTTTCTAAAGCAGCAATTTTATGACTTAGGAATCAAAATGGTTTCTATAATGATTATATAGGTATAGGTTTAAATAATAAAAACTGTAGCCTTTTTTTTTTTTTTTTTGGCGGTACGTGGGCCTCTCACTGTTGTGGCCTCTCCCGTTGCAGAGCACAGGCTCTGGACGCGCAGGCTCAGCGGCCATGGCTCACGGGCCCAGCCACTCCACGGCATGTGGGATCTTCCCGGACCGGGGCACGAACCCGTGTCCCCTGCGTCGGCAGGCGGACTCTCAACCACTGCGCCACCAGGGAAGCCCCAAAACTGTATTCTTATACAATGTAAGTGATCAACAAGAAGGATTATTAATCCTAGTATCACAGAAATTCACAATATATTTCAGAATTGGAAAATAAGAAGCATAATAAAGCCAGCTAAGCAAACAATCTGGGTTTTAAACCCTTCAGTAAGAGACGGTTTCTTAAAGCAGAAGACAGAATTCTACACAAAGGTTTGATAGTCAATGAGATAATATCTTTAAAAGATTTGTCCTGGGCACAAAGAAAATATATTTTCCTGTTGTAAAGAAAATGCTAAACTCTAGAAGAAAATATATGTTAATTTGGCATTTCTAGGCTTGCCTAGCTGAGAACATTTTGTAAAAATGTTAGCTAAATGCTGCCTGAACAGCATTTTGGGGGGCTGGAGAAGGAGGGTATAAATAATGGAAACTGATGCCTTTTAAATAAA
The DNA here is from genome assembly GCF_963924675.1 of Phocoena phocoena. Lineage (NCBI taxonomy): Eukaryota > Metazoa > Chordata > Mammalia > Artiodactyla > Phocoenidae > Phocoena > Phocoena phocoena. The sequence goes on from NC_089234.1 coordinate 26,972,593, forward strand.
GGAATTTAATCCACACATTCTACCCCCATTCCCCTTTTTAGTATTAGAAGGAAACATGGCTTCCTCCTGTTTTCTTTCTATACTAAGATTCCTAGGTAATATGAAGGCAAAAATATGCCCTTCTTGCTGCTCCCCCTTTAATGGCTACTTTTCTTTTTCTAAGAAACGTGTGCCACGCTTTTCTCCTTAAAATTCCTGCACTAAAGACTGCACCATACTGCACTCCGCAAAACGTGCTGATGGCGCCAATTACAATCCCCCAGCCTAACGCTCCAGCCCCCACCATTCGGGCAGATTTATGCGGACTCTTGCCGACGTTATTACAAGTCAGAGTTTATTGGGAAATTGTTACATTATGCGGAGTGTCTAACAAATTGCTTATGCTGCTATAATTGGATTACAACAGCCGCTTGCTCCCACCGGTAAGATTAGGCAAGTAGGACTCCTGCCGATCTCTGAGCGTTAGCAGTAATTTTATTTGCCTTGCCTCTCTCTTTCCTAACAACATGCCTCTCTCCCTGCCAGCTGTCTGCTGAAAAGGCACAGGCTTGTTCCTTGGCCCTAACAATGCAATTACAGCCCCGCAGATCGCACTGTTTGTGCATTAAGTACAGAGCCAAAACGAGGCGAATTGATCGTTTGACTTTTGGAGAAGCCATGTGATCTCTTGGTGTGGGTTATCCGACATGCATCAGCAGGCAATACTGCGGTCAGTTCTTCATGAAAAACTTTCTTCCTTCATCCCACTCTCTCCCAACCTTTCCTTTTTCACTGAGGGAGACAATGGGCTCATCTCATGCTAATCTAGATCAACCCACAAAGACAAACTCAATCTTATTAGCTCCCTGGCTAGATAGAAATGTGAATAGGTTCTAGCATCTTGAAGCACCTCAGTCAGATATATCAGTGGTTCCCAACAGTTGAACCACTGCTGCTATCTAAAAAAAGGCTCATAAAGAGTTCACTGAAGGGAAAAAGTTTACAGAAACACTGTAGTTCAAAAGAACTACAGAAAGTTTTAGGTTTTGGCAAATAAAACTGCCTTGGAAAGTCTTTGTTATAAGCTCTGTCTATTCAAGGAGCCATCAAGAAATCAGCACCGAACCTGTGTCCTGCCTTTCTCCACAGATCTGCTCTGCTGGAAGATGCTGGCGGCCAATGTGCAGAATCAACGCCTCTGACTTCAGACTTAAAAACAGTCAGTCTGATCCCCATTCAGGGCAAAAGTTTAACGTATTTTGTTAACAGCTTTCAGTTTCTTTTTCTTGTATGTTTAACAATGAGAGCAGGTAGCAAGGAGACTGTGCAAGTATTTACTGTGAATCTAGACTATAATTCATGAAGATTCTCACCGGGGTCCTAACTTTTTTTTTTTAATTAACTTTGCTGAAATGGTTGAAAATGACTTTGAATTTTACCAATTTTAATACAGACCAGGATTCCTATTTACACTTTCCCCTCCAGTGGCATATGCTACTTAGGGTTCCTGAAGCTGATTACACAACAAATGTGCAGTCAATCTGCTGATCCATTTTGGTGCCCCATGTTTGTATTCTTAAATATCATGCACATCTAGAAGGTTATGTATTCTCATATCCTTAATCTGACAAACATACAAACTGTTGTCTATAATGAGGATTCTTGATTCTATTATTACTTCAAAGTGAGCTTGGAAAAGTCACTGTACTAGTATTTCTCAGAACCTCTCTGTAATCCCCATTAACATTCACTAATTCATATAAATATTTAAAGATGGAAGAAAAAACATTACTTCTGAACTTAATTCCTGCCTCCTTTAATACAGCAATAAGCCTAATGTATAAAACATTATACTTCAGTTTTTCCAACCACATCAGCCTCAATGATATGGTTAAATCTTAATATATTCTCCACAAAGCTATTCTTTAGACCCAACAGAGAAGCTTGTGTGCAGAATGGACCATCTGACATGCTACTTGTGGAACAGTATATTAAAGAAGTCTGTTAACACGTAGTTTAAAACTCAAAAGAAACTCTGAACAGCTGAAATGCCTTATAAATAGCACAGACCCAGAGGAAGTGCAAACGTCTGCATTGTGAATTGTAGATCTTAATTACCGACAATGGCTGGTACAGCAAGTAGCACAGGAAAAAAGTGAAACAGTTGCACTGTTCATGGTTGGCAATAATTCTTCAGGAAAATATTTACTATCAATCAGTTATGAGAAAGGGGACTCTGTGCTCGTAAAACAGCACGTTGCTTCTCATACCAGGACCATTTTGCTTCAGCATAATCTGAATTTAAACAGCTTGTTTCCTGCGGATATAATTTTGGAAATAAATAAAACAAGTCTTCTATCAAAATCTGGAGTGAGTGGAAAGGAACATCACATTTTTCTGTCTCAGTTGCAAAAAGATTATTAGTCTAAAGTAAAAACAATAACAACAACAACTACAATACAGAACACATCTACAAAGGACTATGGAAGGGGTTTATTTTCTAAATATAAAGAGGCAGAACTTCTCCGACCGAGGCAGGAATCTAGGCAGATGTGTTCGAAAACAACTCAGTTTTAACTGTATGTGTATGTGTGTGTGTAAGGGTAAATTAGGGAAAAGCCTGAAAACAAAAATTTTCAATAATACTTGAAGTCAATAAAAATATAACAAAAATTAATGCTCTTTATTTTTCCAGTAAGCTTTCTTTACCAATTAAAAAACATTATGAAGGTTGACAATTAGGTACAACATGATTATTGATTTTAAAGATTAAATTGGAGGTCAATAATGACTGTCCATTTAAAGCTACAATAAACACAGAGCTTATCATGTTCCAAACACAAACCTCATGAACTACAGGGCTATAATTAGTAAGAAGGAAGGCTTTGGAAGAAATAAAAAACATCTCAATGCCTCCAAATATTACTTGGATTAAGTTATACTATAAAATGACCCTTCCTCCATTTTTATTTTAAAATATTTTCTTAAGACTCATTCTTCAAGTCAGAGATTCAGAAGATTATTAACCAAGGGTGGCTGTAGTTTGCCTTACAACTTTGTCTTCTTGTATTCTAAAGAGGACTAAGGGTCTCTTTTCATACACCTATTATAAAACATTTATTTTAAGATATCTCTGGCAAAGAAGTCACATACAATATATTATAGGGGTCCAAACATAACAGGATTGCTGTTTTTAAAGGGACTAACTGGTATTAATGTCTTATATAAACAGTTTTCAATAATAAGGTCTTAGACTTTAATTACCATCTCCACCCAAACCAAAGTCACACCTATCAGAATTAGTTGTTTTGAACTAGAGGACCAAAATGGTTGATATCACCATATTATAGCGGCTCCCCATGGAGGTGGACATTCAAGGCCACTTTGGAGCACAATCTGAATCAACAACACATACTTGTACCAAGTTAAAAACCAATGCAGCCATATCAAGTATAGCAGGTGAAACTATCCAGTTAAGGGCTAAAGGTGAAGAGCATGAAATAGGGACAAGCTTACAGACCTACAAAAATAATGGCAAGTCATTACTTTTCAAAGGGCAAGCAGTAAATGAGGCCAGTAGAAGCAGCACAGAATCATGAGATACACATAACATATGTAAATAAAAAAGGGAAAATTCTTCCTATTCCTATGTTATTGGCACTTCACTGGAGACTGTTGCAAGAAAGAGAATTTTCAGCTACATGTTTTTATTTGCCATTGACCAACTGATTATTTGGCTCAGATCTGAAGCAATGAACCAGAAGATGAAGATGGGCCAATAAAAGGAATCAGAAAGTTAGGTGGGTTCCTAAACTAGGAAATGATAGAAATCATTATTAAATTAGGGTGTTTAAGGAGATGATGAAAGGATATAGGTGGCAGAATAATGCTAAAATAAGCAAGAATGGGATGAGAGGGTCACCATTTGAGAGCAACGGAAACAGCAGCAATGAGCAAATTTATTTCCTCACTCAAGAGCATAGAAGAAATTATACCATTGTGCCAGATGCCACAAGATTTCTAACCATGCACCGCTAAAGTAGAAGGTAGGAGAGGAAAAAATAAAACCATCATACAGACATACACCAACATAGCCATGTAGCTTAGAGATCCTGGCTTACAAAGTATTGAGAAACAAAAGGAACAGATGCTCACTTGGCCAGCTCTCAATGTAACTCATTAAAATCGTCACCCTGTCCTTGGATCGGTGCTCATGCTAAGATTTTACCTTGTTTAGCCAGAAGTCACCCACTTGTGATGAAACTGAGAACAGCATGGCCAAAAAGGAAAAAGATTATTTTCAAAGGCCCAAATTATTGGTCTCCTCAATGTACAAATGCTAGATAAAAAATAGGGTCAATCAGCACTTGGCTAGTTGTGACTGTATGACTGAAAAATAAATACACGTTAATTTATAATATTCATATTTTGCAGTAAATTATTAAGACATTCTAATTTAAGAACTGAACTGATTAACTCTACCTTTTTTCACTATAACTTTTAATGAATTCCGACATTTCTTATATGGATCATTTCCAATGGTTCTATTTTGTATGATATATTTTCAGTTGATAAAGTATGTCCTTTATCAACTGAAACTACTTCATGTTTTAAGAAATAAAACAAAATAAAAAATATTGCTGCTGGGGCTCCCCTGGTGGCGCAGTGGTTGAGAGTCCGCCTGCCGATGCAGGGGACACAGGTTCATGCCCCGGTCCAGGAAGATCCCACATGCCGCGGAGCGGCTGGGCCCATGAGCCATGGCCGCTGAGCCTGCGCGTCCGGAGCCTGTGCTCCGCAACAGGAGAGGCCACAACAGTGAGAGGCCCGCGTACCGCAAAAAAAAAAAAAAAAAAAAAAAAAATTGCTGTTCCTTGATTTTTGAAAACACATGATACCGACCTGGCTCTAATAATAACAGTAACAGAGACCCTGAGTGTATAGATTAAACACTAGATTAGACAATAGATTAAACTAGTTAAAGTTGGGAATGTTGTAAAAGTGACAAATCCCTGAATAACTATAAAAGGCAGTAATTTTGCAGATATGCAGAGTAGAAGTCTAGAAACAGAGCCCGTACTGTACTTTTGCTTACTCCTGGAATAATTTAAACGGCTGAAATCTAAATTTCAGTCGAAGTTCCTGAGTAATTAGAGATAGAAAACGTGAGGCATAGTTGATACAATTATTAGATTGTAAGATCTCTAATACATAAGATTATTTTTGTATTTAGGCTATAGATATGGCACACATTTATACATAAGAAACAAGAAGCTCCATATGCGTGATTAAACATACTTGTCCAGTTAGATCAAGATCACCAAAAGCGGTATTTTTATCAATAGCTGCTCAATAAATAATAATAGTGATATAATAATTGGATTTTCTATAGCATATTTCTCAATCCTACAATGGTGTACTCTATACTTATTACATTTTAAAACCACCACCAAACTTATGAGAATAACTGTATATTTTTTTATACAAATCTTTTTTTTTGGGCCGCGCCACACAGGATCTTTAGTTCCCCAACCGGGTATCGAACCCGTGTCCCCTGCAGTGGAAGCAAGGAGTCTTAACCACTGGACGGCCAGGGAAGTCCCACACAAATCTTATCTGTAATAATCCATAATTAGTGTCAAGCAACAAATGTGAATTAGACTAAAGTGTGACCAGAACACATAATCAAAAAATTCTGCTGCAACTGATGAGAAAGAAACTCCAACTTGCAATCTGCTTTGGATAAAATGATGCCTCCTACATTCTTTTTAAAAATCCTATAATAGGAACTTCCCTGGTGGTCCAGCCGTTAAGACTCTGTGCTCCCAATGCAGGGGGCCTGGGTTCAATCCCTGGTTAGGGGACTAAATCCTGCATGCCCAACTAAAGATAAAAAGCTTGTATGGGGCTTCCCTGGTGGCGCAGTGGTTGAGTCTGCCTGCCGATGCAGGGGACACGGGTTCGTGCCCCGGTCCAGGAAGATCCCACATGCTGTGGAGCCGCTAGGCCCGTGAGCCATGGCCGCTAAGCCTGTGCGTCCGGAGCCTGTGCTCCACCAACGGGAGAGGCCACAACAGTGAGAGGCCTGCGTACAGCAAAAAAACAAACAAACAAACAAAAAACAAAACAAAGATCCCATATGCTGCAACTAAGACCCAGCGCAGCCAAATAAATAAAAATGAAATAAATAAATATTTTAAAATCCTATAATAGTCTTTAATAGCAATACTGAGTAAAGATGTCTATAGATAAACCATTATTATCATGTGGTATAATACATATTGATGTGTAATATTACTCACTTTGGCCACACAATTTTCAGTCTTCATAGCAGTGCTTGCTAGACATACTGTCTCTTGATTTAAGCAGAGTCTGGCACAGCTGTTGTAGGTCTGTAAAGAGAATTTTTTGGAAATAGGTTTAAATACTGAAATACTGTCGTGTAGTTTTCAAATTCTGCCTTATTTCTCAAAATCAGCACACAAATAGATCCTATGTGTAAATACCAGATTTATGGGAGCTGCGGGACAAGGTAGACAGGGAGAAGTAAAGAAAGTGAGAGCCCAAAAGTGCCACTGATGTGCCCATGAACAAGTATGTAAGCAGCAGTAACTTTACTGTATATACGAAAGGTAGGGGTGTCAGTTATTCAAAAATGGGCAAAGGACGTGAACAGAGGTTATCCAAGAAGATATGCAAATGGCTAAAAAGCACATGAAAAGATGCTCAAACATGACTAATCATGAGAGGAATGCAAATCAAAACTACATAAGATACCACCTTACACCCATTAGGATGGTTACTATTAAAAAAACAAAACAAAACCAGAAAACAAGTGTTGGTGAAACTGTGGAGAAATTTGAACCCTTGTGCACTGTTAGTGGGAATGTAAAATGGTACAGCCATTGTGGAAAACAGTATAGTGGCGGTTCCTCAAAAAAATTAAAAATAGAATTACCATATGATCCAGCAATTCCAATTCTGGGTATATACCCAAAAGAACTGAAAACAGAGTCTTGATGAGATACTTGTACATCCATGTTCATAGCAGCATTATCCACAATAGCTAAAATGTGGAAGCAACCCAAGTGTCCACTGACAGATGAATGGATAAGCATTCATCTGAATGTGGTATATACATACAGTAGAATGGTATCCAGCCTTAAAAAGGAAAGAAGTTCTAACATATACTGCAACATGGATGAAACCTAAGGACAGTATGCTATGTGAAATAAGCCAGTCACAAAAAGACAAACACTGTATGATTCCACTTAGATAGTCAAAACATAAAATAGAATGGTGGCTGCCAGGGGCTGGGAGAAGTGGGGAATAGGGAGTTACTGTTTAATGAGTACAGAGTTTCAGTTTTACAAGACGTTAAGAGTTATGTGGATAGAACTTCCCTGGTGGCGCAGTGGTTAAGAATCCGCCTGCCAATGTAGGGGACATGGGTTCGAGCCCTGGTCCGGGAAGATCCCACATGCCGTGGAGCAACTAAGCCAGTGTGCCACAACTACTGAGCCTGCGCTCTAGAGCCCGTGAGCCACAACTACTGAAGCCCACGTGCCTAGAGCCTGTGCTTGGCAACAAGAGAAGCCACGGCAATGAGAAGCCCACGCACCGCAACAGAGTAGCCCCGGCTCGCCGCAACTAGAGAAAAGCCCGCGCGCAGCAACAAAGACCCAATGCAGCCAAAAATAAAATTTTAAAAAATTTTTAAAAAAGAGTTATGCGGATGAATGGTGGTGACTATTACACAACAATGTGAATGTATTTAATATCATGAACTGTATGTTTAAGAATAGTTAAGATGGTAAATGTTATGTTACATGTATTTTACCACAATTTAAAAAAAACACTGGTTATACTTTATTGTAATCAAACTTGCCAATATATTAATTAAAATGTTTCCTTTTAGTCTTAAGTTTTTACTGATAGTACATGTAACAGCTCTCAAACAATAGTGCATGTCAGAATCATCTGGGCTTGTTAAAACACAGATCGCTGGGTCCCATCCCCAGAGCTTCTGAGAATCTGCATTTTTAACAAGTCCCCAGCTGATGTTAATGATGCTGGTCTAAGAACACTCTTTGAGAACTATTTTTATAAATATGTGTGTTGAAATTAAAGAGAAAAATCTTAAGACGTGGGCGATCTCTTATAACCAATAATAGGAAAGAATCAAGTTTTTAAAATTCTAGATTTACAGAATAGTTGCAAAAATAGATATGAGTTCCTGTATACCCTTCCCCAGCTTTCCTTTATGCTTTTAAAAATATTTATTTATTTATTATTTTTGTCTGCATCGGGTCTTAGCTGTGGCACATGGGATCTTTCGTTGCAGTGCACAGGCTCCTCTCTAGTTGTGGTGCACGGGCTCCTCTCTAGTTGTGGCATACGGGCTCTGTAGTTGCAGCGCGTGGGCTCTTTAGTTACAGGACGTGGGCTTGCTCAATAGTTGCAGTGCATGGGCTTAGTTGCCCTGCAGCATGTGGGATCTTAGTTCCCCCACCAGGGATCGAGCCCGCGTCCCCTGCATTGGAAGCTGGACTCTTAACCACTGGACCACCAGGGAAATCCCCCAGCTTCCCTTTATGTTGATGTCTTACACAACCACAGAACATTTATCAAAACTAAGGAATTAACTTTGGTACAATATAAAGTTAAGAACTTATTTGAGTTTCACCAGTTTTTCCACTAACATCCTTTCTCTGTTCAGGATCTAATCCAAGATCCCACATTGCATTTAGTTGCTGTGTATCCTTAGTTTCCTCTAACCTGTGACAATTCCTCAGTCTTTGCTTGTCTTTCACGATTCTGACACTTCTGAAGAGTACTGATTAATCTACAGAATGTCCCTTTGTTTGGGTTTGTCTCATGTTTTCTCATGATCAGATTGAGGTTATACATTATTGGGAAGGATACAACAGAGGTGATATGCCCTTCTCAATGCATCAAGTCAAGAGGTATGTTGCTGAGTGTTTCTGGTGATATTAACCTTGACCACTTGCCTAAGGTTGTGTCTGCCAAGATTCTCTATTATAAGCTTATTATTTTTCCTTTAGAAATTACTAAATATATTGTGGGAAATACTTGAAGACTATGCAAATATTTTGCTTCTGCTTCAACTTTTGCCTGCTAATTGTAGCATACTGGTGGATCTTGCCTGTTGTCATTTTTACTGTGGTGTTCTAATGGTGACTTAAATTTCTCCTTCCATCTACATCTATTAATCGGAATTCTTCTTAAGGAAGCGCTATAGTTCTTCCCGTCTGTTTACTTATTCATTTATGTATTTATTTATATTAGCAATGGATGCATAGATATTTTAAATAATTCATTTTAGTCAATTATCATTCTTTGGAAAAGAGTAAATAGACAAGAATAAAATTTAAGAAAATAGGGAAAAATAACATTATAAATTTGGTTTTCCATTTAAACAAGTTAAACTTTTAAAAATTTATTCATTTGTTTTATTCTTATATTGTTTAAGTTGAAATTATTTCAAACACGTATTTTAAAAGAATAAACGACCATTTGACATTAGTGTACAGGCACTACTGGGACATGTACTAATACATTATGGACTCAGGTTCAGTACTTCTTTTGCAACTGCTAATACCACAAACACTATTCATGTACAGACAACACAATTAAAAAAAAAAGATTTATTTAATTTATTTTTGGCTGTGTTGGGTCTTAGTTGTGGCACACAGGATCTTCGTTGAGGCATGTGGGATCTTTCGTTGTGGCACACAGGCTCTTCACTGCGGCGTGTGGGCTTCTCTCTAGTTGTGGCGTGTGGGTTTTATTTCTTCTCTAGCTGTGGCACGCAGGCTCCAGGGCAAGTGGGCTCTGTAGTTGTGGCACACGGGTTCCAGAGTGCGTGGGCTCTGTAGTTTATGGCACACGGGCTCTAGCTGAGGCGCGCGAGCTCAGTAGTGGTGGCGTGCAGGCTTAGTTGCCCCGCGGCATGTGGGATCTTAGTTCCTGGACCAGGGATCAAACCCGCATCCCCTGCATTGGAAGGCAGATTCTCTACCACGGGACCACCAGGGAAGTCCCGACAACACAATTTTTTTTTTAACATCTTTACTGGAGTATAATTGCTTTACAATGGTGTGTTAGTTTCTGTTTTATAATGAAGTGAATCAGCTATACATATACATATATCCCTATATCTCCTCCCTCTTGTGACTCCCTCCCACCCTCCCTATCCCACCCCTCTAGGTGGTCACAAAGCACCGAGCTGATCTCCCTGTGCTATGCAGCTGTTTCCCACTAGCTATCTATTTTACATTTGGTAGTATATATAAGTCCATGCCACTCTCTCACTTCGTTCCAGCTTACCCTTCCCCCCTTCATGTCCTCAAGTCCATTCTCTATGCCTGCGTCTTATTCCTGTCCTGACCCCAGGTTCTTCAGAACCTTTTTTTTTTTTTAAGATTCCATATATATGTGTTAGCATACAGTATTTGTTTTTCTCTTTCTGACTTATTTCACTCTGTATGACAGACTCTAGGTCCATCCACCTCACTACAAATAACTCAATTTCATTTCTTTTTATGGCTGAGTAATATTCCACTGTATATATGTGTCACATTTTCTTTATCCATTCATCTGTTGATGGACACTTAGGTTGCTTCCATGTCCTGGCTGTTGTAAATAGTGCTGCAATGAACATTGTGGTACATGACTCTTTTTGAATTATGGTTTTCTCTGGGTATATGCCCAGTAGTGGGATTGCTGGGTCATATGATAGTTGTATTTTTAGTTTTTAAGGAACCTCCATACTGTTCTCCAGAGTGGCTCTATCAATTTATATTCCCACCAACAGTGCAAGAGGGTTTCCTTTTCTCCACACCCTCTCCAGAATTTATTGTTTGTAGATTTTTTGATGATGGCCACTCTGACTGGTGTGAGGTGACACCTCATTGTAGTTCTCATTTGCATTTCTCTAATGATTAGTGATGTTGAGCATCCTTTCATGTGTTTGTTGGCAATCCGCGTATCTTCTTTGGAGAAATGTCTCTTTAGGTCTTCTGCCCATTTTTGGATTGGGGTGTTTGTTTTTTTTGATATTGAGCTGCATGTGCTGCTTATAAATTCTGGAGATTAATCCTTTGTCAGTTGCTTCATTTGCAAATATTTTCTTCCCATTCTGAGGGTTGTCTTTTCATCTTGTTTATGGTTTCCTTTGCTGTGCACAAGCTTTTAAGTTTCATTAGGTCCCATTTGTTTATTTTTGTTTTTATTTCCATTTCTCTAGGAGGTGGGTCAAAAAGGATCTTGCTGTGATTTATGTCATCTGACAACACAATTTTTTTTTTTTTTTTTTTTTTTGCAGTACATGGGCCCCTCACTGCTGTGGCCTCTCCCATTGCAGAGCACAGGCTCTGGACGCGCAGGCTCAGCGGCCACAGCTCACAGGCCTAGCTGCTCCATGGCACATGGGATCTTCCCGGACCGGGGCACGAACCCGCGTCCCCTGCATTGGCAGGCGGACTCTCAACCACTGCGCCACCAGGGAAGCCTCTGACAACACAATTTTTAAAAAATGAAACTTAATGTGTTTTTAAGACATTTATGAAGCAATTGATATATACTAAATAAAATAAAACTTTAAGTCAAAGAGTTCTGGTTCCAATAATGGCAGAGATGTTTGTATTAGATTAACCCCTTCTCAGGTAACAATTACAAACTATGGAAAAAATATTTTAAAATAACAAAGGCACTAGAGGTTGACCCAAAGTAGGCAGAAATTGGCGGGAGATTTGGACTGACTTTGAAAAAGGAGAATCACACTGGGTAAGATCCATGTTTACGTGCTTTTTCCCTGAGGGTACTCACTAGGCTATTTGGTGCAGGGTGACTAAAATTCAGTTAGAAAGCCACAGCCTACCAGCTTGAGATGTCAGAAGATGGAGTTCAGGGCAGCCATAGTGGCTAGAAATTGAGAAGAAAAATAGAAAGAGACAGGGCAGGGATGAAGCATCAAAACATGCATATAAATTTCCCTCAAATCCATGGCTAACCCTCAAACTACTTACATAAATGGGAGACTCCAAATATTCCAATGGAAAGTAAAAGTTAGAAGACTGAAAGATCTGAGCAGAGACTCCAGCTACGGCCCATGAGGGGAGACAGGTTTTGAATTTGATTCCTACTAAACTAGAGGGGCTTAATAAGTGTCTCAAACTTTCCATTGAAAACTTAGAAAGACTCTGCATTTAGACTAAAGAGTAAGTCTTCAGGACTAAGGGATGTGCCTCAGGACTAAGGTCAAAATTAAAACACACCTGCCCTAACAAACATAAACCAAGACTGTATGAAGTCACAGTGGTCAGCCAGTAAGATAATCAAAGGAAGATAAAAGAAACCAGTCTCCACAATGTATTGTTTATAATGCTCACTATACAGTCAAAAACACTAGACGTGAGAAGAAAATAAATGGGACCCATAGTAAAGAGAAAAAGAAATCAATAGAAAATGACCCCAAGATGATCTAGTTATGGGAATCAGTACATAAAGGCTCTACAGAAGCTATGACAAATATGTTCAACAACTTAAAGAAAGATACAATCACAATGAGTAAACAGATGGAAATTTTCACCCTTAAAATAAAAAACTAAAATGAACCAAACAAATTCTAGAAATTAAAAATTTACGAGATGGACTTAAAAGCAGGTTGGAGATGCCAGAAGAAAAGGCCAATGAACTTCAGAGACAGATTCAACTGAAATAATCTGAAGAATAGAAAGAGTAAAAGAAAAAAGAACAGAGTCTCAGCCACCTGTGGGACAATTTTCAATGCTCTAACATTGTGTAATTGGAGACCCAGAAGAGAGGCAAGAATGAGGCACAAAAAGTTATAAAAATAGTGACCAAATATTTCTAAAATCTGGTGAAAACCATGGGCTTACTGATCTAAAATAAGCAAACCCCAGAAGATTAATACAAAAAAACCCAAAATCAGAAAATAAGACCTAGGCCCAACACAGTCAAAACTGCTGAAAACCAATAACCAAGACAAAACTTTAAATGCAGCCAAAGAAAAAAGGGATGCTGCATACATGGGAGTAACAATATAAATAATGGCAGGTTTTTCACCATAAACAATGAAGGTTAGAAGACAAGGGAACACTATTTTTTTTTTTTTTTTGGCTGCACCTCGCAGCTTGTGGGATCTTAGTTCTCCGACCAGGGACTGAACTGGGCCCTTGGCAGTGAAAGTGCCAAGTCCTAACCACTGCACCACCACGGAATTCCCTGGGGAACATGATTTTTTTAAGTGCTAAAAGGAAAAAACTCAAACCAGGTTTCTTACCATTAGAAAAGAGAATTACAAATATGTAGAGGGAGAAATCTACAACAAACTCTGTGTCACTGTACTGGAACTGGAGGTATCAGTGTGAACTCATGGTTTTCAAAACATATAATATAGATGTAAAATAAAAGTTAATGCTTAAATCTTGGCTTCTAAATATCATTCTTCACTAAAAGGAACCATAGTTCCCTGGAGAAATGGTTGATTCCAGGATTGGACAGGGTAAATACAAGATGAACCTGGAAACACTCAAGGAATGTTGGACATACATCAGAGGAGCATAGGTGCCAGCCTAAATGGGCTCTCACTGGCCCAAAATGGAAGAGTATTAAAATAAAATAAAATATATTAATAGTTCACAATCTGTTGAATAAAATAAGACACATTTCTTGAAAGACACAAATTACCAAAACTGACACAATAAGAAATAGAAAATCTAGACGGCTCTATATCTATTAAAGAAGTCGAAATTATTAAAAACCACTCCACATAAATTTTAAAAAAATCTTCGCACAAAGAAAACTTCTGGCCCAGACAGTTTCACTGGTGAATTCTATTAAATATTAAGGAAGAAGAACATCAGGATCATATACAAACACTTTTAGAAAATGGACGAGGAAGGAAAGACTTCCCAACTCATTTTATAAGGCCAGCATAACCCTGACACCAAAACATGACAAAGACATTTGAAAAAAACTACAGACCAATACCCCTCATGAACACAGACACAAAACTTCTTAATAAAGTCAATTAATGTAATTCTCCATATTAATAGAATGGGGAGGTGAATTTGACAAAATTAAACACCCATTCATGATTTAAAAAAAAAAAAGACCTCAGAAAGGTAGGAATAAAAGGGAACTTCTTCAGTCCCATAAAGGGCATCTAAAAAATTTCAACTAACATCATATTTAGTGGCAAAAGACGTAATACTCCCTCTCAACTGGGAACAAGGCGAAGATGTCCTCTTACCACATTTATTTAACATTATAGGGAGGCCTTAGCCATTCAAATAAAGCAAGAAAAAGAACAAAAGGCAAATAGGTTGGAAAAGAAAAAATAAAATTCTCTTTATTCACAAATGATAGTAAACAAGGTCAACAGTCAAACACCAATTGCATTTATATAATATAGCAACAGAGAATGAGAAAGGTTTACAATAGCATTGACAAACATTAAATACTTAGGAATAAATCTAACAAACTATGTGTAAGAAATGTACACTGAAAACTAAAAAACATTGCTTAGAAAAATTTAAAAAGACAAATGGAGATACAGACCCCGTCTGCACACTGGAAGACTCAATATTATTATTATTATTTTTTTTTTTTGCGATATGCGGGCCTCTCACTGTTGTGGCCTCTCCTGTTGCGGAGCAACAGGCTCTGGACACACAGGCTCAGCGTCCATGGCTCATGGGCCCAGCCACTCCGCGGCATGTGGGATCTTCCCGGGGCATGTGGGATCTTCCCGGACCGGGGCACGAACCCGTGTCCCCTGCACCGGCAGGCAGACTCTCAACCACTGCGCCACCAGGGAAGCCCGACTCAACATTATTGAGAGGTTAATTCTACTCAAATGAATATATAGTTTCAAAAAAAATCCAAATCAACACCCCACAGACTTCTTTCTAATAGAAATTCTAACTTGATTCTAAAATTTACATAGAAGTGTAAAAGTACCTAGAATAGCCAAAACAATATTAAAAATTAAAATGTGGAGGACTCACATTACCTGATTTCAAGAATTATTAAAATTACAACAATCAAGACAGTGTAATATTTGGTGCAAGGATAGACACCTCTAAAAAAAATAGAGGACTTTGAGCTCATCTTCTGTGTCATGCAGGGACATGAAGTAGGAGTTGGTCAGTGCCTCAGACACTGTTACCCTTTGCTCTGCATACAGCAGCAAGCAGCCTCTTTTCCAGGAGGTTCAGAAATAGACTACACTTGTACAGCCAACTGATTTTTGACAAAGGCACCCATGTAATTCAATGGAGGAAAGGAAAGCCTTTTCAACGATGGTTCCAAAACAACTGAATAAAAAAGTATGGGGGTTGTACAACACAGAGAAGATAGCCAATATTTTAAAATAACTATAAATGTAGTATAACCTTTAAAAACTGTGAATCACTATACTGTACACCTGTAACATATGATACATCAACTATACTTCAATAAAAAATATAAATAATAAATGAGCAAACAAATACTAGCCAACCAAACAATCAGAAAATAAGCACAATAAAATGTTAACAATAAACTGCAGGAAAAAATAAATAAACTATCTTAAAAATTTTCAGTCAAAAAAAAGCATGGGGAAAATAATGAGCCCAAACTCTACTTCACAGTACACTTAAGAATTAATTTGAAATGGATCAGACTTCAAGGTAAAAGCTAAAACTTAAAAAGCTTCTATCACTAGAACAAAACCTAGAATATCTTCATAATCATGGGGTAAGGGTTGATTGACTGGACTTCATTCAAAAATTAGAAACTTTTCATCAAAACACACCATGAATAAACAGGCAAGATATAGACTGTGAGAACACATATCTGACAGAGGACTATCTAGAACTCAATAATAAAGAAGACAATGCAATTTTTTAATGGCAAAAAAACAGATACTTCACAAAAGAAAATATGTGAATAGTCAAAAAGCACATGAAAAAGTATTTAACACATGCTCACCAAAAAAGCTTAGAGCATTCATAGCAACTTCATTTATAAAAACGGAAATAGCTCAAGTGCCCATCAAAAGAATGGAAAACAAACTGTAGTATATTTATTCAATGGAATTTACTGTACAATAAAAGAGAATAAACCACTGATAAACACAGAAGTATAGATGAACCTCATAAGCATTATGCTGAGTGACGGTGAGACCCCCAACATGGATGATTCTATTACATAAAATTCAAGAAAGGCGAAACTAATCTATGACAGGAAGCTGATCAATGTTTGATTCATTGTGGGTGGGGAAACTGGGAAGGAGAACAAGGGAACTTTCTTGGGTAATGAAAATGTCCTATAGCTTGATTGGAGTGGTGGTTACACAATTGTAAAGACATCAAAAATTTATTGATTATGCAATTAATAGCTATATAATTTACTGCATGAAAACTTTATTTCAATGAAAATATAAAAGTCTGCAGTTAATATTTAGGGGATAAAGTATTAGAGGTCTGTCCAGTTAATTAATAAAAATGTTATTTTATTTTTCTGAATAAAACAGTCATGGCAGGTAGAAAACTAATTTTTCCTCCAAAATTCCTTTTCCCCTCAGAAATGAGTATAACACACTCAGGGGAACATTAGGGAACCTGCGGGAGTTTCTAGAGTAAGGATATATATAGGTTTTTATTTTCTAGACATTCCATCTGCAAAATGGGTATATGATCTTCTTTTTCCCCAAAGGAAGTCACCTAGATTAGGAAACCAAAACTGATCACAGTCCTTAGACCACTCTGAAATAAAAAAGCTTTCTAAAGAATCAAATATTTTACATTCAGTATTTTACTATTATAAGACTCCTTCCAGCTAAATAAACTAGTGAGTATAAGAGCCACAGGCAAGATAGGTTCTGTACCCAGGCAACATCTGAAAAGGTAGCTTCATTGCTAAACCAGAGACAGAGAGTTTTGTGTTAGAGTACTTTAATATGTTTTTATATTGTATATAAAGCACATAAGCATAAACCAGTAAGATGCCTTGCTGAAAACTACCTTCTTTGTGAAAGCAGGCTGTAATTTTGAACAAGTTTTCAATTTTCACACTGCTGCTAGGGTAAAACATTTTAAAGAGTTTAATTTTTTACAATGGATTCAATGACATAGGATTATCTAACAAAGTAATGGCTAATCAATAGAAGGTTTAGTTGTCAGGTGAAACATATAACACACTAAAAGGGATTGATTGCCAGACTTCTCCTTATTTACTAGAAGGTATATATTTAAAATGACACAAACTTGTTACCAGGCTGCATTCTTTTAACCTTGCAAAAAGCTGCTTAAGAAATCTGTTCAGCAGCCGTATAGCAAAACAAGATACAGTTATAAAGAAAATGGTTAGTAATTAGGGGGTGGGGGGGGTACACAGGGACCTTCATTATATATATATATATATATATATATATATATATATATAAAAAATAAAAACATCAAATCAAGTCCCCAGTAGGAATGTGGGATAGAAAAAGCAAACTAAAAAGTGACATCTAGGGAAGGTGGAACTGGGCTTTAAAAAATGCCACAATGATGCTACCAAATCTCATTCAGTAGATGCAAAGTTGTATCTGATCTCATTCCATGTTGCTCTTAGGGCAGATTTTTTAAGGATTCACACAACTGGATACAACAGCCCCTCCCACCTTTTTAACGGTACATCCAGATTAAGCACTGAACACAAAATAAATTAGGCCCATATGCACTTCAACCAACATATAAGCTGTTTCCTTTATAATTTATTCACAATATCTCAAGTCTCTATATGAAAATACACTTTTTATGGTCATTACAACCCAGGAGTTCAATAATATTTTTTCTACTAAGTCAGCGATTACACAATTTATCAAAGAATGACTACACTGAAATAAAAATAAAACAAAACACCAACCCCCTATACAGTCTTCCTTCCTCAAAGTAATTTAAAGAAAGCTCGTTATTAGATTGCTTGTTTTTGAAGAAGGGTTTTTGTAGCTAGACACAAATTGCAAAAACCATTTTTTTAAAAAAAGTTATTAGACTCTGAAGGATTCAGCCAAAATGGGAAGTTAAATAAACAAATCACTTCATCAGACTTGGAAAGATCATTTTTGTCTTACTTAAGGGACCTACATTAATTAACTTCAAGGTCTTTTTTATGGACTATTTAAAATAAGTACAATTTATTTATTTATTTCAAATGAGGTGCTTCTTCCAAAGTATTAAATAATGTCTACAAATGCAAAAGCATTTTTATAAATAGGTAATTAAAACAGATGACTAAAATTAAGTCAAGCTGCAAAACATTATCCACAATGCACTACGGTTTGTTTGTTTTTTAATAAACATTTCAGGCAATTTTTTTAGATCCAAAGCCCAAAGCACTTCAGGAAAAAAAAAAAGAGGTAGGAAGTTTATTAGGGGGAAAAAACACACATATATAATGAAATAATGCCAAACCCCAAACTAAAGTATTTACAAGATAGTCCCTGAAGCATAGTTTGTCATATTGCAATTACACCTTGCCTACTGCCAAGACAAAGTGCTTACTATTGCCACTAGGGGGAGAAATGTCTTAACACAAAGCAAAGGCAGATAGGGAACGGATTTTCTTGAGCAATTATCAGAACAAAGCTCCCTTGGCTGTGTGTACCTTCTAATTACTCAATACAATTAAAATGACTAACCTAAAACAAATAGGAAAAAAACCTGTCTGCCTGATATCAGGGACTTCATTAAACCTTTCCCCCTCATCAAATTAGAAAGAAGGGAATGCCATTATATACAAACATTACAGAGCTATCAAAGGAAGTAAAATTCAGTGAGTTTCTCTCCCTTTTTTTTTTTTTTAAAGGAAGAAAAGAAGTGGCTCTCTTGAAAAAAGAAATGTCGTGGTATTTACCCAACTGGATGCTGCTTGAAAACAAATTGTCCTCCAAAGAGCAGAAATACAGTATGTTTTCTCTCAGTTCACTGGCTTATGAATGACTTTTTGTTGTTGTTGTTTTGTTAATACACACGATAATGTCATTTTCTGTGTCAGTGACGTGGTTGTTCCTCCTACTCAGCCAGCTGTATAAAGGAGCTATGCCAATCAGACCTCCATGCTTACGCTGGGTTGTTTTAACTTTTAAGTTCTTCACCACTGTTTTTTGTGCATCTACTCCAAGGTAATGTTTAGAACAACATAGGAATTTGGGGGAGAGGTGGGGGAAGGTGGTAGGAAAGGAAAACAGCTACTTATTCCTTCTAAAAGGCTTATGTAGTGCCTTTTATAAGGCCCAGTCATTAACAGAAGATGACAACAGAGTCATTTTTCTTTCAGCTGACAATTGTGACATTTTTCCAGCAGCATGCAAGGTGTTGAAAACCTAGCAGCTGTTACCTCCTGGGATGAAGATACTTTTTTATCCTCCCTTGACAGTTTAACTCAGTGGGTCAGCACCTTTAAAGACTGCAAAGTATCCTTGAAGAGGATGGAAGCTTGAATTACTGCTCCCTCCCTAATCAATGTAAACCCTCACTGCAGGTGTAGTCTCCATCTATAGAGGTGCATGGGGGAGGAAAATGTAATGCCCTGAGCCAGATGGTTTTTATCTTGTTTTTAAAGAATAAAGGAACAAGCTAACAAGGGAGACAGCTACTTTGTTAGCTTCTTGGCCTCTCTCATGGCTTTGCATCCCCAGGGTTCCAGCTACACAAGAGAAAGAATACAGAAAAACGTAAACACTTAAAGAAATATAACTAGAGGGCTGGCATCATGCTGCTTTCAAAGAGTTGAGAGAGCACTACTCAATGCTTTATTTATCATTACCCACGTTCTCAGGATGGTAAGTGGACACATACACAAAGGGAATGGGGGATGGGAGAAGGATTAGACAGAGGTCACAATTTACTCAATTACAGAGAAAGGCAGGGTTGACAGATCCTATTAGCACCAATGTGAAGCAAAGAAGGAGTTGCATGTTGTAAGGTTATGTTTTCAAAAAGTAATGAGTACTTTCATGTATCCTCCCAGGCCTTTGCCCTTGTTTGCAGATATGAATAAAAGCTATGAACACATTTGCTATGGTTTTCTTGGCTTCACATTCTAGGAATAAAAGTAAAAAGAAAATTGTAGCTACTTTGTACGTCCTTTAAATAAATGTTTACACTTAATGCCAAGATGTCAGAAGATTATTCAAAAGCTTAGAAAATTTAAAGAATACATTGCATTTCTTTCCCCCGCCCTGAACTCTACTGCCTTCTGATGTTGGAAATGAAATGGAAAAGCAGGTATACAAAATGACTTGGTGACACAGGGAGTAATGTCTCGTGACTTTCTCCTTCAATAGTTTCTTTTTCTGCTAAGGTCTTTGTCAAGTTTTGGAATTATGGTTATGGTAACCTCATAATACAAGTCAGGGAGTGTTCTTTCCTTCTCTATTTTCTATTTTGGTGTTATTTATTCCTTAAACGTTTGATAGAGTTCACCAGGAAACCATATGGGCCTTTTGATAATTCAATTTTTTTAATAGACATATGGCTATTCAAATTTTGTTTCACCTTGTTTTGGTTTCAGTAAGTTGTGTTTTTCAAGGAATTCGTCCATATCATGGAAGAAGCCAAATTTTTGGCTTAAAGTTATTTGTAATATTCCCTTTTACCCTTTTAATGTCTGTAAGAACTGTAATGGTAATACTTCTTTCAGCTCCTCCAGTAGTTAAATAACTCCAAGTTTTAACAGGCAGTGGTCATATGCTATCAACAATGGTAAAACTATACTTTAGAATAATATATATATACTATAAAATTAGTTTAAAACAACATTAAATTTATTAGAACATAACTTAGCATTTTAAAATCAGTGGTGAAAGAGTTCCTGGAACCCCATTAGAAATAGTCTGCAAAAGAATCTCAAGGGACTGGCCCACATGATGCAAATCCTACTTACATCAACACTAGGTAAAAGGCAGCTTTGACATCTTTTTATCTATAATAACTTGACTAAAGGTGGGGTGGGGGGAGCAAATGGCACTTCATTATTGTCATATGCATTAGCGAAAAGAGGGAGTTTAGACAGCTTATATACTACATCCTACATTAAAAAACTTGGCGGTGGGGTAATCAAGTTCAGGGCAATCCTGGACAGCTGCCCTGTGACCCGCTTCTATTGACCCCTGCTATTCATCACTCATCCCTAAGACTGAGAGGGCAAGCTCCTAGGGAGTGACCACCACAATAGACAGACACAAGCCAACAGTAATCTGGTTCGAGCAAAAAAACAGATGGCACTGCAATAAATTTACAAATCTGCATTCATGGGGCTGTTAAAACACCCAGAAGCTAAAAGACTCCGAGTGCCCCAGGAGGATCTCCTACTTCCCCATTTCTAAAGGCCATTTCTCTTTCCAAGAACATTGAGTTCATGCTCTTCACAAAGAGAATGGAGATAAAACCCTTTACAAAGAAAGGAGGGGGAAAAGCCTCATGACCTAATTAATCTCCAGAGCTTGGATCTCAACACTGAATGACAGATATTAGAAAAATCAGTTTGGAGCACTAGGAGGACAAACAAAACAAACCCCAAAACGGTTGTTATATTAAAGCAGAGGGGGTAAAGAGAACCTGCTAAAAAAGCAATGAAAAAAAACATTATTTCAAATACTGCACACAACAGATCTTGCAAGTATAAAATGATTCAATAATGTATGCATTTATTTTTTAAATGAATCAGATTAGTCCCATGTGTGACCTGCTGGTCCATCTGTATGTGCTGGACTTAATAGGCACGATTCTCTCTCTTGCTTCGGTTTGAAGTATGAGAGAGATAAATTTAGTTTAATTTTCAACAGATCAGCCTATCCATTTTCCAAATGGACCATCTGGATCAGCCTATTAAAATTAATTTATAACTTTGCAGAGTGAAAATTCGTTTGTTAGCTTAAATAAAGTTGCCAAAACTTTTTGTCATGTCATTGTTTTCTGACAGTTGTTTCTGTATAGTGGGGCAGAGTGTTTCCACCTCCAAATTTATCTTAATTCAATTTTGTCCTATATATTTAGATTTATAGACAGGTGTTTATCTCCAAATAGTTAAAGCTCTAACTGAACAATATCAATCCCTGATCTTTTAGCTATTTAACAAAGCTTCCTGAACTGATTCAATTCTACTTACCACACAATTTTTATAAAAGAAATTTTGCCCATCCAAAAATGTTTTAACATATAGTAAATAAAAAAGTAAATAAAAAATGAGTGTCACAATTTCAACTACTTTTCCCCTAAATTAACACTGTCTACAACCTATAGAGTTAGAAGGCAGAAGTAGAAATGCTTTGGCAACACTGAGATCTGGGTTTCAAATCACTGACTTGCTAAATAAACAAGTCATCGAATCTCTCTCAGCCTCCATTTTCTTCATCTATAAAATGGAAATCATATCTAGCAACTTTACTGGGTTATTGTGAGAGTGAAGTAAAATAAGTATCAGGTTCATGGTAGGTACTCAGCAAAT
This sequence comes from Phocoena phocoena, assembly GCF_963924675.1. Lineage (NCBI taxonomy): Eukaryota > Metazoa > Chordata > Mammalia > Artiodactyla > Phocoenidae > Phocoena > Phocoena phocoena. Next base: position 26,995,099 of record NC_089234.1, read on the forward strand.
ATTTAATCTATTCTCCTTTTTCTTAGAATAATGCCATAAATGCAAGTAAAATAAAATTATTTTTACTACTGCTGGCAATACTGTAAGAACTTGTTTTTGTTGCCAGTGAGGGATGGAAGATGTTAGAGGTTGCTACAGGCAGTGAGAAAAGCCAATATTTTGACCAAATGTTTTTGAACATTTTAATTTTTAAAAACAGAGCACCATGGAATTGAACTTTCAAAGAAAAAGTTTGAGGAGTGGGGGCACCGTGGTGAGTAAAAATTATTTTAAAGTTGTCATTAATAACGGCCTTTACTTCTAGAAAAAGCAAACAAATATTGGTTAGACTAAGAGGAGCTAACTTCATCATAGGTAGATCCCTTTTATTATTTTTTTTAATGTATGAAAAATCTTAATAGAAAAGTAAGGTTTAAAGAGAACTATTCTACTACCTGCACTTAAGATGCACTTCAGGTTATTTTTCCTAAACAAGAAACTTTTTCTTTGATTTTGTTTTCACTACACATAAACAATTGACTGCCCTGTACTTGTATACCTAGGATATTTTTTAGATGATTGGGAAAACAATGTAACTGACTGAAATTGATGGCTAGAGCCAGACCAACTTCAGAGTACTCTTAATTTAAGCTCCAGTACTTAACGAATGGCAAATTGAGGATTTCCTATCTTTTATTTTGTTGTTGGTAGCTTTTTAAGTAAGACTGAATTTCATACCTGTCTAAGTGAATTCTTCTCTGGTATTATCTTCCTAGGGGGTTCGCCATTATTACAGTCTTCTCTCTCTGAGGAATTCTGTGAAAGAAAGTAAGCTTTAATTCAGTTCTCATTATCTTCAATCTTATTCTGTGGGAGTAAACTGAATTACATTTTTAATTCTGTAAGCTAGAATACTGTGTATATTTATGCATTTGTTCATTTGAAGATTTATATACATACAGACATACACTTATGTAAAGGAAAACATATGCCCATGTATATAAATAAATATATGTAGGGATCTAGGTGGAAAAGTATTTCATCTATATTTAAGCACTGCCTAGCAGATCATATTCATTATAAGTCTAGTTTATTGTTCTTTGGCACTGGACACAAGAAAGCTCCAGTCTATACTTAGCTGATAACAACTTAAACCAGGATTATTGCCTTCTCTTTTAAATAATTAGTTTTAAACCATACTAAATGTTTGGTCCAAGTTCTCGTGTCTGGATCCTAAAAACAATTATTTCTCTTCCTCTTTTCTCTGATTTGATTTTCTTTTCTTTATTAAAAAGAGCATAGTGCTTAGTTAGCTCAAAGCAATAAAATTTATCAGTAGTTTAAGATTAGAGTCCACTCTTGCCATTATCACTTCAAACAGCAGCTAGAAGGTCCTAAAACATCAGTGAGATTTTTAAATACTTAAAAAGAGGGAAATAAACAATTCAACTGCAAGCGAGTTCAGAGTTCTAAATATCAACAGAGTAAAAGCCAACCCACAAAATGGGAAAAAATTTTGCAAATCATTTACTGATAAACGATTAACATCCAGAATATAGAGAGAAGTTGTAAAAACTCAGCAACAAAAAAACAGAACCTGATTAAAAAATGGGCAAAGGACTTGAATAGACATTTATCCAAGAAGATATACAAATGACCACCAAGCACATGAAAGGATGGTCAACATCACTAATCATTTCAGAAATGAACAGCAGAACTACAAGGTACTTCACATTCATTAGGTAGGCTACTATCAAAAACAAAAAACAGAAAATAACAGGCATTGATGAGGATGCTAAGAAATTGTAACCCTTGTGCACCTTTGGCGGGAATGTAAAATGGTACATCAGCTATGGGAAACAGTATGGTTCCTCAAAGACTTAAAAAAAGGAATTACTATATGATCCAACAATTCCAATTCTGGGTACATACTCAAAAAAACTGAAAGCAGAGTTTCAAAGAGATTTTTTTTTTTTTTTTGCGATACGCGGGCCTCTCACTGTTGGGGCCTCTCTCGTTGCGGAGCACAGGCTCCAAACGCGCAGGATCAGCGGCCATGGCTCACAGACCTAGCCACTCCGCGGCATGTGGGATCTTCCCGGACCAGGGCACAAACCCGCGTCCCCTGCATCGGCAGGCGGACTCTCAACCTCTGTGCCACCAGGGAAGCCCTCAAAGAGATATTTTTATGTCTGTGTTCATAGCAGCATTATCCAAAACAGCGAAAACGTGTAAGCAACCCAAGTGTACACTGAGGGATGAATGGATAGGCAAAATGTGGTATATACATACAATGGAATAATCTTCAGCCTTAAAAAGGAAGGATATTCTGACACAAACCACGACATGGATGAACCTTGAAGACATTATGCTAAGTGAAATAAGCCAGTCACAAAAAGATAAATGCAGTATGATTCCACTTATATAAGACACTTAGAGTGGTCAAAATCATAGAAACAAAGTATTGTTGGTTACCAGGGGCTGGGAAAAGGGAGGAATGGGGAGTGATTGTTTAATGGGTAGAGTGTTGCAGTTTTACGAGATGAAAAGAGTTATGGAGATGGATGGGGGTGATGGTTGCACAACATTATGAATGTATTTAATACCACTGAACTGTACACTTTAAAATGTTAAAGGTGATAAATTTTATGTTATGTGTATTTTATCACATTAAAAAATAATTTTAAAAAATCTGGTAACACATGTAAATCACTCTCTGCAAGATAAAATACAGAAAATCCAAGTACACATTATTTGGGCTCTATTTTCCACAATTACATGTGTAATGTTAACATTTTAGAATTTGCAGCTGATTTACTCATTACATTACATATATTCATCACATTCTAACTGAGGAGTTACTTTTAGATCCAGAAATTATATCCAACATATGAGTTTATCTGAAAAACTTCATCCAAGTATGAAATCATTATTAGAATATAGGATCATAACAGTGTTTTAAATTTAGGTATTATGAATTTTTTGCTTTGTATCAAATATTATATTTTGAAAGATATTAGAGGATAAATAGCATACATATAGTATCAAAAGGCCCTCTGTGGCTAACATCTGTGTGCCTTGTGTGTCACCTTGACAGGCCAGTACATTAAGGTCCTTTTGGGCAGAAATTTTTTATGAGGTTTAACTTGATAATTTTACATTTGTAATGAGCACTTTAAAGGTCAATTTTAGGGACAAAGAAGAAGAAAAAATGCTATGTTACAAGCAAGGGATAGAGGCTCAATAACTTTAGAATTCTGCTTTTTCTCTCTGTTTTGGGGGAAAAAGGAACGTAGACTATCTACAAAAAAATGAAGGAGAGATATGGTTGAGTTAATGACTATAAAGCATCCCAGGGAATTCCCTGGCGGTCCAGTGGTTGGGACGTCAGTCATGCTTTCACTGCTGAGGGCCCAGGTTCCATCCCCGGTAGGGGAATTAGGAAGCCATGTGGTGTGGCCAAAAAAATTTAAAAATAAAAATAAACTAAAGTAAAATAAAATAAAGCATTCCAGATAAGGAAACTAGCAATATACACCATTATAAGAGAATCAAAGGAAGGGAAAGGTCAACATTAAACCCATAAAATCAATTGTATATTTAACTTTTCTTAAAAAAAAAAAGTACAGATCAAATGTTTTAAATGCTAAAATTAAATGTCTTATATAATAAAAACTTAAGCCAATATTCAATTTTAACTGTAACCAATTAAGCCAGTATTCAATTTTAAACTTAAATTTGCAAGTAACTATTTCCCAGACCATAAAGTTCTACACCCTCCTTTAAATAAAATACCATTTCAGATCACCTAAACCTGTTTAATTAAATGTAAGGTCCTATATTTCAAAATTAATTGTTTTTTTAAAATGCCATTATAATAAAGTTGGAAGCCTAATTACTCTTTGGTGGAAGTTTTTTATACTGAAGACATTATAAATCACATTTTTACTCTACAGGTGCTTTGGATGGAACAAAATTGACGGCAAACTCTCTATACTAAATTACATAGTGAAAAACAGTGATCTGAACCTAAGAGGATGAGTAGTGGCTATCTAGCCCACATCAATAATTTTTTTCCTTCTGACCCTCTATTTTATCTGATTTAGATAGTAAACTATTGAGTGGGTATTATAAGAATGTCTAAGGTATTAAAAGATGAAGGGAGCTAAAGGATAATTACTACCTGAGAGCAGAACATAGAGCTGTAGAGGAGCTCCTTTCCCTTCTCCACCCCATCAGGGCAAAGGATATATATATTATATATTGTGTTGTGTTTTTTTTTTACAGTAACTCAACATTAACAAAAAGGAAAAAGAGAAAAACATTGTTATAACTAGTTCTTTTTTGATAGATTAACCCAGCATTTTTTACTCTTTTTTCCCAACTTCTTTCTACTCATTTTTTACTTTTACTGGACCATCCACCATGAGAAACAAATCAATACAAAAAATTCAACCCTCTTGCATAAAATAGGAGCAGGGACATTAAACAGTCATGATATCAGGAGCAAGGAGTAAGGTACGCTACTAATAGTGAAGAGGAGAGCCAGAAAGCCAGTGATAAGAAAGTAATAGCTCTACAGTCGAGGGTGGCCAGGAATGATGAAATAGCTGTGTATACCTAACAGTCACCTCAACTGGCTCTCAAAGCCTGTGCTCTCCAACATCACCCAGGAGAGCTCAGTAGCACAGTTATTCCTTGTATCTTTTAACTATGATGCATCCCAATAAGCAATGTTCACAACTGTCCTGGGTCATCAAGCTACATTATGTCCAGTAAGTTCTATTTAAGGGTAACTAAAAGATGCAAGTAAGACTTACCACACAAATTAGTGGGTGACAGATAACAGGAGAGTTACATAATCTCAAAATATTTCTCCATAATATACTTAATAATTACAAAAGAAAAAAACAGTAGCCTCACAGTGGAGAGATCTGGTAGATACCACCTTAACCTTATATGTCTCTTGATATGATATACTGAGGTCATTGATATTATTGATATTATTACTTCTGAGGTCATCCTGCTCAAAACACATAACCTCAATCTGATCATGAGAAAACAACAGACTAGCCCAAATTGAGGGACATCCTATAAAATTACTAGTCTGTACTTAAAAAAATGTCAAGGTCATAAGGAACTGCTTTCAGATTAAAGAAAACTAAAGAGATGTAACTGAATGCAGTTTGTGATCTGAGGTTATTGGGGGGGAGGGGCTGAAACAAAATTGATGGTAAACTCCTCTGCACTGAATTATACAGTGAAAAATAAGTGAGCTGAGCCTAACAGGATGAGTAATAACTATCTAGCCTATATCCACAATTTTTCTCCTCCCCACCCTTTAACTGTTCTTGATGGGTAATTATTAAGTGGATATTACTGAGTGGGTATTATGACATAAGGTTTGTATAAAGGACATTATTGGAAAAATATGAAACAAGTCTATGGATGAACTAATAACATTGTATCAATGTTAATTTCCTGATTGTTTCCCCGCTTTTAAAATTTACATATGGAAAAATTTATTATTTTTTGTTGTATAGTTCTGAGTTTTGACAAAAGCATAAAGCTGTGTTAACCACCACAATCAAGATGTAAAGCAGTCCCATCACCTCCCAAACCCCCTTTCCCCAGTGATCACTGATTAGTTTTTTGTCTCAATAATTTTGTCTTTTCTAAAATGTCATAAAATGAATCATATAGTATGTAATTTTTTGAGTCTTTTTTCACCTAACATAATACATTCATTTGTGAGATTCATTTGTTCATTGTGTTCTTGCATATACCAGCAGTTCTTTCCTTTTCATTGGCAAGTAGTATCACTGTATGGATGTACCAAAGTTTGTTTAGACATTCAACTTCCTGATTTTGACAATTTGTACTGTCATTTTTTTTTAATTGAAGCAGTTGATTTACAATGTTTCAGGTGTACAGCAAAGTGATTCAGTGATACATTTATATCTACTCTTTTTTCAGATTCTTTTCCATTATAGGTTATTACAAGATATTCAATATAATTCCCTGTGCTATACAGTAGGTCCTTATTGTTTATCTATTTTATATAAAGTAGTAGTGTTAATCCCAAATTCCAAAGTTATCCCCCCCAGCACCCCCCCACACCTTTCTGCTTTGGTAACCATAAGTTTCTTTTCTATATCTGTGAGTCTATTTCTGTTTTGTAAATAAGTTCATTTGTATCATTTGTACTGTGGTTACTTAAAAGAACTGTCCTTGGTTTCAGAAAACATACAACAGAAACATTTAGAGGTAAAAGGACATATGTCCGTAACTAACTTTCAAAGAACTCAGAAAATATAAGTAAATGGATGTTAGTATATATATGTGTGTATGATAGAGATAAAGCAAACACGGTAACATGTTAACATATGGAGAATCTGTGTGAAGAGTATAAAGGGATTCCCTGGTGGTCCAGTGGTTAAGAATCTGCCTTCCAATGCAGGGGACATGGGTTCAACCCCTGGTCAAGGAACTAAGATCCCACATGCTGCAGGGCAACTAAGCCCATGCGCTCCAGAGCCCTCATGCCACAACTAGAGAGCCTGTGTGCTACAACTACTGAGCCCATATGCCACAACTAGAGAGAAGCCCGCACGCGTCAACAAAGAGCCCACATGCCACAACTAAGACCCGATGCAGCCAAATAAATAAATATTTTTGCAAAAAAAAAAGTATAAGGGGATTTTTGTACTATTCTTTCAACTTTTCTGTAAATCTGTCAAAATAAAAATTAACCAAACAGATGAAACCTAGAAGAAAATATGTTAAGAAATGGAAAAACAGAAGTTAGATAAATGAAAAATAAATTGAGGGAAAAAATTCCTTCAATAAAAATAAAAGTTATATTCTACCTCTTAACCCTGAGCCAACTAGAAAAACCTGACTGCTCAGAACAACTCATTCACAACACTCAGATGGAACATTTCATTATAGTAAATCATTTGCAGAATGTGTCTGTAAGTCCTGCAGTTAACAATAGTGTATAAATATTAGCATTACATGAAAATATTTCTGTAAAAGATACTATATAACTTGTTACCTTTTATATTAACTTGAATGTTTATCTCTTAACTCAGCATTCACTAGGTTAGAACTTTAAAGGGCAGAATAAAAGCCTCATTGACAACTTTGAATTTAACTTCAAACTGGAAGCATTAGAGTTATAACATCTGCAGACATGCAGATATGGTAACAGAAATTTGGGTAGGAAAAAGTCAAAGTGAAATACTGCTAAAGCCCATGCATTAGATCTCAGGGATGTATTTTGGCTAAAATGTTTCCGGAAGTAACATGGGGGTGAATAAAAAAAAAAAGGAATCACATTTTTAAAAAAAAACTTAAACTGTCTCAAAATCAACATATCCAAATTTATTTTTTGTTTTTGTGGGTTTTTTTTTTTTTTTTTTGGCCGCACCGCATGGCATGCAGAACTTCCCAGACCAGGGATCAAACCTGCACCCCCTGGACCACTGACCACCAGGGAAGTCCAACATATCCAAATTTAAAGCACTCTTTACCATTCTCACCCATTCTAGGCTAGCTCTTTTCTTCTCAACTTTTCTTTCTATCCCAGACCTAAATCCTCAGAGTCAATTTTTTAAAATTAATGAATTTATTTATTTTTGGCTGAGTTGGGTCTTCGTTGCTGCAGTCTGTCTCTAGTTACGGCGAGTGGCTTCTCATTGCAGTGGTTTCTCTTGTTGCGGAACACAGGCTCTAGGTGCACAGGCTTCAGTAGTTGTGGCATGTGGGCTCAGTAGTTGTGGCTCACGGGCTCCAGAGCACAGGCTCAGTAGTTGTGGCACACGGGCTCCAGAGCACAGGCTCGGTAGTTGTGGCACACGGGCTTAGCTGCTCCGCTGCACGTGGGATCTTCCCGGACCAGGGCTCGAACCCGTGTCCCCTGCACTGGCAGGCAGATTCTTAACCACTGTGCCACCAGGGAAGCCCAGATTAATCTTTCTTAATCACCACTACTGCCGTGGTGGTCTTTTTTCCTCAAAAATTTTTAGTGGCTCTTTGTTTCTATGAAATTAAATATGAAGTTCTAGGCCTGGTTTTCAAGACCTTCCAGAATTTCTGCTACATTATATCAAGTTACTTCCCTCAATGTACATTTTTCTGCCCTAGTTAAGCAAGTCTCTTCACAGTCTTATGAACATGTGATTTGGTCTTGAAATTTCCATGCTAGAAGGGTCCTTAATGCTAGTCTAGAATTATAAACCAATTATTTAATCGATTTGAGTCCTACCCATTCTTAAAATGTTTCAACTGTCTTCTCTAAGAAACCATACAACTACTCCACCTTATTTTACTGGAAATGCCCTAACATTTTTATTTGGTCCACAGAATTTGGCACTTAAATAGATGAATGTTTTGCATGTTACTCTCAACTACCCAATAAGACTGTAAGCTTATTGGGCAGTCTTTGTGGCTCCCTCTACCTCCCAACACATTACATAATATACAGATAATAAGGGCTTAATAAATAATTGGAACCTTACACCTACACCATCCAGCTAGCTTTAAAAATGGTTTTCATGAGGCTTCCCTGGTGGCGCAGTGGTTGAGAGTCTGCCTGCCGATGCAGGGGACACGGGTTCGTGCCCCGGTCCGGGAAGATCCCACATGCCGTGGAGCAGCTGGGCCCGTGAGCCACGGCCGCTGAGCCTGCACATCCGGAGCCTGTGCTCCGCAACGGGAGAGGCCACAACAGTGAGAGGCCTGCGTACCGCACACACACACAAAAAAGAATCTGCCTGCCAATGCAGGGGACAAGGGTTCGAGCCCTGGTCCAGGAAGATCCCACATGCTGCAGAGCAACTAAGCCCGTGTGCCATAACTACTGAGCCTGTGCTCTAGAGCCCGCGAGCCACAACTACTGAGCCCACGTGCCACAACTACTGAAGCCCATGTGCCTAGAACCCATGCTCTGCAACAAGAGAAGTCACCGCAATGAGAAGCCCACACACCGCAACGAAGAACCAAAGCAGCCAAAAATAAATAAAATAAATAAATTAAAAAAAAAAAAGGTTTTCATAGCAGAGAAACTTCAAAGTGATAGCCCAACTACAGTCCTATCATCCCACTACTTTACTTATTCATTTATTTATTTATTTGGCCATGCCACGTGGCACGTGGGATCCTGGTTCCCTGACCAGGGATCAAACCTGTGCCCCCTGCATTGAGAGCGTGGAGTCCTAACCACTGGACCACCAGGGAAGTCCCCATCCCAAAACTTTAATGCTAGTATAATTTACAGGAGGAGTTTGCCAGCTCCTGCTCTAAATACAGTTTCTACAAATAATGTTTTATTGAAAGTCAGCCACCCTTGTTCATTACCTTGTCTGTGGCTGCTTTCACACTACAATGGCAGAGGTGAGTAGTCAGGACAGAGGTCCTATGGCCCACAAAACCTCAAATGTTTATTATCTGGTCCTTTACAAATAAAGTTTGCCAACCCTTCATTAACAAGGAAATGTTCTTCTGTTGATAAGCAAAGCACTCCTAACTTTTCAGATGTTTATGGCGGGAGCAATATTCTCCACAACCTAGTAAGTGGCTTATTTACTGTTTTCAGTTATCTATTCGAACACACAACTCCTGGTGACATGGATAATTAAGAGTTGATTATATAATCAAATAAAAAACTAAACTAATTTACACAGTGATGAAAAGTCAAGCCACTCATAATGACTTATAATAATCTTTGAGTAAGCATCTTGCTCAAGGTTGGATGGTACAACAGAGCCTGAGCCTGTTTGAATAGACATCTGTTAAAAATAAAATTACCAGCTCTAAAACTAGAAGTAACATTTTCCACCTATGCCACATTCTTCACTGGGAGAATTCAATGGTCTCTGTAACAGGAAAATTGTATCATTTTAGCAAAGCAGGTAAATCGTGGTGAATTAAAACTATGATTTTGAATTACTTGTTCATCATCATGTAAAATGACAACCCATGTGAAGAGAAAAATCTTGAGACCAATTTCCATAGCTAGTTGCAAACATCATAACATGGGCTTGACCTGTAAATTACTAATTGGATTAATATTTTTCCCATTACCTTATTACATGATTTAGAGCGAATTATATCCTCAAAATATGTATGATTTGTAATTTTCAAAAACAAGACCAGGGCTTCCCTGGTGGCGCAGTGGTTGAGAGTCCGCCTGCCGTTTCAGGGGACACGGGTTCATGCCCCGGTCCGGGAAGATCCCACGTGCTGCAGAGCGGCTGGGCCCGTGAGCCATGACTGCTGAGCCTGCGTGTCCGGAGCCTGTGCTCCACAACGGAGAGGCCACAACAGTGAGAGGCCCGCGTACCGCAAAAAAAACAAACAAACAAGACCAATTATTCTTCTACAAGGTTAAAAGATGATTTAGCTACATAAATAAAAATCATTCAAACTCTTCAATGAAAATGACAAAACACTGTGTGTGGCAGAGGGGTAGTGCATGCGTTGTGTGTTTAAGCAAATTTTAATTAATTCTTCTAGGATACAATGGAGAAAACTTAGGTCATTTAAGTTCAGAAGCTGACTGAAGAATCCTATTCAAGTACCAGTTTTATTTTAGGGAGGGCCTCAAGTGTCCTCATAAGATAATATTCTCTAGCATGTTTTCATGCACATTGCTTCTCCAGCACGTTTTATCATTTGACATATTCTATTAAACCACAGCCACATCAAAGCCTCCCTATACTGCTCACCTTCAACAAGATCCACTAGTTAAACCTTTCAAGAAGTGATATTTTCTAGTAATAACACCAATTCAAGCACAGTGCTAGGAACCGGATAGAATGGAAAGCACTCTCTGGGACAACCAAACACAGAACTTCCATTAGTACTGCCTTACTCTCTTATGACAAAAGTCCAAAAAACGCCAAGTAGGTTTTTCCCTCTGCTACACTGTCCAACACTAATTACAAAACACAGATGCAGCCTTTCTCAAGATGCAAAGGGATTGTGTATATTTGCAAAGAACAACTATTTTTTATGCTTGCAAATTCTTAATCCTGTTTGGAGCTGTCAGTGGGGGTTAATGGAAGCCTTGGATAGGAGAATTCCAATCTGGTTGGCAGATGGATAGGTTGGTTATAGCTGCATAACTATGTCTTGCCTGCAGGCACAATTCAAAACACTGTTAAAGCAATATAAAGTCTCTGTCAAGCTGAACCATTTGGATCAGTGGCAAGGAGAAATAATAAAAAGAAGTTCATTTCTGGGCCTTGTACATTTATGCTAGTATGCAGAAGCTGATTAATTGTCATAGTGTGCTGGTCTTCTATACCTCAGATTTCTACTTCTGGAGTAGATTTTGCATGCTAATATAATCATTCTCCCTCTTGAGACATTAGCAAATAATCAAATGAAAAACAGGATCATAATTTACTGAGATTCGAGCAATTCTCTATGCAAATTTGACTTGTTATTGCTGCTGCCTCGTTAATCTGAATGCCTTTGACAAACTCCTTTGATTTATGAACTTGTGACAACTCCAATGTGTATATATTTTGCTAGATTGACATTATCATTAAGAGTGGGTGGACTGAGCTCACATGAATGGCTGATTTTATTCGCTGGTGTCTGCTGCTCAACAGCTGAGCATCTCCTCCTCACAAAGCCCCTGAGCGTCAGGCTCTTTCCATCTTCCCATCCATTCATCATCTCGATGTTAATTGGCCCAGGCTTTAAGCAAATTTTCAACACGATTTAAAGGCACGATGACACTGATTACTGACCCTCTGCCATACGGTGCCTATTGATTAACCTGACAGAGATGATGAGCTTGAGGGAAACTAGGTGTGTGGGGACCTCAAGAGGAAAAATATATTGTCTATGCAGGCAAACACTTGTCATTACCCCACAAGCCAGAATTTGCACAGCAGACATTCTTAAAACACACTACTGCTTTAACACCTATAGCTAATGCAAAAAGTGCTTTCTGTATTCAGATATTACAGATATGTCATGTCAAAGTGCATGACACATTCAGTATTTAGAACTCCCCAGATAGATGGCTGCCTTTCAACCAATCATGCTTGTGTTGGCTGATGTATGTATTTTAGGTTAAATGCAAGGAAAGTGCTGGGTGGCCTAGCAATGCTGTATTACATCAGAACAGGAAAACAAACTAGTTTCCTAAAAATAGGTAGAGGAAGGAAGAAAGGAAGGAGTAAAATTGCTGCCATTCCACCACTACTACAATAAGCTGCCATTCTATCACTATTACAATAAGAGGTACTCTTAAAAAGGAAGAGAACCACCTGATTTTACAAACTTTATTTTCTATTCTTTAGATACTGCTACCTGATTCCAACGTCAAACTATTTCTGGCATAGAAATTACCAATAACTGAATATTTTAAAGTAAAACTAAATAATACTTAAGTCTAACAAACATTCCCCTTAGATTCTTGCTTGCCGGTTTCCAACAACTGCTGCACAAACTGCTGTACTTAGGGAAATTGTGCAGAATATTTGAAGTTAAGCTTCATGAGAAAACTAAATGCTTCATTATTTGAGAAAAAATATAAAGTTCATAATGAATAGTTACTGAGCACACACATTAATAACAAACAAAAATATGTTTTAAGATGTGCCAATTTACAAAAGCTAAGTCATGCAGCACACTATCAGGGATCAGACAAAAACCATCTTTAGATAGAGAAGGTTCTTATTTAAAACAAAGCTAACAAAATATGTTCCCTCTGGCCACACACATCACCTTGTTTACTTACGAGTCCTGGGGGGACCGCCAATATACAATTTTAAACACGGAGATTTTGGAGCAGCTCTAACAGTTCTTTCAAAGCTAAAATAATAGAAAACTGAACAACAGCCCGGCTGTAGTCCTATTACAGTGACATGGGCTGTTAATGTAAGAGATGAAATGTTTTTCAAGTCAAACAGCATTGGTTCCTGTTATACTGGAACATGCAGCTTACTCCCTAAAAGCCTGCCCCTGCTCTTTTAAGATAAACAAGCTCAACTAAGCACTGAGATACTCTGATAAGGATGGAAGAGTCGAACAGCACCAGGGAGTGACAAGGCAAGGACATGAAGGAGCAAAGCTGCTTTTGTTAACTTTCAAGTTATAGAATGTATCATAATACAGCATTTTAATATTTCACTATTAAAAACATAGCTAGCATAGGAGGAGAGATTTCTATCAATAAATATGCGGAACAGGAAAAAAAACTAAAATAGTTCTCTGTTTTGTGAACAGGAGAGGTACTATTACACAGCTGTCTGAACACATTCAGCTTTGTAACTTCTTAATCAAAGGTTTGAACATTAACTTAGCAATGACTATAAGTACTATATAAAAGAGCTTGTAATTATGTTAACATGCTCCACATCAGAAGTGAGAGTCCAATTTAATTCTAAAGGTTTTTTTGACTCTTAAGGCCTGATTTAAAAACAAACAGAAAAACTTCATACCTTGCCTTTTTTTTCCCCTTTTATTCTGCTTAACAACCCAATGCAGTCACCAAACTACATCTATTTATAACAATGTGGCTTAATATTTTTTAAATCCCAGTAGGCTTGCAAAGAGGGCATTTATATACTACTGCAGGTTGTTTGTTTTTTCTTGACAGAACCAAGATGACTATCATTCATTCAGAAAAAAATGTGTTTCATACGTATGCTTTCACTGTTTAAAATACAATGAAAATGCACAGAGTAGCTAAACAAGCACAGTAAAATGAATAAAGGTTCACCAGGAGGATTTGGGATAGAAAGACATACATAATAAAAAAAACCAATCTCACTTATCACAGTGAACAGAAGTATAAATAGTTTAATTTACTTCTCTTACCTTTAAATCTACATGAATCTAAAATAATTTTTTTCCCTTTTCAAGATAGAACCTTTATGCTTACATGTTTAGGACAAACCCTTTCATGCCACAATTTTCTTTGCTGCCATATTTACACAATATTTCATCCAGTGATCCTATGCATATAGTTCTGTGTGAATTAAGAGGCAAACATTTGCTTCTACTAATAAGGACATCTGGTTATTTTTGTAACTCAGAGACATCTGCTTTCGGTAGATCTTTTTGATTTCTCAAAATGGGGTTGAGAACTATAGAACCCTTAGGAGGTATGCCAAAATCCGTTCTCTCTGCAGAATAGTTATTTCTGTCATTCCTGTTCCTGAATTTTTTCTGCTAAATGACTTTCATCACACCTTGGATATCTTCCCTGCTTTAGTGCTCCCATTTTATTACAATTCAACAATATTGAGGAAGAAATTTGGGCTCCTTTACAGTTGATAAACTTATCCCCAAATCTATCCATTTGGAATGAAAATAAAACCATCTCAAGTAAATAAGTAAATTTGTGGAAATCGGATTGGGTTAGGTTAAGATTTGTATTTAGGTGTATATTTCTATTATGCACTATCCCTTATTTAATCACTCTCCTTCTTCCTTATTAAGAAATTATTCTTCTGTGGGCTTATTATCCTGTGGACATTTCCACTAATTATACGAAGTCTTAATGAATTTTCAGGTCTTTAAAATTACAAATACCATCTCCACTCATTTACTTATATAGATTTTTGGTTTCCAAGGGTGAATAACACAGTCCAACACAGGTCTTGAAGGGTATGCCTTAAAGAATAGCAACTTACCAATAAGAAATCAAACATCACACTTTGCTTTATAGTCCTTGCTTTCCTCTTAAAAGTGCCAACTAGACAAATTATACTCCTTATTCAGGATACTTGAGTTTAAGCTCTAACTTTTGCTTTTAGTGTAAATTCTGCTTTCTCATTTTCTGCTCATCTCCACTACAGAAATTTAAAAAAATATATATCCAGGACTTCCCTGGTGGCACAGTGGTTGAGAGTCTGCCTACCGATGCAGGGGACGAGGGTTCGTGCCCCGGTCCAGGAGGATCCCACATGCTGCGGAGCGGCTGGGCCCGTGAGTCATGGCCACTGAGCCTCTGCGTCCGGAGCCTGTGCTCCGCAACGGGAGAGGCCACAGCGGTGAGAGGCCCGCGTACCGCAAAAAAAATAATAATAAAATAAAATAAAAAATATATATACATATATTTATATATAATGAGGGAAAATATGTTTTTAAACAGAAAACAACTAATATAATTCACACTGACTACATTCTCACAGGTCTCTAAGTAGCCAGATACCAAGGTAGTACTGGCCTAAAGGATTTAAAATTTAAGTGAGAAGGCTTCCATTTCTGAAGGGTCAAAGGTTATAAACATCAAGTCATGTCTTCAGTTTTTCATTTGTACCAAACAACAAAATTTTTAAAAAAAGAAAAACAGATCAACTTTGAGTTCTACCAAGAGTGGTCTGATAAATTTATTTGGAAAGATAGCTAATTTTACTACCCCAGGGACAAACAACCTTGTAGGGCTGTTGTTGTTAACAATGCTCTTTGATGTGTAAGTAACAAATTTAAAAAGATTTTTCTTTTTCTCCAATAGATTATTTTTTCTATAACAATGCAAATGGTCTCTACTTAAAGGATATGTTTGTACATTATTCTAACAAAATTATTTCTCTTAAGCCTGTGGTTTTAAATTATTGGACCACTAGAGAATATAGTAATCTTCCATTTTGCTTAGTATATAGAATTTTGTTTGTACATTTCCAACAAACCCTATAAATAGTTTGATTGTGATGTCATTACTTTCCATGCCATAACTGTTCTTAATCTAAAGAATCACAAGAAACCCACGTTATTTTCTTTTCTCAGAATTACTTGATAAGTCACTATAATTATAAAAAGCAAAAGTTTCACTATCATTTAGCAGGAGTAAAGAATTTTCTTTAGAAATATTAATGATCCTTTATTGATTAAAGAAAAAAGGTCAGGGCTTCCCTGGTGGCGCAGTGGTTGAGAGTCCGCCTGCCGATGCAGGGGACGCGGGTTCGTGCCCCGGTCTGGGAAGATCCCACATGCCGCGGAGCGGCTGGGCCCGTGAGCCGTGGCCACTGAGCCTGCGCGTCCGGAGCCTGTGCTCCGCAACGGGAGAGGCCACAACAGTGAGAGGCCCGCATACTGCAAAAAAAAAAAAAAAACAAAAACAAAAAGAAAAAAGGTCAGAAACATTCATCTAAATGTTGCAGAATTAGTCCATCTTGGATCAGCATCTCAATTTTAGAGTGGCTTTTTTAAAATTAGATAATCATTTAAGCATGATTTTTTTTTATTGAAGTGTAGTTGAGTTACAATGTTGTGTTAGTTTCACATGTAAAGTTATGCAGATATAGCTATATACATATTCTTTTTCAGATTATTTTCCATTATAAGTTATTATAAGATATTATAGTTCCCTGTGCTATACAGTAGATCCTTGTCTATTTTATATATAGTAGTATGTATCTGTTAATCCCAAACTCCTAATTTATCACACCCCCTTTCTGCTTTGGTAACCGTAAATTTGCTTTCTATATCTGTGAGTCTACTTCTGTTTTGTAAATAAGTTCATCTGCACCATTTTTTTTAGATTCCACATATAAGCATGATTATTTAAGTTTATTTAGTTGAATAAATAATGATTAACCAATTCAGATTGGGCTGATTTAATCAATGATCTCTTTAAAAAAATCTGTTATTAGTATTGTCAATGCTATTTTGTTGAGTTATGGAATGAAAAAATCACTAACTTCAGAGTTTGATAATGAATGATTGGTTTGAGAGATATCAAACATTAGTTTTAATACCACAGTACTTGTTCTTTGCAGTACAGAACCTGTGAATACCATAATGGCCAACTTTGGTATTAAAGTTTGTTTGCCACAATTCCCTCTTGTGGAAACCGATATACCTCGTGCTTCTGCATACAAGGAAGGAACAATGGTAGACTTCAAAACCAGCTGCCTATCACTGACTGCTGTACAAAGGATATTCTGGGTAGTGGTTGGTAAAGAAAGCACAGCCATTTCTAAATGCCAGTAGCGCCCAGCATCTCCTTTCCTTTTGAGTGGAATAAAGTCTGCAAGCACTGACTGGTGGGTCATTCGACCCACGGGGGCCTGGAAAGCTTTCAAGAATAACAGAGGTCATGTAATTGCCAAAAGAGCATTAGCCACTCAATCATAATGGATAATTAAATGACCTACATGATTCCTGAAATAGCTGCTCTATATTTCGTCTATTACTTGCGTCCCTCAAGATAAGCTACTCCTCTGGTCTGCCTTGACCTGCAAAAGTCCAAAATGCACCTGAAAACTAGCTACATGCTTCTGTTGCTTTGTAAATCCACACCCCCCCCCACACACACACAAGTAGTCATGCCCCAGACTATGCTTTCAAGAGGACACACACACAAAAATCAATCTTGTATCCTTCTCCCTATTGTGCTCTCTGGAATACAAATGACTAAAGCAAAGAAAAAAAATTAGTAAATTCCTGGCTTAGATCTTTGGGGGATAAAAGGAAGAAGCATAGAACTACAAAAAAGGAAAGTCATGACAAAAATTTTTTAAAGTTTTGCTCATATGCCTCCAAAGATTTTTACATTGATTATAAAGCTAGTAAGGAATGTTTTGTGGGTAGCAAGTCATTAAAACTCCAGTTGCCTGAATTGCATTTTTGATATGTGGGCTATTAGAATCTTTCCTGGCCTAGATTTTAGTTCATACAGAAAGCAAACTGCTTCTGAACAAAATATACATGGAACCAACTGTTTTATAATAGCAGTAGCAAAGGGAGCAAGAATCTATATGCTTCACATTTTCATCTCTTTAAATAGTTCAACAATCTCACTATAATATTTGATTAGAAATACAACCAAATAGAAGCCAGCTGCATGAAATGGCAAAAATGTACTGGAGAATATGCTTCTGTAGGAGAAAAAGGTCTGCCTGTGGCCCTAGAGGTAGGGGTATATCAAGCAAACACTGCAGAAAGAGGCAAGAGACAAGTAACCAAAGACAACTCCACAATAATGGCAAGGGACAAGGGATGTGAGGGACAAAAGAGCTCACATTTAGAATACCTTGGAGGCTACTACAATTTTTCTGTTCCACAGGAAATTATGTAGCTTGAGGCTACTGACTACCCTGGTCTCTTACTAGTACATGAATGGCTTATTAAACCTAGAACATATCTGTTTTAGTTAACTTCTGGGCAGGGGGGGTTAGAGGGGGAGAAGAGAACAAAATGTACTTAAATGCTGAATTTTTTCTCCAGGCTGAATGCCTTTCATCCAATAAGACATTCAAAGCAGTGACCCAGCAAATAGATTGAAAAAGCAATCTTCCGTCCCAGTGCCACATTATCATTCCTATTCACCATTCTCCATGAGATATCTCAATCAGCTGTGTGTAAGTGACAACGCAGCCCATGGCTGGGTTAATTAAACATTTGACTTTAACACCCTCCCCATCATTAAGCAAATAAAAACAGATAATTCAAACTGCACTTCATCCTCAGGGTACAAAACACACATGTCAAAATTAAGAGAGTCTGAGCCCTCTGGGGAATTCTGTTGGGGCTATAATCAGTTTAAATCTTATCTGGTTTATCAATTATTCTATTGATTAAACCAAAGTGGTTATACACAACTCCTCTGCCACATGGGATTGATGTCAGCAGAGCAAGAAAATAACTCCAGGAGGTTCCAAACTGATTTAAAAAGAGACCAACAGACAGACCAATAATCGTCGATTATTACATACCAGTGATCCATATACTGAAGAGTTGATTCTTAGTTTCAGGCGGGTGAAGTGAACTGTTTCCAATAACTATATCCCCCTGCTACACCTTAGCACTGGCTTGAGTAAATCCATGTCTTGGAAGATCAACATATTTTCCACTGATTTAAACAGAAGCTAGCATGCTCAGCGGTTGAAATATTTTATAAATACAGACCCTAAACTGTAACAGAGAATTTCAAACAAGGACAACTAAATTTTTTTCTGATCTCACCTGTCTGCACATGACCACGAACATACAGGGATGAAAGGGGACATACCTGAGAATTGATTCTCCTAAAAATATGTAATCACCCAGCTATTGTAGTGTCCTAAAACACCAAATTCTTGAAAAACAGAATCTAAGAAATCAGAGACCTTACCACAGATACAGAGTTGTGACTCCTTTTATTAATTCCAAGGGCAAACGTCTTCAAAGCCATTATAACAATGAATGTATAGAGGTGTAACTGCAAACAAAATGTTTTGTCTTTTTTAAAAATTTAATTAATTAATTTATGTACTTTTGGCTGCGTTGGGTCTTTTGTTGCTGCACGTGGGCTTTCTCTAGTTGCCGTGAGCGGGGGCTACTCTTCTTTGTGGTGCGTGGTTTTCTCATTGCGGTGGCTTCTCCTGTTGTGGAGCACAGGCTCTAGGTGTGTGGGCTTCAGTAGTTGTGTCACGTGGGTTCAGTAGTTGTGGCTCGCGGGCCCTAGAGCACAGGCTCAGTAGTTGTGACACACGGGCTCAGTTGCTCCACGGCATGTGGGATCTTCCCGGACCAGGGCTCGAACCCGTGTCCCCTGCGTTGGCAGGCAGATTCTTAACCACTGTGCCACCAGGGAAGTCCCAAACAAAATGTTGATATCCAAGCCCTAACATATGGAATTCCTACTGAATTTTTTAAAACACAATTTTTGATACTCTCCTGGTCAATTGTGTAATATCCTTCAAATGTCCAAACTCTTATCGACTCAAGGCCATGCCCTACTATATATGAGAAAGGCACCAATAAAGCCTACTAACAAGAAAAAGGGGGGGGGGTTAAAATTACTCCACACCTTATATTTGTGCACCCATAGCTGTGCTCTTCAGAAACAAAATTTGTTCATTGCTAATGTGGGCACACGTGCAACCAACCATAATTTAACTTATCTCCTTCAGATTTTTTGTTTTCAGGCAGACTAAGTAAGAAACCTGCATTAGCATGCTGTATTCTACACTCACCACTAGAAATACTGAGGGTGCTATTTGTAATTGTATTCTTTTTAAGAGGTTTGTTCTCTGCAGCTGTTTTCTGCTTGCAGTGTATTTTGTGTAATCAGCACATCATCATAAATACATTGGCTGTTCCCCTGAGGGCAGCTGTCAGTGTTTAATTTACAGAACAACCTGGCCAATGTGAATTTTAACACTACAGCACTATGGCAAGGAGTTACCACACTCCGTGAAAAACAGGTTTCTATGAATTTTTATATCAAGAGCTGGTCCCAGGACAATTTAAGTTCTAGAAATAGACGGTTTAAAGAAGTACTTTATACCTTGTATGCAGTAGACTCCTTCCCACTCATAGCCTTAGAAGAAACCCTGAAGTAACTACCAAACCACAAGTGGGCACTACAAATTTTGGAGACAACAGGGTTGAAAATCTATGATTTACCAGCAGGAGGCACTGTAATAAATGTTACCCATCTCTTTTTAAAGCTACATGTAAAGCTATCAAAAACATCACTGCTCCCTTAGAAGGTATGTAAAGGCAGAAGGGAAAACCATTTAAGATCACTCTTTTTGCTGAGATGAACTATATCTGATACGAAAATAAGTATACTGCTTCCTTAGACCTGCTACTAAGCCAGACCTTAGCTCAATGAATGGGAAAAATACATGAAACTAATGGTTATTCACAGCAGTACTCCCTCAAATTATCTACATAGTGCCTGGTACATAAGTTCTTAATAAATGTCTAATAAATAACTATAATCTCCTTGAGGACAGGGTCTGAATCTTAATTTATGCCCAGTACTTTGTACAGTACCTGGCACACAGAAGGTACTCTATACATGAATTAAACTGAGTTGTGGCTAGTTGGGAATGGCAATGTTATTTGTAAAGCCTTAAATCTACATGGCGTCAAAATACATTTTCTAAATCAGTAAAATGCCCTTGAAAGCAGATATAAAGAGTGCGTATCATATATTTTAGTCATTTAAAATTTTTAAATTTATTTTATCTATTTTATTTTTGGCTGCATTGGGTATTCATTGCTGCACACAGGCCTTCTCTAGTTGCAGTGAGCGGAGCTACTCTTTGTTGCAGTACGCGGGCTTCTCATTGCAGTGGCTTCTCTTGTTGCAAAGCAAAGGCTCTAGGTGTGCAGGCTTCAGGTAGTTGTGGCATTCGGGCTCAGTAGTTGTGGCCCGCAGGCTGTAGAGTGCAGGCTCAGTAGTTGTGGCGCACGGGCATAGTTGCTCCGCAGCTTGTGGGATCTTCCCGGACCAGGGCTTGAACCCGTGTCTCCTGCATTGGCAGGTGGATTCTTAACCACTGCAGCACCAGGGAAGTCCCTGTTTTAGTCCTATTAATCAATGCTATTTGTATAGCTCAGAAACCTAAGTAGCTCAATCCTACAATAAAAACCAAATTAGCCTATAAAATATTGGAACATTAAAACTTACTTTTTATTTTAATAATGAAGACCATATATAAGAGATTGAAACTTATACAAGAAAGGTATCCAGTAGCACTTTTCTACTGTTAAAGTGGTATTTCAGGTCCACATACACACTCTATAAATCAAGTGATTATACATGTGTATTTTTCTGTTAAGGGTTATTTTATAAGTTAGAATGCCTAGAGTTATACTGAATCAAAATACAGTTCATGCTTGCTGAGTTGTCCTCAGTGTATTTGCTTTTAAAGTTGTACAGAATTATATTTTCATGATGTTTTACAAAAATCATTAAATTGTGATTAATGGGTTCTTTTTTTTTAGAAAAGGAAGAATTACCTATTTCACTTCAGAGAATTTCAAACTTGACCAAATTTGTGATAAAGTTAAATTTTAAACAATTAACTAGAGCAGCAGAAATTTGTAAAACTTGCTCTGAGACTGCTATAATTAAAATATTTCCTATAATAATTTAAAATTTTTATATAAGCATAATTATGTACAGTAAAATTTGATAACACCCTTAAATTGACTGACTGACTTTCAGTATTTTGACAATCAGAAAGAAATTTTATTTAAGAACACAAGCCCTATATCATTACTTTCTGTTATGCTAAGAAGTTTTAAAAGGTAATTCTGTTTTACATTTATGTCATACGAAAGGCAAAACGAAAAAGAACATGACCCATTGACTCAGTACATTTGGATTTGTTTTCACCAATTATACTGATATTAGAAGTTTTTAATTCAGTTGAATATTTGAGACTTAATACTTTGTAAAAAACTTTATGCCTAATAAAATATATCTTAATTCTTAATAGGTAAATTAATCACATTCTTTCTTCTTAGATTTAGAACTACAAAAATACATCCTGAGACCTTTTGAACTAAACTGGATGGGGTTAGACTAAGGTCACGCTAGATCAGATGACTACATTCTGTCTTCCCTGGAGACCAGGCAGTACTTCCATGCGCTGCCATTAGATAGCAGCACAGTACACGCCATCATTCATATCTCCCCCAGTCTCTCCTGTTAAGGTTGGAATTATCTCAGTTACACACACACACACACACACACACACACACGCACGCACGCACGCACACACACACACACACACACACTGATTCTAATTCAATTAGTGCAGTCAGCAACTCCAGAAAAGAGTAATTCAATTAGTGCATTGTGGAGCTCTACAATACCTCTAAGCAGATGTTCACCATCTTCAAGAACTGGAGCTAGGTTTAAAATACCTGTACCACTCAAATATGCCACTACATTATGTCATTTATCAATGTACTTACATATGCTTTTCTGACTTCAAAGAAAAGGTGAAGAAACACACTCAGGCTAAGTTCCTAGAGATTTTTCCATCATCTACACCAAAGAAATATACTCAATTTTAGGCTGCAGTAATTAAATTATATAACCCAAATTATGTTCAAAACAAGATGCGTCACTGTGTTCTACACTTTTGCAGCACTGCCTCTAGTTATGCATGCCACATTGTAACAAGGACACTGCCAAGATGGAATGCATTCATAAGGAGGGACAATCAGAATGATTAACACTCTCCATCAAAATACAGGGTTATGAAAATGACAGGAATGATTATTAGCATTTTCCAAAGAAATACTAACAGAACCAGGAATATTCACTCTGGGCACAGGAAATATAAGCAACATGATAGCTATCCTCAAACATATAAATACATGAAAAAGAAAACAATTACTTTGTATTACTACAAATGGTAGGTGAGTAAGAAGTTTGACTCCTTGAGAGAAAATTTTCTAACAGAACCAACAGTGAAGAAGAAAGCAAGATGCCTCAAGAAGTTCAGCTTGCCAATAATGGCAGTGATCTGGCAGAGATTAGATGGCCCCTTGCCAAAAACACTTCATAAAGGATTCCTATATATAACTAGATGGCCTTCTGACATCATTTCCAACACTGAAATTCTATGGTTCTATGAATATACTAATTTTTGCTTATAATGCAAGCCTGGACTTTAAGTAATAAAGCTAATCATTATTATGGAGGAGTGGCTGTATAAAAGCCCATGGGCTGTGAGGCATTTTCATAGTGATTGCTGCATGATAATACACCAAGGAAGAAGAAAATTTGTACAGTTTCTCTGTTTTAAGATTTAGGAGGTCCCATAAATGTAGATATTTCTAGTCTTATTTCTTAGATAAGCACTTGAACTCCTCTTGTTCTTCCAAGATTGAAAAGAATGGTTTGTTTTGACTTATCCTCAGGTATCAGCCAATGAGAAATCAATTTCTAGAAGAATGGTTTTTGAAAACTCCCCCATTGAGTCAAGACACTGGGTTCTCACAGCTTAAATGCAAATCTACATCAATATTTATGCTTTAAAAATATAGAGCAATACTTAAAACAACAGTAAGTAATTCTCAATATCCCTCCCTTTTGCCTTGCTTTCTCTGTGCTGTACTTGGTAAGTGAGGACATAATTCTGGGTACAAGGGAACAGGACACTATTTTACAAATACCATCTC
The DNA here is from genome assembly GCF_963924675.1 of Phocoena phocoena. Taxonomy (NCBI): domain Eukaryota; kingdom Metazoa; phylum Chordata; class Mammalia; order Artiodactyla; family Phocoenidae; genus Phocoena; species Phocoena phocoena. The sequence continues at coordinate 27,018,964 of NC_089234.1, forward strand.
CTCTTTCTAGCATGCCCTCAAAGCAGGGAATTAAGAAATGTCAGGAATGATTACCCCCATTTTTCCAGTGCATTTCACTATGTATTCATGATAGAGAATAGCTCCTGCCTTTCACATTTGCAGAGGGAGAAGACTAAGCTAAACAGCTGTGCTTTAAAAGCATCAATAAGAGTTAATTCAAGTACTTTCAACACAAACTCCTACTTTTTCATACTCCAGACGAATTCCAAAAGGTCATTCTCACTCAAAACTTTACTTGTAAGGTCTAGGCACCCAAAATGAATTAAGATAAAAGCACATATCTGACAATAGAGCTGTTTTCTTAGAACGAAAGAAATTTTTTTTCTATAAAATATGTTGTTTTAAGATATTCTGCAACTTAAAAAGCAATAGAAAACTCATTCTATTACTAGAATATATTTTCCAAGAAATCTATGATTTGGCTTTCTCAACAAAAATTTTCTATTCATGTGCCATTAAGCTGTACAAACACAAACACAATGGTTCTTACATATTATCTATTCATCAACCTTCTTACTATAAATATGAATTCAGCACTTTTTTTTAAAAAAAAGGTATTTTTTTCTTGCCAAACGTTTAAGGCTTTCAATAATGAACCACTTGCCAAAACTGTGAATAATCAGAGGAATAAATAACATAGCTGGGTTAATTTTTATTTGACTGGCAATACTACCATATAGAAGGCTATCAGTTTAACAAACTATGTCACTCCATTTCCTATATTTACCCACTACCACCTTCCCAACTTCCTGCCTCCACAAAAACAGAACCAGGACCTAAGCTGATTCCTCCTTAGAATAGAATGTATTCCGTAAACCCCAATATTAGTTTACTAACCCAGCTTTAGTCTCCTTTTGCCCACACCTCACAGCCTGCATTTATGTTCCAGTATTAAGTTTATTTGTTGGCTCCATCAGCACCACTTCTCTTTAACATTGTCCCTTTTCATGCATTTAAGGCAACTACTTCCAAACCTATCAATGAAAGCAGACAAATGGGGGATAAAGGAATGAACTGCAAACACCTCAAACAAGAAAGGTTGCTTAAAAAACCAAGTGTCACATTCTGACAGTTCAATATTTCAAAGCCAATACAAGGAATGTGCAACAACACTGCAACTTTAAATCTTTTCCTCCTATGTCAGTCTCTCTTTCTCTCATTGTAATGCCAAAGGGAACAGCAATCAGAGTGGAGATGTTCAACGTGATAGAGGTCAGGACACCATCGGATCAACGTACCAGAAACACGACCTTGTTTATTTTTTTTCCACAGTATTATTGTTTACAGGGTGCTTTGCTCATGTACCTTGTGGTTCTTAGCTAAAAGATGAAATTACAGCCCAGGATGAAGCGCTCAGGCACACATCCAATTTGTGTTTCCATCTCTGAAAACAAAAAGCTTCTAAGGCCCTCAGGCTGCCATTCAAACTTGGAGGCTGACATTTTTAACAGCATGAACCAGAGACTGGCAGAGAGAATGATCTAATGCATTTCTGACTTGTCAATCAAAGATCTCACCTCTGCTGTCTTGTAAACAGTTGGGGGCCATCTAACTACATTCATAAACCTAGGGAGAGCTTACTGCCAGCTAGGGTGCTGGAGCCACATGCTCTGGCTTCTATTCACCAAAATCATGATTCAGTTTTATAATCTCACTGTAAATAGTCTGCAGGCACATTTCCAAGACTACTGGAATAGAACCAGAGTAGGGAATACAAAAGAGATTTTGGTCAAATATTGTGTTATCTTCAAGCTGTTGGAATCCTGTACCCATTTTATCCTCATTTTACCAATTCTCCCCAAAGGACTGCACTATGCTACAACTGAAATGCTTAAAAAAAATTAATGACCTGACAATGTAAAAATCTAGGGGAAATATACTAATATTATACTAGAAATTTCCCTTATGTTTTATTACCAGTAAAGAAACAGGCACTCCCCAAAACACAGCTCATGCAAAGGGTAGAAACTGGAATGAACAATAGCAACTATATTTTAGTAAAACTAATCATGTGCTTTCTTTCAAATATAAAACTTCTCATGTTCATATACAAAAGCTGTGCATAAACTAGTTTTAAATACTGCAATATATATTTGTGTGTGTGAAACATAAAAAGATAAAACGAGTACTTATCCCTGTATACCTTCTCTTCTGTTTATGATCTTTAACACAAAAAAATTAGATCAAATCAGGTTAAGATGTGAACTTTTTGCTAAAGGATCATATATAAAAATGAATTTACTCTTTTTATGTCAATTTTACTGGGTACAGAATTCCAATTTAATTCATACCAAGCCATAGATACTAGGTTTGCAACAAAGGTCTCGAGAATTTGAATGGTACACCTGAGAACTTTAAAACGCAGGTGACAGACAACCCAGCAGGGAAAAGTACACTGCAAAATCCCGTTTCATGATGATGTACTACATCTTAGGCCCAAATAACTATTTCAAAATATAGACTTGGTTTTCAGAGGACTGAGCCAGAGAATATAGAAAATCTCACAGCTATTCAACATCACTCTTAGGAAAAACAGAACTCATGGGTATCACCCCACAATGGTAAAGTACTGCAATTCTCAGAGGCCTAAGCGGCTAAACAGTCAAGAGATTGGTCTTTTTTTTTTTCCCCCCAATGAGGCCTACATAAATAACCTGGGTTTCTCTCATCATGAAAAATGACAGTTTCCTAAATGCTGCCTGTCTACCAAGATTCCATATCCTGACAGTCCACATAAAATACCAAGTCTAAAAACTAACACAAGGAAGGACAGCAAGACAATAAAACACTACCACATAAAACAGCACAATAGTGAAAGAAGGTACAAATGGCTGTGGCAGGCAGTCACAAAACAACCAACAATGATTCCTGAATAGCACATAAGGAACTCCTGTGGTACTTTGGCCTCTACTCAGCACACAGATGGCAATAAGAAGAAGGTAATCTTGAAATATAAAGAAAGTAATATGTACCTCTCCAGAGGATACAGGTGAGCCTTAACTGCCCACAGGAAGAATTTCTCTGGTAAGGACAGTACATCCACAGAGGATCCCATCACCCTTAAAGTTTTCATCAATTTGATTTTTCCGGTCTGTGCTTCTTATATTGGGGCAACTCCAGGCGCCCTGGGGTACCTATACTCTCTCTTCTGCCATTAGGGGTCATGTTAAGTTAGGGCAGTTAGGTAAAATCCGACATTATTCAACATAAAAGCAATAAGCCCTCTTTGTGGAGTGAAAAGTTTAATTTTTCAGATCCATCAGGAAATACAACAAAAAAAAATTTTTTAAGGAAATCCGATCATCTCACAATAAGATGATCTTGTTTAATCTAGATATTAGGTAATGTTGCAAATTAGCCTGTAAATGAACATTACCTGCATCACAAACACATCAAAATACTTAGCAATGGAGGAATCTATTATTACCAAACTTAAAACAGAGTATTTAGAACAACCAAGTAGGCATCCTGAAAGACAAATCAGTCCTAATGGTGTCATTCTTCCAAGACAATTTCTAGCATAAAGTAAAATACATCAAATTCAGGTCATCTCTAACTTTTCTTAGTTAAATATACATAAAAGTTGAAAGGGTAGAAGCTGAACAATAAGTTTCAATTTTAGCTAAAATGTTTTAAAATCCATAATTATACTTTCTTTTTAATAAATGATCTTCAATAATATATTTCCAACATTTTGCACATATACTTTAATTTTGTTCTCAATCAAGGCTAAAGGGTCACTTTCAGTGTCCCTAATGATCTCCATCCTTTCTGTAGACTGTAGTTTATCACTATGATCATTTTAATTCTCCCAGTGTCTATTCTTGTATAGAATAAGGGTAAAATGCAATAAAAGTCAAATAATTGTACAAACACACTGCTGTGAAGATAAAGACGTTGACATCATTGAAACTGAACTGTTAGCTGGCTGGCAGGGCCACTATTTAATAGCTTGAAATGTGCATTTGTTCATCAACAAGAGTCCAAATTCAACATACAAAATCCAATTCAGAAGGGATCATCGTAGTGTGAGTTGTATGAAAGCCAAAGGTATAAATCTGCCCATAAATCAGACTCAGCATGTTTTCCTTTTTTCCATGTAAATGTGTAGTCTTTGGAATGATTGTTTAATTATCATGACTTCTTTCTGAATACAGAACACTTGTGTGTATGTACGTGCAGGTACCCCCAGCAATTCAATGCTTTCTCTAGTCCCACCCTATATATGTTATCTAATAATTTTCTTCAAATTATCTAAGTCCATTCATTCATTCAGCAAAAATTCATAAAGCACATACTCTGTATCAAGCACTTATACTGTGCTTGACATTGGAAATATAAACAAAATATAGTCCTGCTCTCAAGGAACTGAGCAATCACAATAAGCATATCCGTGCTTATGACAGAGGTATCTATTGCATGCTGTTGGTACAGATGCTCTGACTACGTTAAGGCGGGTGAGTGAAAAGATCAGTGAGGGCCTTTATCCTAGAGGTGAAACAACTTGAGCGAACTGTGGAATTTAATTAGCCAGGTAGATAAAAGTGGGAGGCAGGGGGTAAGGGAAGATAAGTGTTTTCAGTAGCGTTCTCCAGGTAGGGAAAACAGGACATGCAAAGACACAGAGCATGGGAGAACACAGCACCTTTGGAGAACTATGAATTTGAAATGGCTAAAACTTACATGGGACAGAGTGACCAAAATCAATGTAACCAGGTGACAAACATAGAATTTAATTAAGTACAGAATAAAGTTGAAAATCAGAAAGTATTACTATCAATAAAATAGTAATATCTGGGAGGACATTAAAATATTTCCTTTTTTCTACTTCTCTGTATTTTCTATAATTATTAAATTTTTATTTTGCTTTATAATTTTATAATAAAATGGTAATAATAAATATATTTTAAAACAAAATTATATTTGCCTGGGCATGCCTGTGTGTGTACATGCATGCATAAATGGATAAGTCATTCTAGACTGAAGGAAACTAGCATATTGATTGATGATTACCTTAAAGTAGAAGTATGAGTGATACTTTCTTGTTTACATATTTACCAAATAGTTTACATATTCTACTATAAACAATAAGTTAGTTTTATAAACAGATGAAAATGTAGGGTTTCCCCACACACAAAACAAAAACATTTTTGACTTCTCACTATATGCAAACTCCTAATGTAAGGAGTATAGCTAGGATAAACATAGGTCAAATGTCAATATATGCACAAAAAAGAACTGAATTTTTAAAAAATTTTATTGTACTCGATTTACAATGTTGTGTTAATTTTTTCTGTACAGCAAAGTGACTCAGTTATGCATATATATTTTTTTTCATATTCTTTTCCATTATCATTTGTCACAAGATATTGACTATAGTTCCCTGTGCTATACAGTAGGACCTTGTAGTTTATCCATCCCATATACATAGTTTGCCTCTGCTAATCCCAAACTCCCATTCCTTCCCTCCCATACCCTTGGCAACCACAAGTCTGTTCTCTATATCTGTGAATCTGTTTTTGTTTCGTAGATATGTTGATTGGTATCATATTTTAGATTCCACATGTAAGTGATATCTTATGATATTTGTCTTCCTCTTTCTGACTTACTTCCTTTAGTATGATAATCTCTAGGTCCATCCATGTTGCTGCAAATGGTATTATTTCATTTTTTTTGATGGCTAATATTCCATTGTATATATATATACCACATCTTCTTAATCCATTCATCTCTCAATGGACATTTAGGTTGCTTCCATGTCTTGGCTATCGTAAATAGTGCTCCTATGAACATAGGGGTGCATGTATCTTTCCAAATTATAGCTTTGTCTGGGTATATGCTCAGGAATGGGATTGCTGGATCATATGGCAACTCCATTTTTAGTTTTTGGAGGAACCTACATACTGTTTTCCATAGCGGCTGCACCAATACACTCCCACCAACAGTGTAAGAGCATTCCCTTTTCTCCACACCCTCTTTAGCATTTGTTATTTGTAGACTTTTTAATGATGGCCATTCTGACTGGCGTGAGGTGGTACCTCATTGTAGTTTTGATTTGCATTTCTCTAATAGCGCTGTTGAGCATCTTTTCAGGTGCCTATTGGCCATCTGTATGTCTTCTTTGAAGAAATGTCTATTTAGGTTTTCTGCCCTTTTTCAATTGGGTTGTTTGTTTTTTTTGTTGTTGAGTTATATGAGATGTTTGTATATTTTGGAAATTAAGCCCTTGTCAGTTGCATCATTTGCAAATATTTTCTCCCATTCCACAGGTTGTCTTTTCCTTTTGTTTACGGTTTCCTTCGCTGTGCAAAAATTTGTAAGTTTGATTAGGTCCCATTTGTTTATTTTTATTGCATTGGAAGACTGACCTAAGAAAACATTGGTAGATAAGGTTTATGTCAAAGAATGTTTTGCCTATGATCACTTCTAGGAGTTGTATGGTGTCATATCTTACATTTAAGATGTTTATTTATTTATTTACTTATTTTTTGGCTGCACCAGGTCTTAGTTGCAGCATACGGGATCTTTCAGTGCTGCACGTGGGATTCTCTCTAGTTGTGGCGTGTGGGCTCCAGAGTGTGTGGCCTTAGTAATTGTGGTGCGCGGACTCTCTAGTTGTGGTGCATGGGCTCCAGAGCGTGCAGGCTCAGTAGTTACAGCACGTGGGGTCCAGAGCATGTGGGCTCTGTAGTTGCGGCACACGGGTTCTCTAGTTGTGGTGCGCAGGCTTAGTTGCCCCGAGGCATGTGGGATCTTAATTCCCTGACCAGGGATCTTAATTCCCTGACCAGGGATTGAACCCGTGTCCCCTGCTTTGGAAGGCAGATTCTTAACCACTGGGCCACCTGGGAAGTCCCATGTTTAAGTCTTTAAGCCATTTTGAGTTTATTTTTGCACAAGTTGTGAGGGTATATTCTAACTTCTTTGATTTACATGCAGCACCACTTGCTGAAGAGACTTTCTTTTTCCCATTTTATATTCTTGTCTCCTTTGTTGAAGATTAATTGACCATAGATGTATGGGGTTTTTTCTGGGCTCTCTATTCTGTTCCATTAATCCATATGCCTGTTTTTATGCCAATACCACACTGTTTTGATTACTGTAGCTTTGTAGTATTGTCTGAAGTCTGGGAGGGTTATGCCTCCTACTTTGTTCTTTTTCCTCAGGATTGCTTTGGCAATTCTGGGTCTTTTATAGTTCCATATAAATTTTAGGATTATCTGTTCTAGTTCTGTGAAAAATATCATGGGTAATTTGATAGGGATCACATTAAATCTGTAGATTGCTTTGGGCAGTGTTGCCATTTTAAAAATATTAATTCTTCTAATCCAAGAATATGAGATAACTTTCCATTTCTTTGAATCATCTTTAATATCTTTTATCAATGTTTTGTAGTTCTCAGCATATAAGTTTTTCACCTCCTTGGTGAGGTTTATTCCTAAGGTTTTTTTGTTTTGTTTTCTGATGTAATTTCAAAAGGGACTGTTTGCTTACATTTCTGATATTTTTAGTGTAAAGAAATGCAACCAATTTCTGTGTGCTAATCTTGTATCCTGCTACCTTGCTGAATTTGTTTATCAGTTGTAGTAGTTTTTGTGTGGAGTCTTTAGGGTTTTCTATATATAGTATCATGTCATCTGCATATAATGACAATTTTACCTCTTCTTTACCTATTTGAATACCTTTTTTTTTTCTTGTCTGATGGCTGTGGCTAAGACTTCCAATACTGTGTTGAAGAGAAGTGGTGAGAATGGGCACCCTTGTCTTGTTCCAGATTTTAGCAGGAAGGCTTTCAGCTTTTCACCATTGAGTATTATATTGGCCGTGGGTTTGTCATAAATAGCTTTTATTATGTTGAGATATGTTCCCTCTACACCCATTTTCGTAAGGGTTTTTATCATGAATGGATGTTGCATTTTATCAAATGCTTTTTCTGTGTCTATTGAGATGATCATGTGGTCTTTGTCCTTTCTTCTTCTTTTTTTTTTTTTTTTTTTAATATTTATTTATTTATTTGGCTGTGCCAGGTCTTAGTTGCAGCATGCGGGACCTAGTTCCCTGACCAGGGATCAGACCCGGGCCCCCTGCATTGGGAGCACGGAGTCTTAACCACTGGACCACCAGGGAAGTCCCTGTCCTTTCGTTTGTTGATGTGGTGTATGACACTGATTGATTAGTATGACACTGTTGAACCATCCTTGTGACCCTGGGATGAATACAACTTGGTCATGGCTTTATGTGTTGCTGGTTTCGGTTTGCTAATATTTTGCTGAGAATTTTTGTGTCTACATTCATCAAAGATACTGGCCTGTAATTTTCTTTTTTGGTAGTGTCTTCATCTGGTTTTGGTATACAGGTAATGGTGGCTTCACAGAATGTCTTTGGGAGCGTTCAAAAGGAACTGAAGTTTTTATTAAATAGAAATTATGCAGTACTGAAATGATTTATATACAGTGGGAGGGTGGTCAATTAGGACTTTGGTAAGTAAGCATTTTTGTCATGGGGTAATTTTCCTTACAGTGTTGTTTTGTAATAAGTTTTACATGTTCATTTACATTCAGTGTGATAATCCATATTCCCCTAAAACCTCAAATGTAAAATAAGGCTTCCATACATGTATATATACGTATATTCTGAATAATGCTTAATTTTCCTAGTATTGCTCCACATTAACATTTCATGTAGCAGATGGTAAGATTTAGTAGACTTCTAAGTATTTTTCTTTCTTAATTTTATTGAAGTATAGTTGATTTACAATGTTGTGTTAATTTCTGCTGTACAGCAAAGTGACTCAGTTATACATATACATATGCTTTTTCATATTCTTTTCCATTATGGTTTATCACATACTGAATATAGTTCCCCGAAATCTAAGTATTCTTAAACAGTAAAATATATTACATAATCTCTCCTGAAGTCAATCCTCAACAATTTCAACCTTTGACAAGGGACCCTAGCTAATATTAAAATACTATATGATTCAAGCTCAAAAATTCCTTAAAATTACTAGCTATACTTGACACCTAAAATATTCTAAGGCCATATAAATCCACCTATATTCTTTTTTTTTTTAAGGCACTGACTAGTACATTTTTTTAAAATATTTATTTATTTATTTGGTTGTGCTGGGTCTTAGTTGCAGCTCACAGGCTCCTTAGTTGCAGCACATGTGCTCCTTAGTTGCGGCCAGCAGGCTCCTTAGTTGCGCCTCACAGGCTCCTTAGTCGCGGCTCGCGGGCTCCTTAGTTGCAGCTCACAGGCTCCTAAGTTGTGGCTTGCTGGCTCCTTAGTTGTGGCATGCAAACTCTTAGTTGTGGCATGCTTCTGGGATCTAGTTCCCTGACCAGGGATCAAACCCGGGCCCCCTGCGTTGGGAGCGCAGAGTCTTAACCACTGCACCAACAGGGAAGTCCCAACCTATATTCTTATTGTTAGAATTTCTCTTCTTCTTTAATGTCTAAAGAAAATAAAGGATCTGAATTACTCAGCTATTTTTAAGCACTTTCTATTGCTCAGTCTCATTTAATAGTACAGATTACGACTGCCATTTGCTGAGGATAAACAAATGATTACACAAAATACACCCACTGTTAATCAACAGAAATCCTCTTAATCACCTATTGACTTTCCAGGACAAAACAATGGAATGATGGAAATGAAAATATGTTCAAACTAAACAGGTCCTCAAAGAATCTATTTAAATAATATTTACAGCATCTTCTTTACCACTAGTTTTTTTTTTAATATTTATTTATTTATTTGGCTGCACTGGGTCTTAGTTGCAGCACGCAGGATCTTCAGTTGCAGCATGCAGGATCTTTTAGTTGCGGCATGTGAATTCTTAGTTGCAGCATGTGGGATCTAGCTCCCTGACCAGGGATCGAACCCATGTCCCTTCCACTGGGAGCGTGGTGGCTTAACCACTGGACCACCAGGGAAGTTTAAAATGTGTGGTTTGTAATGTCAATAATCAAACCACCCCAATGTTGCCATTTCCATGTGAGATACTGAGGATAATACAACATATTCAGCAACAACTCTATGGCTCTTCCTTTTCTATTGTCACAGAATTTTTACTTCGAAGGTGCTTCAAATGCACTAAACATTTGTGATAATTTCAAAGAAAAAATACTATGAAACTATTACTAAGTCACTTCCTTAAACATGTTCAGCAATATTAGTAGAAATGAGTATTCCTACTGGGACAACCACTTTGAAGAATTACTTGAACTATATCTTTTAAAGTTAAAAATACACTTTCTCTATGACCCAGCAATTCCACTCTTAGGCATTAAGCCAAGAGAAATAAAAATCCATGTCCACAAAAAGACATACAAACTGTATACTGTAGCTTTATTCATAGTAGACAAAAATAGGGACAATCCGAATGTCTACCAATAGATGAATGGAAAAACAAATTGTAGTATATTAATGCAATGGAATTTATTTAGCAATAAAAAAGAATAAGTTACAGATAAACATAACAAAATGGATAAATCTCAAAAACATTATGCTGATCAAGAGGACACAGGGAATTCCCTGGCAGTCCAGTGGTTAGGACTCCGTGCTTCCACTGCAGGGGGCAGGGGTATGATCCCTGCTCAGGGAACTAAGATCCTGCATGCTGTGTGGCACGGCCAGAAAAAAAAAAAAAAACAGACACGAAAGAATGTATACTCTGTGACTGCATTTATATAAGGTTCAGGTACAGGCAAATCTAATCTTCAGTGACAAATCAGAACAGTAATTGCATATGGGATATGGGTACTAACTGGAAGGGGATACAAAGGAACTTTCTCAGATTATGGAAATGCTCTATATCTTGAGAGTGAGGTTACACAAATGTATACATTTGTCAAATTCATCTACGGGTACACAAGATGTGTATATTTTACTGTATGTAATTTTTACATAAACAAAAATCTAAATAAGGCAAAACCCAAGCAAGAAAGATACAAATGTACTAAGATTGTTTTAATTCTAGTAGTGGAAACAGGGAAGACTAGACTTAAGTCTACATCTGCCAATTAGTCAATCAGCAATATTGAGCACCTGTGCACAATGAACCTGACATACAACAAACTGTTGGTAAAGCCAGCATATAAGCCCATTTCTTCCATTTTTGCTACAGAGAACTTAATGATTTCTCCGAAGATAAGAAAAGAAAAATAAACATTCATACTTATAGCAATGTTGGGGAAAGCAAAATTTTCTCAATACCTGAACCAAGTGTAGGCTTTGCTATGATACAGAACTGGGCTGTAAGGTATGAAAAAAAAAAGAGATTTAATTCAACAGTGTACTGTTTTATACCAAGGTGAAACATTATTTGCTGAAAGCTTCCAAACCTAGTCCTCTGTGTTTTCTGATAATATAGAACCCATTTCTCTTCCAGACCCTGTTCTAAGTGAAACAGGAAGGAAGGGGGCAGGGCACAACCTTTAAAAGAATGACATAGCCACAGGATATGACAAAAAATGGTTAGAACTAACTAGATCCAAGATGGTGGAAGAGTCAACTACCCGTAGACCTTGAGCTTCATTATACACCCATTGTACTACATCAGCATGCTAAATGACACACCCACCAGTGCCATGACAGTTCTGAAGCTAACCATAAAAGACCAAAAAGTGGACAGTAGCCCAACTCCTGGAAATCCCTGCCCCTTCACCTGAAATAGTTGGAATAATCCTCCCACACATTAGCCTATGAAGTTAACCAGCCCATAAAAACTAATCAAGCCATATTTCAGGGCCTCTCACCTTCTGAGATGCCCCACACTCTGTCTGTGGAGTGTGTCTTCTCTATAAATAAATCCACTTCTTACCTATCACTTTGTCTCTCATTGAATTCTTTCTGTGATGAGACATAAAGAACCTGAGCTTCATTAAGTCCTGAGACCAGGTGTGTAATCTCAATTAAAAGACAGTGGGTTTAAGTCTCTATCTGAGTTGCATGGTTTCATAAGGACTTAATAAAAGTCAACTCATACCCTAACAACAACCCTATGAGATAGATACTATTATCATCCCTACTTAACTGATAAGGAAACTGAGGTATAGAGAAGTCAAGTACGTACCCAACGTTACATGTAGACAGAGCCAGGCTCAAATCTCAAGCAGTCTGGTGCCAGGGTGAAACTGAGCAGAACCCTACAGGGCCCTCCCTGGTACAAAAGCCTTTTTCTTGTTTGCAGAAAAAAAAGGCTTCAGCTTCCTAGACCTTCCCTGAGTTCCAATGGGCAGATTCAAACAGTTACTAATTAAGTGAGGAAATGAAGAAACAAAGGAAAGGAGTCAAGAAAGGATAGTGCAGCAATGGGGCAGGGTCCTTGTTTCTCTTCAAGGGATATACATAACAATCTGATACACATCTCTGAGTTTCATCTACAAGAACTAAGGGCCCCCCACCCAGGGGGAAGATGGTAACTTCAAGCTAAGCAACTACCACATGGACCCAAGACTGGTTGGAACCAGAAGGCTAATGATTGAGATTCCTGAAACACCACCCTGTTATCACACTACCAACCAATCTGAGAAAGGTCACACACCCTGCAGTCCTCCCCACCAAATTTTGAGCAAGAGCTGCCCATTCTCCTTGCTTTGCCCTTGTAATAAACCTTTTTCTGCTCCAAATTCTGACAGTTCAGTTTGTTTCGCCTTACTGTGCGTAAGATACAAGAACTTGGGTTTGACAAGGGCTCTTAACCACCACACACCATATACTGGCCTCTGGGCTTCTTTTCTAAGATGTTTTTTAAGCATCTCTTTTCTGCCTATGTCACACAATTTCACTCCTGCAATACAATTCAAGGCCCACACACCAATTTATTCTGAATTTTTCAGCAAAAATCTCTAAATCAATTTGTCTCCAATATACTCCAGAAGTACAGTAATTTATAAGGGGGCTCAATATTTTAAAAAATAGATATTTGTTGATTTTTTTGATTAAGACTAAATAAAGCCCTGACAGTGATGGTAATTTTGTTCACAAATCTTTCCTACTGGCCTTAGATTCAAAATTGTTTTAGGCTGAAAGAAATTTTGAATTGTTCTTCATATCTTAGTGTCCAAGTCAGATGATTTTGACTTGTACAATTTTTAGTTGCACATGATTATCTTTACCACTTACCTAACATAGTTCAAATCATCAGTTTTTATTGAGCCCCAACTACTAAAAAGGAGGTCAATGGATAAGTGTAAGAGATTGCTTCTGCTTTCAAAGAATTTTCTAGCCTAACATTTCTCATATTAAGCTAGGATACAATAACTACTAGGATCTATTGAATTCCCAGCCCCACATTCCAGGGTGGGAAGAAGCATGTGGGTGGAAATGTAGTGTCTTCCTATTGTTTGAATTTGCATTTCCCCAATGTCTAAACATATAGAGGATCTTTTCATGTGCTTATTTGCTGTCTGTGTATCTTTTTTTGGTATTATATCCATTCAAATTTTTTGCTCATTAATCGCCTTTTATTGGGTAGTTTATCTTATTATTTATTGTTTTGTAAGAGTTCTGAATTCAAGTCTTTCATCAAATATGTATTTTACAAATATTTTCTTCTAGTCAGTGCCTTGCTTGTTCATTTTCTAAACAGTATCTTTTTAAAAATCAGACGTTTTAAACTGTGATTAAGTCCAACTTATTTTTTTTTATGGTTCATGTTTTTTGTCTTCTCGAAAAAATATTTTCTAATGTGAAGTCACAACGAATTTTTTTCTCGCTCATTTTCTTCTAGTAGTTTTATAATTTTAGCTCATATTTAGGTCTACAATCCAGTTTGAGTTAATTTTTGAATATGGTGCAATATATCTAGTCAAGGTTCATTATTTTGCATATAGATGTCCAACTGTTCCAGCATGATTCGTTAAAAACACTGAGACCAATGCTTTTAATATAATAGAGCACAAGAAGTTCATTGATATCTTTCAGATTCTATACTACAACTAATCTTTAAGAAATCACAACTACCCGAAAAGGATATTAAAACACTTCTATGTTTTCAAACTATGTATCTGTGTGAGGCTGGAATTCTACAGGTATTACAAGCAAAACACCACATCACAACTTACTGAATGCAGAAGCAGACATGAGAATCCAGCTGTCTTATTAATCCAGACATTAAAGAGACTGTAAAAATGTAATACAATGCTAGTCTTAAATTTTTGTTTTAGAAAATAGGTTTTTTTTAATAAAAACATTCATATGCATTAACATATAATGGATTTATTGTAGCTATTTTAGTCAGTTATTTTTAATGAATAAATTAATATTTAAATTTTTCTCAGTTCTAATTTCAAATATAATAAATATCAACAGATATACCCCACATAAACAAAACCACTTCGGAGTCCTCAATAATTTTTAAGAGTGCAAAGGAGTCCTGACATCAAAACCAAACTACCCACATCTCTTTCCTCTGAAATTATGATAGCTAGAGTAATACAACTAAATGCAAATCTGATCAGGTCAAACTTGTGTTTAAATACTTTCAACAGGAAATTCTCTGGTGGCACAGTGGTTAAGAAGCCGCCAGCCAATGCAGGGGACACGGGTTCGAGCCCTGGTCCAGGAAGATCCCACATGCCGCAGATCAACTAAGTCTGTGCGCCACAACTACTGAGCCTGCACCCTAGAGCCCACGAGCCACAACTACTGAAGCCCATGTGCCTAGAGCCCAGGCTCCGCAACCAGAGAAGCACCACAATGAGAAGTCGGCGCACCGCAAGGAAGAACAGCCCCTGCCTGCCGCAACTAGAGAAAGCCCACGTACAGCAACGAAGACCCAATGCAGCCAAAAATAAATAAATAAAATAAATAAATTTATTTAAAAAAATACTTTCAACAGCTTAGTACTCTTAGCATCAAGATGAAACATTCAATGGCCGACAAATCCTGCCATGATCAAGCTTCCCCAGTCTTCCCTAACTCTATTCTCCTCTATTCTCCTCATTCTCTGAAATGATAGGTTTCTTTTTTTTTTTTTTTCCCAGCAGAGTCCTTAAATGCACAAAACCCCACCTGTCCTCAGGGCCTTTGAACTGGCCTGAAATGTTCTCCCCCACCTCCTTTTTTGCCTAATCCCTACTCATCATTCAGTTCTTAACTCAAACCTTGATTACCTGATCTTCCTTACCCCCACCCTCAGGTTAAATCACGTTCCTCTTTAATATATTCTTATGGCTCTCTGCACATTTCTGTTAGGGTAACCACTGACCGAAACTGCCTGCCCTGGCCAGGCCGGACAGTAACCACTTGCATGAGGTACCTTACAACAGGAGATCCTGGTAAAGAATGCAGAAACTGACAAGCTATCAACAACTGTAAGAATTAGGGAAAGGTCAAAAGGAGAGAGGAGATGCCAGTCCATATGTCCTACCAACCTCCCAGAATCCTTCCTACCGGAATCCACCTTGGCTGCATGATGCGCGCGCCACCAGGAAGCACCCTGAGTCAGAATGATTGGCCAGAGACAACCCGGAAACTAACCCCATTACCATAAAACCTGAGACTGCAAGCCATGTGGCAGAGCAGTTCTCCTGGGTTCCCTTACCCTGCTGCTCTCTGCCCGGGCACCCCTTCCCAAAAAGTCTCTTGCTTTGTCAGCACGTGTGTCTCCTCAGACAATTCATTTCCAAGTGTTAGACAAGAGCCCACTCTCAGGCCCTAGAAGGGGTCCCCCTTCCTGCAATATTTCCTTAATAGAACTTATTAGTTTGGGGGATTTGGGGGTTATGTAATTTAAATAGTAATTTAATGTAAGGCCAGACACCATAAAACTCTTAGAGGAAAACAAAGAACACTCTACGACATAAATCACAGCAAGATCCTTTTTAACCCACCTCCTAGAGAAATGGAATTAAAAACAAAAATAAACAAATGGGACCTAATGAAACTTAAAAGCTTTTGCACAGCAAAGGAAACCATAAACAAGACGAAAAGACAACCCTCAGAATGGGAGAAAGTATTTGCCAACGAAGCAACTAACAAAGGATTAATCTCCAAACTATATAAGCAGCTCATGCAGCTCAATATCAAAAAAACAAACAACCCAATCCAAAAATGGGCAGAAGACCTAAACAGACATTTCTCCAAAGAAGATATACAGATTGCCAATAAACACATGACAGGATGCTCAACATCACTAATCATTAGAGAAATGCAAATCAAAACTACAATGAGGTATCACCTCATACCGGTCAGAATGGCCATCATCAAAAAACCTACAAACAATAAATGCTGGAAAGCGTGTGGAGAAAAGGGAACCTTCTTGCACTGTTGGTGGGAATGTAAATTGATACAGCCACTATGGAGAACAGTATGGAGGTTCCTTAAAAAACTAAAAATAGAACTACCATATGACCCAGCAATCCCACTACTGGGCATATACCCTGAGAAAACCATAACAAAAAGAGTCACGTACCACAATGTTCATTGCAGCACTATTTACAACAGCCAGGACATGGAAGCAACCTAAGTGTCCATCAACAGATGAATGGATAAAGAAGATCTGGCATGTATATACAATGGAATATTACTCAGCCATAAAAAGAAACGAAATTGAGTTATTTGTAGTGAGGTGGATGGACCTAGAGACTGTCATACAGAGTGAAGTAAGTTAGAAAGAGAAAAACAAATACTGTATGCTAACACATACATATGGAATCTAAAAAAAAAAAAAAAAGGTTCTGAAGAACCTAGAAGCAGGACAAGAATAAAGACGCAGACGTAAAGAATGGACTTGAGGGCACGGGGAGTGGGTAGGGTAAGCTGGGACGAAGTGAGAGAGTGGCATTGACATATACACACTACCAAATGTAAAACAGATAGTGGGAAGCAGCCTCATAGCACAGGGAGGTCAGCTCAGTGCTCTGAGACCACCTAGAGGGGTGGGATAGGGAGGGTGGGAGGGAGACGCAAGAGCGAGGGGATATGGGGATATAAGTATATGTAGAGCTGATTCACTTTGTTATACAGCAGAAACTAACACAACAATGTAAAGCAATTATACTCCAATAAAGATGTTAAAAAAATAAACAGTAATTTAATAGCTTAAGATAATATAAATATAATAATCATAATATGTAAAACTTATAAATAAAACTTTGCCTATATGTCATGAGTACTTTTCTAAGTTCAGTAGTTCTCATCAGATTCTCAAAGGAGTACATGACCCCTGTGTACTGAAGAATTAATCTTACCCAAAGACAGGCCTGGTCTTTCCCCTTGGTTACTGGCAGGTGGTATCCCCCTGGAACTTCTTACCTAACAGAACTTTGACTGGGGGCTTTGGCCACAGGACAAATGTGATTCATGATGGGGGCTTTGAGTCACACTCAGTTCCAATCCTAAGAAGGAACAGAGACTAAAAGCATTAGTGTAACCTACAGGAGGGGCTAGAGACTAAAAGTCAGCCATGTGAGCAGCCTGTAATTGAGCCGCAATAAAAACTCTGTACACAAAAAGCTTGGGTGAGTTTCCCTGATTCGCAATATCCTGTGTGTACTGTCACATACAGTGGCCCAGAGGAAGTAATGCCATCCATGATTCCATGGGGAGAGGATGACAGGAATTTCTACATTTGGTTCCCTCCAGATTCTATCCTGTATGTCTCGTTTTTTGCTAATTTTAACCTGTATCCTCTCCCTGTAATAAACTGTGAATATAACAGCTTTCAGTGAGTTCTGTGAGTCCTTTCTAGTGAGTTACCAAACCTGAGGCAGGGCGGGGCGGGGCGGGGGGGTCCCTCCTTACAACTGGTATCTGAAGGAGGGAAGTCTTATAGGGACTGTTATCTCAGACTGCAGTCTGGTGAAACTCATTGCAACCCCAATAAGATTTTAAAAAACCAAAAAGCTAGACTGAGTTCCTTGAGAGCCAAAACTTCATCAATATGATATATAGTAAAAAACAAACAAACAAAAATACTATGTTTGAAATAAATTGATACTCTCAGGATATCAATATTCTCTAACATTAACAGCAATAATATTAATGACAATAAAGATAAGGATGATAACAGCAACTATTTACTGCATGCCCTTACTATAGTCTCCACTTACAGATGAATTTAGGGTGAAAATGACTTGCTCAAGATCATACCACTAGTGACAGACAGTATATAAGCTCTGATTTAACTAATTTTAAAGCCTATGCCCTTCACCATATTGTATCTCATAAGACAAGCAAAGGAAGTTTTGCAAAGGACAAATATCCAGCAGCATCATCACTAAAATACTTACATTAAAGTAAGTATTTTCATTAAAGCCAAGTAACTGGGGACTTCCCTGGTGACGCAGTGGTTAAGAATCTACCTGTCAATGCAGGGGACACGGGTTCAAGCTCTGGTCTGGGAAAATCCCACATGGCATGGAGCAACTAAGCCCATGCACCACAACTACTGAGCCTGTGCTCTAGAGCCCACATGCCACAACTACTGAAGCCCGCGTGCCACAACTACTGAAGCCCGTGCGCCTAGAGCCCGTGCTCTGCAACAAGAGAAGCCACTGCAATGAGAAGCCTGCACACCACAAAGAAGAGTAGCCCCTGCTCACCACAACTAGAAAACGCCTGCGTGCAGCAACGAAGACCCACCGCAGCCATACTAAATAAATAAATTTATTTAAAAAAACCCAAAAGAACATATACAAACACATACATATATAATAGTATGGTAGCCAGGAGACACTCTGAATTGAGCACTTTATATTTTTAGTAATCACAAGAAAAACACAAGAAGGTGCCCAGGCAACTGGTTGTAATTAATTGATTGATTAATTGGCTTTATGTAGGTCCAGAGCAAACATTACATATTGAATGCTATTAATTAATTACTAATATTATTAATAAATGCTATTTATTATTATTATTTATTCACTATCATACTTCTACTAGGTATGAAAACCAACAAGTCAAGTTGCGCTATGTCAATTTTGGCAAACCAATCATGATAATAAAAATGTCTCAAGAGTGGATGGATCTGGATCTACATTATAAATTAGAGAACTGAGTGATGTGAAATATAGGCAACATGAAGGAGAAAAGTGAACGTAAGTAAAGGATGGGAAAGAAGGAGAGACACACCAATTAATTAGACACACATACTAATGACCACAAATAACCCACAGAGACAGAGAAAGTACCTGGAAAGCTGTGAGTGCGCCAGTCCCTGGGTTATACAGGCATCGCAGCGAAGGCATGCTGTCCGCCAGGCTGGAGCAGCCCAGCCACAGAGACCTGGGCATAGAGCACTGCAGAGAGAGGACAACTATGAGATGGGACAGTATGAGACAGGATGGCACAGATTACAGGAATTTTCAAGGCTTGGCTAATTACAATATTCCAGTTGCAGCTTGCCGTTATGATAGACACATCTTCAAGAAACATACTACTAACTAGTTCTAACCCCAGAGGGAAACTCAAAAGGGACACTAAGTGGCCAAAAAGCAAGAAAAAAAAGTTATAGGTCAAGAAGCCAAATATTTAATAAAAATTTTTATCCCTGTTCGCCTTCCATGTATGAATCTAAAGGAAATCTACTTCTTTTTTTTTTTTTTTTTTTGCGGTACATGGGCCTCTCACTGTTGTGGCCTCTACCATTGCGGAGCACAGGCTCCAGACGCGCAGGCTCAGCGGCCATGGCTCACGGGCCCAGCCGCTCCGCGGCATGTGGGATCTTCCCAGACCGGGGCACGAACCCGTGTCCCCTGCATCGGCAGGCAGACTCTCAACCACTGCACCACCAGGGAAGCCCAGGAAATCTACTTCTTAACCCAATTAATCAACTCTTTTCCTCTACACACCTCAACTCATCTCCCATAAACTCACCACAGAGTGAAATATTGTGCAGACTAAGCAGAAAAAAGGAATTATTCATGGTAGCATTTCAATATTAGAAATGGTAACTTAGAAGACAAAATATAACAGGAAAGTTAAAGTTTTTTTTTAGAAGGTGGGGAGAAGGAAAAGATAAAGTATTATACCCCTACCGCTTTGACAGCAACTAACTCTGCACAGTTTGCATATGTTTTATGTGTCTTGTTAGTCTGCTATTAACCAAAATGCATAGTTACCATAGCAGCTGCCTCTTCATCTTTCCAGATGGATTAAGGGGGGTGGGAATATTGGAGGGAGGAGGCAGGAAGCAATCCAAACAGAAGGGAAAACAACAAGAAAGAAAGAAGCAGAGACAGGGACAGAAAAAGAGGAAAAAAAGAGAACCCCAAAAGCTGCTGGTCTTAAAACCTTCTAAAAAAACAAAAACAAATGTGTAAGTGTGAATATACATATAGTGTATTCAGTAGCAAACAAACAAAAAACAAGGTAGAAATTATGAGTTCTAGTAGTACTAATTAAACAATATTAGTGGTACTCCTCCTGTAGCTTTATGAAACACTGTATCTTTTAGAAGAATTTTTACAATCTTTAGGTTTCCCTCAATGTATCCCAGGCTGAAGCTCTGTCCATCAACTTGGGTGCTATTACAGTCTAATAATACTAAAAAACTAAATACCTGATCACAGCACATATAAAAACAGAAAAATATTTTGAAATGTAACAGTCAGTACACATAATACTAAACTTTATAAGTTTTGAAATATTTACTATCATCGTGGGACTTTTTTTCTTCTTAAAACACTTTAGTTGGAGAAATATTAAGGAAACAAAATATGGTATTCATTGTTCATACTATCTATAACTGATATAAGGACAGTATGCTGCAAAGTACTCCAAAAAACGGTGGGCCAATAATTTATTACAACTGAAGTCTGTTAATCAATTGAATGAGTTTACCAGCTTTTAAAAAGCATACACAGCATGTTTTTAAATGCCTGAAACATGTTTTCTACTACCTGAAAGAATCAGAAAAAGAGATTGAAATGTTGCAACAAGGGGCCTGCAGTGCTTTAAGGAGAATATAGTATCTAATACCCATGAGGTTCAACAGCACAAATTCATTTTCACAAAGAACACTGAAAATCTTGACTCCTCCCCCTATTTGGCTGCCTGGAAAAAGCCACAGGTCCTCTTCACTGATAGAAGGCCCTGCAGGCAAAGGGCTGGCCTTAGCATTTACTGTATGAAAGCTGAAAGACAAAATCTCCTAAACTCAGGTCCCTGTTGGTCAACTTCTAAGAGTAAAAGAAGCTATAATAATGAACAATAAAAAGATTGCTGCATTGAGAGTTTATGTATCCTTAAGCCATGGAATAGAAGAATTCCCTTTTCACTACTATATCAACTAAAAAATTCAGGCCAAGAGAACTATAGTATTCCACAGGCCATGTAATACATTCACACTCTACCTATACAAATTCAATGACTGGCTCTTAAGAATTCCAATTTAGGGACTTCCCTGGTGGTCCAGTGGTTAAGAATCTGTCTTGCAATGCAGGGGACGCCAGTTCGATCCCTGGTCAGGGAACTAAGATCCCACATGCTGTGGGGCAACTGAGCCCGTGCACCACAACTACAGAGAAGCCTACGTGCCACAAAGAAAGATCCCCCATGCCACAACTAAGACCTGCCAATAAATAAATTTTAAAAAAAGAATCCCAATTTAGTTCACTCACTTCAAAAATGAAACTCCCACTGTCACATAGGATGATCATATCTGCCTACCCTTACTGCACAAGGTTTTGGTAAAATTAAAATAAGGGATCTAAAAACTTCAAGTACAGGGACTTTCCTGGTGCTCCACTGGCTAAGACTCCACACTTCCAATGCAGGGGGCCTGGGTTCAATCCCTGATCAGGGAACTAGATTCCATATGCCGCAACTAAGAGAACTGCATGCTGCAACTAAAGATCCCGCATGCCACAACTGAAGATCCTGCATGCCACAACTAAGACCCAGTGCAGCCAAATAAATAAATATTAAAGAAAAAAACTTCAAGTACAAAAGAAAAAAATATAAAGTGCCATCATTACCAAGAACAGGCTTCCATGAATGCCACTTGCATTTCAAAATGTTCTGGGAAGCCATTATGAACTGCAGATCATTGAATCAATAAATTCATCCATTAATCAAATATTTAGTGTTCATTAGCAGAACAGACACAAGTGGAGTACAAGGAGAGGAGAAACAAAATTTATCAGGCATAAATTGCTTGCCAGTCATTGTGCTAGATCCTTAAAAACATTATTTCACTTAATCATTACAATCCTGTCAAAGAATTATTAGTATTTTCACTTTAACAGGAGAGTAAACTCAAGTTCAGAGAAGTTGCAGTGACTAAGTGTCAGTGGCAGAAATAAGACCACAATGTGTTTGTCTCCCAAAATCCACACTTACCACTATAAAGACCTATTCTCAAGTAGTTTACACTCTATTTGAGGGAGATAAATTAACACAAACAGTAACTACAAGGAAAAATACAATAACATACTAAACTGTGTTAGACAATAGCTGCTATATAAGTTTAGTTAAAATTTCTAATTTTTAAAAAGTTCAGACACAGTCTTTAATTTTATTGTAGCACTTGTTACTGTATGTAAATTAATTATATGTTTGCCTCCTCTATCATAATGTATTTCTCAGATATGAGTCATGTCTTTTTTTTTTTAATCTCCAGTATGTGGTCATAGTAGATGGTCAATAACTGTGCTCTTAATAGCAAGTGATCATTGAAAGCTACATATCAAAGAGAAGTAAGGAAACAGTTTTTGCTTATAGAACAGTGAGAATACTGATAAAATAACACTGTTTATTTTACTGAGACTGATCTTACCAGGCTGAAAGGTATGCATTTTGGATAAATCTCTTTCGCGATTCATTATCTTACTCACCTGTAAAACAATCT
The DNA here is from genome assembly GCF_963924675.1 of Phocoena phocoena. Taxonomy (NCBI): domain Eukaryota; kingdom Metazoa; phylum Chordata; class Mammalia; order Artiodactyla; family Phocoenidae; genus Phocoena; species Phocoena phocoena. The sequence continues at coordinate 27,041,786 of NC_089234.1, forward strand.
AGTAAATAAAAAAGATCCAGAGAGGTTAAATAAATTACCAAAAGTGAATGGGTACCACGCAAGTGGTAAATATGGGATTCAAACTAGATATCTGACTACCTAGAATAATGCCACGTAAAAATGGCACTTAAGGATTTCCCTGGTGGTCCAGTGGTTAAGACTCTGTGCTTCCACTGCAGGGAACATGAGTTCAATCCCTGCTTGGGGAAGTTCCGCATGTCGCCACGGTATGGCCAAAAAAAAAAAGGCACTTAAAAAGTCACACATGGAGTTCGTTCATTTATTTAAAAATGTGGAGCCAAAGGTGGTTTAGGGGCACTGGACTGACTCAGAAACTAAAGAAAAGGAGTCCCACCCAAGTGGCCATGTTAATCATCAAAGTAAGGGGCAAAGAGAAGACAAACTTACATAAAGAGAAAGATCAACAGGACTTACTGACTGACGAAAGGAACAAAGATAGATGAGTCAGAAATAACCCAAGATTTCAAATGAATGACTGGAAGAATGGTGGTAGCACTGACAGACACATGTAAATTGAAAACCACCTGTGGGTTTTGGGGTGTTGGGGTGGGGGTGGAGTAGATAAGCTCAGAAATCATAAACATAACATGATAATAAACCTCTAGTATGTGAGTAAAAATATGGCATGAAAGCATGGGTATAAACCTGTAAGCATTACATAGATGTGGGAAACACTGGCTTCTGTATAAACTACAATGCACTAGGTTAAAAGCATTTGCTGTAAAAATACTAGCGAGATTTTTTTTAATATGAAAAATAAAATTCGATTCCTCTTCTCCCTCATCTCCTTTCCTAACTGAAAAATGAACTTCAACAGCCATTAAGTGAATACAAGCTAAGTGGGCATCAAACTGAGTGGTATAAGTGGCAACGATGGCCCAATACAGGCTTTTGGAGTCCAACTGGTGTGAGAAAGGTGTCCCTGAGGGGTAAAAGCCCTGGCATAGAGTTTCAGAGCCCAAGTAGGGTGACAGAAAAAAACCTTTACAAGAGGGTGGCCTGGCATGGGGTTCAACAGCCCTAGTGAAGTGAGGAGAGCTTCTACATGGGGGACTGAAGTGGCCGTGAGCAGGATGATGAGCATGTCCACGTGACCGGGAAGGGCAGGGCAGTGAGGGTTTCCAAAGTGGGCAGAAGAAGACATTCACAGAGTGGAGGGGTAGTGGACAGCACTGAATTCAGACCCAGTGGGGTGAGGGGCAGTGGCCCAGCAAAGAGTTTCAGACTCAGTAGGGAGAGAAGGGTGGAAGGGTTTAGCCCAGTGCAAATAGATCCCAAAAGGGTAAGGAAGGCATCCATAAAGAGTATGGGGTGGGAAATGGAGCGAGAGCTATGTTGGCAATGGGAGATGAGTTATACAGAAAGATCCATCAAATGAGGGGTGGGGAAGGGCTTCGCTGGTAGTACAGTGGTTAAGAATCCGCCTGCCAATGCAGGGGACACGGGTTTGAGCCCTTGTCTGGGAAGATCCCACATGCCATGGAGCAACTAAGCCCGTGTGCCACAACTACTGAGACTGTGCTCTAGAGCCCATGAGACACAAATACTGAGCCCACGTGACACAACTTCTGAAGCCCGCATGCCTAGAGCTCATGCTCTGCAATGAGAAGCCACTGCAATGAGAAGCCTGCACACCACAACGAAGAGCAGCCCTCACTTGCCACAACTAGAGAAAGCCCGCACACAGCAACAAAGACCAAACGCAGCCAAAAATAAATAAATAAAATAAATAAATTTATTTTTTTAAAAATTAGGTGGGTAGATCAAATATTGAGGATAATAAGAGCAAGGATTCTCATCAGAGAAGAGTTACAAATATAGAAAGGAAGAAAGCCAGAGTGAATACTATGCTGCTGAACTACAACTGAAGATGTTATGAATGCAAAGCTTCGTAACAGAGACAGACAACTTCTAGGTAAGTGATGTATGTATATGTGTGTGTACACATACATACACAAACACACCCCCTGGCTCTATCAACTGGGAGGGTCTGGTAACAGTAACACCTTAATAGCAATGAGTACAGTTAATGATTCCAAATATCACTCTCCACTAAAAGGAACCAGAGCTCCTTAGAACATGGCTAATTCCAGGACTTGGGCAAGTAAAGTTTAAGATGACCTCAGAGTATCATCTTGTGGTACTCAAAAATGGTGAAGACATGGCAAGATGATACAGGGGCCAGTGCAAAAGGTTCTCACAGGCTAATTCTGCGACAAATTGAACATCAGAATAAATAATGATGATAATGGATTATAATACCGGCAGTCAAACTCTAACATGCCCCCTAGTCATCCCCACCTCCTGATATTCATAACACTTGTAAGTAATCCTGTCCCCTTGAGTGTGGGATAGCCTAATACCTTGCTTCTAGGCTATATAAGATTGAAACTTCTATCTTGCTAATAGACTCTACTGCCTTCTTGGCTTGCATGCTTTGATGAAGCAAGGAGTCATACTGGAGAGTTTCACATGGCAAGAAATGAGGGTGGCCTCCAGTCAACAGTCAGCTAGGAAGTGAGTCTCCAATAAGCCTTGAGGAAAGGAATTCTGCCAAAAACCACGTAAACTTGAAGTGGATCTTTCCCCAATCAAGCCTTCAAATGAGACCTCAGCCCTGGCCAGTACCTTCATTATAGTCTTGTAGGAGATCTTAAAGAGGACCCAGGTCAGGCGTGCCCACAAGTGCACACTGTGCAGTATGTATGTGACTAATCAACAGACTGAAAGCGACTGACTGATCATGATGTGCATCTGTTTTCCACATAGTCATCTGTGGACTGGAGAGCTAGCAAGGAAGTTTGCACTTTACAAAAATTACAGTTAATAAACTCTGATAACTGAAATTTGAACCATGTTTTGGGGTACTGGTGTTATTTAACTAAACTGTAGTAACTGAAATTTGTGCGTATCAGAACCATGCAAAGTGAGGACTTCCAGTACATTCAATTTAAATAAAATAGAAGCTCTAAGTAAAAGAACATTAGACGGGCTTCCCTGGTGGCGCAGTGGTTGAGAGTCCGCCTGCCGATGCAGGGGACACGGGTTCGTGCCCCAGTCCAGGAAGATCCCACATGTCATGGAGCGGCTGGGCCCGTGAGCCATGGCCGCTGAGCCTGCGCGTCCGGAGCCTGTGCTCCGCAACGGGAGAGGCCACGACAGTGAGAGGCCCGTGTACCACAAAAAAAAAAAAAAAAAAAAAAAAAAAAAAAAAAAAAAAAAGAACATTAGACCTCAGCTACTACAATAAGGAAGTAGCTGGTATCAAACTTACCCTCCCATCATAGACTGAAAGAAAAAGGGACAAAATACATGAAATGTATATTTGAAAACATTGGACAACAGGCAGTACCAGACTGTAATCCCTGAAAGACAGGAAATAAATGAGGTGATCCTTAAAACTGTTCAAGTCTTAAACCTCAAAGCACTTTCTAGTCTGTGGCATGAGAAAGGAGACTCCAAGAAGAGCAAAATAGGCCCATTTATTGAGGAAACAGAGAACAGAATGTGAGGAGGCTAAATAGACTAGAATTGGTGAGTCAGAGTATTGGAGAAAGAATTATGCAGAAAAAAGCTCTAGATAACTGAACAGGGGACTCCTTAAGTCTATTCCTAAACACTAAGTCCTGTCTGTATAAGGTGAAACTCCATAAGGCCAGGCAAAAAACCATGAAGGAGCTATAAGCTCAACAGCTCCTAGAACCCACACAGAGCTGGGGAACTTTTCTGTTCTGACCAGCCAGATTGCAGAAGCCTAACTGAACATGTGGGACATTGAGTAGGAGCCCCAGAAAGCTCACACCTCACTTGTAGGGATAAACTACACTAGTATAAAGGTTACACTAAACCTATCCTAATAAAGCTTAAAATCAAGTCACAGCAGCATCAAACTGAAAGAAGCTTAACTACTGGCCAAAATAAACTCAACACATTCTTTTAAAAAGACAACAAAATACAAACACTGAATCATGTAGCATTCATAATGTCTAATCTAAACTTACTAGATGAGGGAATTCCCTGGCGGTCCAATGGGTAGGACTCGGGTGTTTCCACCATGGGCCTGGGTTCAATCCCTGGCTGGGGAACTAAGATCCTTCAAGCCTCACAGCGTGGCCAAAAAATAATAATAATAAAAATAAAATAGGGCTTCCCTGGTGGCACAGTGGTTGAGAGTCCGCCTGCCGATGCAGGGGACACGGGTTCGTGCCCCAGTCTGGGAAGATCCCACATGCCACAGAGTGGCTAGGCCTGTGAGCCATGGCTGCTGGGCCTGCACCTCCAGAGCCTGTGCTCCGCAACGGGAGAGGCCACAACAGTGAGAGGCCCACGTACCACACACACACACAAAAATAAAAAGTAAAAATAATAAGTAAAATAAAATTACTAGATGAGACAAGAAGCATTAAAATGTGTCCCATAATCAGGAGGAATATCAGTCAATAGAAGCAGATCCAGAAATGACAGAGATAATGAAATTAGCAGGCTGGGCTTCCCTGGTGGCACAGTGGTTAAGAACCCACCTGCCAACGCAGGGGACATGGGTTCGAGCCCTGGTCCGGGAAGATCCCACATGCCGCGGACCAACTAAGCCCGTGCACCACAACTACTGAGCCTGCGCTCTAGAGCCCATGAGCCACAACTACTGAGCCAGCGTGCCACAACTACTGAAGCCTGCACACCTAGAGCCCGTGCTCCGCAACAAGAGAAGCCACCACAATGAGAAGCCTGCTCACCACAATGAAGAGTAGCCCCCGGCAAGAAGGAGGGATCAATAAGCCGTCTTCTCAGCTCTGCAGGAAGGCAAGCCCTCCCTCCCCGACCCTAGTCCCACCATCACTAACTGGAAACCTGGTCTCAGGCTAGGAACCCCCCCAGCCCCATCTTCACATTTCTCTGTCTATCCCAGAACCTCAGGAGCCTGCTCACTCTGACCAGCTAGCTCCACACGGGTGTGCGCAGGCAAGCAGGATGAGAAAGACGTGTGTGATTATATCACACAGGTGGACACCTCTATCGAGGTCCATTGGTTTAAAGGGACAAGGAAGGAGGAGGAGGGAGGAGACTGTCACCCCCTCCCAGAAATAAAGTTTGTACCTTTGAGATTCCTTTTCACCCTTGAAGTCAAACTAATAATTGTTTGGAGTACGGAGGTGTTTGCTGCTTTTCTTTGGTATTTTTTCTAATGCAATAAACTCATTTCTGTCTGCGGAAAAAAAAAGAGTAGCCCCCGCTCACTGAAACTAGAGAAAGCCTGCGCGCAGCAACGAAGACCCAATGCAGCCAAAAATAAATAAATAAACATTTAAAAAAATTTTTTTTAAATTAAAAAAAATGAAATTAGCAGGCCAAAACATTAAAATAGCTATTCTAACATTAGCTAGTTTAACAACAGCTATTCTATGATTCTAGAATCGTAGGATACAAAAAAGGAATGAAATAAAACTTCCAGAAAAGGAAAATACAATGTCTGAAATAGTAATTTCATGAGACGGGATTAACAGCTAACTACAACAATGTAGAAGAACAGATCAGTAAATCTGAAGAAATAGCAATATGCAAAATAATGCACTACGAGAAAAAGGACTGGAAAAAATTGAATCATGCCTCAGTGACCCATGAGAAATAAGCAAGCGGTCTAACAAATGTATAATTTGGTATCCCATTAAGAAAACCAGGAGAGTGAGTGGAGAGAAAGCATATATTTTCCAAATATATTTGGAAATAACAGATACAATCCACACAAAAAATTTTTTTTAATATTTATTTGGTTGCACCGGGTCTCAGTTGTGGCAGACAGGCTCCTTAGTTGCAGCTCGCCAGCTCCTTAGTTGTGGCATGCAAACTCTTAGTTGCTGCATGCATGTGGGATCTAGTTCCCTGACGAGGGATCAAACCTGGGCCCCCTGAATTGGGAGAGCAGAGTCTTATCCACTGCACCACCAGGGAAGTCCCCCACACAAAAATATTAAAAGTTCCAGAAATACAAATATGTGGGTAAATATCTTTAAATCTTTCTCATTTAAAAAAAATGTTAGGGCTTCCCTGGTGGCTCAGTGGTTGAGAGTCCGCCTGCTGGTGCAGGGGACACTGGTTTGTGCCCCGGTCCGGGAAGATTTCACATGCCGTGAAGCGGCTGGGCCCAGGAGCCATGGCCACTGAGCCTGCACGTCTGGAGCCTGTGCTCCGCAACGGGAGAGGCCACAACAGTGAGAGGCCCACGTACTGCAAAAAAAAGGACAAAGGACTTGAATAAGACATTTCTCCAAAGAAAATACACAAATTGACAAAAAAAAAAAACATTGACTCAACATCATTAGTCATTAGGAAAATAAAAGTCAAAACCACGAGATGCCCTTCACACCCGCTAGGATGGCAACAGAAAACAAAAACAAAAAAAACCCAGAGCTATCTAGATACCTCAGGAAAAAAGCATGCCAGGAGATCCAGATAGACTGGAAGTATCTTTATCATTGAAGTCCTACCCAGTCTCAAAAGCTTTTGAAGCTACAATTAAAAACAAAACAAAACAAGACCAGAAAATAACAAGTTATGGTGAGGATGTGGAGAAACTGAAACCCTCATACACTGCTAGTGGGAATATGAAAAGTTCAGCCACTGTAGAAAGCAGCTTGGCAGTTCCTCAAAAAGTTAAATATAGAATTACCATGTGACCACTTCTAGCAGTTCCACTCCTGGGTATATTCCCCAAAGAAGTGAAAATACTCAAATATATGTACAGACATGTTCACAGCAACCTTATTCACAATAACCAAAAGGCAGAAACAGCCTATATGTTCACCAACAAATGAACAGATAAATGAATTGTGGTATATACACACAATGGGATATTATTCAGCCATAAAAATGAAGTACTGATACAAGGTGAGCCTCAAAAACATTATGCTAATTAAAAGAAGCTATATACAAAAGATCACATATTTTATGATTCCATTTATATAAAATATCCCGAATAGGTGAATGCAGATTAGTGATTGCCAGAGCCTGGAGGAAGGGGGAAATGGACAGAAACTGCTTAATGAATAAGTTTTACTTGGATTGACGGAAACGTTTTGGAACTAGATAGAGGTGATGATTGCATAACATTGTGAATGTACTAAATGACCCTATACTGTTTGCTTTTAAACGGTTAATTTTACGTTATGTGAATTTCACCTCAATAATTTTTATTTTGGCCATGCCATGCAACTTGCGGGATCTTAGTTCCTTGACCAGGGATCAAACCTGGGCCCTGGCAGTGAAAGCACCGAGTCCTAACCACTGAACTGCCAGGGATTTCCCTCAGTAAATATTTCTAAATGCATATTGTACTCTCTAGAGCAACCACTAAAACAAAACAAAAGTACCTATTAAGCCAACAGAGGAGATAAAATGGAATACAAAAAATAAATAATCCAGGATTTCCCTGATGGTGCAGTGGTTAAGAATCCACCTGCCAATGCAGCAGACATGGGTTCGAGCCCCGGTCCAGGAAGATCCCACATGCCTCGGAGCAACTAAGCCCATGCACCACAACTAGTGAGCCTGCACTCTAGAGCTCGAGAGCCACTACTGAAGCCCATGTGCCTAGAGGCTGCGCTCCGCAACAAGTGAAGCCACCACAATGAGAAGCACGCACACTGCAACAAAGAGTAGCCCCCGCTCATCACAACTAGAGAAAGCCCGCATACAGCAATGAAGACCCAACGCAGCCAAAAATAAATAAATTTATTTAATTATTTAAAAATAAATAAATAGTATAAAAACGTTCCAATAACTCAGGGCAAACATTCTTGAAAGAAATGGAAAGATAGAAAGTATTAGCTAAGAAATAACGGATATATATAAGAACCAAGTGGAAATATAAGAACTGAAAATAACTGAAATTTTTAAACTCATTGGACAGTCTCAGTAGCAGAATGGAGATTAGCAGACCAATATTCCTCATGAATATATAAGCAAAAGTCCTAAACTAAATACTAGCAAATAAAACCCAGCAACATATAAAAAGGATTATAAAACATGACCAAGTGGGATTTATCCCAGGTATACAAGGTGGCTGCCTTGAGCACTAAAGGTGTTCCAATGCCTGGCTCCATGTCTTTGTGGTGCCTGACATCTTCCCCTTTAGTTCCATGAGCTATCTCTGTACCCTTAAAATAGGTGCTCCTTCTTGCTTAAGGCGGAAATGAAACAATTTTTAACTTGAAATCAAAAGTATTCAATTAAGAAAAAAGTGTAATTCTGAAATGAGTATTATCCCCAGAGTAGATACCATGGGAAGCTACACTTATTCCAACAATGTCATCAATGCTCAAAAAAAAAAATTTTTTTAATTTAAGCATTCCAAAATGAAACTGGATTAATGTTATGAAAAGCAAGTGAGTCCCTGCCTTAAAGGAAATTATAATCTAGTAGAAAATTTAGATTTAAAGGCTCAGCCAACTTTAAACATTTATAACACTTATAAACATTGAAAAACACTAGATAAATTAGAATTTAAATATTACTAGTTTGATATCATTATTGTTAGCCCATATAAACTCACACTTTTCTTATAATCTTTGGATGCCTAGTCCACTGCCTAGTCCAGCAGAAGTATTCAAGAAATCCCTGGTGAAGTGAACTGTTGAATTATCATAACAACTGAGAATAGGTGTGACACTAATCCAGGAGTTAAGACACTAATCCAGGACAAGGTGCAGACTTGTACTCAAACCAACTGTAAGATCTTGAGCAGTTTCACTTAATTTCCATGTGCCTCAGCTTCTCCACTGGTAAAATGGAGTAGATTAAAATATTTCTAACAACATCTTGCAGCAATAAAATTCCATAATTCTATGATTTAAGTCTATCTTTAACACATCTAATATGGATTTTTTTAACAGTAATTATTAGTTTCACTACAAAATCTGGCCTAAAGGGATGGAAATCCCTTTAAACGATAAGGTGAAGGGGGAGAGGAGGAAGCAGCTCCTGATGCTTATTTAGAACTGTTAGGATTCAAACCTGGCTGCCTTCTAAAATTTTATTCATTATTATTTATTAAGTATGCAACTAGTCAAATATAACACTCTGATAAACTAGAATTTTGCACAAATGCTTTAAAATTCTAATAACTATGCATAAGTAGTAAATTATTCTTACTTGAATTCCTACTGCTGTGTAACGCAGGGTTACGAAGTACATAATTACATAAGAGAGCCAGCCAACTTCCAAAGGACCCATTCCAGTGAATTGTGTAAATAATATGCTTTAAAAAAACATAACCTCCTCACATATGAATTTAAATTTACCAGATATGGAGAAGCTGTGTACCTGTGAGACTAGAACACAGTCTTAAAAAGGCCTTCCTAATTATGAATTTACCAGAGAGATTAGAATGACCCAAAGCAAATTAATACATACTTCTTTTTCATAACTTTCTATAAAAACATTTTCACTATTCTGTTTCAGTACAGAAAACAAAAGATCTTTAAAGTTATTGGCTTAAGATAAGGACTCCAGAGTACAAGACTATGACCAAATTTTTCTAACATTGACATTCTGGTTTTCTTAATTACCAAATACTTGTGTTGTATTTTTCTTTCATTTGTATCAACATAAGTCCTGAATATTTGGTCTATGGCTGACTTTACTGTAAGACTGTTGAATTTGAATGAGTAAGAACAATTTTCTTTAAAAAAAAAAAATCACACAAAATATTCAACATTAGCAGGCAGCATGGCATCATAATACCTAGATGCCACATGTTTTCTGTACCAAAAAGTCATTTTTAAGACCCATCTACAGTAATCAACCAACTTAGTAAACAAATTTATGCATACAGCCAGGTGGTATCTTTATTCTCCCCATAACAGTACAAAAAGTAAGGTTGTTCACTTACATTTCTTTTGCTAATTATTAAAAATCACCTTATGCTAAGTAAGGAGAATTCCTATATTTTTGAAGTGTTCATTTACTCGGTAAGAATAAAACTGCAATTATTCAGATTAGGTTTTACAAACTCAATCTCCTATACCTGTACTTAAAGGCCTTTTAAATCATGCCACAAAGAAATTATTTGGTTATACCGGCATTTCATTTTCTTAAAATCAAGTCAAATCCCACTGCAATAAGCTCTAAGGGACTGTCCAAACTCTTTTATTGCACTAGAATTTATTGCATTAAATATTGTTTGAAATAACTAGGCCACCAGCTGAGGCCTGGGAATCATGGGGTTACACAACGATTTTTGATGATGGGGTTGGCCTATACACAAACTTCAAATGATCACAGTACTCATTGGGAGGATTAGGCTTTATGTATTTCTGAAAGAGAGAGGGAGGGGAGAAAGGGAAAAGAGAGGAAAAAGAAAAAGAAAGCTTGATTGCAACTAGAGGAGTAAACAGAAGTTGAAGCAGTCTTCCATTTTGATGAAAGGCATTTGCAACACTTTTTTTCCAGTATGGATTTACACATTTGTTCACAGCAGTTGCTATGACTCAACAGAGGACAGTATCATGTTAATAATCCACATATTAAGGCAGGCTGGCTGCCATATGAGCAATTAGCTCTTATCCCTCACTTCACAGGCAAAAAGAGCAAAAGAAGCCACAGAGTAAAATCCTTTGATTGGGAGGTGGAGGATGATGAGACAAATCCTCACACTGGACTTCTGGAACATCCCCCTCTCTACAGATATGTTTGCTCTAACAATGAGATCAAAAGGGAGTGCTCTCTGGGGCTTTCTTCTTAACTGAGAGGGAAACTCTCTTTATGAAAAGATCCCCTGATATCAAACGGTATTTCAACTACTACAAACCAAGTATCCCAGCCCTCCTTGGGTACTCCTTTATTTAACTTTTGTGTAGGAATAGAGAAAAGAAAACTACTTGCTCATTAGAAAGAGAATAAATGCCTACATAAATAAATGGAACCACATTACATCTGACTTCCTGGGCACCACAGACCCATAGAGAAGAAACTCCTTTCCAGCAGTGTGTTTATTTCACTATTTGCAAATGGCTGGCTGACTGGCAGCTACAATATATGAAATAAATAACCATTTCAAAGATCAGGTGTCACGTTCCCAAGTAAGAAACAAAAATGAACATAATCTACCCTCCCCATTCAGTTTATGGAATTTAGCAGAATAGGTTTACTGGCTATCTGATTGCTTGATGCGTTTGTGAGGACATATTCTGTGATGGTGTGGTTATTATTTAGGTTAGATAAGAAATTCTTCCCCTTTCTCTCAGGACATCAGTATTAAGAGTTACATATTCACAAGAAGGTTCCAAAACTAATATTTCTGGAGCAAGTGAAATGTGACAAGAAATTGTGAACTGGGGAGTGATGAGTATAGCTAATTTTTTTCTTCTTCCAAGAAAATTAACTACCTGATCTTACAATCTAACTTAGCACAAGCCAAGATGCAAACTAGTAAATCTCAAATGCACATTGACATTTGATGTGATGATGACACTGTCCACTTTTAGACACCAATCTTAAAATCAGCACATCAGATTCTAATATAAAACGTTTTTACAGATTTACAAACTAGCCCCAAAAATTTCTGTTCCAAGATAAGCTAAGAGAAAGGGAGATTCAAATTCATGCATTGTTATATCCCAGTGCGCTACAATACCTAGGCATAACACTATACAGGCACATATGGTAGGCTTTCATTTTCTAACTCCTTTACAAAATGTTAGCTAACTTGTTGAAGGAATCTTTCACGTGTTTGCTGGGTACCTGAACCATTTACTAGCCTAAGCTGTCTGATCTAAGTCACATGAGTCACATATGACCTACTACTACTAAATAACAGCATAAAGGGGATGAGTAGGGCTCCCCTGGTGGCGCAGCGGTTGAGAGTCCGCCTGCCAATGCAGGGGACACGGGTTCGTGCCCCGGTCCGGGAAGATCCCAAATGACGCAGAGCGGCTGGGCCCGTGAGCCATGGCCACGGAGCCTGTGCGTCCGGAGCCAGTGCTCCGCAACGGGAGAGGCCACAACAGTGAGAGGCCCGCATACCGCAAAAAAAAAAAAAGGGACTAGTATTTTACAAATCTTTCAAAACAAAAAAACTCTAGTTCTCTCTTCTCTTTCCCCATCTTCTCTTTTTTAAAAAGAATCTTCTGGGCTTCCCTGGTGGCGCAGTGGTTGGGAGTCCGCCTGCCGGTGCAGGGGACACGGGTTCATGCCCCGGTCCGCGAGGATCCCACATGCCGCAGAGCGGCTGGGCCCGTAAGCCATGGCCGCTGAGCCTGCACGTAAGAACTTTCTTCCCTATGCCTATACCAAAGGACAGATTCTAGTCAGGCAAAATTAAGCATTGTTTAAAGAGCCTATTTATGAAAATTAACTTATATTTAAGCAAGTCAACATTAATATTTGGATTTTGACTGAAAGTATTCAACGGATTACTTTAAAACACTGTTTTTATGGTCAGTCGATACTATCTCTCATAACTGACTTACATTCACACACCACAGTTTCCAACTACAACACAAGAACATTAAATATAAAAACTTCTACTAAAGGGCAAAAGGGCAACGGCATTCATGTACTCATGCTCAGGTAGTGTTCAATCATTTGCAATTAAATGTGGAAGAAATATGGGAATTTCAACACCACAGTTTTTAGATCAACCCCTCAGTTTTATGGATATTTATAGCATGTGTCCAGTCTCGCAGAACTCCATCTTCCTCCACCCCATTTGTAATAGAAACTGCTCTTAAACCACTTTAACACATTGTTACTGAGATACTTCTTTTACACAGTACCTACCAAGCAGCAGATCAATACTCTAACACAGAGATTCCGATTCTATTACCACAAAAACCTGTGCAAACAGCCAGATGCTGAACAAAGAGCACAGCTTTCATTCCTAACATGTCTCCACTCCACTGGGAAGAAATATTTTGCTATGGTGGGCAAACAGAAGTTGGGAAAGAAATAATGGCATTTAAAATAATTAAGAAGCTTTGATTATAGAGAAAGTTTGAAGGATATAGCTAAAACAAATTTCACCTACAAGATGCTTATCATTATCACCAAACCCATCTGTTCATCTGCAGTCACAATGCTTCATTTGATGCTTTACAAATTGCCATGACATTACGCGTTTATGTTGCAGTTCAACACTTAAGACTAAAATGATACAGAAAAGAGATTATAGAAAAGAATGAAAATAAAGCATTGGGTAAGAAATGAGGGAAAAGAGAAGGGAAAGAGGAGAAAATGAAAACATTTTACTGTTCTTTTAAAGCCACTTTCAGTTAAAATTTTGTGACTTCAATTTCCTTCTAAATGTGCTACCAAAAAAGCTTTATTCACAAGCTTTTCATATAGTTATTGTATTTATCTTTCCTTCCTACCATTATTATGATCTGAGGCAATAAAACTGAGTTGAAATATAATTAGAAAGGACAGAGATCTGTCTATATGCAATGATACTAGCAACTTGTGGCACCAGAGGGATTTAACTTCTGTCTAAAACCAATTCTCCCTGTCCTTTCTTACATTACATACTTCTGATTGACTAAGGCTGCAGTACATCCTTTCTAGACCAGCTTTAATTATTTTCACAACTGTGGTTGCTATGACAACAGGATGCAGCTTATCTGTGCTGTTTTCATTTTCTCCATTTGAGTTGCCATAACAACACAATCATCCTGCCTTTCTCCAATATGTAACAACTTTCTCTTAGGATTGTATTCTTAAGGACACTGGACTTCCCCATGAAGAAAGTAACAAAATTTACATAAGAATTTTATTTAAGTAATAAAAATCCATTTTAAAATCTTTTGAGGGAAGAGTTAATTTGATAGGAACTTTCATCATAAAAAAAAAAATTTTTTTTAACCTGATACCTGAAACCTGAAACCTAAAGACTATCTACCATTAGCAGTGACTTACTTTTACACAGACTTCCCCAAGCAAAAGATAGCAGTATCATCATGATTATGAGCTGTGGCAAACTGTTCATTAATACCTGTCCCAAGTAGAAAAATAAAGAATGAATACAGTTCTATACTGCATACTTTGATGTGGTAATCCAACATCATTTGTTAGGAATACCAGAACTCTAAGTAGTGGGCTTTATACTAGGTAAACTCCATTTTAAAATCTTTACCTTCAATTCAAGGCTTTCCATGGTAGTAGAATCCTGAAGAAGTTCATACACTTCAAATTCTTTTATAGTATAAATTGGGTATTTATAAAAACTCCTATTTATAGAAACAAAGAAAAGCATTTATTGTTCTAAATCGGCAACACAAATTTTTAAAAATATTTTGGCTACTAGATCACCATATCCATTACTAGGACCATCATGTCACTACATAAAAGTGTGTTTTAAAAAAAAAAAAAACAACTATCAATTGTTACAACCATTTCTTGTACCAGTATTTGCTATAACAGGACTCCGTATATGCAAAAGGTTATTTTAATTTAATAGCTTAAATCACTAAATTCAGATCTTTTAAGCCCTTTGATCAGCTGACCAAGATACATTAAAATCTCTCCCATAGTGGGAATTCTATGGAGGTCCAGTGGTTAGGACTCCACGTTTCCACTGCAAAGGGCACGGGTTTGATCCGTGGTTGGGGACCTAAAATCCTGCAAGCCGAGCAGCACAGCCCCCAAAAAAATTCTCCCATAGTATATATATCCATGAATATGTATATATATTTATTGCTTATAAACAAAACATGGAAATATTACTATTTGAGGAGAAAATATGCAAATGTTACTAATGTTACTAAGATCCCCCTTAGTTCCCTAAGGCATCTAAAAGATTATTTATAATATGTAGTATTTTTATAGGATTGAACTAATTTTCACATATTAATGTAACAAGACACATTTTAATTTTAATCACAGCTGAGATAATTTAATAAATTTTGTAGTTTGCAGTGAACTGAAAAAGATGATTTATTTAACCAAACCTGAGGATCATAGCAGGATCATTTTCTTAAGTTCATTTTTTAAAGAAAAATTCCACTACTCTTCCAACCTCTGAAATAACAATTTAACAATTTGGTTTTTAGCCAGTTTTTTTAAAGACTAAAGAGGAAGGGCTTCCCTGGTGGCGCAGTGGTTGAGAGTCCGCCTGCCGATGCAGGGGACACGGGTTCGTGGCCCGGTCCGGGAAGATCCCACATGCCGCAGAGCGGCTGGGCCCGTGAGCCATGGCTGCTGAGCCTGCGCGTCCGGAGCCTGTGCTCCACAACGGGAGAGGCCACAACAGTGAGAGGCCCGCGTACCGCAAAAAAAAAAAAAAAAAAAAAAAAAGAGGAGAGGGTTGGCAAATGTAAACAGCAAAAATAATGACTGGATCAAGATCTGTTTTTGTTTAATTAATTAATTTATTTATTTAGTTTTGGCTGAGTTGGGTCTTCACTGCTACGCGTGGGCTTTCTCTAGTTATAGCAAGCAGGGGCTACTCTTCGTTGCGGTGCAAGGGCTTCTCACCAGGGTGGCTTCTCTTGTTGTGGAGCATGAGCTCTAGGCATGCGGGCTCCAGTAGTTGCGGCACGGGGGCTCAGTAGTTGCGGCATGGGGGCTCAGTAGTTGTGGCTTGCAGGCTCTAGAGCGCAGGCTCAGTAGTTGTGGCACACGGGCTTAGTTGCTCCACAGCATGTGGGATCTTCCCAGACCAAGGCTGAATGAACCCTGACAGCGGATTCTTAACCATTGCACCACCAGGGTAGTCCAAGATCTTTTCTTCAGAATCTTTTCCATACAAGAAAATGAGAACTCCAAAACAATGATAATTAAAAAAAAAAAAAAGGTAGCTAGAGCAAATGGGTAGTTATACTACTTAAAGGATTGGTTGAGAGAGGGGGAATGGCAGCACAGAGGGTACTGACAGAAAAGGAGAGAAACTAGCACCAAATGGATTCCAATCCTGGGCAACCTGGATAGACTCTCACATGAAAATGAAACCAACAAACTGGGCTAAAATCGTACACAAAAGCCCATCTCTCTCTAACCCTGCTTTCTTCTTTCCATAGTACTGGTAGGGAACCTCAAGAAAATCCTTTCTAAGGCTTAAACTCCCAAGTAACTGTTACCTTGCAATGACTTAATAAATTAGCTGAAGCCAGTAGGTCCTAGGCTATAAGCAAAATGATGTAATTTTATTATAGTGCAATAATGTGAATTTAGGTGCTAATGCTGTTGAAATTGGAGTCTCAAGACTGGATTTTTGTGATGCACTTTGATAGGATTGGTGAATTATCTGTGCATGTGTGGCTTGGCATTCTTGGTAACAGCCACGATTCATCCAGAATACCTCTCAAAAGACAGGCTCTGGCCTCATCACCAGGGCAGTCTGCCGCGAACAGACACGCATTCAGATCTATGCTATTGCTATCACACCTGCTGGAACTCACTGGTGGAATTGCTATTCCTGCCCTAATGTCTAGCCACGCACTCCATAGGGACTTGCAGGCTACTGGGACATGCCCCTACCAACTCTTCTCGAGTGCTATATCCTGTCCAAAGCGGTAAGAATTTAAACCCTTACTCTCTCCAGGTTAGGGCCTTCCTTATTTCTCTTCTCTGTTCCTAAGATAAGTAGTTATGCTCTACTCATAATTAGTGAGTCTGTGATCTCTGTGTGTTTGTAGAGAGGAGGAGAGTGGGGGAAGAACCTGCTTTTAGCTTTACTTTTGATACTACTGCGCTGGTCAAAGCGTTCATTCAGATATATAATTGAGTATTTAAAAGGACCAAAAACCCTTATCTCATGAATAAACTAGTGTCCCCAATATAAGCAAAGTGAAGTCCACAAGCCAGGCGAACTGAATACTTCAAAATGGTACCTTTCCTGTGATTTTAAGAGGTAAGAATTCTATATATACACAAGAGATCTAAATGTACTTCTACATTCCAAGGTACGATGTAGTGATTTATAAAGCTTAATTATATCAGTCACTGGCAATTGGATCTGGAAAGGTCCAATTTCCAAAACTTAAAAATAATTTTATTGCTATTTGAACCATTCTGAATAACTTTTCCAAACTGAAAGAATACATTATCATAAAAAAATAAGTTATCAAAGAGTCATCTTCTTTAATAAGAAATTATAATGTACCTTTAGTCATCAATCTCCACCCCTAGCCCTACAAGAATATTAATCTTCCAAAGAGAATTGAAATGGAAACATCTTTTTGTCCAGCTAAACAATGTCCATATTCTGTAAAATCTTTAATTTATTTATTATAACATTAGAATAAAGGAAGACCTAGGTATGGATTCCAAAGCATATACTTAGTTTTAGAAGGGCACAACATACAGTAGAAGAAGTTTGCATTATACTGCTATGCTTGTTTTAAAGATTAGTTTTCTCATTCAAATGCCTTTCAATGATGTATGAAATTTGAAGAGAATGTGAAAGGCAAAGAACTCAATTCTACCATAAGGCATCTTCCTCCTATGTGTTAGACCAGTTGGTTTCCAAAGTGCACATGCCAGGAGGTAGGCAGGATGATCCTTTGGTGTACAGGGGGAAAAAAATTAAACTTCTATTAAAATTAATTTGATATTAAAAAGAAATTAATGTTTTCTGATTTTTATAATATAGACTAACACTTGTTCCCTCATTTAAAAAAAAAATAAGTTCATCTGTGTCATCTTTCTTTTAGATTCTGCATATAAGTGCTATCATATGATATTTGTCTTTCTCTTACTTCACTTAGTATGATAATCTCCAGGTCTATCCATGTTGCTGCAAATGGCATTATTTCATTCTTTTTAATGGCTAAGTAATATTCCATTGTATATATGTACCACATCTTTATCCATTCATCTGTCAATGGACATTTAGGTTGCTTCCATGTCTGTAAACAGTACTACAATGAACACTGGGGTGCATGTATCCTTTTGGACCATGTTTTTCTCCAGATATATGCCCAGAAGTGGGACTGCTGGATCATATGGTAACTCTATTTTTAGGTTTTTTTTTTTTAATTTTTTTTTTTATTTTTAGTTTTTTAAGGAACCTCCATATTGTTCTCCATAGTGGCTGTACCAATTTACATTCCCACCAACACTGTAGGAGGGTTTCCTTTTCTCTACACCCTCTCCATCATTTACTGTTTATATAATAGATTTTTTGATGATGGCCATTCTGACTGGTGTGAGGTGATATTTCATTGTAGTTTTAATTTGTATTTCTCTAATAATTAGAGATGTCAAGCATCTTTTTCATGTGTCTACTGACCATCTGTATGTCTTCTTTGGAGAAATGTCCATTCAGGTCTTCTGCCCATGTTTTTATTGGGTTGTTTGTTTTTTGGATATTGAGCCGCATGAGCTGTTTGTAAATTTTGGAGACTAATTCCTTGTCAGTCGCATCATTTGAGACTATTTTCTCCCATTCTGTGGGTTGTCTTTTCATTCTGTTTATGGTTTCCTTTGCTGTACAAAAGCTTTTGAGTTTAATTATGTCCCATTTGTTTATTTTTGTTATTATTTCCATTACTCTGGGAGATGAATTGAAAAAGATACTGCTGCAATTTATTTCAAAGAGTGTTCTGCCTATGTTTTCCTCTAAGAGTTTTATAGTACCCGGTCTTACATATAGGTCTTTAATCCATTTTCAGTTTATTTTTGTGGTGGTGTTTAAGAATGACTCCCAAGACTGAACCAGGACGAAACAGAAAATATGAACAGACCAATCATAAGTCCTGAAATTGAAACTGTGATTAAAACTCTTCCAACAAACAAAAGTCCAGGACCAAATGGCTTCACAGGTGAATTCTATCAAACATTTAGAGAAGAGCTAACACCCATCTTTCTCAAACTCTCCCAAAAAACTGCAGAGGAAGAAACACTCCCAAACTCATCCTATGAGGCCACCGTCACCCTGATACCAAAACCAGACAGATATTACAAAAAAAGAAAATTATAGACCAGTAACATCGATGAACACAGACGCAAAAATCCTCAACAAAATACTACCAAACAGAATCCAACAACACATTAAAAGGATTGTAATTTTACAATCCTGATCAAGTGGGGTTTATCCCAGGGATGCAAGCGAGTCTTTAATATACGCAAATCAATCAATGTGATACACCATATTAACAAATTAAAGAAGAAAAACCATATGATCATCTCAATAGATGCAGAAAAAGTTTTTGACAAAATTCAACACCCATTTATGATAAAAACTCTCCAGAAAGTGGGCACAGAGGGAACCTACTTCAACATAATAAAGGCCATATATGACAAACCTACAGCTAACATCATACTCAATGGTGAAATGCTGAAAGCATTTCCTCTAAGATCAGGAACAAGACAAGGATGCCCACTCTCTCCACTTTTATTCAACGTAGTTTTGGAAGTCCTAGCCACAGCAATCAGAAAAGAAAAAGAAATAAAAGCAATCCAAATTGGAAAAGAAGTAAAATTGTCACTGTTTGCAGATGACATGATACTATACATAGAGAATCCTAAAGATGCCACCAGAAAACTACTAGAGCTAATCAATGAATTTGGTAAAGCTGCAAGATACAAAATTAATGCACAGAAATCTCTTGCATTTCTATACACTAACAACGAAAGATCAGAAAGAGAAATTAAGGAAACAACTCCATTCACCACTGCAACAAAAAGAATAAAATACCTAGGAATAAACCTACCTAAGGAGGTAAAAGACCTGTACTGTGAAAACTGTAAGATGCTGATGAAAGAAATTGAAGACGACACAAACAGATGGAAAGATATACCATATGCTTGGATTGGAAGAATCAATATTGTGAAAATGACTATACTACCCAAGGCAATCTATAGATTCAATGCAATCCCTATCAAACTACCAATGGCATTTTTCACAGAACTAGATCAAAAAAATTTTTTTAATTTGTATGGAGACACAAAAAAGACCCCAAATAGCTAAAGCAATCTTGAGAAAGAAAAAGGGAGCTGGAGGAATCAGGCTCTCTGTCTTCAGACTATACTACAAAGCTACAGTCATCAAAAGTGTGGTACTGGCACAAAAACAGAAATATACATCAATGGAACAGGTCAGAAAGCCCAGAAAGAAACCAATGCACCTATGGTCAATTAATCTACGACAAAGGAGGCAAGACTATACAATGGAGAAAAGACAGTCTCTTCAATAAATGGTGATGGGAAAACTGGACAGCTACATGTTAAAAAATGAAGCTAGAACATTCTTTAACACCATACACAAAAAATGGTTCCATCATTTGATCTGATATTAGACAGTCAAATGTGTCACCTACGAACCAACTGTTCCACTGGCAGACTGGGAGTTCCATAATACAAAGGGGTTGGCAGTTATGGCCCCTCATTCGTTCATTGTTTTTTGATTATTTTTTCTACTTTTCAAATTTGTTCTAATTAAAAAAAAAAAAAAAAACACCTCACTTAGGGACGTCCCTGGTGGTCCAGTGGCTAAGACTCCGTGCTCCCAGTGCAGGGGGCCCAGGTTCAATCCCTGGTCAGGGAACTAGATCCCACATGCCACAACCAAGAGTTCACATACTGCAACTAAAAGAAAAAGATCCTGCCTGTTGCAACAAAGATCCCGCACTCAGCAACGAACATCCCACGTGCCGCAACTAAGACCTGGCACAGCCAAATGTAAAAAAAAAAAAAAAAAAAAAAAAGCTCATTTATGAAAAATTATCATATGGACATCAAAACTGAAAAACAGTGTTGTTAGATTTACTTCCTACAATGACTTCATGAGGTAGGATGTGTGGTTTATCATTACCGCTGTTTTACAAGATGAGAAATAGGAAGAAAGTATAGACAGGAAACAGAACCAAGGGCTAAGGAACTCCAGCATTTGTCTAAGGGTCAAATGGTTATTAAACCATCTGGCTCAAGAGAGTGCTCTTTCTTTATACACCATTGCCTCTTAACATTTAAAAAACAAAACAAACAAACAAAAAAGCCATCTTCCCTACCAAAGGTTTTCAAATTTTAGTATTTAATCCATGGTAGGTGTCTTCCAGAAAACTCCTTATAGAATCCAATTTAAACTAATCTCCAAGAAACAAGAAAAAGTGGTGGTCTCCAGGGAGGGAAAATAAATGCTACAAAGATGAGTAAAGAGATTTTCTGATATATACCCTTTTGTATTTTTTGAATTTTGTACTGTGTTGCATGTTTTACATATTCAAAAACAAATATTTTTATAACTCCATATTTTGATTTCTATCAATAGTTAACTTCTATATATCAAGGCTTATTATAAAGCTATATGAATAAAGCTGCATGGTACTGATACAGGGATAAATAAATAGAAAAGTATACAGAATAATGAATCCAAAATCAAACCAATGCACCTAAGGACATGATTTATGATGGAGGTAGCTCTGCAGATCAGTGGAGAATACATATTCTTCCAGTAGATGATGCTTGGGACACTGGAAATCCATATGGAAAAAAATGAAATGAAATTCCTTCCTCACAAACGCAAAGATCAATTCTAGAGAGACTAACATTCTAAATGTAAAAGGCAAAACTATCAAGCTTCTAGTGGAAAATATGAGACTATTTTCATAACCTTAGGGTAGAAAAGGCTTTCTTAAAGAAGTCATAGAAGCACTAATTAAACACCCACACACACACCCTTCAATTCATCTATCAATCACATCCAGTGGAAGAAACACAAGCTCAACCACAAACAAAACAAAAAGAGTCAAAAGTTAACCAACTAGGCTCTGATTAGGGAAATGTGGGCTCTAATCCAGGCTGTCATCAACTGTAACCTTGAACGAGTCACATGACCTCTTTGGGTCTCAGTTTGCTCTTTTTTTTTTTAAGTATAAGTGTTATATAACTTTTATTTTATATATGTCCACAGATGCTTGTATAACATACAATGACTACTTCTGAAGCTCATAGTGTTTTTTTCCATGGCACAAAGAGACAGACAGGTTAGTGACACACACATGTTACAATGACTCTGGGTGGAGACCTAGAGAGCACACATTCCAGAGGGAGGGCCGTGGTACCTGCACAGCGACTGCCCCACTAAACCACTGCAGGAGGACAATGGAGAGGCAAGGCCCGAACCATTGTGGGCAGAGGCACCCAGTCACCACAATCAAATGACTTATTTGAAAAAAACCTCATTACGAGGGACCCAAAGCTGTTCTGCTTTTTCCATTTTAAGTTATTACAGTGTAATAAAACTTTACTCTTTACCAAATCTTAGGCCAGTGTTTTACTTGGATGGTTCTTAAATACAAATATTGACTTTTGTTTGCCCTTAGTGCTCACGTAAGAAATCAGTTCCTTGTAAAATATGTCTGATAACAGAGCTTGGACCAGCCCACACTTTGTCATTGTCAGCTCATGGCTGTATGCAACTAACAGTATCACTCACCATGGAATGTTTCAAGAACTTGTTCATATCCCAGGGAAGCAAAGACTATAAACTACAAGTGCAAAGTTGGAGGAAATGTGAAAGTAGAGAGACGGCCAGAAACGTTTGGTCATAAGGTGTAGAAGCCCCAGCTAATCAGACTGTTCCACAAAGTTACTCTTCACATAAACATTTTAAAAAAAGAACTTACATGATGGCTTTTCCAATCCTACAGAAAACATCACAACTGACATTCACTTTAATTTTCTAAAAAAGTTCAACCCAAACAGCAGGGTTGGTGTTTAAAACTTAAACTGTATAAAATATTTACAAAACATTATTTAAGTCCCATCCTTAGCACTTAATAAAATCCAAATGGCCTAATATGAAAGTTTCCCACACAACAGTTTAAAAAGCATCCACCTGATACATGATTTTTAGGTTCGGTCATGATTGTTTTAAAGTTTTATTGTAGGCTTTGTTGCTGGATACAAAATAAAGGCATACAACTGTCACAAGTAAGGCAGGATGTACAAAGTATGAGCAGTAAAAGCCATTTCAAAATATAAACTCGTTTTTTGGGAACACACTCTATCAAAGGCTGCCTGTATTAATAGCTTTGGCATAAAACAGTAACGTTTCCCTCGAAGAGCAGACAAAACCCATCCTGGGCTTCCCTAGTGGCGCAGTGGTTAAGAATCCGCCTGTCAATGCAGGGCACACGGGTTCAAGCCCTGGTCCAGGAAGATCCCACATGCCGCGGAGCAATGAAACACGTGCGCCACAACTACTAAGCCTGCGCTCTAGAGCCGCGAGCCACAACTGCTGAGCCTGTGTGCCACAGCTACTGAAGCCCGCACGCCTGGAGCCTGTGCTCCGCAACAAGAGAAGCCACTGCAATGAGAAGCCTGCACACCACAACGAAGAGCAGCCCCTGCTCGCCGCAACTAGAGAAAGCCCGCGCACAGCAATGAAGACTCAACCCAGCCAAAAATGAACAAATAAATTTATATTTAAAAAAAAAGCCCATCCATACTTTAACACACAACCGAATCTCCTTGGAACTACTCTACCAGCCTAGTCTCAACCACCCACATTCGTCACCACTCCCCCTGTGCGTCATGGACACAGAGGAGACAGGGAGGTAGGTAACCGAGAACGTCCGTCCCACACAAGCGCCGTGCAGACAGCAGGGATCCAGTGCGGGCCACCCAGGCCCCACGGGCACACATCCTCATCCACAGTCGCACACGTCCCTTAAACTAACACGAACACACACACTGACTGGACCCAAAGGGATCTGCACGTCCTCTTGGTCTACTCGCTGAAGGCCGCTCCACACTGTGTAAGAATCAGAGGCCTAGACAGGAAGGGATTTCCAGGTGACAGCTACATTGACAGCAGGCGAGCCATCCTGAGGCTGCTGGTGTGAGCGGTGGTCCTGTCTGAACGCCAGAACAGAGTCTGGGGCCGTGTTTAATTTCTTCTAAGCAAAGGGCAGGGCATCCGCTGGGGGCAGTAAGCCCCGCTTAATGGGGCAGAAGGCCGAGGAGGAAGGAATGGAGCCCACCGGGCAGTGGTTTGTGCACTATGCCTGTGAGCAGGCCAGGCGGCCTTCCCAGGATGGAGTGGGTCAACAAGGAGGGCAGGGGAAGGGGCAGCTTTGCCCTTGGTCAGACCCTGCGGGGTCCCAACAAGCACCAGACCACAGATCAGCTGAAGGGACAACAGGCCTGCCCCTTCAACAGATCTGGGCAATGTAGATCCGCCCGCTCGTCATCCTCGTCCAGGTGGTGGGAGCAACCGGCCACCCCACCTGTGGCCTCCAGAAGCGCGCTGTCAGGTCCCCGGTCATCCTGGGCCTCATACAGCAAAATATTCAGGGTCTCCTCATAGATCCGGGCTTCAGGGAACTCCACCTTGGTCTGTTTCTTCTCCGTGGTGTAGACGATAGAGGTACAGCAGACTTCAGCGATCCTGTGGCCCTGGCTGTAGAAGGACCAGCAGCAGATTTCATCCCCAATGACATCCTTTATGAACAGGACCCTTCCATCAAAGCACAGAGACAGTTTATCAAACAGTTCGATGTTCTTCAACATATTGTCGTCAGAATTGCTGGTATACGAGTATTTGTTGTTACTTCTGTTGTAGGGCAACTTCACGGCTGGCTTATTTGAAGTCACTATAAGTTTCTGTTCTTCCTTGGATGAGGTGATAACAGGAACTCTGCAGAAAGGCTCATAAGTATCTTTGTTTTGCAGGGCTGCCTGGAACTCTTCCACCAGGCCCTGGACGAGGTAGTACTTGGTTTCTTCCTGCAGCTCCTCAATCTCCCGGTGGCTCTCGGGCAAGGGGACCGCCCTGTCACAAAGGTAATTGAGTATCGTACCATAGAGCTTCCCACACTGGTCAATGAGGATCCAGCCTTCACTGTCCGTGAGCATCTCTATGCACCTGCTGAACACGGCCTTCAGCCTAGTGTCCTGCTTGGTCAGCGTCTGCATGGTGGTGTAGTACAGGGCTCCGCCCACGTTCAGCTTCATGTACTTGGATCTGGGGCTCGTGCCCTTGAACGAAGTGGTGTGGGTCGCAGCCACTGGTACTGCTGAGCTCACCACACTTTCTCCTGATATCTCTTCCATGAAAAGCTGGAGGACACTGGAGTCTCCAAACCCGGACTGAGAGACACAGGAAACACCCAGCTCGCATGAGCCTGAGGCGGAGGCGAGGCCTTCGCTCATTTTTAAAAGGAAGAAGTCATAGTCTATGATTCAAACAAGGCCTTTTGCCCAAAGTGTACTACTACTGATCTAAAATGACCGCAAACCACTGTTTTTTGAATGAGCTAAGTAGGTGGACAGATTCCCAGTGTTGATACCTTAAGAGGATGAAGAAAAAGGGAAAACGATGTTTCCCAGCCCTCCCAGAGCTGAAGAGTCTAAATAACTGAACATGTTGACAGTGTTTAAGGCTCACCGTGATACAAAAGAGTGTATTCCCAATCTCCTAGATGTAAAGTGCACTTACTAGGGTAAATTGACGTTGCTGGGCATTTGCTTGGTCATACTCTTTCTTTAATAAAACTGATAAAAGTAGAAACAGCATGGAAATATCAGTAGGATAGCAAATAAAGTATTAAGTGTAACTATCCATATATCCCTGACAAGTAAAATTCTATCATCACAGATAGGGATAAATTGTGCCTGCTTGCCTGGGTGGCTAGGGGGATTAGAAAATTAAGAACAGGACATTCCAGTAGGATGTTTGATACCCACCAGTCAAGTCTGTACCCTTTTTCCTGATACTATCAAATAACATAATATTTCATTAGCTTCTCAAAATGCCATTTTATGATGAAGCTCAGACCTGATAGTCATACCCTTATTAAAGTCACAACTGCTTATGTTGAAATGGTAATTATCAACAACAAATTTTAAATTAAAATACATTATGTAACAACACTAAAATAAGGCTAGATCGGGACCCATGGATAGGATTCAAGGATCTCTGAACCTCTTGAAATCATGTACAAAAGGTATACTCATGTGCATGTCTGGGGAGAGTATCTCATGACATACAAAAGATTTTCAGTGAGGTCCATGAACAAAAAAGTTTATGAAGCCTCGACTTAGATAACCCCTCTAGACTCAAAGCCCACACAAAATTAGTGACATCTCAGTCAAAGCAAATAACTGACCCACTTATTAAGGAAGTAGAACTTTGTCTCCTTCTGATTCATGGCATTTTCTCTTAATCCAAGTTCAATAAAAGTCAGTCTCACTTTAAAATAAAAATTTTTTAAACTTCATGGCTTCAATTAAAACTTCAGCCCAATAGTGCCCTCCAGGGTTTCCCTGGTGGCGCAGTGGTTACGAATCCGCCTGCCAATGCAGGGGACACGGGTTCGAGCCCTGGTCCGGGAAGATCCCACATGCCGCGGAGAAACTACGCCCGTGCGCCACAACTATTGAAGCCCGCACGCCTAGAGCCCATGCTAGGCAACAAGAGAAGCCACCGCAATGAGAAGCAGGCGCACCGCAACATAGAGTAGCCCCCGCTCGCTGCAACTAGAGAAAGCCTGCGTGCATCAATGAAGACCCAATGCAGCCAAAAATAAAAAAATAGTGCCCTCCAATTTCAAAACTCAAATTTTAACTACAACATATTCTATTTCTCAATAAGAAAGAGAATCTCTTCTTTAATCCTTTCTACCAGGCATCATTCTTTCTAGGTTCTGGGTACATTTTCACATCAATTGAAAACAAGATCTCACTCTTTCTTACTGGTTTACATAATTAATTGGAATTGTTAGTCCAAATTCATCAATCCCTGAGCCTTTTTTATTTATTTATTTTTGGCTGTGTTGGGTCTTCATTGCTGCGCGTGGGCTTTCTCTAGTTGCAGTGAGCGGGGGCTACTCTTCATTGCGGTGCGTGGGCTTCTCATTGCGGTGGCTTCTCTTGTTGTGGAGCACGGGCTGTAGGCACGCGGGCTCAGTTATTGTAGCACGTGGGCTCAGTAGTTGTGGCTTGTGGGCTCTAGAGCGCAGGCTCAGTAGTTGTGGTGCAAGGGCTTAGTTGCTCCGCAGCATGTGGGATCTTCCTGGACCAGAGCTCGAACCCATGTCCCCTACATTGGCAGGCGGATTCTCAACCACTGAGCCACCAGGGGAGTCCCAATCCCTGAGCCTTGAAAAAAGCTACTAGTCAAATCCTAGTCTGGTCAAAGTTTGTTGACTGATTCCCACTTCTGCTTCATAAGTACATATTGAAAACACACACACACAAAGCTTACTAATAAGAACTATAATTTACCACCAACTACTCATAAGAAATTATAGCTCTGCTGACTGGCAAGTAATTTGCAAAAGCAGACCAGTTTAGCTGCATAAAATAAATATCTACCTGCACGTACAAGCACTAGTCAGGGCGTGAAATTAAACTTTTTATTCGGAAGTAAAGAGCTGCTTCAAGGCTGTGATTTAGTCTGGGAAACAAATAGTAAGGTCATCCTTTTCTTTCTGATGTTTATAGCATTTCTAATAGGGGAAGCAAGGGAGGAGGACAATCTGGCCAAATTCCATAGAAGCAAAAATATCTCTATGACATAACAAATGTGCCACTTGCTTTACTAATTGCACAGACCTAACAGAACCAAGTTGTTGAAATGTATGCAGGGATCACTTAAATCCTGAAAGCCCCAAATGACCACAATGGACATCTCATTCGGTCAAAACTAAGGGATCAGTGTTTAAGTGAAGTAAAGAAAATCCCAAAAAATATAAATGTCACAGTAAGTTTTAAGACAGCCTACAGCCATTTTCATTACAACACAATTGTGAATTAGATTAATGAGATACTATTCAGTAATTTAGCCAATTCCCATAATTTTTCCAACATTTATCAAAATTAACTAATACAAACTTCAACTTATTCCACTATACTATAACCACACTACTCTCATGTCTACCAGAGAAAACAAACAAGTAGAAAAAAAAAAAAAAAGCCCAAATAATTATGAGCAAATCGCCTTGAAAGGCCTAGAAAAGCCACAGTGAGTCTCAAAGTGTGTGATCCCAGAACCAGCGGCATCATCTGGAAACTAGTTAGAAATGCAGATTTTCAGGCTCCACCCCAGGCCTATGGAATGGAAAACGCAAGCCCTCCAGGAACTTCTGTTGCAGCTTTTAGTACCACAAGGCTTTAAAAACTAAACCCAATTATTTAAGCAGCTTTAGCAGTGTTTTCCACCGAGGATAAAAATTATAAAGCATATAACCTATAAATTAGAATGTAAAAAGTAAATTTTAATTAGGCTAAGTTCAAAAACAAAAATAAAGGGACTTCCCTGGTGGTGCAGTGGTTAAGAATCCGCCTGCCAATGCAGGAGACACGGGTTCGAGCCCTGGCCCAGGAAGATCCCACATGCCGCGGAACAACTAAGCCCGTATGCCACAACTACTGAGCCTGCGCTCTAGAGCCCGCAAGCCACAACTACTGAGCCCGTGTGCTGCAACTACTGAAGCCCGCGCACCTAGAGCCCATGCTCCGCAACAAGAGAAGCCACCTCAATGAGAAGCCCACACACCGCAACGAAGAGCAGCCCCCACTCACTACAACTAGAGAAAGCCCGAGAACAGCAACGAAGACCCAACTCAGCCAAAAATTAAATAAATTAACAAATAAATTTATAAAAAATAAAATTAAAATGACAAAGTTTACATATTATCTTCCCAAAATAGGAAACAGTCACCATTTCAAAGTCAAGAAGGAAAAAAAAAAAAAAACACTTAGAACTGCCTAAAAATAAATGGGCTGATTTTACAATTTCTACACAACAATCATCAGTGGATGCCAAAACTATAGGGAGAAACAATGCTGGGAAACAAGTTATTTACACAGTTTCCAAGTTTCACTCCACTGAGCACATATTAATTCCAAATATACCTTTACAATGGAGAAATCTGGTGAATACAGCCTTAATAAAATGATCAAACTTAGCAACACCGATAAAGGAACAAAATAACATCGTGTACTTTCTGATGTAATGCACTGAGAAACTACAACATATATTCCTGCCAAATTTTTTAACCTGAATCTAACCATGGACAACAATCAGACAAATCCAAATGAGAGACATTCTGTAAAACTTGCCTGGACTCTTCAAAAATTTCAATTTCAAGAATAAAAAGACGAGGGAACTATTGTAAATTAAAGGAGACTAAAGAGACATAACTATGTGTAACATGTGACTGGATCATGAATTTCAAAAAAGGAGGCTATAAAGGACACTACTGGAACCATTGGGGAAATCTGAATGTAAACTATATATTGAATAGTAAAATGTTATCACTGTTAAATCTCCTGAGTGGGATCCTGCATTGTGGTTATGAAAGACAGTGCCCGTGTTAGGAAATACATGCTTTAGTAGAGGTGAAATATCATGATGTCTACAACTTTCAAATGATTTAGAAAGGAAAGTATAGCTATACAGAGAGGAAAAAAATCAAATATGGCAAAATGTTAACACTTGGCCAATCCAGGTGAGGGATATATGAATGCTTTTCTCAATTTTTCTATAGATTTGAAAAATGATTGATACCACCCATTCCCCTCTTCAAATCCATATTTCTCCAACTGTATGATTTTTTTTTAATTATTTGTTTATTTATTTATTTGACTGCACCGGGTCTTGTGGCATGCAGGATCTAGTTCCCTGACCAGGGATCCAACCTGGGCCCCCTGCTCTGGGAGTGTGGAGTCTTAACCACTGGACCACCAGGGGTCCCTCCAACTGTATGATCTTAAGGAAGTAACTTAACCTCTCTGTGCCTCAGTTTCCATGTCTGTAAATCAGGGATAATAACAATCAGGGATAATACATACCTAATAAGGTGAGAGGATCAAATGAGTTAATATATGTTGAGTGCCTAGAATCCTACACTGTACATACTGAGCTATAAGTGTTTTCTGCCATTATTGCTGTTATTTTATTATTACTACTGCTACCACAACCCAAGGTTAGAGAGACAAAGAAATGTAGCTTGGATGCTCACAGTCCTATATATAACTTCCAAAATATTTTCACTATTTATAATTTCACCTAGTCCTCACAACAACTCTTTGAAGCAGGAAGAGAATTATTTTCAAAATTATAATAATTATAATAATTATTTAATAATTATAATAAAAATATAATAGTTATAATTATAAATAATTATATTATATATAATATAAATAATTATATTATATTTAATATAATATAAATGATTAAATTATATAATATAATATAAATAACTATATTATAAATGATTATATAATTATTATAAATTATAATTATTATAATTATTATTGAATTATTATCGAAACAATTATCACCTTTCCAGATGAGGAAAATGAGACTCGGAGGTTAAGCAACTTGCCCAAAGTTGTCTAACTTCTAGAAAGCAGTATAAGTGAGATGAGAACTAGGTCTTGTTTTCACTATGGCACAATATAAAATTTACATCCCAGTCTTAACTGATTAGAAGGTATTTTCAAAGAAAGCACACCAAGAAGACGTGTAGAACTCCCGATACTGTCAGTAAGAGACAAAAGAAGTTATCACTAGTCCATTCAGCAAAACAGATGTCACTTTCCAGAGCTTTGATATTCTCCTTAAATACCCTTGAAAACAAGAACCAAAAAATATGAACTCTTATAAAAAGAGATTTATTGTATTTTTATAGCTTATTACATACCTTGTAACAATCATTTTGTTAAATGTGAATGTCAGTTTTATCTTCGGTCCCTTTTTTCCTGGCTATTTACAAGCTTTGTAAGAATTGTTCCTTAATTAAGTCTAAACATAGCTTTATATAAATGGATTCCTGGAAATAAAATGTTCAGACTTAAGAAATGATTGTTACAGAGACTGTAACAGGCCGTAAAAAAAGAATGCCACTTTAAACAAAGATTTCTTATTTTAATTAAAAAGATAATCATCATTACATTCCTACACTTAACAGAACCATTTAAATAAGCTTCTTTGGAAAAAAAAATATGTAGGATCTTATGCAGGCTTCCGTGTATAATTTGTAATATATTTAAACCAAAGTCTCAGTTGATCCTATGGTATGAACTCTTATATACTGTACCTGCACTTTAATGATACATTGAAAGAGAAAGAGTTCCAAATGAGATAAACATCATTTCTAATTCTTTTTAACATGAATGCTTTCAAAAGATTATGAGTATTTTTCCATAAGATATTGATAAAACACATTTAAGAATACTTAAACACTTTTTAACATGACCACATATAAACATATCTAGGATCACACAGTTTATTGATGCAGTAGGTATATGTCAAGTAGAGGGACTATATCCAGTGGACTACCGTATAATCAAAGATGATACATACCTGCATAAAAGGAGTTTCTATTCTCAAACTCCGATAAAAACTGAAACAAAACAATTTTCAAAACATCACACCTGGATAAGACTGGAGGGTGTGAAAAACCTTTAGAAGCATGATTTGATAAGGCAGGATTCTTTTCGAATAATTTATTTGACCTTTTTTTTTGCGGTTCACGGGCCTCTCACTGTTGTGGCCTCTCCCATTCCGGGATGCGCGGGCTCAGCAGCCATGGCTCACGGGCCCAGCCACTCCGCAGCATGTGGGATCTTCCCGGACTGGGGCACGAACCCGTGTCCCCTGCATCGGCAGGCGGACTCTCAACCACTGCGCCACCAGGGAAGCCCTATTTGACTTTTAAATTGTCCGTTTCTAACCTAAATTTGTTAAGTTAGGCAAGATTCCAAGAAAGAATGAAGTAGATCTTATAAGCTGTCACTATAATTAACTGCAATTTGAAAAACAGATGCATCAATATTCCTCTACTTAAGTCATCTTTTCTAAATTACACTGAATGCTACACATGAGTCACTACTTTGTCTATTTCCGCACCAATACATTCCTGGAAACTGCTTCTAAGTGGACTATATTTTCCCAGGGAAACAAGTTCTAATCAGGAGGCTATTTCCTAACTGAGGACTTGGTATCAAAGAAAAGTACTGACATGCCTAATAACATCAAAACAAAGTCCAGTGGTTAAGACTCCGCACTTCCACTGCAGGGGGCGCAGGTTCGATCCCTGGTTGGGGAACTAAGATCCCACATGCTACGCGGTGCCAACAAAACAAAACTATCAGGTAATCAGAGATTTTTCTTTTTCATTTGCCTATCTCCTCAGTCTAAAAGCCACAAGTGCTCTACATAAGACCAAATGCCACCAGAAAAAAACACTCTTAAGTCACTCTCTCATTCTGCCACAGGGCTTACTTGAAACTTTGTAACTAGGTTTCAAAGTACCCCTCACTTCATTGAAAAGCCATGAACGTTCATTAGCACAAACTCCTTTCTAAAATATTTACAAAAAGTCTTTCATAGAATGCTAATGTTAACAAAAGTCTTTCATAGAATGTTTCACAGAACGTTACATCACTCTAATGACCATTCTTCTGATTCTTCTTAGGATGACTAGCTTTTGTGTTTGAGCCCAACAGATAAAGTCATCAAGAACTGAGGTATTCACTAGGGAAATGCAAATTAAAACCACGATAAGATACTACTATATGCCTACTGGAATGGCTAAAATAAAAAATACTAACAATCCCAAGTGCTGACAAGGATGGAGAACTAGAACTCTCATACATTGCTGTGGTAATGCGAAATGTTACGGCCACTCTGGCCGTATTCCATACAATGGAATACTACCAAGCAATAAAAAGGAATGAACTATTGATACATGCAACAACTTGGACGAATCATCTAAAAGGCATTATGCTGAGAGAAAGAAGTCAGTACAAAAAGATTATATATTGTATGATTCCATTAAATGACTTTCTCAAAAAGATAAAACTAAAGTGAGGGAGAATAGATCACAGTTCCCAGGAGTTAGGAAGATGGGGAGATAGTACAAGGTAGTTTTTTGGGGGATGATGGAACTGTTGTGTATCCTGATAGTGGTGGTGGTTACATGAATTCTGAGACCTGTACACTAAAAAAAAAGTCAATTTTACTAAACGTTAATTTTTTAAAGAGAAAACCAAGACCAAAAACATGCACACAGCAGACATGAATAAATACACGTTTAAACAGTAAAATGGAATAGGGGTGGAATGTCTATTCAATAAACCTTGGAAATCTGTGTGAATTATTTTGACCTAGAGTTTTTTTGTTTGTTTGTTTTTGTTTTTGTTTTTGCGGTAGGCGGGCCTCTCACTGTTGTGGCCTCTCCCGTTGCAGAGCACAGGCTCCAGATGCGCAGGCTCAGCGGCCATGGCTCACGGGCCCAGCCGCTCCGCGGCATGTGGGATCTTCCCGGACCGGGGCACGAACCTGTGTCCCCTGCATCGGCAGGCAGACTCCCAACCACTGCGCCACCAGGGAAGCCCTGAACTAGAGTATTGTTGTAAAAGTATTACCACCACTATATCCTTATGGACTAGAAAGCTGCTTCACATTTACCTCATTTAATTGTATCAATTACATCTTCCTCTGATGCTGTGGCTGATGCTGCTTTTAATCTAAGGGATGAAGATAAAAAGACCTTTTCAGACAATTTCTCACTCACCAGAAAGCCTGTGGCTTTGTGCCTCTCACTTGAGGTCAGCTTGAGGACCCTGCTCAAAAGAACAACTCTAGTCTATGTAATTGTACAAAAGACGAATCTTTCGTCATAAATTTCCTTACCATTCAGTTATGCCTATTGCTTTAAGCAACACTTCAATGATTCCTCAAACTTCTCCCTTCATTCCTTGACATTACCTCAAGACATTACCTTAAGAGCACTATGAAACAACTGTTGAGGTAGTCTGTTGTCATTTATCTTCATGTATGTAATAGGGTCATGGAATATTAACAATAAAAGTAATGTGAGAACTATCCACAACTTTTTCATAGCACCAGCAGGGACTACTAGTTTATTGTGACGTGATTTTAACATACCTAGAGTGGCCACATTTGGGGATGTTGCTATTGCTCTTCTACTAGATATATCTCTTATAAATGGCATTATCTTGTTAATTTTTCTGCCCCTATGGTTCACCAAATTCTCCAGCTGCAAACAGCACCCAGAAGTAAATTGTTTTTAGAAACCAACTTATTACTAATCAGTTGGAACTCAAAGCGATTCTAAGCCTCTGCCATGAAGTTTGTCTCATTCTGCCTTCACCGTTTTTTTCCAGCTTTACTGAGATATAACTGACATAACACTGTGCAAGTGTAAGGTGTACAACATGTTGATTTAACATACTTACATACTACAAAATGATTACGACCTGCCTCCACTCTTGAATCCAGTTAACTCAGCTGCTTCCTGCTATGTTCCCCATGTACAAGGCTTCACCTTTTACTCTGGCTCTAGGCACAATATTTCCCCCACTCCCTCTGTGTTGGTACACTGGCCAGGACACAGCAGTCTAGACATTTTGTCAAAGTGTGATCCGAAAAATATCTCTATCAGAAACACTGAGATGCCTGTTAAACATGCAGATTCTTGAGGTCTACTAAATTAAGTGGAGGGAAGAGGAGCTGAGAATCTGCACTACATGTTAACATGCTCTCCAAATAATAAAGTATAGTACTACTGCAGTGGGCACTAATGAGTAGACTGAATTCTTTAGTTCCTTGCTGGGTATTCCAGTTCTGTTTCTGAGCCCAAACTCGAAACAGAGGATTTGCCGCCTCTTTTCAGTACTCACTGATGTTGTCTGCCTACTGAATCTCCCCAGAATATCTGCACCCAGACTCCTTGTCACTATTTTCCCCTCTAAAATTATATCCTGCCCTTCTAAACTTCTCTGAGTCCCCAAATCTGCTTGGATATTTATCTGCTTGGTTCCCCACCAGGGAAACCCTATATGTATATCTTAAATTTAGTCTCCTTATTAAAGTTAGGGACTATTCCAATATCTTTACCCACCAAATACTTGTTTTGCCATACCTACTGCTATGGCAACCTTCCCTTTAACTAATCGCCCTGAACACGCCTGACACCAGCCATATTTTACTCTTCTCTTTTCTCTTTTTCTTTTCTCCTAGCCTACTCCAGGCAAACCTTACCCACTGTATCTCCAGAATATTCCTTGAATATCTTTCCTTCTTTCCATACCAACTGCCCTAGCTCAAGCCCACGTGGCTTCTTGCCTAGACTATTACATAGTCTTTAAGCAGCCTCCCTGCCTGTCTGTTCCCCCCGTCCCTAGTCCAATCCACTCAAAGTCAAATAACTAAAGTGGTCTTCTAATCTTCTTTGTTGTTATTGCCCCCAGTGGGAATCAGATTCAGACGTAAATTATAGACCTTTCAGAAAAAAGTACTCCCATGTGTTTATACTGAATGGAGGTCATGGAGCTCGGGTTTTAAAAAACCTTTACACTCAAAACAAACAGAAAATTAAATTTTAAAAATAGCATCTAAAAACACCAAATACCTGGAATAAATCTAACAAAAGATATATAAAGGCCCCTACACAGAGAAATTACAGACCCCCAAAATGGAAAGATATACCATTTTCATAGATTATAAAATTCAATAGTGTTAAGATCTCAGTTCTCCCCAAACTTATATATAGATTCAATGCAATTCCAATAAAAGTTATAGGAGGATGTTTTGTGGAAATTAAGCTGATTCCAATATATACGGACATGCAAAAGCTGAGGGACATTCAGTATCCAATATCAAGAATTGGTATAACAATATAGTAATTAATAAAGTATGATATTGGCACAAGGATAAATAGACCACTGGAACAGAAAAGTCCTGTAAACAAGCCCACACACATATATAGACAGGTGGTATATGACAAAAGTGACCATGCAACACAACAGATGAAAAACAAAACAAAACTGAATTCTGTCCTCTACCTCACATCAAACATAAAAATTCCAGACAGACTGTACATCTAAATGTATAAGGTAAAATATTCATGGAAAAGACTCTGACAAGTACAGGTTTCTGGTAACTGACTATACTGCTGAACTGAATGAAAAAGCATTTTCAGAACTCTGATGGAAAACTGATGAATTCATAAAAGTGCCAACAAAAGATCAAGATAAAAAAAAAATTAAGCGTTTTGGGGTCTTGAAGAGATATTTGTAGACCCATGTTCACAGCAGCATTATTCACGATAGCCAAAAGGTAAAAGTATCCCAAGTGTCTGGCAAGAGATGAATGGACAAACAAAATGTGATGTATACATACAACAGAATATTATTCAGCCTTAAAAAAGAAGGAAACTCTGACACATGCCTTAACATGGACGAACCTTGAGAACATTATGCTAAGAAAAATAAGCCAGTCACAAAAAGACAAATACTGTATGGTGCCACATTTACAAGGTATCTAGAGTAGTCACATTCATAGAAACAAAGTAGAATGGCAGTTGCCAGGGACTGAAGGCAACTGAATGGCAATTGCCAGGGACTGTTTAATGGGTACAGAGTTTCAGTTTTACAAAGTGAAAAATCTGTATTCAGTTTAGTGAGGGTCAAGGAAAACAAGTGTGTACATGAGATGGGATGGAGGGATCTGCAGTGACCTACAGCAGGATGTCAGAACCCTAGCAGGATAAAGAGAATGTCTATACAGGAATATGGCAGCCTTAGTAGCCCTGCACAAGGTGCTCAAGTCCAAATGGAGTGAGGAGAGCAACCTAGTGCACAGTATCAGAGCCTGAAATGAGAAGGGTCTTCTAATGGGGGCTAGGGGCAGCAGCCTAATATGGGATTTTGGAGACTGATAAGGTGAGGATGGCATCCACATGATGGGTGTCAGGAACAGCAGCAACAGGAGAGACTGGTCACATACCGGGGGGATTGATTAAGAAATTATGTTGAAAAAAAAAAAGAAATTATGTTGAGGATAATAAGAGCCAACTTACTAACAGAAAAGGGAGTTACAATTATGGAAAGCAAATTATTGGATAAACCTTGTTGTATTAGACTAGAATTGGAGATACCTGTGTGAACTCATGGTTTTAAATAAATATGTAGATAAAATTAAAATAGCGATACGTGTGTGCACACGCATGTGTATGCACGTTTACACATACATATATTCCCTATCTCTGTCCAGTGAGAGGACTTGGGAGCAGTGACACCCAATAGCAATGTGTATACCTAACACCCAGATATTGACTTCTATATATCATTCTCTCCTAAAAGAAACCAGAAAAAAAAAAGAGAAATCACTGATTCCAGGGCTGGGGGAAAAAAGTACAATGTTCAAAGAATGACAGAAATACATAACAAAGACAAAGAAAGCAGTTTGAAAGCACTCTCACTGGCCAAACAGGGAACAATTTAAGTGCCAAAAGAAATAATGATTGGGCTTCCCTGGTGGCACAGTGGTTAAGAATCTGCCTGCCAATGCAATGGACATGGGTTCGAGCCCTGGTCCGGGAAGATCCCACATGCTGCGGAGCAACAAAGCCCGTGCACCACAACTACTGAGCCTACGCTCTAGAGCCCGCGAGCCACAACTACTGAGCCCACGTGCTGCAACTACTGAAGCCCACATGCCTAGAGCCCGTGCTCCACAACAAGAGAAGCCACCACAATGAGAAGCCCACGCACCTAAACGAAGAGTAGCCCCCACTTGCCGCAACTAGAGAAAGCCCGCGTGCAGCAATGAAGACCCAACACAGCCAAAAAAAGAGAAATTAAAAAAAAAAGAATAGTAGGCAATAAGTAAAAGATAGTATTATAACCCATCAAATAAAACAGGAATTCATAAACTCATTCTGTTAGAAATAGATTGAAAATCTAATGAATAAGATAGTTACATGGTTTCAAAGTACCTTCCCACAAGATACTTACTACAAAAACATTAGCTTTAAAGAAGAAACTGGCAGGTGCCACTTTAATCAAGTAAAAAAAGTTGTAAGACAAACAAAAATTATGTGTCACCCAACAGGAGGCAATAAGTAAAATAAAGCAACACTTCTGTGGTATTTCTGCCAAAAATACAGGACCCAAATCTAATCATGAGGAAACATCACCAGATAAACCCAAACTGAGGAATCATTCTACAAAATAACTAGCCTATAATCTTCAAAAGTGCCACAGTCATGAAAGTTAAAGACAGGAACCGTTCCAGACTGAAGGAGACTAAGGAGACATGACAACTAATTTCAGTACGTGATTCTGAATTAGACTCTTTTGTTATAAAGAACATTACTAGAGGGACTTCCCTGGTGGCGCAGTGGATAAGACTTCGCACTCCCAATGCAGGGGGCCCAGGTTCCATCCCTGGTCAGGGAACTAGATCCCATATGCATGCCACAACTAAGAGTTCGCATGCCACAACTAAGGAGCCTGTGTACTGCAACTAAGGAGCCCTCTGCCACAACTAAGGAGCCCATGTGCTGCAGCTAGGGAGCTGGAGAGCTGCAACTAAGGAGCCCGCCTGCAGAAACGAAGACCCTGTGTAAGCAAATAAATAAATATTTTTTAAAAAAAGAACATTATTAGAACAACTGGCAAAGTTTGAATGGGATCTAAGGGGTTAGATCTGTAATTGTACTGTATGTTAATTTCTGAATTTTGATGGTTGTCTTATATACAATGTCCTTGTTTGCAGAAAATATACACTAAAGCATTTGGTGATGATGTGACAACTTACTCTCAAATGATTCAGGAAAAAATATCATTTGTGTTGTACTTGAAACTTTTCTGTAATTCTGAGTTGATTCAAAATAAAATATTAAGAGAAAGAGAAAGAATTGCACTGGTAGTTACCAAACACTAAAAATAAATATAGTGATGTTATATGTATGTGTATTTTATCCACAAACACACACCCCAATTAGGTTAACTATCTTAAGAGAGACTATTAATTTGCCATGGCTACTTTAAAAAAGTACCACATACTTAGTGGCTTAAAGCAACATTAATTTATTATTTGACAGTCCTGTAGTTCTGAAGTCTGAAATGGGTCTCACTGAGCCAAAAATCAAGGCCTCAGCGGGGATATGTTCTTTTCTGGAGGCTTAGCTTTTCCTTTCCTGCTTCTAGAGGCTGCTCACATTCCTTGGCTCAGGGCTCTTTTACGGCATCTTCAAAATCAGCAACAGTGGATTGAGTTCTCACACGTCATCACTATGACCTCCTCTTCAGCCTCCCTCTTACACATTTAGGGTCCCTTGTGATTACACTGAGCCCAACCTGGATTATCCAGGACAATCTCCCTATTTTAAAGTCAGCTGAGGGACTTCCCTGGCGGTCCAGTGGTTAAGACTCTACACTTCCACTGCAGGGGGCACGGGTTCAATCCCTGGTCAGGGAACTAAGATCCCGCACGCTGCGTGGTATGGTAAAAAATTAAAAATAAAGCCAGCTGATTAGCAACCAAATTCTATCTGTTACCTTAACTCCCCTTTGCCCTGTAATTTAACATATTCACAGGTTCTTGGGATTAGAGTGTCTATCTTGGATGGGGGGTGGGGGGAAGGCATTATTTTGCCTACCTCAAAGAGTTTCCTTTATTCTGAGATTATGTGTTTTCTACTTCTGTGGCATTAAAAATCTCCTTCGTTCATTTATAAAATGGTGCTGACAGTGGTGCTTCTTCTTCAAGTATTGGTTGTGTAAGAAAAAAAAACCATTAACCCTGTAAATCCTGTGTAGGTATTTTGTAGTCACAAAATCTTGTGACTTTTTTTTTACTGATCTCTTAAATGAAAAAAATCTGAAAACAAAACACACATTCCTACAAAAGAACCATATATTTGTTGAAAGATTTGTATTGTATTTTTCAGAATATAGGGAATAGATCAATAAGAAGAAGGCAGACAATCCAATTTAAAAAAAAAAAATGACCAAGGCCTGAACAGACACTTCAAAAAAGAGGATATCTATTGTTGAGGTTTTTTTTTTTTTTGTGGGGGGGAGATACGCGGGCCTCTCACTGTTGTGGCCTCTCCCGTTTCGGAACACAGGCTCCAGACACGCAGGCTCAGTGGCCATGGCTCACGGGCCCAGCCGCTCCGCGGCATGTGGGATCTTCCCGGACCGGGGCACGAACCCGTGTCCCCTGCATCAGCAGGCAGACTCTCAGCCACTGCGCCACCAGGGAAGCCCCAAAAGAGGATATCTAAACAGCCAGTAAACCTTAAAAAGCCAAAAACCTCAATAATCTTTTTAGGTGCTTGATTACAGCAGTCATTAGGGAAATGCAAATTAAAACAGTCAAATAATACCATTCACCCACTAGTATGGCTGAAGTGAAAAAAGACAGTAGCAAGTAAATGTTACAGGAATGTACAGCAACTGGAACTCATATGGTGCTGTAGAAAGTATGAAATGGAAAAAATTCATAGACTCTACTAAAGCTAAACATTTTTCATACCCTATGACCCAGCAATTCCACTCCTAGGTATATACCCAACAGAAATATGTACATATGTACAAGAAAAGACAAGTACAAGATTATTCATAATAGCACAATTCACAGTAACCCAAAACTGGAAATAACCCAAACGTCCATCAACAATAAAATGGCTAAAAATTTGAAGTATATTCACACAGTGGAATACTGCATAGCAATAAAAATGAACATACTACACCTAACACAGCAACCTGAATGAATCTTCTTATGTGGGACAAAAGATGCCAGACACTAGAGAATATATACTGGAGTGATTCCATTTATGTGAAGTTAAAAACCAGTAAAGGCAAAAAGTAATCTACAAATATAAGATAATAGTTACACAGAAGTGACCAGTGGGTAAACATTCAATGAGCTGTATACTTATGATTTCTTTAAAAAGTATACTTATTTTACTTCAATAAAAGCTTATATAGACACATACCAAGTACACTATAATATTATTCTTAAATACAAACTGGATTCAATCCAAACTCCCTAGGCTCCCAATCTATCTTTTCCTTCTTGTCTGCTATTCACCTTATGTTCAAATCATACACATATACTCACACTGTGCTGGCCATCTCCTGATCTTCTGGCCTCTACCTAAACTACTCCCTCTTCCTGGAACTTCCCACTTCAGAAA
Organism: Phocoena phocoena; assembly: GCF_963924675.1. Lineage (NCBI taxonomy): Eukaryota > Metazoa > Chordata > Mammalia > Artiodactyla > Phocoenidae > Phocoena > Phocoena phocoena. The sequence continues at coordinate 27,082,702 of NC_089234.1, forward strand.
CAAGTCTGTCAAAATCTATCTATTCCACAAGACCAATAGGAAGCTCTCTTCTTCAAACCTTCCAAAGATCTTTCCAGTTAAAACTAATTTCCCCTCCCTTAACTTCTATAGCACTTTGTGCCTCTATTTTGGCACTTACCAAAGTGTGCCTTAAGAGATATTTATAAATGCCTATCTTCTCAACAGACTGTGAAGTTCTAGGGAAGACAGAAGTTTTATAATACTTAACTTTGTGTCTTCATCCCCTCCTGCCCCCATAACCAGCTCCCTCCACGTGTAACATAATGTTTTGCCCTCGGTTTATGTTCATATTTTTATCAAATCACACGGCATGCCTTGTTTTCAGTTGTCAACTCATTCATTTTGTCAAGTACTACTTAACAGGAAAATGCAGTGCTCCAGCACAATTTAGGACCATAGAGTTCTAAATTTCCAATGAAAACTTGGATACATATAGGAGTTTACGTAGCATAATTTATCAATTAACACATTATACATGGCAATTTACAATTTAAAATGAACTGAGAGGGGGGGAAAAAGAGAGAAAGAGAGACCCTTCTTAACTAGGTAGGACTAACAATTAAGACTTTTCAGTTAAGAAAATGAGCTCAGAGCCAGTTGTCTATTCAAGCCACCACTGTAAGTCCACTGGCCAGTACACTTGCTACACTGTAGTCCATGTTCAAGCGCAGGTCTTCATTTGGGGTACTTGTTTTATAAATGTATACATTAAATATATTAAACTTTAATTTTTCTGATTAAAAACAATACATATTCACCGTCAAAAATGTAGAAAACATTAAGGAATATATAGTAAAGAAAAGTCAGGGCTTCCCTGGTGGTGCAGTGGTTGAGAATCTGCCTGCTAATGCAGGGGACACAGGTTCGAGCCCTGGTCTGGGAGGATCCCACATGCTGAGGAGCAACTAGGCCCGTGAGCCACAACTACTGAACTTGCGCGTCTGGAGCCTGTGCTCCGCAACAAGAGAGGCCGTGAATAGTGAGAGGCCCACGCACGGTGATGAAGAGTGGCCTCCGCCTGCCACAGCTAGAGAAAGCCCTCGCACAGAAACGAAGACCCGACACAGCAAAAATAAATTAATTAATAAACTCCTACCCCCAACATCTTCTTAAAAAAAAAAAGAAAAAGAAAAAAATCACCTAAGTGATGCTTTTTTTGTGTGTTTCCTAATACATCTTCAGATGCCAAATATTTTGAAATATTACCCATAATCTAACATTTCACAAAAAGCACATTAACAGTTTAGTGTGGTACTTGCTAAGAAGTACAAGGATTTACATGTCCATGCTGCAAAAACATTATCCACATGCTACAATTCTGTTTCCATGACTTTTCAGTGAAAGCCTGAAAGTCCCCCAGACATCAGAAAATATCGTTGCAGCCTTAAGTTTACGTTCAGAGAAGGAGTTTAAGAGCTCTGAACGTAATACCAAGGGCATTATGTATGACCTTGATTCAAATTCTGTTACAGTTCAAATTCTGTTACAAATGCTACTCGAGTGACATCAACCTTATCCTTCCCAAGTACAGAAAAAAAGGATTGTGATACTGATGAACTTTCCAGGGCATCACTGTGGATTAAAGTCAAGATTCTGATTATTTCTTTACACTTTTTTTTTTTCTACATGACATAATACAAAGACACCTGCTGTATTAAATTGTGATTCTGGAAGTATCCAACCAATAGGTGTTGTTCAGTAACCAAAATGTGAAAGTGCAAGTCAGAATAGTGCCAACAAGGGAGAGCAGAAAGAAAGCACAATAGTTGTAATAGTAAGCATTTTATCATTCTTCTATAAATCAAGTATACTAGATTATTATTACTATAGTAAATTATTGTGCAAGTTGCTCTCTCTTCCACTCTTTCTAAGGGCAGAGTATACTTTCCCACCTCTTGACTTGACCACGTGATTTACTTTGGTTAATGGAATATCAGCTGGTATAATACAACCAATGATTGAAAGGCACAACTGGGCTTGCTCTTTTGTGCCTCTACTATAGCTATGAGGACAGCTCTGCCTGGGAAGTCACTGCCTCTACAGTCTGAGTCCCAGAATAACATGTGGAACAGTCCTGAGTGAGCAGCCAAATCCAGAGTGACCCAACAAAATTCAGTCTATGTCATCCAATATTCAGCAAATCCACATATTCATGAGAATAAATAACTATCATTGTATTGCCATGACTTTTTGTGGATCTTTATTACTCAGCAATAGCCAATTGATACAATGATACCGTGACAACTCCGTTTCCTCAGTAATTCAAATGATCAGAAATCTATATATAGGGCTTCCCTGGTGACGCAGTGGTTGAGAGTCCACCTGCCGATGCAGGGGACACAGGTTCGTGCCCCGGTCCAGGAAGATCCCACATGCCGCGGAGCGGCTGGGCCCATGAGCCATGGCCGCTGAGCCTGCGCGTCCGGAGCCTGTGCGCCGCAACGGGAGAGGCCACAGCAGTGAGAGGCCCGCGTACCGCAAAAAAAAAAAAAAAAGGTAAAAAAAATAAAATAAATCTATATATAAGTCTGGACAGTAACTCTCCACTCCGGCCCATCAGACCAGCAAAGAAATGTGCCATCATATTCCATTGTTTCTCTGCTCTTCAAGGATGAAACACAGTGCAAGTGAGGGTTTCAAGTCAGACTGCCTGGGTTTGATCTCAGGCTTCTTGCTCAGCAGAGAGACTTTGTGCAAGTTACTTAACCTCCCTGGAATCAGTTTGCTCATCTGAAAATGGAAGTAACAATAGTACTGAATCTATCTTACAGGATTATTGGGAAGATTAAGTGAAATAATAGTATATGTAAAGAATTTAGAATAGCAAACAGTAAACACTAAGTAAATACATATTAGCTATTCATGGCTGATCATATTTTAAAAAAAACAAAGAAAAATAAATAAACACAACCCTCCCATTTCTACTGTGGTTATCCTATTATTGACACAGACAGAGTCAGGTCAGGTCAGTCACAAGCCTAGGAATAGGAAGGCAAGTATACCCTGAAGGGAGAGCCAAATCTCAGAAAGGAGCAAGACCTCAGAAGGAAGTTCCAACTCAAAGTGTTCACCTTAAGCAGGCAGGAATTCTCTCCCAGCTCTGTGGCTTTTGCTCCCCTGCTCCCCATCCTCACCCTGGCCACATACAAAGGCAATCCAGGAACTATGATTGTAGTGCCCCAGAGAACAAATCATATTCTTAGTTCAAAATTACTCTCAGTATCTATTCTTCTGTTGTTATCTCTGAGTCTTCTGTAAAATGTTCTAGCTCCGTTTTCAATCAGGCTTCAGAAATCTAAAGGGAATTATCCAGAGATTCCCCAGTACAAGGTGAATCTTACGGAATACTAGTTGAAATGGTAAGATCAGGTGGACCTTTCCCATAGAGATTTTCCCCTCCTCCACTGCCAATGTTAGGATGCTGGGATTGATTTATTAAGGAAGAAAGCAGTTTTCTTTATAGTGACCAAGTTGTTAAACATTGGTAAATATTTTCTACTTTATCCACAGTGAATTCTTATTATATACATTTAGAAAGCACCTTCATGCTGTATTAAAATATTGCTAGAAAGCACATGGTATTTTAAAATATTTTAATAACACAAAGATCCTTTTTTCTTTCTTCATTCTCATTCTTTTTTTAATTGTAATGCCATTTACCACAAATAATTTTATCTATACATGATCAAGATCTTGCATAATGTACCATCTCCCTTTAGAAAGGGAAAAAAATTCTTAACCAATTATTTTCTTTTAGGATTTAAACAATACACAAAAAATATAGAATAACAAGTAGTCTCCTTTGAAAGTTCATTTTCTAATTTAGCAATAAAAAATTTCTGGCAGGGCTTCCCTGGTGGTGCAGTGGTTGAGAGTCCGCCTGCTGATGCAGGGGACACGGGTTCGTGCCCCAGTCCGGGAAGATCCCACATGCTGCAGAGCAGCTGGGCCCGTGAGCCACGGTCGCTGAGCCTGCGCGTCCGGAGCCTGTGCTCTGCAACGGGAGAGGCCACAACAGTGACAGGCCCACATGCAGCAAAAAAAAAAAAAAAAAAAAAAAAGAATTTCTGGTAATCATTCAAAGTAGAAGAATTTTTACTCCAATCTAATAATTCACTTCCAATAATTTATTATGTACATTACAAACATGAATCAAGAAAATGAGCGCAGAGAATTATCATTAATTTGTAATTCCATACCCCAATACCTATATGAGTATTCAGAAAAGAAACTGAAGGCTAATTTAAATTGAGAACAGGTAACAGATATATAGAAATTCTGACAAACTAAGAACTAGTTTCAAATGTCCATCCAACCAGCTGGTAATCAATCTCACTGATTTAAAGAAAAGCCCAACATAGTGAGAAATCTGAATACTTATTTTAAAATGCAGTTTCTTGCTTTTAGATACATATGGTTCTCAGGCAAAAAAGAAAAGTTCCTGAATCCTATCAATTCATTCAGTATTATCTCTACAGTAACATTATTAAGACAAGTCATGCAGGAGATCATGTTAGTTCCTTAAGAAGTTAACCTCAAAAAAGAGATGCCTCCAAAGCATTCCTAGCGTTATTACCCACAAATTTGGCTGATCCCATTTGTATTTTTATCCTGAGCATCCAACTAGAATAGCATCTGTGGTAGCCACTCTCAAAAGGGCATGGCCCCCAGCAGTTTCTCTCTGTTTATGCATACCTCTCTTCTTGTCTACAGGTAGAGATTATTTTCCCTCCCTCTGACTCTGGGCTGGCCTTGACTGTCTTTGACCAATGGCAACATTCTCAACTCCCAAACCTAGGACTTAGGAGAACTGGCTGACTGGTTTCTACTTCCTATCTCCAGGAATGCTCCTTCTTAGACTCCAGGCATCATGCTTTAAGGAAATTGAAAGGCCATTTGGAGAAAGAAGGCCCACATAAAGGAGGACAGAAGGCCTTACTGCTAGCTGAACTTTCATCCAGTGGCCAGCCATGACAGAAGGTGACCATTTTGAACATTCCAGAAACGCTGGCACCCCAGCCAACACCAAGTGAAACAGAAAATGCATCAGTCAACCACAGATTTATCTTTGTTACACAGCAAGTTACCCTTTACACTTTCACTTATCTTCCAATTCTTTAAAAAACTATTTTATATGTCCTAAAATTATTTCATGCATGCGTCAAATTTTCCCAGTTCTAAGATCCTGGGATTGGTTTATCCTGTCCATTTAAAAATAAACTTCAGGGACTTCCCTGGTGGTGCAGTGGTTAAGAATCTGCCTGCCAATGCAGGGTAAACAGGTTCGAGCCCTGCCCCGGGAAGATCCCACATGCCACGGAGCAACTAAGCCCGTGCGCCACAACTACTGAGCCTGTGCTCTAGAGCCCACGAGCCACAACTACTGAGCCTGTGTGTCACAACTACTGAAGCCCGTGTACCCAGAGCCCATGTTCCACAACGAGAAGCCACCACAATGAGAAGCCTGTGCACCACAACGAAGAGTAGACCCGGCTCGCCACAACTAGAGAAAGCCCGCGTGCAGCAATGAAGACCCAATGCAGCCAAAAATAAAAACAGAACAAACAAACAAAAAACCTTCAAATTCATCCCTCAACTTGTCATATAGACAGATAGGATACAGAAGAATAGACAGATAGATATATCTCAAAAATCCAAAGGTAACCTTTAAGTCTAGACCATGTGTGAATTATGGTCAAATCTGAATTACCAGTCTCATTGATAAGATTTTATTATAAAATTTCTAATCAAAGTACTATGTCAATATAATAATGAACAAAATTCATGAAAGAGAATATCATTTCATGTTGCTATTTTAAACAAATTTTACATTTTCTTTTTTTTTTTTTTTAGCGGTACGCGGGCCTCTCACTGTTGTGGCCTCTCCTGTTGCGGAGCACAGGCTCCGTACATGCAGGCTCAGCAGCCATGGCTCACAGGCCCAGCTGCTCCGCAGCATGTGGGACCTTCCTGGACCGGGGCACGCACCCGTGTCCCCTGCATTGGCAGGTGGACTCTCAACCACTGCGCCACCAGGGAAGCCCTACATTTTCTTAAACAGTGGAAATCAGGCATCGGTATAAAAATTATCATTCACAACTCACAACTGAAGGAAGGGATAAGGACAAAATAAAGCCAAATACTATCAACAACTTCAATTTTATTAAAAGGATAATCCTTGCGTGTGTACTGTGCACTAATTACTAGGTGCAAACACAAATAAAATATCTTCCTATCTCAATTGACTAAGGAAACAGACATGTTATAACAGGGTAAATGGGATCAAAGGCAAGTTGTGACTTACTCAGATTCATAATAAGACTGTTACTGAGCTAAAAAGGAATACAAAATCTCTAACTCTCCATTCTGTTTCAGTTATTAAGGTGTCATTCTTTTTTTTTTTTTTTTTTTTTTTTGCGGTACGCGGGCCTCTCACTGTTGTGGCCTCTCCTGTTGCGGAGCACAGGCTCCGGACATGCAGGCTCAGCGGCCATGGCTCACGGGCCTAGCCGCTCTGCAGCATGTGGGATCTTCCCGGACCGGGGCACGAACCCGTGTCCCCTGCATCGGCAGGTGGACTCTCAACCACTGTGCCACCAGGGAAGCCCTAAGGTGTCATTCTTGGTGACCCTCTTCCAGTTGGCCTTTGCTCAAACAGCAGCCACAATAGCAGGCAAGGTCAAAAATGAAAGTAACTATTGTAAAACTGAAGAAGAATTGGTTTCTCCCTATGGAAACTGACTCAACATTTAATAATGTGTGGTGTCCCAAAAGCTGTAAACTACTACATGGCCATTTCTAGCTCAACTTTAACTCAATCAGGAGACCATTATCAAAACAACTCACTGGTGCCAAGCAGAGATCAATTGGTTGAAAATGTTCCTAGGCTGACGTCTAATGGGGAGTAAAGAAGATGATCTCATAATGTCTCTTTATGATCTTCAAACCACATTATTCCATAAACCTGATACATGTCAAGATTAGGATTGAGTCAATCTCTAAGCAGGAAAACAAAAATAAGCAACTGCCACTTTTCTGACTCAATTCTAGAAGCTGGCTGTAGATACAAAGCAACTTCCTCTCACTTCTATAGTCCAAAAAAATTTCAAAGCCTCTTCTTAATATTTTAGAATTTAGTAGAAACTCAAGAACCTTCTTCAGGCCTAACAGAATTTTATTAAAGATACACTTGAACTTTAGTTAGGTGTTTCTGAAAGTACTAATACAAAGTAAGTAAAGTCATAGTAAATTTAACCAGTATTCTTGTAAATGGGACAGTTTAAAGCCTAAATTCAATTAGGTTAGTGTCCATGTTTGTTTAAATTTGGGTATCTCAGGCAAAGACACAAAATAACTGACAAAAGAAATAAGATTTGGAGTGACAGGTTACAATTACTTACGGAAAAAACAAAACTAGACTGCAAGTAATATCAACGTCTCTATGGCCACCTGCTAAGACAGAAGTAAGTCTATGCAACCCATCATTCTGTAACCACAAAGTCTGGTTTTACATCTAGGATATACAAATGAAGCATCAGATTAAAAGCATCAAATATCAGACTCCACAAATTTGCCAAACATACACATATCAAAAACAGAAAAGCATGATTCAAAGTTAAAGAACTAGATTCCAAAGGATTTAAACACACCCACAAAATCCAGTCCAAGTTCATACTGTGCTTCAACCTAAAACTCAAAACTACCAATCCTGACATCAGCCATTCCTCACTACCTGCATTCCCCCTTTTATCTCCTGAATTTCTCCATTGATCTTATCACTTCTTATGGGTCTTTGGATTCTCCATGGCCTTTCCTTTCCCAGAAAGTAGTACAGCATCCGGTCCCCTCATTTTACTATCTCTACAATTTAGCACTAAGTTTTGTTTTACCCTATTAGTTATTAATTTTGCCCCTAATCTCCTGTACCTAGGTTTCCCCAGCCAATGAACCTCTCCTGTTTTCTCCTTTCAAACTAGAGGATGTAGCCCCTTTCCTGATATTTGTAATTCTGGTTCCTAGTCAACCCCTTTCCATTCCCAGAGACTGTCATCATAGCGCTAGATCCCCATCCCCAGTCCTTTTCTTCCTAAGTAAGGCCTAGTCCTTTCCAGAGTTTGTCAACATTAGTTTGGCCAAGCTGGGATTGTACCCTGAAGGCAAAGGCTCTCTCTCCCACCTAACTCTACAAATCTATGTCTCCCACCAGCCCTGTCTTTCTCTCCTCTAACCTTGGATCCAGCTGCATCCAGCGCTGCCCGTTTCCCACCCACCTCCCACTCCCAATATCTCTCCTCCCACTATCCCGCGCTCCCCTTCCCCACTCCTGAATGCACCTCTTCTCCCGGGCCTCACCCGTAACCCTCACACAAGGAAGGCCCTGCCAGCGGCCTCACGGCGTCTCTCCTCCTGGCTTCCTCCGCTCTTCAGTAACTGTCCCTACGCCCCTTTCCCTCCAGGGCCCTGCGCGCCGCCCAGAGCCCCTCCCCGATTAAGCTCCTGCTGTCACTTGGCCTCTCATCCACAAGATGGCGGAGCTGCTGCCCCCACCTCCGGGTCCTCTCCGCAACCCCTCCTACCTCCCAGGAACTCCCGTCCCGTCCCTTCAGCCGCCTCCGCCCCCGGCCCCGGCCTCGGCCCAGGGTCCCCCTGCCCCCTCCTCCAGCGGGATGGCGGCCCAGACCCGAGCCTGAGCGACGCCGCCAACGCCACCGCCTCCACCGTTCCCCGGCCTGCACATTCTCCTCACCATAAACTTGAGCGCTTTTTCCTGCAGCACCGCCTCGGCCGGGTCCATACTCGTCAACGGCCACCGAGTCCGCACTCCGCCGGGGCCGCCCCCTTGGTGCCAGGCCGCAACCAACGCAGAGCCCGGATCCCGCCTCCTCTTCCTTCTCCCCGCCCTCTTACCTCTCAGGCACCCGCAGGGGGGCCAGGGAGGATCAGCTGTTCCGTGCGCGTGCGTGAGCCCGCTGGCTCACGGGATTTGTAGTTCTGGGACTTCCCGCCGCAAAAAATGAGGCCACACCGCGAACTGCAACTCCCGCGGTTCACTGCGGTAGGGTCGCGGTGGCTGACAAGCCGAATCTAGACAACGGGCAGTCAAGTAGAGAATCAGCGTATGGGAATCGTAGTTTACAGCTTCTAGGGCTGGGAAATGGGAGGGGCAGCGGTGTCTCCGTGGTTACCGAGCGACGCCAGTGGCGTCTTGCCTGGCAATTGATATCAAGATGGCGACCAGTGCCTCACCTGTAGCCCAAATACTGGAAAAAACTGTGAGAGGACAAAGGTCCTAGGGCCTCCCTAACTGTGGTTGTAGAAAACTGGACGCCCCCAAAATTCATATGTCTGGCGTCTGCGGGACGGATTTCAACCCAGAGACGTTTGGCCTATGGGCACCTGGCAGCACCTTATAGACTAATGCAGAATTTCAAGGTCTTCCTAAGTCATCGCCGCACATTTCTGCCTGTCACCTTATTCTAATCCACAGTAAATCAGGGCCGAATAGAACTCGGCTCAGGAAATTCTCGGGTGTTTAGCACTCAGAAACCATGGCCTCTACTGCTAACCCTGAGATGTAAGCCCTGCATTAAGGGTTAAATGGGTACTTGCAAAAGGGCTTTAATGGTGGAATATAATGGCCATCCAGCAAATAAAGCATGTAAGTATTTAGTTTGGCCTTAAAAGGGACAGTACGAATTTATTTTGGAAATTGGGTTTAACCTAAGTGGAAAAAACACTAGGGTTGGGCTAAAAGTGATACGCTGTACAAAATACCTGAGTTTATAAAATAAGTGAATTAGGGAAATACCTTTTCGGTTATAAGGAAGTTTTCCATTGTAAACTATTTTATTCATTCTTTCATTCAACAAACAGCATATAACCGTGTGCAGACATTGTGCCAAGAGATGGGGGGGATTCAGTAGTGAACACAATAGACCCAGTCTTATGGAGCTTACATTTCTAGTATGTTGATACTTTGTCCTACTCATCCCTACATCCTCAGAACTCAGCACAATACCTAATACATAATAGACTTTAAGTTAATAAAAAGTTTTACTCTTGAATTAAAAAAAAAAGGTTTACACTACTGCAAAATGAAGACTCAAAACTCATTCATATGAAAACTACCTGCAACTTCTCATAGGACTAAGGCAGTATGTGACATGATTGCCAAAAAAGCTAAAGCAATCCTAGGCAACTTGAAGAGACTAGTGTCTGGGGAATAGAGTTTTATGGTTTTACTCTGTTTTAAAGCACTAAGACCATACCTGGAGTACTTTGTGGGTTTTTTGCTTTGTTTTGTTTAATTTAATTTTTTATATAAATTTATTTTTGGCTGCATCGGGTCTTCATTGCTGCGTGCAGGCTTTCTCTACTTGCGGCGAGTGGGGTCTACTCTGTTGCAGTGCACGGGCTTCTCATTGCGGTGGTTTCTCTTGTTGCAGAGCATGGGCCCTAGGCACACAGGTTCAGTAGTTGTGGCACGTGGGCTCAGTAGTTGTGGCTCGCGGGCTCTAGAGCACAGTAGCTGTGGCGCACAGACTTAGTTGCTCCGAGGCATGTGGGATCTTCCTGGACCAGGGCTCAAACCTGTGTCCCCTGCATTGGCAGGCAGATTCTTAACCACTGCGCCACCAGGGAAGTCCTCACACCTGGAGTACTTTATTCAGTTATGGGCACCATGTTCTATAATCATATGCAGGAGCGTAGCCAAGGACAAGATAACTGAAAGAAAAAATATTGATGGATGCTTACTCTGAAAAAAGAGCGCTTAGGAATAACATGGCAGCTAAATTCAAGTATTTGAAAGTACTGAAATGCATATGTATATAGCTCTATAGGGCAAACTAGGACCACTGGGTGGGATAATAATTATGATGATGATGATAACAGCTGTCACTTTATTAGCTCTTTATGCCAGGCACTACACTAGGTGTTTTACAGTCATAATCTCTAATATAGAGTAACTTTGTAAAAACAAGTACTATTATCCCTAATTTACAGATGAAGTAAGTGAGACTGAGAGGCGATAACTTGCTCAAGTCATACAGCAAATTACATCATCAGGATTGAAACCCAAATCTGCTTGACTCCAAGGCCTGTGCTATTTTCCCTGAACCACACTGTAATAACATAGGACTCAGACTCAGAGTTTTCTAGTAATCAGAGCTGTCCTGACAAAGGAAACATAGAGGCAGGATGACCATATTGTCTGAAAACATAGAGGCAGGATTGTCTAGGAGGGTTCAGTTTGGGTGGGAGGTTAAGATCTTTTAAACTCTAAAATTCTGCTCTGGGGACTTCCCTGGTGGCACAGTGGTTAAGAATCCACCTGCCAATGCAGAGGACACGGGTTTGAGACCTGGTCCAGGAAGATCCCACATGCCGTGGAGCAACTAAGCCCACGTACCACAACTACTGAACCTGCGCTCTAGAGCCCACAAGCCACAACTACTGAAGCCTGCGCACCTAGAGCCCATGCTCCACAAGAGAAGCCACCGCAATGAGAAGCCCACGCACTGCAACAAAGAGTAGCCCCAGCTCACTGCAACTAGAGAAAGCGCACATGCAGCAACGAAGACCCAACACAGCCAATAATAATAAAATAAAATAAAATAAAATAAAATACTAAATATGGGGAATTCCCTGGCGGTCCAGTGGTTGGGACTCTGTGCTTTCACTGCAGAGGGCCCCGGTTCAATCCCTGGTCAGGGAGCTAAGATCCTGCAAACTATGCAGTGCAGCCCAAAAAAATTAAAAATAAAAAATTTAAAAATAAATTAATTAAAGAAAATTTCCAAAATTAAAACTTGGGGAATAAAAAGAAGTGGGAGACTTGAGCATATTTAAATGGTGATAGAAAGGATCCATTAGAGAGAGAAAGGTTGAAGATAAAAGAAAGAGGAGGGCGTAATGATGGAGTCAGGTCCTGAGAAAAAAAAGAATGAAATCCAGTTGGAAGGATTAGCCTCCAGTGACAGAAATGGAGGGAGAGAGTATGGGTGCAAAGGCAGGTGGGGCATAGAGCTGGAGGAGAAAGGTTAAAGAAATGCACTTCTAATGGGTGTTGGAATAGGCAACCAGCAATCTCTGCTGCACAAAGAAATGAGAGTTTTGCATGTTCTGCCCTTCTGGATCATGTTTACCCCCTTTCTTTCATTCTTAGCACAAACGATCAAGAAGTAACTTTCCTTAGGTTCGATTAATGTTGTTCTAGACCAGTGGTTCTCAGCTGGGGGCAGTTTGTCCCCAGAGGACATTTAGCAATATCTGTGTTCCGGGCCTACGGCAGAAAAATGCTGTGGAGGACACAGGATACCTCCTCCTTTTGAAGGATATGTTCTAAAAGTCCAATAAAACAGTTCTGCTATATCTCACTGGTAACTGTGTGACCTTGGGCAAGTTACTTAACCTCTTTATGCCTCATCAGCAAAACAGGGACCATAATAGTTCCTATCTCATTGGGCTGGTGTGAAGGTTCATGGAAAGTTCTTAGACCATTACCTGGCACATAGTAAGTACTCAATAAATGTTAACAATTAATAGCTCTAAATTTCGTATAATTTGCATATACAATCAAGATGGGCTCAGTTTGGACCTTCTCCTTCCTGAATAATTTAGTCCTAAAACTATTACATAGGGCAGAACAAAGTTGGTGTCCATGCTGAGAGGTGATCTGGCATGGGGTGTTGGAGCCCAACTGGTGTGGTAAGGGCATCCAGGTGAAGGAAGAAGCTAGCAGCAGCAATGGGAGATTGGTTACATACATACATTCTCTAGCTCTGCCCACTGTGAGCGTCTTGGAGCAGCAATACCCAGTGACAATAAGTACACTTAGCGTCCAGATCTTAGCTTCTAAGTACCATTCTCCACTAAAAGAAATCAGTGTTCCTTGGGGAAATAACTGATTCCAGAGCTAGGACAAGGAAAATACAAGATGAGCCTAGAACATTTTGTGCCAGAACACAAAGAAGTACTCAAAGAATAATGGACATATGTCTCCCCAAATACTTAATGATTTGAAAAAGAAAAGAGTAACTTCACAGTGGGGAAGCCTGGTAGATATAACTTTAAACAAGCAATCAAGGTGAACAACATCAGGAATTCCCTGGCAGTTCAGTGGTTGGGACTCCACACTTTCACTGCAGGGGGCACGGTTTTGATCCCTGGTTGGGGAACTAAGATCCTGCATGCCACACAGAACGGCCAAAAAAAAAAGTAAGGTGAACATCATCAGGAATGGGGCAAATTGAAATTGTGTGTCCCTGATACAATGCAGTAAGAAGAACAAAGACGTGGTGGTGTCTACCTCCAAGATGACACCCAATAATTCTTGCCTCCTGGTATTCACATCCCTCCTATACTGAATAGGGCTGATTTGTTTAACCAATGAGATACTGCAGAAATGATGGAGGGTGACTCCCAAGGCTAGGTTATAAAAAATATTGTGGTTTCTGCCTTACTAACTTGAAGTACTTGCTCTGGGGGAAACAAGGTACTTAGTTATGAGGAACCCCAAGCAGCCCTGTGGAGAGGTCCGCAGAGCAAGGAACTGAAGCCTTCTGCCAATAGTCAGCACCAAATAGCCAATAACATGAGTGAAGCATCTTGGAGCAGATCCAACAGCCACAGTTAAGCTTTCAGGTGACTACAGACCCAGCCAACATCTTGAACACAACCTCATGAGACACTGGGTAGAACACTCAGCTAAACTGTTCCTGAATTCCTGACCCATATGAGATAATAAATGTTTGTTGTTATTTTAAGCTGTTAAGTTGGAGGGTTATTTGTCATGTGGCAATAGATAACTAATACAGATTCTCTTGCAAGTAGTCTAACCCCAGAGCCTAAATGCATTTATTAACAATAGTATCGGGACTTCTCGGTGGTGCAGTGGTTAAGAAGCTGCCTGCCATTGCAGGGGACATGGGTTCGATCCCTGGTCCGGTAAGATCCCACATGCCGTGGAGCAACTAAGCCTGCGCACCACAACTATTGAAGCCTGTGTGCCCTAGAGCCCACGTGCTGCAACTACTGAGCCTGCGTGCTGCAACTCCTTAGCCCACGTGCTGCAACTACTGAAGCCCAAGTGCCCTAGAGCCCGTGCTCCACAAAAGAAGCCACTGCAATGAGAAGCCGTGCACTGCAATGAAGAGTAGCCCCCACTCGCCGCAATTAGAGAAAGCCCACGCAGAGCAACGAAGACCCAACACAGCCAAAAATAAAATATTAAAGAAAAAGAAATGAATCTCAAGAGAGAGGACCTGCCTTTAGGAAGCTTTCTATTTGTAAGGGAAACAAAACATAAAATATATACTAACTTCAGGGCTCTCTTGGCAACAGTATGGGGGTGTGGGGGAAGATGAGATCTGGAATGTAGACAGCCCTGCAGGGCAGGGCAGGTCATTCAGGGAGGGGGAAATCCCTGGGGCCTTGCAGCTGAAAGAAGCTTCCACATGAGGCACATTAATCAGTAGATAAACAGAGAGTAATCCAGACAGCCAGGCTGTCAGCCCAAGAGAGGTCTGGGGACAGACTGGGGGGTGGCTGTGGGGGAGGTAGAGTCAGAACTTTGATGTTGAAGAATAACCCCTTAAATCAAATGCAATCTCCTCCATATAGCAAGAGACAACTTTTTTTTAATAATTTTTTTTTTTTCTGGTTGTGTTGGGTCTTCGTTGCTGCACACAGGCCTTCTCTAGTTGTGATGAGTGGGGGCTACTCTTCATCGCGGTGCATGGGCTTCTCATTGCGGTGGCTTTTCTTGGTGCAGAGCACAGGCTCTAGGTGCAGGGGCTTCAGTATTTGTGGCGTGCAGGCTCAGTAGTTGTGGCGCACAGGCTTAGTTGCTCCGCAGCATGTGGGATCTTCCCAGACCAGGGCTCGAACCCATGTCCCTTGCATTGGCAGGTGGATTCTTAACCACTGCACCATGAGGGAAGTCCCAAGAGACAATTTTTGAGGGGAACAATTCTGAGGGGCAGCAGTTTAGAGGAGGGAGCCAGGACAGCTATACAAATGAAACTATGTTCCTCAGATTGGGACTTGAACCTATGTGCCAGGACTTGAAACCGGCCAAAACCCAGTCTTCCAACTGAGATCACACACCTGGTTTCAGGACTTAATGAAGCTCAGGTTCTTGATGTCTCATCGCAGAAAGAATTCAGTGAGGGACAAAGTGGTAAGAGGCAGATTTATTTAGAGAGAAACACACTCCACAGACAGAGTGTGGGCCATCTCAGAAGGTGAGAAGGGCACCAGGGTATGGGGTTATCAGTTTTTATAGAGGCGGGTAATTTCATAGGCTAATGAGTGGGAGGAGTATTCTAGCTATTTTGGGGAAGGGGCAGAGATTTCCAGGAACTGGGTCACCACCCACTTTTTAATCTTTGATGGTCAGTCTCAGAACGTCATGGTGCTGGTGGGTGTGTCATTTAGCTTGCTGATGTGTTACAATGGCATATTGGACCTATTTGGTTCTAATCAGTTTATGTCATCTCTTTGGGCTATGTCATTCTTTTAAAGTTTGTGCCCTTCCCCCTTCTCTCCTATTTCACCTAGGTCTGAGTCCCCTATCCCAGAATATTTGTCTTCTTGGGGCTGTCCGATGATTGTCCCTTCTACCACTACTGTCCCTAGGGTCCAAGGAACCGTTTTCTCAGTGGCCCCATTGGACTTGGTTTGTCCTTACCACAGCCAAAACTGGCTGCCATTTAAAAAATAAATAAAGGCACCTTACTTGAGAAACAATAACAAAGCAACTAACAATAAGAAAAGGAAGAAATAGAGAAAGAGAAGAGAAGAGAAGAAAGGAAGGGAAGGAGGGAGGAAAAGAAAACACCTGGAAGTAAACATGCGCACAAAGAAAGGGCACTCTGTGTGTGTGTGTGTGTGTGTGTGTGTGTGTGTGTGTGTAACTTTCGATTATGTAAACTTTCAAACACATAGAAAGATAAAGAGAAGAATATAGTGAACTTCCTTCTACTCATTAGGAGACAGGAGGGAAGGGGACAGGGAACAACCATTAAAAGAATGACACAGCCATTAAGAAAAACAGACTACTACAAAAACTGGTTAGAACCAACTGGGCCCATGATGTTGGAAGATTAGACTTCCAGTAGATCTTGAGCCTCGTTATATGCTCATTGTAATATATCAGCATGCTAACTGACACATCTACAGGCACCATGGCCGTTCCGAGGCTAACCATAAAAGGCCCAAAAGTGGGCGGTGGCCCAATTCCTGGAAATCCCCAACCCTTCTCCTAAATAGTTGGAGTAATCCTCCAACTTGTTAGCATACGAAATTACCCAGCCCATAAAAACTAACAACCCCATACCCCAGGGGTGCTCTCACCTTTTTTTTTTTTTGGCTGCTCTGTGTGGCTTGGGGGAACCCACACCCCCTGCAGTGGAAGCACAGAGTCTTAACCACTGGGACACCAGGGAAGTCCCTGCTCTCACCTTCTAAGATGGACCACATTCTGCCTATGGAATGTGGGCTCTGAATAAACTCGCTTTCACTTTACTATGGCTCACTCTCGAGTTCTTCCCTGCACGATGCCAAGGACCCTCACTTAGTGGCCCATCCCAGGAACTAGTCCGAGACCTGGGACATGACCATTCTCTTGCTCCCCCTTCTCCTGCAACAATTACTCAGCTTCAAAAATATTGACTTATGGCCACTTATATTTCATTTGTACCACCACCAACTTCTTTCCCCCATCCTTTGGAGTATATTGATACAAATCTCATATCATTTCAGCTATGAATATGTGGGTAGCTTGCAATATATAAGGTCATAAGGCTCCTTACTGACTTCTGATCTCAAAGCTTTCCTGAACCTACCTCATAGCACAGGGAACCATCTGAAAAAGAATATATATATGTTTTATATATATGTGTTTGTGTGTATACCTATATGTGTATGTATACATATATATATATATATATATATATATATATATATATATAAAACTGAATCACTGTGTTCTACACCTGAAACTAACATGACATTGTAAATCAATTATACTTCAATAAGGGGACATCCCTGGTGCTCCAGTGGTTAAGACTCCACGCTTCCACTGCAGGGTGCGAGAGTTCGATCCCTGGTCGGGGAACTGAGATTGTGCATGATGCGTAGCACAGCCAAAAAATAAAAAATTAAACACGCAAAAAATTTCAAGACCAGAAAAAAAAAAAAAGGTTTCCCTGAGCTCAGACTTCCCCTATCCTAAGCTAGTATCATTCTCCTAGTTATTAAATGGACACATGATCAAATTCTACTCTCTAGTCTCTGTCAGAGAATTATCCCAACCATGTCCCAACTGTCAGAGAGCAACATATCTAAACTTTATCCCCAGTCCCTGGGTTCTCCCTGCTGGCTCCAGTGCTGGCCTGAGGGTCTGCCTCATTCATAGCACAGCCCTAGAGATCGACCTGCAGAACCACTGTCCTGGGTCAGGCTTAGCAGTCCAGGTTTAGCTGGACCAGGATGAAAAGATGCACATAAAGCACTTTGCCCAGGCCCTAGCTCATGGTAGGGACTCAGTAAATGTTAGATGGTGGTGATGACAATGATAAGGACTGGACAGAATTTTGTCAAGGACTGGGACAGAGAGAGGACATAAAAAGATTCATATACCAAGATTTGGCTTTGAGGCCTTAACTTGAATCTCAGTATGGAACAGTAGTTTATTTGTTTTTTGGTTTTTGTTTTTTGGTTTTTTGCAGTACACGGGCCTCTCACTGTTGTGGCCTCTCCCGTCGCGGAGCACAGGCTCCAGACGCGCAGGCTCAGCGGCCATGGCTCACGGGCCCAGCCGCTCCGCGGCAAGTGGGATCTTCCCGGACCGGGTCACGAACCTGTGTCCCCTGCATCGGCAGGCGGACTCTCAACCACTGCGCCACCAGGGAAGCCCTATTTTTTTTTTTTAATTTGTTTTAATTCACCTTCTCTAGAACATGGAATTTAACAGAATTAGATGCTATATCACATAATATTGGAAAAGTACAAAGGGTTGTAAAGCTGGGCTTTTGAAAGATCTAATTATTTTGTTATGAGGGCTCACCTCCCAACATTCTCTCTACTTCAGTCACCTGTCAGGGAGTCTGACTGAGGCAGTTCTTCAGAAAAGAGGCCAGACCGTGGCAGACAGTATTGAAACAGGATCTGAGGATGGGCTGTGTGGTGGAGGTGGAAAGGGAGAGAAGAGACTAGTAGAAGGACTTGCTCTGCCTCACTCTAGGGTCAGAGGGCACAAAGGGCCCACATTGATGTCGAGGGGAAGAAAGCCAGATGACAGAGGGCCACACTTGAGTGCTCAGGTCTGTTTGTGCTTGAAACAATATCAAGTCATTGTTGGTAGGTGAGAATCTGAATGGCTCACAGCCAAACTCTTTCGGGCACAGACTGTGCTGTCCCCTCCCTTTAATGCCAGGTGGTAACAGTGTTAGCTCGGGAACAAAGCAGTGTAGCTGCTAAATCCACTGATGAGACCTCTTGATTCTAAACCTCTGAGTTCTTGAACAGAACACCTCTGTGAGTCTCAGTGATAACTGTGAGAAACCAGAAAAAGGAGGCAACTCTGAGGCTTCCTGTAGACTTAGATCAGGGACAACTCCATTGAGGATGGACTGAGTGTTGATTCCAATGAGTAGGTAGATAAATCCTGTTCAAACATTTCTGGGGAAAAAATAAAAAAGGAAGAAAGGAAGAAAGAGAGAAAGAAGGTGGGGGAGGGAGGGAGGAAGGGAGGAAGGGAGAAAGAAAGGAAGGAAGGAAAGAAGGAAGGAAGAAAGAAAGAAAGAAAGAGAGAGAGAAAGAGAAAGAAAGAAAGAAAGAAAGAAAGAAAATGAAAGAGGAGGGAGGGAGGAAGTGAAACAGGAGGGAAGGAGGCAGGGCACAACCTTTGAAAGAATGACATAGCCTGAGGACATGACATAAACTGATTAGAACCAAATGGGTCCAACATGGTGGACATGTCGACTTCCACTAGACCTTGAACCTCAGTATACACTCACATCAGCAAGCTAAACGATACACCCACAGGCGCCATGACAGTTCCAAGACCGACCAGAAGGATCAAAACGTGTGAAGTGGCCCAATTCCTGGAAATCCCCACCCCTTCCTGAAATAGCTGGAATACTCTTCCCACTCATTAGCCTATGAAATTACCCACTCCTATAAAAACTGACAACCCCATACCCTGGTGCCTTACCTTCTGAGATGGCCTACACTAAGTGCAGCGTGTTTCTCTCTAAATAAATCCACTTCTTACCTATCACTTTGTCTCTCACTGAGTTCTTTCTGCAATGAGACATCAAGAACCTGAGCTTCATTAAGTCCTGAAACCAGGTGTGTGATCTCAGTTGGAAGACTGGGTTTTGGCCAGGTTCGAGTCCCAGCCGCATGGGTTCAAGTCCCAATCTGAGTTTTGGCTGGGTTCAAGTCCTGGCACGTGGGTTCAAGTCCCAATCTAAGGTGCACGGTTTCAGAAGGAAGGACGGAAGCAGGGAAAGAAACAAAGGAAGAAACAAAGAAATTAAAGTGCAAGTTCGGGGACTTACCTTGTGGCGCAGTGGTTAAAAATCCGCCTGTCAATGGAGGGACACGGTTTGGATCCCTGGTCCAGGAAGATCCCCCATGCCACGGAGCAACTAAGCCCGTGAACTCTAGGGCACGTGTGCCACAACTACTGAGGCTGTGTGCTGCAACTACTGAAGCCTGCTTGCCTAGAGCCCGTGTTCCACAACAAGAGAAGCCACCACAATGAGAAGCTTGCGCACCGCAACAAAGAGCAGCCCCCACTTGCTGCAACTGGAGAAAGCCTGCGTGCAGCAACGAAGACCCAATGCAACCAAAAAAAAGAAAGTGCAAGTTCACATTCTTCCCCCTTCCCTAACTCACTAAACAGTCAGGGTTTGTGTTGATGAACCTTTATTATGCTGTAAGAGAGAAAATGGTGAATTGTTCCTATAAAAAGAGGCAGACAAGGTAGAAAACTTCTGGTGGAAAAGAAGAGGTTGTGAAGATGGGAGGAGAGGGCTGAAGAGAGGCCACCAAAGTCAGAGGAGAAAGGAAAGAATTCCTGCTTTGAGCCAAGGTGTGTCCCACCCACCTCAGGGCCTTTGCCCTTGCTATTCAGACTCTCCCCTCACCTCCTCACGCTCCAGGCATCAGAGCATCCAGTTAATCTCTTCAGAGCAACTGTCACTATTTATAATTATTGTTTCCTTCCTGTGTTTCATTTGTTTCCCTCATGAGACTGTAAGTGTCATGAAAGCAGGACCCAGGTATATCTTGTTCATCATTATCAACCCAGCACATAATACGGTAGGTGCCTAATAAATACGTGTGAAAGGAAAAAAAGGAAGGGAAGAAGGGAGAGAGATTTCGGTGGGGAGAAGCTTCTATAAGGAGAGGTCTTTAAAGAGTGATGTACGGTGGAATTTCCCTTTCTTGCTGCCCCTTTAAGAGACTAAAGACTTAAATTACTCTTCAGTGCTATTTAGAGTCAAATTTGTGTTTTAAAAAAAGAGAGAGACTTCATGCTGGCTACATGGGTATATACACTTTGAAAAAATTCATTGAGCTGTAACCTTATTAATCTGTGTACTTTTCTGTATGTATGCTATACTTAAATAAAAATTACATTTTAAAAAGGTAGAGAAGAGAGAAAAAGAGGTCATAGCAGGCCACGGTGTATAAAACCCAAACACAGATTGAGGGGCGAGCACAGGTGAGGGGACCAGCGTGAAACAGAACAAAGACAGACAGGAGGAAGAAATGCAGTTGGTATATATGAAAGACTGAAGGGAGGGGGACAGTGAAGGAGGTGAGGGCTGCCTAGGGTCAGATTAGTGGCCTGGATGCCAGGGCAGGGGACTTGGGTTTGATTAGAAACTATTTGAGGGCAGTGTTCATAGTTCATGTCAATGGTTTTGAAACAGGAGGGAAAGGGGCAGGGCACAACCTTTGAAAGAATGACATAGCCGAGTACATGACATAAACTGATTAGAACCAAATGGGTCCAAGATGGTGGACAAGTCGACTTCCACTAGACCTTGAACCTCAGTATACACTCACATCAGCAAGCTAAATGACACACCCACAGGCACCCTGACAGTTCCAAGACCGACCAGAAGGATCAAAAATTGGGAAGTGGCCCAATTCCTGGAAATCCTCACCCCTTCCTGAAATACCTGGAATACTCCTCCCACTCATTAGCCTATGAAATTACCCACTCGTATGAAAACTGACAACCCCATACCCTGGTGCCTTTCTCACCTTCTGAGATGGCCCACACTCAGTGGAGCGTGTTTCTCTCTAAATAAATCCACTACTTACCTATCACTTTGTCGCTCACTGAATTCTTTCTGCAATGAGACATCGAGAACCTGAGCTTCATTAAGTCCTGAAACCAGGTGTGTGATCTCAGTTGGAAGACTGTGGGTTTTGGCCAGTTTCAAGTCCTGACACGTGGATTCAAGTCCCAATCTGAGGTGCATGGTTTCAGTTTTCCTTTTGGGGATGCATAGTCATCTGGAGAGCTTGTTAAACAGTAGACTCATGAGCCTCCTACTCAGAGATTTTGATCAAGAAGATTGCGTGGGGTCCATGAATTTAACATTTTTAAATGCATTTTTAACAAGCTTCTCCAATGATTTAAAGACTGTCCTCTGTTTCTCATAATTGGAGAAACAACACTCTCTTACTCTCCCATTTGGCCCTGGAGCTTAGGTTCTTGTCAGATATTTCTTGATTTTGATGAAGATTAAACATTGTATCAAAGTGAGCATGACTGAGGCTAGATGTCCTGTTTCTAACCTAGATCAGAATTTATTTATTTATTTAACTTTTTTTTTTTTTTTTTTTTTTAATTTTTTAGCCGCACTGCGTGGCATGTGGGATCTTAGTTCCTCAACCAGGGGACAAATCCATGCCCCCTGCAGTGGAAGCACAGAATCCTAACCACTGGTCCACCAGGGAAATCCCTAGATCAGAATTTAGATTCTGTTATAGAAAGATACTTTCTATACTTATAATCATTTGGCAGTTTTCACTGGTTTTGTGGTAAAGAGCACAGGCTCTGCAACCAAAACTTGCGTGCAATTCTTGGAACTGCTATTTAACTTCTCCAAGCCTTGGTTTCTTCAGCTGTAAAATGCAGGTCTACTTCATAAGATTATTATGAGGATTAAGTAAATTACTGAGTGAAAGCACTTACCACAGTGCTTGGCACATGGTAAACTCTCATTAAATGGTAACAATAATCTTTATTCCCTTTGTAGTTCTCCTCTCCTAGCCCTTTCTCCTGCTGTCTTCTTCTCCAACACTGCGTAATAGAAATATCTGGAGAAGTAATTGGACCTTAGCTTTATAGACAGGATCCAAAACATCTTGCAGCTTTCTATTCTTCCCAACGCCAGGGCAGTCAGGCAGGGTGAAGTCTGACCTCCATAGACCTCTAGCAGCATCTGTGTGGGAGGGGTTTTTCACTGAGACACTTGGGCACATCCCCAGATTTTATTAGTGCTAGGTCTAGTTATATTGGGCCCTGGATTTGTGACTCCAAATTAGTTAATGAGTTGTAGTTGTAGTTGTGCCTCACGAAAATATAGGTCTCCTCACCTTGGATTTTCTCTAGCAGGAGGTCGACAAATCAGTGGAAACCAGGAATATTCTTCAGAGGTGGCAGGAGGGCAAGAGTCAGAATTTTCACCTTTTTTTTTTTTTTTTTTTTTTGCGGTATGCAGGCCTCTCACTGCCGTGGCCTCTCCCGTTGCGGAGCACAGGCTCCGGACGCGCAGGCTCAGCAGCCATGGCTCACGGGCCCAGCCGCTCCACGGCAAGTGGGATCTTCCCAGACCGGGACACGAACCCGTGTCCCCTGCATCGGCAGGCGGACTCTCAACCACTGCGCCACCAGGGAAGCCCTATCACCTTTTTAAAAATTATATTTTAAAAGCAAAGCCAACAACCATTCCTCGTAGCCCCTTCAGCCAGGCAGCCAGAGTGCCAGTGCCCCAGCGTGTTAGAACTCACAGGCTGGACCTTACAAGCAGGCAATGGCTAGACAATCACTCAGCAGCAGAACAACACACTCTTGCCATGGCAGGGCTTCAGCTAGCAGATCTGGCAGTTTATTTGTCAATAGTATTTGTCGTTAGCTTAATTGTAGGAAAATTGAAAAGTGTAATGCATAGCCGTGAGACACTTAAGGCTGGTTAATCTTTTTGGATTGTAACCAAAGTCATTTTTATTAGCTGATCTCATCTCCATTATAATATGCAGAGCACTGGAAAAGTTGCTGAAGGCTCCAAGTCATGGTGTGCACAGGGAACCGACAGGCTCCATCATCTGCATTTTCTGCCAAGGAGAAAGAAGGGCAGAGGGGGCTGGATTAAAAGCACTGGGTTTGAACTCAACAACAAAAAAGCAAACAACACAATCGAAAAATGGGCAGAAGACCTAAAGAGACATTTCTCCAAAGAAGAAATATAGATGGCCAATAGGCACATGAAAAGATGCTCAACGTTGCTAATTATTAGAGAAATGCAAATCAAAACTACAATGAAGTACCACCTCACACAGGTCAGAATGACCGTCATTAAAAAGTCTACAAATAACAAGTGCTAAAGAGGGTGTGGAGAAAAAGGAACCCTCCTACACTCTTGGTGGGAATGTAAGTTGATGCAGCCACTGTGGAAAACAGTATGGAGTTTCCTCAGAAAACTAAAAATAAAATTACCATATGATCCAGCAATCCCAATTCTGGGCATACATCCAGACAAAACTATAATTCAAAAAGATACATGCATCCCTATGTTCATAGCAGCACTATTCACGAGAGCCAAGACATGGAAACAACCTAAATGTCCATCAACAGATGAACGGATAAAGAAGATGTGGTACATATATACCATGGAATACTACTCAGCCATAAAAAAGAACAAAATAGTGCCATTTGCAGCAATATGGATGCAACTAGAGATTATCATACTAAGTGAAGTAAGTCAGAAAAAGACAAATACCATATGATATCACTTATATGTGGAATCTAAAACGTGACAGAAATGAACCTATCTGTGAAACCGAAACAGAATCACGGACATTGAGAACAGACTGGTGGTTGCCAAGGGGAAGAGGGGTGGGAGAGGGATGGAGTGGGAGTCTGGGATTAGCAGATGGTATATATAGAATGGCTAAACAACAATGTCAGGAACTATATTCAATAACCTGTGATAAACCATAATGGAAAAGAATATAGCAAAGAATATATATATGTATAACTGAGTCACTTTGCTGTACAGCAGTAATTAACACAACATTGTAAATCAACTGTATTTCAATTAAAAAAAAAAAAAGAATTGGGTTTGAGATGGGAGTGGGGAGAGGAGAGGAAGAGTCTCCAGGATGGACCCAGAAATGATCCTGGCAACCCCTGAGGCCAAGCCAAGTTAGGTCCTGTGCCTTGTATGCTGGAGGTGTCAGGCCCAGGAGCGCACTGCAAAGAACATTTGAATAAGGGCCATAGTTCAGAATTAGGCTCCAGCAGAGGAAATGGAGACAAATCCAAAAAGCCAAAGAAAACACTTGTTCTTTCCATCAGCATTGGTTTATTTATGACTATTTGGAAAGACTCTCTTCTTCAGTTTTACAGTTCAAGTGTGGTAGTACCAAAAATTGGAACTATATCTGCAATTGAAATTTTGAAATTTGTAAGGAATGAGTCTAACAGTCTCTGGTCTTTCTCTGGACATTTTTTTTTTTTTTTTTTTTTTTTGCACCAGAGAAAGGAGAACAGACGTTCTCATCCATTCTACTGCCCCTTTTTCAGCTGATATATGAGGGGGCCTCCTTTTCTGCTTTGCCTTCTCTTGGGTACCTCTAAATACCCAATCCAGCAATGAACCTTTTCGAAGGGTGAAGTTGGGGCCAGAAACACTGGAATTCTACTGACACATGACTGATGCCCTTGACCCCAACCATACACCCCAGCAAATGAGCCAGCAGCCTATTCTAGACAAATGGGGAGCCTAGAGGGAGCACATGGGCTTTTTCCCCCCCTTAGCCCTTTTATGAATATAAATATTTAGTGCATGGTGTTTTGCAGAATTAAATCTCTGAGCCTAGATTAGCCTGGTAATATCATTATGTGGATGCCAGGGATGAGCTACCTGTGACTGCTGTGTGTCTTCTCATTCAATGATGCCTGTGATGACTTGATGCACTTTCATTTGCCAGGGCAATCATTAATTGCATATGAAACAGTTGGTGTTTGGCTTTAAGGGAAGCTGATTGGGTCACTCATTGAGAGTTTGGCTCAATGATCTACAGCTGGCTCTTTGCTCCTGCATGCCTGCTTTCTTTTCAAAGCATTCTTACTCAGTGTTTTGGGGACCCCCTGAGGAAGAGGCTGTGAAACATAGGGGGTTTTAATCTGTGTTTTCCTTTGGGCATTATAGCTTTAATTTTAATATTTTGGATAATAAAGAATGATTTTAAATTAAATTTGCGAGTCGACCATCTGTGATAGTTTGGACTTTTTCCTCCTCTCTGGCAGGTTTTTTACTTAATTCTTTCTGAACATTAGCAAGTGTATTGAGAGCCAGAGAAGCAAAGGGTAGCAGAGAGGATAAACCCGTGGAACTTGGAGAAATGGGAAAAGGCTTTGATGCCTGGCCTTTCACCCTGGGGGTTGGTGGGAAAAACTTGATGCCCTGAGTCAAAATCATAAAAGTTAACTAGCATGCAATTGCAACTTCCTATCATCTCCTCTTGATTTGTCTTGAGAAAGTAGTTTGCCAAGGTTATGCCTCAGTTTGTCCATCTGAGGCATGGAAGTGATTAAACAGAGAAGTGATTTTCTCCACAGAGGTGCCACTACAGTGTGGGGACAGTTCTTCATCTGAGGACAGCTACTGGAACACAAGTCATCATCAGCCGCTGAAGGCTGAAAGGGTCTGAGAAGCTTATATATGTTTCCAAATCTAAAGCTAAATCCAAGAAATCTACCTAGAAATAGCAATATGTTCTTCATCTAGTCAGTGAAATCCAGGATGAAGAATTTTCTACCCTTTCAAGGGAAGTGAGGACACATCATCATCTCCATTGCAGACCACAGCATTAATGAGTCAGACAGACAGCGTCACTGAACACACAGACAAATGTTGAGCGAATGCCAGAATAAAATGAAAAAGTACCTGCCAGCAGACGAGTTGGTATGATAAGTGGTTTAGCTAGGGAAAGCAAGCGGGTCTTGCATGGCAAGGCAAGTAACTCCTTCTCCTCTGTATAGTGGAAGGAGGCTTCTTGGAGGGGTCAAAATTTGCATTTCAGAAAAGAGGGGGAGTTGGAAGGGCTGTGCAGAGAGAGTAATCCTGGCAGAGCACGTAGGCCCTCTGAGCAGACTGCAGGGATCAGGGCCTGGGGGGCTAAGAGGGTGAGTGGAGGGAAATAGACCAGGGGATGGAGATAAAGCAGAGGTTGAAGAAAACTACCTTAAATGCTCTCTGGAACCAGAATGGGGTATAAACAAAAACCCCAGGAAGCTTCTGGAGGCCTGAAGTTGTGTGTGGGTCCAGAGGCTTTGTTAGCATCAGAATGGTTTTCTTTGTATCTGCTCATTTCCCACGTCTCTCCTCCCTCACCCTGAATTCTGCTTTTATCACATCAGGGTGGGGCTCCCAGGCACCTCCCTACACCGAGAAGGGCCAAAGTCACTGCTGCACAGGTCAGAGGGCAAAGGTTATGAAATGAACTTGAAGGTCAGGGAGGCAATATTCATGGCTCTGAGCAGGATAGAAGCTCAGGTGAACAAGTATATATCATGTTTTTAAGACCTCACATGAGCATCCTTTGTCCCACATGACTCCTAGACTAAGAGATAAGCTTGGAATCTCAACCTCTCTCTCCCTCCTCTCCTCCCTCTCTCTCTCTCTCTCTCTCTCTCTCTCTCTCTCTCTCTCGCTCCCTCCCTCTCTCATACACACACACATATACACACTCAAACACAGAGATGCTCTCTCTCCTTCCCCTCTTCTTCTCTCTTCTCTAAAATCCCTGGTTCTCCTAAATACAACCTTGGTATCCCCCCAATAGTAGAAAACAACCCCAACAAGTGCCTATGAAAAAAGCCTTTAAGACTCATGAATATTTAGCTCGTCCTCATGTAAAATATATGACTTTGTGTAAGGATCAGGCGAACGAGGTGCATGATTTTTTTCTGATTTATGGGCCCGGAGACGGATTATTCATAGCAGAGCAGCTGTGTGGAAAGATCCATCCGCTGCAAAACGTGATTGTACATCAGGCAGTGTGTGGGAACGGAGCTATGACTAATGGCTGCTTTACATATAAATGAGAAGGTCTGTGCTAGGAACTGTAAAAAAACACAATCACTCAGCTGATGGGCAGGCTCCTTATGGGGGTGCAGGAGAGGGACCACAGGAAAGGCAGGCAAATGAATACCTCACCCCCCAAAAGCTAAGCCAGGTGGGGGTGAGAGGCAGGGAGGAGCAGGTGAGGGGATGGAGGGAATTTGGAGAAGCAGGCAACTCTCCTGACCTGGACGTGATCAGTCCCTGTGTTTGTAACTTCCAGACTCCACTGTGACCTGAGAGCCTGTCGGGTCAGAGATGTGGCCCAAAGGAAGTGGCTGCATTGCCAACCCACTCAGGGGTGATGGTCAGGTCCTGAACCCTCCAGAGCTTGATGTTAGGCTTCTGAAGATTCAGACCCATTTCAGAAGCCAGCACAGGAATCACCTGGGTAAACCTCTGCCGAGAAAAATTGTGCGAATCTGAGATTTCCTCTGCCACTCCTCATGTCTCCCTTGCTTTTCCTCGTTCATCTCTCCCCTCTCTTGTAGCTGAGACAGGCTGTCTAGACATTGCAGATGTGGACAGATGTTGGGTCTGTAATTTATAACAACGGCCTCCAGAAGGCAATTCCAATTTGTTTCAGTAAGGCTTTGAGTTACAGGCAGAAAAAATACCCTGTAAATACCTTTGACTTACATGGTAACTACACCAAGGGTTTACTTAGTGAACAATCACTAACTATAGCATAATTACATATCCCTGCAGATTACCAGAGAATTTAATGACACTGAGCAGGTAATGACCACCAAAACCAAATTTCTAGCTTTGGGAGGACCTGGAGAGCAAGGGAGTTGAGCCATACTTAACAGGAATTTACGCCTTTTCCTTCAAGTCATCAATTAGTCTCCATTTTGAGGGCCTTTGAGTTTTATCTACATGCTAGACATCCCTTCGCCATCATACTGAACTCTAAGCAGGTTGGACGCAGTTCCTTTGGGCTGACACGGCTTTATTTTTATTTTTTGGCTGTGCCACTTGGCTTGTGGGATTCCCTGACCAGGGATTGAACCCAGGCCCTCAGCAGTGAAAGTGCAGAGTCCTAAGCACTGGACCACCAGGGAACTCCCTGGACTGACACAGTTTTAAACCATGTGGTATCTGGAGGTACACACAAAGCCCTCAGACAAGCAATGAAGCTGGAAAATTATCTTTGCTGTTATCACAATGGGTCGTGCACTCAGCAGCAGGGCTGAGCTGCGCCCACCCACTCGCACTCTCTCTGCTGGCTGATGACTACACAGCTGCCCAGGCCAACAGTGAAGAGGACTGGCCCACACAAGATCAAGCTAATCCTCATGGGGATTACATTCTGATCTGGTGATTATACTGGGAAATGGAAAGGTGAATTTCTAGAATCATTTTTCATGAAATTCAGGATGCTTCTTACTCTCACCTGGGGTGGTGTGTGTGGAGGTGGGAGGAGGAAGTTAATATTAAGGCCGATACCCAGAGAAGTTAAGTGACCTGCCATGATCAGAGTTTGTTGGTGGCAGAAGCCAAATTTGCACTTGGGGTCTGCCATCCCTGAGAACTCTGACCAACTGGTCTCTCTGGGTTTAGAGGATCAGAGCTGGCTGGCAGCTGGGAAGCTCAGGCTTCCCTGGATATGAAAGGTTGCAGTTGAAATAGCCATCAGGGTTTCATTTATGTCAGTCTGGGGGAAGGGGAGGAGGAGTGGGAATAAAGGGGGGAGGAAAATGTAGAAATCAAATAAACACATTGACAGGGTTGAATTTCAATTTTCAATCCATCACCAACCTCCTCTAGATTATCTGTTCCATAGACTCTTCCTTCCCCCTCTTGCCTGTCCAAAAACAATCAAACAAATCTTTATCTTAATACACCTCTAGGTACAGACCCCTGGGTTTCCAGAGACCCTGAAAAGAATGCCTGATGTCAATTTAAGGATTGATATTGTCCAGAGAATCCTGATTCTTTTCAATAGCTGTTCTCTCTCTCATTCCCACCCTCCCCTGCTTCTGCTCCTGAATGCTCTGTATCCAACTTGAATGATATCTTGCTTCACCTGAAGAAGTGGGTCTGGTTTAGAATGTCAGCTCCTGGCAGAGCCACAAAACAGATCACTAGCTGGAAGGATAGGCCGCCTGGGCCAAAGGAAAGGAGTTAGGATTATCAGGTGTCATGACTGCAATTGCTCTTCTCTGGTGGGCATTGGCCAGTGGGTCTGGCCTCAGGTCCAGTCTAGGAGGAAAGATGTCAGCTGCAAGAGGATGGGTTTAGGAAACAATCTGTGTCTTAGAAGTTTAAGGTTTTGGATGCGATGTCTAAGGATACTCCTGAGACTTATTTTATGGAAACTTTAAAAGAATATGAGGGAGTCCTGCCTGCCAAGGGTGTGTGAGATTTTTAACCTACTGAGAGATATAGATGACAATGGCCCGGAGCCTCTCACCCCAGGAGATCCTTGTAAGTTCACCAAGCCTCACACAGCTCCCTGGCAGGAATGGATATGGTTACTTGTACTTCCAGCCCAAGGAGAGCTGTGGGGAGAAGGAGGGACGCCCTCTGGTCAGGGAGGACAAATGAGCTATAATAATGTTAATAGCTAGCACGAATTAGGAGATTACTGTGTGCCAGGCATATATTATCTCTTTGATGATACATCCATGCGTTAGCTCTTTGATAAAGAGAAATTTACCCACTGCCAGGGAGCAGAACTTTCCTCAAGATAAGAGGAAACACATGGCACATAATCCCACTCTGTGTCCTGCCAGCATTAGCTGGAAGGTCATGCATAGTTTTTAGGAGTGGAGGGTAGAAGCAAGAGGGAAAGACAGCTTCAGGGACACATATCCCCAGACGTCTGTGGGGAAGGGAACTTCAGGGTACAGACTCAGGTGTCTCCATACACAGAGAATAGATACCACTGGGATATGAGAGAGCTAATGAAATGATGGCTTTACTGATACATGTGTATGTATACATACATGAACACATGTCCACACACAACATCCCATATAGATATAGATCATCTGGTGAGTAATATGTCTGAATCAATAAGAAAAGACCACATAGCTTAGGCTCAAGAGACATAGTGTAAGATGTGGTTGATTATATACACATGAGAATGATGTTCTATCTCCCAAAAAGATCCCTTCCTAGACTTTTTTTTTTTTTTTTGGCTGTGCTGGGCAGCTTATGGGAGCTCAGTTCCCCAACCAGGGATTGAACCTGGGGCCCTGAATCCTAACCACTAGGCCACCAGGGAACGCCCCCTTCCAAGGTTTCTTGATAAGCTAACCTAAGCCTGGGGTGTTGGACAAAGACAGGACAGGATTGGAAAGGGTTCACGTTATAGGTGTTTCCCCAAAGGGATTAAGGTCTGATCTTCTCTGGTATCTGAGGTATCATGTGTACCTGCGGGAAGGCTATGGATGTTCAGACTAGGGTCTGGGTCGGAAGGAAGCATAGATCCAGAGTCCAACCTCAGGTTATTTCTCTAATACTGAAGCCCCTGAGAGTCCAAAAATAGTTACCTGAAATGAATACTAGAAAGCCCAGGGGCTTTGGAGCCAGAAGCCTGTGTTTAATGCTTGCCCTTTCTACTACTTATCAGCTTCTCATTCATTCATTCACTCAATAAATATTTATTAAGCATTAACTGTGTGCCAGGTGTGTGACCTTTGGGGGTAAGCTGTATAACTCAGTTGGCTTCAGTTTCCTCATCTATAAACCAGGGAAAATAATCCATAGGAGTCACAGTCGTTGTGAGGTGCTTGGCACATAGCTGAGTCTCAATAAATGCTTCTCGTTGTTGTTAGCACTAGTAAGAGAAATCCAATTATGTCTCTTTAATATAGTTGCTTACTTGGGCTTCCCTGGTGGCACAGTGGTTGAGAGTCTGCCTGCCGATGCAGGGGACACAGGTTCGTGCCCCGGTCCGGGAAGATCCCACATGCCGCAGAGCGGCTGGGCCCGTGAGCCATGGCTGCTGAGCCTGCGCGTCTGGAGCCTATGCTCCGTAATGGGAGAGGCCACGGCAGTGAGAGGCCCGCATACCAAAAAAAAAAAAAATATATATATATATAATTGCTTTCTTTTGCTAGTTTTTCCCCCCAAAGGTGTCTGACCTGTGTCTAGGGGAATTTTGTATAGCCCCAGAAGATCAGCCCCTCCTCATAGGGGCTCTGACAGTGGGATGTGGCTCGTCTCCGGAGTAAAGCAGCACAGGACATGTTTAGTGCCCCGGTTGCTTTTGGTGCTTGCCTGTCCCCCTGCCTGGACTGTGAGCTCCTCAGGGGCAGGGACTGTGTCTTTACTTGTTTAGCACTGTGACCGCAGTGCCTCTGACAGTGCCTGGCACACAGAAGGCACTCAGTAGATGTTTGCTGAATGAATGGAAGAAAGAAGGAGCAGGGTTTCTAGCCCTGTAGTTGTTGTGCAGGCCCCTCATTCCTTCATTCCACAAATATTTATCAAGCGGCTACAATGTCCCTGAATACTGTACCAGGTGTTGGAGACATAAGGGTCCCTGCCCTCATGGAGCTCGGAGTCCAGTGGGAAAATACAGGCTGTAATCAGATAGTCACAAAAGGAAACATCTCCTTACAATATGTGGTCTTTGTTGTAAAGGAAGTAAATGACGACACGAAAGCATATCAAAGAGCAAGGTAAGGAAGTGTGGGTACTCACAGGAGGCTTCCTCCAGGCCGCAACACTTCAGCTGACATCAGAAGTGAGAGTGGGTGTTAAAGCCATGCGGGGGTGTTGCTGCTCCCGCCGATAGGCGTCTTCCAAGGAGAGGAAACCTGTGCACAGTCCCAGTGGCTGGTTAGAACATGGCACGTTCAGGCAACAGGAAAAGGCCAATATGGCTGGAGCAAAACGTGAGACTGAGAGCATAGGGCAAAGAAGTCGGAGGCGTGGGTTCTCGCCTTTGTCCTAAGAGCAAGGGGACACCATAACGGGGTTTCACGTCGAGGGGTGATAGTAGTGAGATGATCACTGCCTGGCTGAGTTGAGGGGGCAAGAGGGCAAGGCGGGGGAGCAGTCAGTGGGGTGTGGAGTTAGGTAGGCAACAGATGGCAGTGGCCTTGGACTGCAGTGGTGGAGACAGAAAAAAAAGGATGGATGGGTAAAACACTTTAGAGGGGAGGAGAAAGGGCTAGCTGATGGTCAGGTCCTGAAGGGCAGAGGAGGAGCCAGAGGAGCCATAGAGAGCTAGGTTTGTAAACTTGCTCCCAGTGTCTGTCTGCTCCTTGCTCACCTCTATTAAAGGTCTTCTTTCTCACAAACCCAAGAGTTTGGTTCTGATAGCCTTCCGAGGTGGATGGATTTCCACTTCCAGAGAATGAGAGAGACTACCAGGGGCCCCGCAGTATTTGGGAGGCACCTAGAGGGTCATTTCCCCAATGAACCAGGCAGTCATTTATCCTCCCAAACTCACCCAAACACACACACTCTCTCAAACTCTCTGGCTCCCCAGACTTACACAGACTTCCAATCACTCCCTACAGACCACTCCATCCTACCCTTATTTATCCCTGCCTCTCCAAAGCCCTCCGTGGCCCCCTTTCCCACTCTTCTCCCTACCCTGACCCAGCCCCCATTTCCCTCTGCCTCTACTGAGAAACAACCGCCCCCAGAACCCCTGCCCCCGGCTGCTGCTCCCTGAGCCCCGCCCGCCCTCCCTCCTGCTCCTCTCCCTGACAGATGCCTCAGAGCCCCAGGCCGCAGTTAAGGTGACGAGATGCAGCAATTCTTTATGAACATTTCATTCCTGCTCGCTACACGACGTAAATTAGATGGTGTGTTACATTCGGGCAATAAGAGAGATATGTCACCGTGACGCTGGCCCATTGGATGGAGAGGGTAATCCTGCCGTGAATTTCATTACTGCTTTTATATAGACAGAATTAGCTCGGTGACAGCGAGCCTGATTGTCTTTCACTAGGGGTTTGGCGAAGAGCTGAAAGGATTTCACCCTGATGTGCACACTACTGAGTGACCCGCTCACCAGCGGCTCCGCTGATTGCTTTGCACCTTGCAGACCTGTGATTGGCTCAGCCTCTCTGCCGCCTCGCCTCCCTCCCTGGCCCCCAGCCCTCGCGCTTGGCTTTTTCTTGAAGCAAGAAGAAAGGAGACCTAATGGAGGAGTCACAAGGTCATGAAGGGAAATGTATGGGGGAAGGGCAAGGTGACAGAGTTAAAAAAAACAAAAGTCAACAATTCCTTTCTGATCAGAGTCTCCTGGACAGAAGCTGTGGCCACTCACTCTTTTTTTTTTTTAATTTTTGGCTGCGTTGGGTCTTCGTTGTGGTATGCGGGCTTCTCATTGCGGTGGCTTCTCTTGTTGCGGAGCACGGGCTCTAGGCGCATAGGCTTCAGTAGTTGTGGCACGTGGGCTTCAGTAGTTTTGGCACTCAGGCTCAGTAGTGGCTCATGGGCTTAGTTGCTCCCCGGCACGTGGGATCTTCCCGGACCAGGGCTCGAACCCATGTGCCCTGCATTGGCAGATGGATTCTTTAACCACTATGCCACCAAGGAAGTCCCAGCCACTCACTCTTGCCTCCCAGAAAAGAGCAAGAAGGACCGGGTCCCTGGGGCACATGCCCATGGCCCTCAGGGCAAAAGGGCAACTGGGTAGAGGCTAGTAGATCCGTGTGAGTCTCCCTGGCAGAGCCTCCCAAGTTGCCATCAGGTTCCTGTCCCTTTGCCTCTGGCATCTCTGGGTCTTTCCCCCTTAGTGGCTCAGGGCTCTTTCCCACCTCCTAGCCAGGGACACTTGTAAGAAACAAGAGCAAGAACCGTTGTCACTCCCAGCCTGCGGACCCAGCAATTCCAACGTGCAGGTGGCCTTCCATTTCCCACGCTCACCTGATCCTGTCATGGCCCCACCCCCACCCTACCACACGTATTCATAACACTCTTCGGAGACTTCCGGAATCCTCAACAGGGCATAGATGGCCCAGCCGAGGGACTGCCTTCCTTCAGCTTGTTTCTGTGGGGTGGCCAGTTCTGAGAGCGTCAGCCCCCTCTCTGTTCTCTTGGCCTCCGCCTTGGTATCTCTCACCTTCTGCCACCTTGCCCACTCCTTCTCTCACCTCTGTCAATCCCTCAGCAAACAAAAGTCTTCTGCCAGGCCTTCCTGAGGCAGCTGGTGGCCCCTGGGACTGGCCAGGGAGGTTGACCATTGGCCGGACCCCTGAAAGTTTCTCTTATGGCCCAGACCAGCCAGCTCTGTGGCCTCAGCGCTGGGAAGGATTAAAGCCACAGTCTCCCCTTTCCAGAGGGGGAGGAGGCTCCCTGGACCTCGGCAGAGCTGAGCAGGCTCTCAGGAGGCCTGGCACAGGGTCGCTGCACCCTGACTCTGCCCGGGTACAGCGCACGGAGCTTTCCCTGCGGCCTCCCACCCCAGGCACCCTCAGCTCCAGTGGCCTGTCCTCCATGGAGCCCAGCGAGAGGGTTCCCTTAATGAATTACTCATGCAGTCACACTGAAGAATTTTACACTGAAATCCCTTCTCCATGAAGCCAAGGCTTAAGACTTCGATGCTGAAACTAAACTCCAACCCTACCTGTACGACAGCTGTATGCCGAGGCAGGTCATTGCATCTCTCTGAACTTCAGTCTCCTCATCTTCAAAAGGAAAGTGGTAACTGCTGTTGTGGAGGCCGCGCTGCAATGCCCTGCTTCCCTCAGTACTCAAGGACGGTCTCCAGGTGCTGCCCTGGCTTGGCAGCTTTCCTTGGAGCTGTCTCTGTCGAAAGGGAGCTGCCTCACTTAAGGTCATGCCCTTCCCCTGGGCAGCCTGCATCCAATGCCTGGTCATCCTCAGCATATGAAGGCCCAGCCCCCTCTCCCCGACCTGGGACAGTCCTGAAGGGCCATTCCAGCCTCAGAGCCCTCCTTGTGGTCCACTAAGGCCTTTTTTGAGACTGCAGCACAGCTCAACTTCTCATTCTGTTCAGTCCTGCTTCTTTCCAGTTCCATCCCTTGCACTTGTGATGATCCCAAGGGCACTCCCCAGTGAAGCTCCCGCACAGTAATCTCCACCCCAGAGTCTGCTTCCAGACCCAACCTGCAGGCAATTCAATTCCTGCCTACCTGCTGACTGGGCTACTACAAGGATGAAAGTGTTTTGTAAAGTGCCATGAGAAACACAGCTGCTGCCGTTTACCTTCATCATCATCACTGTCCTCTCCATCATCTTCACAGCAGAGCCTGCCCAGCTGGTGTGATGAGGTTCACATACTTTGGAAGTCCAGTAAATGAACATCCAGCCTTCTTTTTTCTCCTAAGGACAAGGTCCTTTGCATTCTTCCTTTTATCTTCTGATTAGAATGACCTTCCCAAATTGGCCAGACTCCCTCAGAAAGCCAGCTGTGGTCCTAAGGATCTAGGGGTTCAGATTGGTGCAGTTCTGTTACCCACAACTCATTCTCTGCACCAAGAATCAGTGAGCTAAGTGCCCATTGGATTCTCTCTCCTACATTCTCCAGATGCCTTTCTAGCTGCGCTTCCTACTCTTTATTTAAAGCATGTACTTTCCTCCTGTAGACCAAAGCATCCATCCCTAGGGGGTGGCAACAGGTCTTAAGTGAGGCCTAAGGGGAGGGTCTCCTCTCCTAGAGCTAAGATTTCCTTCCTTCTGGGCCATGTTTACAGCCTCCCAAATAAAGCCTGGGATCCCTCTCTCTTAGGGAACAGGCAATGGTCCCGGATTATTGTTACCCTTCTAAGTATTCCCACACTGTCTCACTACTGGGCCCACAGCCTTGTCAGCGTTTTGGAGTGGAATGGCAGGTAGGGACACTGCCAGGTGAATCAGATCTCGAACCCAGTCCCTATTCCTGGGCCCTGCCTGACCCCGAATCTGTGCTCCTCAGGAGAACAACGTCCTGCATCTCTCTTCTGGAGCTTTCCCCGCGTCCTCCCACAAGGTTGCAGACACTGAGCAGGGAGCCAGGAATATGGAAGATGGAGGTTTCTCACCCCACTCTCATCCTGATGTCACAGACCTCATTTTCTGACACTAATTGGTTGCCATGGAAACAAGTTCGTTAAAGTGCATGATGACTTGAGGTGGTGAGAAGGAGAGCCATAAGAGCAAGCTCTGCCACGAAGAATCCACAGAGCCCCTCAGAATCAAGCAGGGCTGCCCAGAGTCCCTATCCTCTGCTGGTACATTTGCCTCACATATAAGGAGAAAAGTCTGTCTTGTCTTTGAGTAGGGAGACCTTGCTGCAAAGTCAGAGATAGTCCAGAGCAATAAAAACCAGCCACTTACCCTGGAATAAATGGATATCACATATGATGTGGACCCCTCTATTTCAGTCTTAGATCAGAAGTCATCTCTTCTAAGAAACTGTCCTTAACTATCTAATCTCCCATCCCCATCTCCATCTCTCTCTCTCACACACACAACACACACACATGGACACACACATTCCCCTTACTACTTACTCACCCTAGAGCTTACACATTCTTTCAATCATTCATTCAACAAGTACTGATGAGCCTCTGGTGTGTTGTAAACCCTAGGGATACAGCCAGGAGCTGACAGGGCCCTGCCTTATGGAGCTCACTGTCAACATCTTATACCATGTCCTTCTATACTCACATGCTCAACCCTTTAATATGCATCTCTGGGTTTTCTTTTTTCATTCCAGTTCCCCAAATGTGGTGAGCTCTCTGGTTGCTGGTAGGGCAGGGTACAATTTGCTTTTTATCCCCTCTACCCATGGGCTTTCCAAGAGTGGAGACTTTGAGCCTATTAATGTACAAACTTGCCTAACACTAAACCAAGATTTGGGGCCCCTCAGCCTCCCATGTCACCCCATTGCTCCCAGCACCAGCCTTCCAAGGACCTTGGATTCTTCCATTCTCTTTCAAGGCCAAGGAGCAGAGGAATAGATAGGACTTGAGGATGAGAGCAGAAAGGTGTGTCTGCTGTGTGTCTACTGGAGCACATACACAGGCACCAGATGCATGGCTGCGCCTTCATACATCTGTGTCCTGCCGTCACGCATGTGCACTTATGTTGGCCAATATCTGTGACTTCTAAATTGGCCAGTACAAGGGTGTGAGCAGGTCTGTGATTCCACTTATGAGCGTGAGTGAGCATGTGTTCAGGGAAAGGGAATTTAGGGTTATGTGTCTATGTGTGTTTTTTCCAAATGCTTGGCTTTTTTCAAAATCGCTAAGAGCGCTACTGTCATTTATGGGGTTTAAAATGTCAGAACAGGGCCCTCAGGGAGGCAGGGGAGATTAAACTGCAAACAGTGAAGGTTATAGATGACGCTTCCGATAGGCTGACAGGCGGACTCAAATGATGCCACACTTTAGCAATCATTTAAACACATACACTCATACACACACACGCACGCACACAGATCATCTCTCCATATTTTAACGGCATATTCTGAAGGCTAAAAACATAAAAGGCCAAGTCTAGAGAACCACGGCTCTGCTTTCAGAACCCAGCCAGCAGCTGTCTAGTCTTGTGTACATGTGTGTGTACTCACTCAAGTGCACCTACTGTGCCAAGTGAACACATGTGCTTATTTGTTTTGGGGTCTTTTTAAAATAAATTTATTTATTTTTAGTTATTTATTATTTTTGGCTGCGTTGGGTCTTCGTTGCTGCGTGCAGGCTTGCTCTAGTTGCGGCGAGTGGGGTCTATTCGTTGCAGTGCGTGGGCTTCTCATTGTGATGGCTTCTCTTGTTGCGGAGCATGGGCTCTAGGCATGCGCGCTTCAGTAGTTGTGGCTCGCGGGCTCTAGAGCGCAAGCTCAGTAGTTGTGGCGCATGGGCTTAGTTGCTCTGTGTCATGTGGTATCTTCCTGGACCAGGGCTTGAACGCATGTCCCCTGCATTGGCAGGCACCACCAGGGATACACATTGTTTTTGTTTTTTATGAATTTATTTATTTATTTATTTTTGGCTGCATTGGGTCTTCGTTGCTGCACGTGGGCTTTCTCTAGTTGCGGCGAGCGGGGGCTAGTCTTCGTTGTGGTATGCGGGCTTCTCATTGCGGTGGCTTCTCTTGTTGCGGAGTATGGGCCCTAGGCACGTGGGCTTCAGTGGTTGTGGCGCACGGGCTTAGTTGCTCCGCGGCATGTGGGATCTTCCTGGACCAGGGCTCGAACGCGTGTCCCCTGTGTTGGCAGGCGGATTCTTAATCACTGTGCCACCAGGGAAGTCCCTTGTGTGCTTATTTGTATTTTAGTGTCTGTATAGGTTAATTCCACCTCACTTTTATGTAGTGCCCTATATAATTAACAAAATATACCACATTTAACAGTCTACCTGAGCATCATAACAACTTGTATAAAGTAGGCAGGGTCAAGGTTACTATCCCCATTTTACAGATATAAGAAAACTGAGGCTCAAAGAGGTTCGATGGGCTGCCCAAGCCCACCAGCTAGGAAATGATTAAGTGAAGGTTAGAAAGAGTCTTTTCATACTTATCCAGACCTCTTTTCTTGAGGTTGTGTTTCTCAACTCTGGCTACTTTAAAATCCCCCGGGGAGCTTTTAAAACCCATCAATGCCTGAGCCCTACCCCCGGAGATTCTGATCCAGTTGTTCTGAAGGTGGTCCTTGTGGTATATTTTAAAATTCTAACATGCAGACTAGTTGAGAACCACTGCTTCCGGGCCTGGTGAAGTCAGGCAGGAGCTGCGCACAGGGGCGTCCCAGGTGTCTAATTAGTCTCACATCCCCTCCATGTGAACATGGATTCCAGTCTCTTTCCTCCTCAGGGTCTATCTTGGCATCAACTTCCCGGGAAGACTTACTTCCCAGGATGGTAAGAGCCTCTATTTCTTCTGCATCACCCCAACTCCCCACCCCCTTCCAGACTGTGGAGACTTAAAAGGATGCTCAGCTCAGCCTGATGAATGAAGAGGCTACCAGCCATGTGCTCACAGTTGTGGCCACCCGGTAAGGGGCAGAACATGAGGTCTCACGAAGAGGGAGGAGAACCAGCTCCACCTGGCCCATCAGCCAGAGGAAGGCCAGAGAGGTGAGAGGCAGCTGCCTTAGTAACAAAGGACGAGAGAAAAAAGGGAAAGAGACAGAAAGAAGGGAAGAGAGAAGATAACAGCTGGCCCCCTTTGAAGGCTGTACGGACCAGCTAACTGCTAAAGTCACGGGCAGTGCTCACCTCACTCAGCCCTCTGCAAAAGAGGTGGTCTAGCAGAGCAGTTAGGAGCACAGACTCAGGTAGTCACCTGCCTGGGCTTGAATCCTGGTTTCTGGTTACTAGTTATGTGACTTTGGGCAAGTACTTAATATCCGTGTGCCTCGGTTTACTTATCTTTAAAATGACAATGGTAATAATAGGACCTGCCTCATCGAGTCTCTGGGAGGATTCAGTGAGTTCATGTAAAGTCCCCAACATAGCATAAGTGCTGGGTAGGGTTCAACCGTTGCTATCCTGCATCATTCGATGCTTTGGAATTCTCCCTCCTTGAAACTCTTCCTATCTTCCTGAACATTCCTTCTCGGCCTTCTTTGCTAGCCCTGTTCCTCTGCCCTCCCTCTGAGTCATTGGTTATCAGCCCCAACTTCATTTTAGAATCACCTGAGGAACTTTTACAGCTCATTTCCAGAGATTCAGATCTAGTTGGTCTGGGGTGGGGCTCAGACACTAGTGTTTTTCAAGTTCCCTGGCTCATCGAAATGTGCTGCCAAGGCTGAAAACCGCTCCTCGAAGTGTTGATACTCCTTAGGACTCTATTCTTGGCCTTCTCTCCTCACGTGTCTTTCTTTTTTTTAATAATCACCTGCAATTGTTTAACATCACAGCTTTTTTAAAAAATTAACTCATGAATTAATTTGGCTGCACTGGGTCTTAGCTGCTGCGTGCAGGCTCTTCGCCGCGGTGCACAGGCTTCTCTCTAGTTGCAGCAGAGCGCGCGGGCTCAGTAGTTGCAGCGCACGGGCTTAGTTGCCCCGCGGCATGTGGGATCTTAGTTCCCCAGTCAGGGATCGAACCCGCGTCCCCTGCAGTGGAAGGCGGATTTTTAACCACTGGACCACCAGGGAAGTCCCTCTCCTCATGTGTCTTTCCCAAGTAATTGACCTCCTTCCCATGGCTGTAATTACCATTCATATGCTGGTGACCCTCAAATCCATATACCCTGACAAGACTTCTCTCACACACACGTATTTCCAACTCCCTACTAGACATCTTAGTTTCCAAATGTATGGAGGTCAAATTGTTCTTAATA
The DNA here is from genome assembly GCF_963924675.1 of Phocoena phocoena. NCBI lineage: Eukaryota > Metazoa > Chordata > Mammalia > Artiodactyla > Phocoenidae > Phocoena > Phocoena phocoena. The sequence continues at coordinate 27,123,306 of NC_089234.1, forward strand.
GTCCCTTAACCTCCTGGGTATCTTTACTGAGATGTACTCTAGGTTTCCCAAGTACAAGTCCCAATCAGAACTCAGTATTCTGCACTCTCCCCAAACACATTCTACTCCTTCTGTTCCCCATCTCTGTCACTCCCAACCATTCACCTAAGGCGGTTATCCAGGAATCCTCTCCCTCATCACCTCCCTCATCCAACCAGGTACAAAATCCTGTCAATTGCCTCGTAAGGCTCTCCCCAGTCTCACTCCTCAGGACCCCCACCACCACTGTCACAGCTCAGGTCCTCTTTGTCTCTTGCCTGCACAATTGTAAGGGCCTCCTCACTGGTCTCCCAGCCTCCAGCATTTTTGGCTGCATCCTTCTCCCCTTCTTTTCATCATCCTCAGAGCTATCTTTCTGAAATGCAAATCATTCCACTGCTAATGCCCTTCCGGATAAAAGCACAACTTCGCATGGGCCCTTTACTATCTGTCCCCTTCCCCTGGCCTCCCCCAAAGTGACCTCTCTACCCCACCTTCTGTACAGCAGTTCTCCAAATGTGCCAGGCTGTTTGATGCCTCAAGGCTTTTGCATATGCTGTTCCCCCACCTTACATGCCCTTCCTTCTCTTCCCCCTCCCATTTTGCCCACATTTACAAACTAGCTGAAGCACCAGTTCCTCTAGGAAGCGTTACCTGAATGTTACCTCAGGTTGAACTGACCACCGTTTTTTTGTCTTCACTGCACCCTGTAATTGTCTCTATTATGTTGTCTCTCACTCTATGTTACTTCTTTGTTTTCATGCCTGACTCCCCCACTGGACTGTGGTATCTGGAAGAATCGGACCATGTCTTATTTGCCTTTGAGAAGAGACGTGAGGAGGGAGGAGAGCAGACTCTAAGTTCCCCTGGCTAAAGCACTTAGTTAAGAGTGCTTTGGCTTATGGCTCTGGATTTTGAAGGGTAGCTTCCTTTCTCCTGGAGCCAAGCAGAGAGGCTAGGTATGAGCAAAGAGACCCAAATAAACCGCTGGCCAGAAACTGTGCCCCTAGGTTCCTCCTCTGGGTCTGCCTCTCCGGGCCCCAGAGCTGGAAGCTCTGATTGTCTGGGCTTCATGGCCCAACTGACGTGAGTAGAGTCTTCTTTCCTTTCTTTCATCTGAGATTAGGTTGGGAATACCTCCAAAGGGATCTTCAGAGAGAAACCAAGGAAAACTAAAAGCAAGCAAGCAAACAAACCGACCAACCCATAAGCACTTAGAAACACAGCAATGGACAGAATGCAGATGTCTGATTCTAATTTGTCACCCCTGCCTTAGGGAGCACATTCAAGAGTCGCCTTCTGGACACTGTCATCTTTGCCTAAGACAGCGCATTCAAAAGCCAGCTTCTCTCACCACTCTTACCCAGGGAAGGGGCTAAGCAGGAATCCTAGTCCCACCCCTTTTCCGCCAGGTGGGCAGCTGAAAAGGTGCAAGCCCACGTTTTACAGCCAGAGAAATTAAAGCAAACCCCCACCCTAGACAGAAGTGAAAGGTCAAGGCCTTCAGTGGTCCAGAACAATAGAAAGAGTCAGAGCCCAGGGAATAACCCCAGGACACCCAGGGCAGTGTGTGCTTCATTCATGGCTGGATCTGCCATGCCCGACCCTTAATTGCTATTATTTCTAGAGCCCTTGCCATACGTCAGCACTGTGCCAGCACTATCTTAGCCTGAGTAACCCTCACAACAATACTATAAGTAAGGATAATTATTATTGCTGTTACAGATGAGGAAACTGAGTCTCAGAGAGGCTAAGTGACTTTTCCAAGGTCATTAAGCCTTGGAAAGGTGGCTAGGCTAGGACCCAAACTCAATCTGACTCCAAAAACCCAGGCTCATAATCTCCATGGTGTACTGCTTAATATATATGGCAGGCGATTATTCAATATTTGCCGATAGTAATAATAATGGCTAACATTTATTGAACAATGTGCCAAACACGGTATTAAGCACTTTATATACATTATTTTGTTCACTAGATAGGTACTATTATTATTCCCATTTTATAGATGAGATCCCTGAAGCTTAGAGAAGTTAAGAGCATTGTCCGCAGCCTCAAAGCTAGGAGGTGAAAGAACTGGAATACAAACCCAGGGGGATGGATAAATGAACAACCAGCATAGACAATCTCTCCACCAGCACCACCACCATCTTAGAGAATACCCACAAAGGCAAGAGAAGGCCTTTCCAGGAGCTCTGACACCTTGATAAAGGCTGTCAGTGGACTTTTAAGCCATGTCCTGGCAAAGGCAGCTCCAGCCTGGATAGCTCTGCCAAGTTCACAACCCAGTGTACTCAGAAGTAGCCCTAGAAGGTTGGGCCAACTCCTCCTTTTCCCCAGGCCTCTCCAGAGCACCCTCTCACCAGTTGTATCTACTCACAATAGTCTGGCACTTGGAATCTGATCGGGTTTGGGGCCTCCAATATACAGAAAACCTCCAGGACCTCTCCTAAGAAGGCAGTTTTCAGCTCTCCTTGCTGGATCCTTAAGTTCCTGATGGGAATCCTTGCAGAGAGCCATCCTGTTACCTAAGGAAAGAGAAAGAGGGGAGGCAAACAGCCAACTCCTGGCCTCCCCTCCCCATCTCTTCACCCTCCCCAAAGCCTTGCAGGCTACCCTGCCACCTCCAACCCCACAGTTTCTCACCTTCAGGCAAAGGCAGATGAGGGCAGAGCTGGGGAACAGAACTTAACTGAGCCCTGGGGGCACTGCAAATCCCTGTCTTTAGTATTTAGGGAAGGTGAGTCCCAGAGGAGGAGGGAGGGAGAGAGAGAGAGACTGGGAGAGGAAGGCTGAGATGCTCAGAGATGCAGAGATAGAGATGGAGGCTGACCCCAGGAGGGGTTGCAGAGAGAGACAGAAGAGGAGGGAGTGAGGGAGGAAAAGAAAAGAGACCGAGGAGGGTGGGAGAGAGGCAGTGAAAGAGGGGAGGGAGGAGAGAGACAGAAAGAGCCAGTTGCTTTGTTCATGGCTGGTGATATTATAGACTGAGTGAAAATCACATTATCGTAATGGGAAAGTTAGAGTTGCTGAGATGATGCCCTGAAGCCTCAGCGCTGATTGGGGTGTGATTGCTATCTGTATTTATATGTAGAAAGCAAAGTTCACTGCCAGTTCAAGATGGTGGCGGCTGCTTCATGCAACATAATTCTTCAGTAGGGAGACGCCCCGAGCAAGTTGAGCAAGCTGTGCCGGGAGTGGGAACCGGAGCCCGAAAGCGAACTGACGCCTGAGCAAGCACTGGAGCAGGCGATGGAGCCCGGGGTGGAGCCGCGCGGAGCTGCAGAGGAGGGAGTGGCAGCTCGGGCAGGACCAAGGCCTGGGCCCAGACCGAGGCCTGACGTTGGGTTGGGGGAGAGCGGGCGCGAGATCCTGGGGATGGGGGCAACGAGTAGTTCCCACCATCTTCCACCCTCCAGGCCGGCCCAGAGCTAGGTCCGCCCTGGAGGGCGGGCTGCGCTAGACCTTCAGAGGCCGGAAACCTTGACGGATTCTCCAACTGACTCCACCCCACGCCACCCCCAATGTATAAAATTCAGTGCTGGGCTTCCCTGGTGGCGCAGTGGTTGGGAGTCAGCCTGCCGATGCGTGGGACGCGGGTTCGTGCCCCGGTCCGGGAGGATCCCACATGCCGCGGAGCGGTTGGGCCCGTGGGCCATGGCCGCTGGGCCTGTGCGTCCGGAGCCTGTGCTCCGCAGCGGGAGAGGCTATAGCGGTGAGAGGCCCGTGTACCGGGAAAAAAAAAAAATTCAGTGCTAAACCGGACAACTAATGTCAGGAAGTTTAATTTTTCCCATGATGACTGCTTAGTCGCTTTGTTGCCATCTCACATTTCTTGAAAATTTTTTCTTTAATTTTAAATTTCTTTCAGGGATCCCTGCTGTGCTTGCACCCCACCTGTGGCCTGCCGCTGCCTATTGAGCAGCCTATCCCTACTGATTGGTGAAGGGGTGGGACCTGTGACTCCTACAGCGCAGAGCCGGGGTGGGGGTGGGGGGTAGGTGAGCCCAGACTCCAAGCCCCGACTGCTCTGGGAGGTATCAGCCACGATCAGGAAGAGAGAAAAGGGATGTCACTGCAGCCTGAGCAGTCTTGAGCTCAGGCCACCTTTTACTTGAGGCCTATTTCCCTCAGGGCTTTCTGGGACAGAAAGCAGGGCCCCACCTTAGAGCTGCCAGAGAAAATGCAGGACGTTCAGTTAAATCTGAATTCAGATACACAACACATTTAGCATAAGTATACCCATGCTTTTTTGGGTATTTAGGATATTTGGGATACACTTATGCTAAAATAAACTATTATTTATTTGAAATTCAAATTTAATCAGATTCACCACTGAATAGCTGTGTGGGGACTAGCCTGGTGGCGCAGTGGTTAAGAATCTGCCGCCAATGCAGGAGACAGCGGTTCGAGCCCTGGTCCAGGAAGATCTCACATGACGTGGAGCAACTAAGCCCATGTGCCACAACTACTGAGCCTGCGCCCTAGAGCCTGCGAGCCTTAACTACTGAGCCCGCGTGCCACAACTACTGAAGCCCGCGCTCCACAACAAGAGAAGTCACTGCAATGAGAAACCCGCAAGCCGCAAGGAAGAGTAGCGCCCGCTCGCCGGAACTAGAGAAAGCTCACGTGCAGCAACGAAAACCCAACACAGCCAAAAATAAAAAAATAATAAATTTTTTAAAAAACTGTGTGGCTTTTAACTTCCTAGACCTTCAATTTCCTTTATCTGAGCACTAGGAAATAGTAAGTAGTACCTTCCTCAGAGGATGATTGAGATATAGTAGGTAAAATTCATGAGATATAATATGTAAAATACTACCCAGTCCACTATCTGGCACAAAATAAACACTCGATAAATGATAACTACAAAATACCAGCCCCCTTACATAAGCATCCTTTAGTCCCTTCTCATCTCTATCCTAGGCTTCTTGGAAGTCAAATTAAAGGCTTGTATCAGGATTCCTACTCTGGAAGCTGCGGGCTGAATGGAGGATCTGATCCTACTATGGTCCCCCCAGGGGCCTTACCCTACAGGATCCACTGAGAGTTCTGGAAGGCTGATTGCAAAGGTGGAGCAGGAACAAAGAACAAGTCCTAACCCAAGCCCCAAATCAAGCCTCACATATTCCCAGGTACCTCTTCTAAGCTTTGAGAACAAAATAGAGTCTACCTTCCTTTGGGCTCCCAAGTTTCCCTTTCTCCCAGGAAGATGGACGACGGAGCAGGGTAGTGATATGAAACTGGACAGGAAGGGCTCTGCCTTCTTGTGTGGCCACAGAATGGGCTGTTTGAGCAACCAGTCTGCCCAATAGCCATCCCATCAGGGTGTCAGCCCAAACCCCTCTCCATCCTCTGGCAGGGGCCCATGTCCAGGACACACCAGCTTGAAATTAGTGAATCCCTCAGTGTCTCTGAGTTTGTTCTCCCTCTGCCTCTCTCATATCTCATCCTCAGCTCAGAACTGACTTAGTAAAGGGAAGAGGCAGTGTGCAAAGAGTCCCACTGAGGCAGCCTGGGTTCCAGTTGCATCTGTATGATCTTGAACCTCTCTCTCATAGAAAGATGGGACTTGTTTCCTTCCCTCAATACAAGTGTTCCTGAATCTGCAAAAAAAAAAAAAAAAAAGTGGTTCCCAGTACCCCTCCTTCCCAGGGAGTCTGGTGGTTGGACTCCAGCCTTTGTCTCTGAAGGAAACTAATTATTCAGGAGACAATTCATGGGGAAATAGTAGCATATCTCCTTCTTTTCAAGAGGTCACAGACTCAAGACTGCAGTACCAGGCAGATTATAAAAATGTGACACCACCAGTGAAAGGCAATAGGGAATGGTGGGGTCTGTGGCTCAAAAGCACTGCTTCTCCTAAAGGCATTCAATTTCATGTTTGTTTGCTTATTTTAAATACGTGCTCAGCAAACCAAAGACCCAGGTGGGCCTGATTTGGGTCTACTGGGTAACTCCCTAGTTTCTTGATCTTTCTGGTGGCACACCTATCCCTAGCCATAGGGTCACAAAGTATTGACACAGAGTAGAGATATAACACGTGCAAAGACACACTGACCTACAAAGATGCATGGAGCAATCTGTGTCTACACCATTATCAGACCCAAAGGAGCAGAGCATAGGACACCCACAGAGGAGCTGCTCATCCCCAGCTTGCCTTCCTGCCCACCTCTTGCCAACCTCCCACCCCCTGCCTCCTCTTCCATGTTTGCCCACTGGGACCCAAGTCTGCTGCTCACGTCGTCACACCCACTCCCCTCTCTCCCTGGTGGTGATACCCAGGGTAGAGCCCAAAGAGTGTAAATGGAAATGGTAGGGGAGCATTCCACACAGTTGATCCATATGGTAGAGCCAACACACATGCATCTGGGGCCCCTGGAATGCCCCTCTTGCTTTTGACCCTCACAACAAGCCTGTACTGGGGTAGGGGATTGACAAGCAGTATCCACATACTCCTTGGCATTGATATCAGGAAGTCAAACTACAGTCCCAGTGGTTTAGGTCCCTGCCTGTCATAAACTCCATCAGGATGTGTTATGGCCCTCTCCCAAGGACCATTCAGCAGCCCTAAGCCTGCCTGGGTCCCTCCCCTGGGGACTAAGCCATAAAGCAGAGGCCTCAGGCACTCAGGCCACTAACTCTAGAAGGATCCTGAGAGGGGATGCCAAGCCTGAGAATTTTCCAAGCTCCTCTGGTCCATTCCATCTTTGGCCATTAGTGCTAGAACCTAGGCAACCTCTTCCTAGGTTCAGTCATCTCAGCAAAACAGAAGATCAATCAGTTGTAATAAAGAAAATAAATTAAAATCAAGGGCTCTTTCAAAGATTCTTGAGAACTGATTTTCATATGATTCACTGTTGGAAATTGTCTGTGCTCCTGTCTCCTTCCCTTTCAGGATTATAAATAACATTGATCATCACCAGCATCTTATCAAAGCTGGGATGTCCACATCTTAGGGAATGATTACCCAAATCACACAGGAGGCAGGAGAGGACCCATCGAATAAGGTTTTGTCATCTTAGAGATGCAGGGGGAAGTCCAAAGAGATGACCTCTATCCTGTCTTGGAGGCATGAGTCTTTGAGGATGAAAGTGAGATACCTCCAAGGGCAGGAAGCTTGGCTGGCAGCTCATTTATTCAGCTTCCTCTGAGGTTCCCATTTTACATCCCTTTGGGCTTGTGTCTGTGCAGCTATGTTGGGATTTGTGCATATGTCCCTGATCCCTAGAATGACCCAGCAAGAGGAATTGAGGTTTGGCAGAGAACATTCTGCTTGTGATAAAGGAAAGAGAGATGAGGCACCTGCCCCAGAAACCGCGCCCCTTATCAAGGAATAAAGCAGAAACCACCCACTACCCCTGAGACAGAGGACAGGGCTAATCCGCTCAAAAGCTGGAGGCTGGATAAAATGACCCCTGAAATGGGTGTCAAAGGAATGCCTCTGAGGAAATGTCACTCTATTCTCCTTGGAGGGCCCTAGAGGTAGTTGGTAATCCACCCGTCTCCCCCAACTCCTGTCCCCACTCAACACACACACACACATAAATCTTAATTGTGTCCGGAGCTTTTTACAGCGTTAATTAATCATATTTAGGGCTGTTTCCAGCTGTTGCTGAGGGAAAGAAGGTCCCACACGCCCGTGACTTAGGGTAAATCCAATCAGACAGAGGAATTCTTTGATTCCGAAGAAGCCGAGCATGGAAAAGACACCTCTAATCCCAGAGCCTCTCAGACCCTGCCTGCCACCTCCCCCCACGACTGCACTAGGAAACCGATCTGGGTTGGGGAAGCAGAGGGGCTGGAGGGCTAGAGAGGAAAGGGGAGGGACCAAGGAGAGGGGTGAGGGAGGGCCCCCTTGAGATGGGTTGACTGGAATCAGGACCTAGGCCCAGCGCCACGCTGACTTGGCGATTCTGCCTTGTACTTGGGACATTTAGTGGGCTCAGGGGGGCCCATGATTCCTCAATAGCCACCTGAATGGCCCAAGAGTTATTACAGGAGACCGGGCCTGGACTAGGCAGGCCAGTGGGGGGTCAGCACTGACCCAATTACAGCTCTGCACAGCCAGCATGGTCTGAGAAAGGGCCTCGCCCAAGCCTTTTGCTTCCCTGTGACTTCTCCCCAGGCTCCAGCGGCATCGCTGTCAGCTCCGTTAGGCTCTCACACGTCTCTCCATTTCTGGGTCTGTGTTCCTCTCTCTTCTTAGGGCTCCATAGCACGATTTCAATGTCTTTCCCTGACGTCTGTCTCTTTTTTCGGCCACTATCTCTGAACTCCTGGCCCATCACCTCAAATCTTCCCAGAAATTCAGTTGAAGACAAACATCCTAAGGGGAGGGGGGTCAGCTTGGCCGCTGCTAATGACCTCTTCTTTGGTTTATGCTGGTAGCCCATTAGGTACACATGTGGAGCAAATAGAGGATGCGGGTGGGGGGATGGGGAAGGTGGGGTGGAGGGCGAAAAGCTGCTGCTGAGTGCAGGGGCAGGAAGGGACTACCCCACCCCTTAGAAACCCAGATGGGAGAGGAAGGGTTCCCCAGGGTGGAAAGTGAGGGTGCAGGGCTGTAAAAAGGCCAAACAAAGACCAAGTAGTGGCAACCCTATCCTCCCCGCTATGATGACCACACCTCCACACACCCCCTTATCGAGGCTTTCTGGGTCCTGGCCTAACTGGGCCTAAATAATTGAGGAGCCCATTACAACCTCCCTGTTTCCTCACTGTCAAGTGTAAATGCTGCAATGGTTGGTGTGGAAATGGGGCTAATTTGAATTGATAATAGGAAAGGCAGGGAAAAGTCATCTACAGTGAGTGAGGAGCGAGCAATCCCCAAGCAGATGCTAAATCTTGTATAATGAAAGAATCTGCCGATGTCAATTATGTACAAGTGTCTTTGCAGTGGTTGGAGGCGGTGGGCGGGCGATGGAACGGAGGGCTGGGTGCATCCCATAAACCCAAACACCCATCAAAGGCTCATACATATGGAGTGGTGGAGATTACGGCATAAATTTGAATGTTATGAATGTGCATGAGGGACAGGCAGGAAGCCTACCTCGTAAGGGGGAAGGAAACGGACTGTTTTTCAGTGCATGTGTACAAGGGAGCTTTTGTCCTCTGGGTCCCTCAGCTGTGTCTCCTCCGTCTCAGCTGTGCCCCCTCTGTACCAAGTTGTGTTCCAGGATGAGAAAAAAGTCAGAGTCTAGGGGTGCTAGGGCAGGGTAAGGTCAGCTGTTTTTCGGAGGCCTGGATGCGGGTTGTTTGAGGGCTTTGGGCCGAGCTGCCCTTGACCCATTCAGAGTGTTCCCAGGATACGATCTAGCGATTGATGCAGCCAGAGATCCAGAGCGATATTCTGAAATATCTGTGATGTGAACACAGCTTCCCCTCCTGCCTAATGGAAGATAAAGGAGAGATCAGTGGAGACAGCAATGCCCACCATGGAATGGGCAGAGTGATCCCGGAAGACAGCCTGGAGGAAGAGGTAACAAACTGTGCTATAAAGGGGGCCAACAGCTCAGAATGACAATAACAAGGGCACATCTTCCTATTCCTGGGTACAAGTCCACAGCACAGATAGGAGTGTGTGCTTGTGAGTGCGCGTGTACACACACACACACACACACACACACACACACACACACACACACACATGGTAACAGGGCTCAGACCCCTCCATTGGTTCCCAACCTGCGGTTGCTCCCTGAGCAGACTCTGTGATTTGTGGTACAGGCCACCCAGGGACTTTAATCTTCACCGTGACAAATGCAATAAAAGGAACAATTTGGAGATCAGAGCTAAGGAAGACACATTTACAAACCCTTCCCCAAAGGTTGGATGGGGCTGTCACCATGTGATTTGTGCCGGAGATGAAGCAGGGAGGGGGAGAGGGGGGGACAGAGAGCTGGAGAAGGCGGACTAGGGAAGAGGAAGCATCACCACCTCTCTCCTGCTCACCCTCTCCGCTGGATTACAGTGGGGTGGGCTAAGATGGCCCGCCAGGCGGGCAGGGCGGAGACCTGGACCACAGGCAGCCACTCCCCCACTCCCCTGTCATGACCAGAGAGCACAACTCAATTACCAGGAACACAGGCCAGAACCACGAGCTTCACAGATTCATCTCAGCAGTTCAGGGGCTCTATCTAGAGGAGGGATAGGTGGTGGGTGGGGGAGGGTTGGAGAAGAGAGAAAGAGGGAGAGGCAGAGGCAGAGGCAGAGTGGGAAAGAGATTTTAATAGAAAGACAGTGACAGGTCAAGTTGCAAAGGGAGCCCTGAAGAAACCCCAGTCTGGAATAGGAAAGAGAGGGGAGATTTCCCAACCTGGGCTCCCTGCTCAGCCAGACCCAGAGGGATCTAAACCTAGAGCAGCAATAGGGTGGGTGGGGCAGGGGGCACTTAATCTGGGAACAAATCTATGGAGAGGCAGAACAGCCTGGGGTTCCATAGGATAAGTTTATTTGGGGTCTGAGAACTAAGCTGGAAGATGGCCAAGCAGGACTGAAGATGGCGGTACAGTCAGAGCTAGGGCCTCCCTTTCCCCTGAGTCTCTCTTTCCCTATCTGTAAAATGGGCGTAGGTTAGATGATCTGTAAGGTGCCTGCTGCCTTACATCTTAGATGTTCTGAGCCCCAGGTTTCTTAAAACCAACAACAGGAAACTGGGTGAGAGAGACAAGTGCCATCCTGCCATTCCACTACCCTGCCTCTCTGTAGCTGTACTAGTTTACAAGCATGTGGGCTCCTTTCTGTTGGGATCCCAGCTCTGCTTCCCAGAGTCTAGATCTTCAGTTCTCTCAGCCACTCATACCTCAGTAAGGGTTCAAAGGGAACTCTTTGGCCCTCTTTCTTCTTGAAGAACCTGGTCAGTCTTACCTTCCTTTTGGATAAGATCATCCTCAAACCAAGGCCATTCTCTCTCTAGCTCCTTCTACTGCATGCCTAGGTGGCCCCTCAGGAGATGTTCTCTCTGCCCCAGGGTATAACTTTGAAGCCTCTGGGTTCCTTCTAGTTTCCTAACTTTGAGCTGCCAGCAACTGAGATGTTGGTTTCCTTGGTCAGCGCCCTCCCCTTGCCCCTACTGTGCACCCTCCCCACCTGCCTATGCTCTGCCTACCCACACCCCCGCCCCCACTTCCAACCAGGCTACAAGGTGCCATGCTGGCAGGAAGTGGAATGTTTCTAGCCTAGGAGGCTTTGGTCTTTCATCTCACTCAAGGCCACACCTCAGATCTCCTCCACCTAGCTGCTGCCCTTGTGCATCTCCAGGTCCAGACTTGGTCCTCATACCCAGGTAAGTGGGCCTGGTGAGTACCTACATGTGGGTAGGAGAAAAGAGACTTCAGGAGTATGTGGGCCTGACCCTCATTCAAAACTCCCTAGGAAAGACGGGCTCAGACTCCAACAGCTGGTCATGGCCCAGGAGGCTCAGAGCAGTTCCCTCAGATAGACTGGGCCTCTTCAGGGTGGCGACTCAGGGCTGGATCATGGCCTCCAAGGGGAGGTAGGAACTGGGGAGGTTGAGGAGTTGGAGGAACAGACAAAAGTATGTTTTCTAAGCTCTAGACATGAAGGAGAGGAGTCCCTGCTCACGAATGAATCGAGGGGCTTGTGGGGGCCAAATCAAGAACAGGCTGACTTCCTCAAATCACTCTCCAGCAGAGGGGCAGGGGCTGGAGGTGTACAAACTCCATCCAAGTGAGTCCCTTGGAATAGGGTCCATGATGGACAGGAGACACAAAAGAAACTGAACTGCTGATCGCTGGATGGAGTAACTCCCATGGTCCTCTGCTGCCTCCCTCTGGGGGAGGGCAAGAGGACCAGCCCTGTCCTCCTCCCAGCCCCTCCTCCCGGCTCCTCTCGACTGAACCCCACCCCTACCTAGGTCCCTGGTTTCTCCTCTGGGCCTCAGACACCGTCCTCTCCCCTGAACTCCATCCCCCAGATCCCCCGCCCTCACCCCACAGAAGGCATGAGAGAAAAAGCGGACTAATAGGTAAGAAGAAAGGGACTCTGGAATCTGGAATCTTTTCCATTCCCTGCTTCCCCTCCTCAGAGGAGGAAAGGGCTTTGACTTGGCTCACTCATTTGCATCTTCTGTGGGCTGCAGTGGGAAAGGGTGAGGGAGGAGTGGGCCTGAGGATTGGCCCATCCCCCTGAGATCTCTTCTTTTCCCTGAAGCATTACTTAACCCAGAGCCCAATCCTTCTCTGAGGCCAAAACCAAGACCAGGCCCAGGCAGGAGGGAATCCATGTTAACTGATGGTTCATTGTCCTTCAGTGCCCCTCCCACCACTGGTAGATTGATCCCAGCTGGGCATCCCCTGGCCCCCAGCTCTGCTTACCTCCCATCAGGCTTACTCCAGTCCTGAGGGGGCTGAGACCCAAGATGGGGGGTGCGGGGAAGGCCAAAGGAGGGCCAAAAGTGGCCAATGGTTCACATGGGCTCTAAGAGAGGCACTTCCCCTCTAAGAGCCCTCAGATTTAGTCCAGCAGACTAGAGGTTGATGAGAAAAATAGTCAAGGAGAAGGTTTCTGAGTTTCTCCTCTCCTTCATGTTCACACCCATTCGGCCTGTGATCTATGACTGTCCACTTACCCTAACGCTCATGTGATAAATCATGGGGTGGGGACTAGTGCAAAGGGTTTGAGGGGGAGGGCACAGTAGGAGACTGGGATAGTCAGCAGAGGGAGCAGGGCTGGCAGGCACAGTGTGGGGTACTTTGGGGGAAAGCAATGGGGTAAGAATGGAGGGCTGGAGGGTATGAGGCAATAGAAAGGGACAAGAAGTAGAGGGTCAGCCAGAGGGTAAGGAGGGGTTGCCTCTAAAAGAAAGGCTTTGGTCAATGAGCTGCTCTAGCAGAATCCCACGGTGATTGGAGGCCCAGGCTCTGGGTACACCAGCATACCCTGTCCTAAGTGAGAGGCGGGCTGGCCCAGGCCTCCAAAGACAACCCCAGAAGGCAGCCAGGGGCCAGGAGTGCTCCAGGTACAGATTTTTCTTCCTTTCTGCCGTTAGGATGGGCAGGTGGGCTCCTTTCTCTCCTCCCACAGAAGGCTAGATTCATCCACTCTCTCCAAATTCAATCATCCCCTGATGAGATCCACCCTCCCATAGTGAGCTTCTCTACCCCCTCCCAAAGAGAAAACCAAATCAAACCAAACAGGTCCTCTCTAAGTTGCTTGCAGTCCTAAACTGAACCAGCTCAGGGTAGGAAGAGTCAAAGAGGTGACTATGGCTTTCCGCCCATGTCTTTGCCTGAGCCTGGCCTTATGACCTCTTGCCCTTTAGTGGGGTGTAAGGTCAGCAGGGGTGGGAGGGTGACCATTTTGACCTTGGGAAGCCTGCCCCTGTCTTTATCCATGCCCTGTCAGCTTTCAGTGCCCTTTGGAGGTTTATAGTCATATAAATCGCAGAGTCCAATGCCAGGCTTGGAGCCTGCAACTATAAATAGGCATGAAGTAAACAAGGTAGCAGATGCAGGGGCTTGGACAAGACAGAAAATCTGCCCCTCTTTGCCTGGGCAGGGGCCAAGGCACATCCGTGGAAAGGGATATCTTCCCTCTGCTCTCCTCCTCTCTCCTCCCCTGCCCGCAGGCTTCTAGCTTCCTGTGAAGCCCTAGAAGCCTCTGGGCTTCTAGTCTTTTCCCTCTGGGGATTATCCTCCAAGGCGGCTTTCTGCTGCAAAGCTTCCCCGGTCACCTGTCTTGTTTCTTCCCAGTCAAGGTGGGAGGGGGTGGTGGTGTCTCCTTTACTCACAGTGCCCCCCACTGCTTCTCTCCGGTTGCTTCACACTCTGCAGCGTCTTGAAGAGGTGCTGCTGTTGCCAACCACCAGGCTCTGCCACTAGGGGCGCCCTGATCCCTTCTCCATCCTAATAGCTCAGGTGATGCTAACATTTCTCAACTAGGAAACTTTATAAGAAACTCCGGAGACACAAAGTAACCCATTCCCTTCCAAAGTACAGAACATAAGAGTGCACAGATTCCTGTCATTTGGATTGATTGATAGCTTCCAGGGCACTTGGGTTTTCTCCCCAAGGTCTCTGGGCTGGGGACTCCCCTGGTGGCCCAAGGTTTAAGATTTTGCCTTCCAATGACCGGGATGCAGGTTCCATCCCTGGTCAGGAAACTAAGATCCCACATGCCGCGGGGCAGCAGCTACTGAGCCTGTGTTCTCTGGAGCCCCCGCGCCCAACAACGCCTGCCGCCACTAAAACCCGACACAGCCAAAAAAAAAAAAAAATCTCTGGGCTGTACCAGCCAGATTCTAAGCAGAGAGTCTGAGCTTGAGACAATTTAGGGGGCACTGCCTTCTGGATCTATCCCTGCCCTCCCTCTGCCTCAGCCTGGTCTGCTTTCCTGCTCTGTGCTTGTCCTGGCCCCATCAGGTTCCCAGACTCCAGAGAGCTCTCAGAACAATTTCAGACCCCACTGGCCCACAATTACCTTTCTTCATCCCATTTGGAAGACTCTGAATCTTAAACTGTGAAATTCCTTCTTTCATCCCAGATTGGGCTCTCCAAACATATTCACTCACCAGTTTATTTATTTATGTTAAAATATTTTATTTAGTTAGTTAGTTTTGGCTGTGCCGGGTCTTCATTGCGGCACGCGGGATCTTATAGTTGCAGCACGCAGGCTCATAGTTGCGGCATGCATCTGGGATCTACTTCCCCGACCAGGGAATGAACCTGGGGCCCCTGCATTGGAAGCGCAGAGTCTTACCCATTGGACCACCAGGGAAGTCCCCACTCAACAGTTTAGAATCACAGAAATTAGAGCTGGAAAAGACACCCCCCCCTTTTTCTTAACCAATGAGAGGTCTGAATTCTGGAGGGGTTAGGTGACTCTCACCATAGTCACACAGCTAACACTGGCTTTCTTGCTAAGGCTGGAAGTGCTCGTCTGTAAAACCTGGCTTCTCCAGCCAGACCTCCTTCTTCTAACTCCTAATGGCTTCCTTTGCCCCCCAGAAACAGGCTTTCTATCTTTCAAACATCCATTCTCCTTTGAGCCCTATCTCCAGCTGATTTATCACATAGGGAGAAGGAATGGACAGGCTCTGAATCACGATGAATGGTTGAACCTTACATGGCTGTTTCCAGTACCTTCATCCCCTGCCTCCCATTTCACTGGGTCCTCTCTGAAGGCTTACTGAGCAGATGATCCTGGAGGAATGACTTTCCAGAATCCCAGTTTGATAAGGCATGGAGGACTGAGAGCCATCCTTCCTGCTATGGGAAGTTACTTCCCTGGCTGCTCCTTCATTTTTCTTCTGGATGTCAATTCCCTAATTTGGAAAGCAAGGTGGGACCAAGTCCTGCTCCATGAATGATGTCCCCTGTGTCCAGGGCATGCAACACCCAACTGAGCACAGGTGCATGTACACACACACATATACTCATGTTCTCATCACCAACCTGTTCAAGGGTTCCTAGATTACAGTGAGACCAGAATCTCAGGTCACAGAATCTCATGCCAAATGAGTCACAGGGAAAGGAAGACAAATCCAGGAACTGATTTGGGGGAGTGGAGACATGAGTTCCTGTGGTTCTCTGAGGACAGAAGTGAGGAGGAGGTAACTAAGGTGAGTGGGAGTGGCCTGGCTCCCTGATAGCTGGGAAGGGTGTCTGTCCCCACTGTGCTGTCAGAGTGAATGTAATCCATAGGAGAGAGGGAAGATGCTGATGGAGGTCAGACAGGAAGTCCAGTTACCCCAGAGTACTCCCATCCTATAGCTGGATTGGAGCTCCCAGATGCCATCTGGAAGTGCCTGGGATGTGTGTGGGGCAGCTGGAGGGATGGCCATGATCTATCCAGCACCTGTCCTGCCCCTGCAGGCTTATGATGTAACAGTAGAACAATGTGGCAGAGGAGAAGGGGGGCTTTGGAATCTGGGGGAGGACTGGTCCAGTTCCCAGTGATGTGCCTGGGATAAGGCAGCTGTCGTCTCTGCTCTGAGCCCAGAAGGAGGCCCAGCCCCTTCGGTGAGTACTCAGCTTGGTTATACTCACCTTAATACCAGTCCTTCAATCATGGGTGGCTCATGAGCTCTCCTTCCAAAAAACAAAAATGATTCGGGCTATAGCTGTCAACCACATAGACTCTAATCAGAGATCAGACAAGCCACAGAAAAGACCCTGCCCATGACTGAAATGGAGGCCTTCCTGTGAAGACGGGCATTCAGACACCGGAGGATTCCTTATTCTAGGCCCCCAAGCATCTACTTCCTCCTTCCTACACCCACATCCCACCTCCCTGGTCTTCTGATGCCTCTCACTTGCTCATGTGCCTTCAATTTAGGCCTCTCCCAAAGGGTTTCTCACTCAGGCCCTCTTCACACCTTGTACCTGGAAGGCCTCACCTTGGTCCTCGATCTATCATGTTAACCCTCCAGAGACTTTCACCAGATTCCTTGCGAACATCTTGGATGTGAACTTGCCTATAGATTTGGTGACCACAGTTGTCTAAAATGTTCCTAGAAGCTCTGCTAACCAGCCCCAGGAGAGAGACTGGAGAGTTGGTAGGACCCCCCATCCTCCAACTTGACACACTTCCCTTCTGCTTCTTCATCCAGGCTTCTTAGATGATCAGAGAAGTGATCTCTGTACCCACTTTCCCACCTTTCCCCTTCCTTGTCCCTAATCTGAAACCCCAGGTTGTCATTCTCCAAACTGTCCCTGAAAGCAGCAGCATGTCTAACTTACTCCTGTGCCCCAAACACAATACCCCGCAACTTAAGGGTTCAATAAATATTTACTGAAAGAATCAGTCCTCAAACTTCTTCAGTATATTTCCTTCTTTTCTCAGTATATCCTCCTGCCAACAATCACACACTTTTAAAATTCCCAAGGCAGCTTTTGAGGAGCTGTTCATAGGCATTAACCTCTTTTAGTCTCAGATGCTGAGGAGGAAGTGCACTGATGTCCAGGTCTGGGACCCAGAGCTGAGCACATGGCCTGCCTGCCTCCCCTGAGCCTCCAGGCCCCGGGCGGGATTGTCTCGCCTCACTCATCCTTGCCGCCAAGGCCTCCTCGCCTGTATTTATATACACTAAAGCCTCTGCCCGAATAAAACATCCATGTAAAATCCAATTTCCTCAGAATATCTTTTGGAGCCTGGGCCTGAGATGGAGTAGGTAACCCCGGCCGTAACTGCCTGAACCACTCCTGCTGGCTGCAGAGGTGAGGCCCATTTTTCAATTATCTATCTGCGGCGACAGCAGCGGTCCAGCCACGGAGCCAAGGAAGGGGGAGGGGGAGCGGGAGGCAGAGCTAGGGAGAAGGGAGAGAGAGGGCAAGGACAAGGTGGGGGAGAAGGAGAGGGAGAAACCTAGGGAGAGGCACGCGAGAGAGACCCTGCACGTGGCGCCCAGTAGGTGCTCAAGAATTATTTGGAAAATAATTGACTGGAAGCGTGAATTGGGAGGGTGGGGGTGAGGCGAGGAGAGACAGTGGGTGGAGAGAAGGAGAGAGGACGCGGGAGGGGAGAGGGGGAGGGGAGGCGAGCGTGGATGAAGCCAACAAGAGGCTCCTGTGTCAATCCGTGGAAACGGGAGGCAGAGTGATGCGGTCACAGCTCCTGCCATCAATATCCTCTAATATAAATGTCAGTGATGCTATTTTCCGCGCAGTCATTTCGCACACTGCTGATTACATTAACGTATAATGGAGGGGCGCCGGCTCCACTGCTTTCTCCCCCAACCCTCCCCCCGGTGATGTGTCAATAGCCGCCTCCATGAACAAGTCAATTTTCTGCAGGCTTGGCAGCGGAATAAATCTGCCCGGCTATGGGGAGAGCTGGAGATATTTATATATCCGGCTCCTGCCTTCCGTGTGCGCGCGTACGTGTGCGCGGCGGGCGCCGGCTGGGGACGAGGCGGGGGGCGGGGAGCGCGCCGCCGACCTGAATGATTTCCAGCCCGGACTCAATAAGAGGAGAATTTAGAGCGGTCCCTGAGCTGGGCTCCCAGAAACAGCCTTACACGTTTATTTTCCTTAGCTGAACAGGAAAGGCGAGAATTATATGTGGATTTATAGGACAGGCGCAGCTCAACCCAAATGCTCTCGCTCCGGGGGGCGGGGAGCACGGGGGCTGGAGGGAGGCGGCGAGCAGAGGGCGGGCCGCTGGGACTCCGGCTCGAACCCGTGCCGGTAGGGGCGCACCCCCCTCGCCGGTCGCTTTAATTACATTTGTTCTTGCCCTTCGTGAGAGGGAGACTTCGGCGCGGCCGCGTGGGGCTTTAGGTGGGGGCAAGGCGCAGGCCTGGACCGCCTGGAGCTGGGGAGGGCGGCGTGGGGGGCGCCGGGAATGGGGACGAGGAGAGAACGGGAAGGGGGGCTGTCAGCTCCAGCTCAGAAGCGGATCAATAGTACGAGATCTAACGAGCTAACTGCCAAGCGGGCGCACCGAGGCGTTGCCCCGCGGGGGCGGGAGGGGGCGGGCGAAGGACGAGAGAAAGGAAGAGGGGTAGGAGAGGGAGTGAGGACAGGGGAGGGGGAAGGGCAGGAAGAGTGGGCGAGATGGGGGGAGGAGGAAGAGAAAAAACGGAGAAAGGGACAGAGGGAGAACGGAAGGGAGGGGACAGGACAGGACAGTCTTCGTGGGGGCGTCTCTTCAACATCCTTCCCCCGCTCAACGCTGGGAACAGGGAACCTGTCTGGGAGCTGCCAGACCCCGCTGCCGCCCACCCCCTGCCTCCACTCTGCCACGGAGCCGCCAGGGGGCGGCGCGCCCCTGTGCTGTTCCCACGGATCTCCGCGCCACCTCGCTGGGACTTAAGTGACCCGCCGCCTCCAACGCCCGGTCCCCGCGCGGTGCCGTCTGCCCTTTCCCGGGGGCCTCCCTGCGTGGCAGGGTTGGGGGTAGGGCAGCTCGCCCCCTCCGCGCACCCCGAATAGAGGGAACCTTCTGGCTTTCGTAGTGCCCAGCATGGCACCCTGGGACCCTGGGGCGGGGAAGTGTCTCAGGGACTGGATCACCGGGCCTGGGGCTGACCCGTGCCCCCCAAAGATACCCAAGGCTGAGCAGACACGGCTTCGGAGGCGGTGTGGGATTTGGGCCTTCGCAACGTGGCGGCGGAGCGCAGGCGAGTCTCTGGGACAGTCCCCGCGCGAAGGGTCCTTCTGCGTGTGCTGTGCGGGCCCTAAGGAAGGCAGCCAAGGTTGCTGGGATCAATGCCCAGTTTTAACTCTTTCGGTTCCTCGCCATTATCTGGCCCCTAATCTTCTGGATATAGGCGGATCCTTTTCTCAGCTCCTGCCTGTCCCTTCCCAAACTAAGAGAGAAAATAAAATACAGCCCAACACCCCTGCTGGCAAATTCTGCCACCCAGTAGAGGGGAGCCTGGTTCAATGGGTCTCAAGCAGGGGGCATATCAGAATTACTTGAGGGAGCTCTTCAATGTAAACGTGTCGACCCACATGCACTCGTATTGTAAGGGGTGTGTATGGGCTGGCAGGGATTCCTGGAAACATGCACTTTGTCAAAGCTCCCCAGGTAATTCTGATATATTCCCATATGGGCATTGTCTGAAGAAAGGTATGACTGTTGAACATTTTTTCGTGTTGGGTATGGTAGCTTAGCCTGGGCTCTTTGCCCTCATGGAAATGTCTATATGTGTTTCACTGTGTATATATGTCACTGGGTACCTATGTCATCGGGTAAGCATTGTTTTTATGCATCTCTTTGTGCATCCTCTGTGTAGATGTCACACATGTTGTCCTGTGTGTCATTGGTATTATCCTCAGCATTGAGAGCACCTATTGTGTGTGTATTGTCGTACATGCCTGTCCTGATGAGAGCAAGTGTAGGTCTCGTGGTTTGTGTCGAGCACATCTCTGTGGGCTCCATTGTGGGGCACAGCCATTGTCTCCATGTCATTGAGAGTGTGTGCTGGCAAGAGCTCATGACACAAATGGAACGAAGCTGATCTGCCCCAGAAGCAAAGGCAGCAATGACCTTCTTTTTCCAATTATATCCTGGTCAGAGGTGAGCGACCTCTCCCCACTGAGGCCGCTTCTTGTCATGCAAACTGAGCAGAAGGATGGAGATTAGAGGAATGTGACCGAGTCACGTGTGAAAACAATCAGCTATCAATGAACCCTGATCAATGCCCCAGATTACAGATGAGCCCAGGGCCCGCAGCCACTTCGGAGTTTTTCCCAAGGAGAAGAAAACACACAGTACACAACAGTCGTTCACAGCACACTGCCACACAAAAGTCCCACACCCAGAGAGACCCCCCAGGCACTTACACAGTCTGAGTACAGGTAGGAAGTGCCTGTTGGGGAGAGCTGAGCAAATGAATGGCCACCGGTTCTGCATTGGTGGGCAACTATTATTCGTAATAGGTGGTTATTGTTTTTGCTAATGACACAATCTCTATTCAGCTGGTAGCAGGAAGTGTAAAAGCTTGTGTTGAGTGTTTTCTATTTTAAGTCTGGAGAGTTAGGATTCTAAGTGGGTCATGGGAGGCAGTGTGGGGATTTGGAGGAAACTCTCTTGTCAGGAACAGAGCCAGAGATGGCTGTGTTGAGGGGTGGCAAAGGAAAGTCTTTGGTCAGCTGTGGGCAGGGGGCAGGTGCGCAGCGGATGGGTTCCTGGGACCAGGGCATCTTTCCTCAAGACAACTTGAAACCAGGCTGTGGGGTGAGGGAGCTGAGCTTCTGATGGGCAGGGCCAGCCCTAACCACAGATATGCTCCAGGATAAGAGAGGAGACAGAATTGGGCTAGGGGAGCCGGGACCTCTGAAGGGCAGGGCCATGAGGGGCCCTCATGACTAGGCTTTAGAGGGAAGTAGAGGCAGGAATTTGGGAGACTGTAAGGACTTAGAAGCCAAGACGAGGTCGGTACCTACAGGGTCAAGGGAGACCAATGAGATGATGGGAAGAGTTATGGAAAGGCCTGAGGACCTCATCAGGCCTGGCTGAGCTTACCTCTGGCTGGGAGTCAGTGTGGCTGGGTCTAGCACGCAAGTGAGCCAAGGTTGAGGCAAGGGGAAGCATCATGCCATCTCCCTGTGGGGTGTGACAGGCAGTCCTCTGTGGCCTTTCATTGTCTTAGAATTCCTTTGGTGCACTTTTGTGGAGGTCTCACTCTTGTTTTACCCTATAGGAATGCAAAGATGGGCAAGAATGCCCTTAGGGAGATTACAGTCTAAGGCAGAATAAAGAATTTGAAGATTTTCTTTTTAAAAAAATAATATTTATTGGACTTCCCTGGTGGCACAGTGGTTAAGAATCCATCTGCCAATGCAGGGAACACGGGTTCAACTACTGGTCCGGGAAGATCCCACATGCTGCGGAGCACTAAGCCCATGGGCCACAACTACTGAGCCTGCGCTCTAGAACCCGTGAGCCACAACTACTGAGCCTGCGCGCCTAGAGCCTGTGCTCCACAACAAGAGAAGCCACTGCAATGAGAAGCCCACGCACTGCAACGAAGAGTAGCCCCCGCTCCCCACAACTAGAGAAAGCCCGTGCGCAGCAATGAAGACCCAACACAGCCAAAAATAAATCAAATAAATAAGTTAAAAAATAAATAATATTTATGGATTAACAAATATTTATTGAGTATATATGGTGTACTGCTATAAAGTGAATGGTTTTTTAAAAATTTTATTTTATTTTTGGCCGCACTGGGTCTTTGTTGCTGCACCCGGGCTTTTCTCTAGTTGAGGCAAGCGGGGGCTACTCTTTGCTGCGGTGCACTGGCTTCTCATTGCGGTGGCTTCTCTTGTTGCAGAGCGCAGGCTCTAGAGCCCAGGCTCTAGAGCGCAGGCTCAGTAGTTGTAGTGCACGGACTTAGTTGTTCCGTGGCATGTGGTATCTTCCCAGACTAGGGCTCGAACCCGTATCCCCTGCATTGGCAGGCGGATTCTTAACCACTGCACCACCAGAGAAGCCCAAGATTTTCTTTCTTTCTCTCTCTCTCTCTCTTTCTTTCTTTCTGGAAAAAAGTAGTGTTGCATAAGGGCAAACTGCCTGGATTCAAAGCCCCAGCTGTGTCATTTCCTAGCTTCAGTTTATGAGTTCTCAGGCCCTCCTTTCCTCCATCTGTAGAATAGGGGTACCTACCTCTTAGGATTGTTGTGCAAATTTTAGGCAAAGCCCTTAGAACAGTGCCTGGACATAAGCGTTGGCTTTTCTCATCTTTCCTTCAGTTTTCTGGTATAGTGCCTTTGGAAAAGTCCCATTCTTGTGTCAGCAGAATTAAGGTGAAAAAGGACAAGGTAATGGGGCAGTTGGAAGACGCTGAGAGGCTGGAGTGTGTTGGGTTGGGGGCAGTGATGGGGCCTGCTGGGGGACGTGGGATCCTGGGGTGGGGTGGATGGCGTAGCTGAGACACTCTTTCTAGAGGAGGCCTAGAGCAGAAAGACGAGGAGGGGAGAGAGGTCTTCTGTGCAGAGCCCACCACAGTTAGGACAGTTCAACGGCGCTAAGTCTGCCCCCTCCCCCTGGAAGGGCACCCCTGCTGAAGCAGCTAGCCCATAGACATTGCAGGGGCGAGGTGCATGAGAAGCCTTGCGGAACACCTTTGCTTTCCTGGGATAGGCCCATCCAGCTTCCCTTTCCCACACTTGACCTCAGCTACAGCAGCCCCCTCTGCTGGCCTCAGCAGGGCCAGACCTGATCTCCGCTGATCTCCCTTCCAGACAGTTTGGAATTGAGATGAGATGTCACAGCAGGCCCATTCTATAGCCTGGGAGATTGAGGGCCGGAAGATCCCTGAACTGAGCCTACTTGTCTACCCAGTCTCCAGTAACACTGGGGAAAGGTCCAGGCAGAAAGCTCAGCAAGATGGTTAAGTTGTAGGCTCTGAAAACAGAGTCCTGAGTGTAAGTTTGAAGTCTGATTCTGCCACTTATTAGCTAAGACGAACTTGGGCAAGTCATTTCATTTGTTTAGTCTCAGTTTCCTCATCTGAAAAATGGGAACAAGAATGCCTACGGGTTAGGTGGTTGTGAGGATCAAATAAGGTAGTGCACTTTATATAGTGTTTAGCACACACCACTAAGTGATCAACCCATTCTCCAGGAATTTGCCCAAGGAGGAACTTCCTGCTTATGGTAACACTGGCTTCCTTTAGGGGTCTTAGCTCTTAACGGTGGGCTTCTGGGGAACCTCACTGTCCCAGATTTGTTTATTCAAACCCCAAAGCACTAAATGGCTGAACAGCTGACAGAAGCTGCCGCTTCTTTATAAGATGGGGTCTGGGAGTCCTGGTACTGTGCAGGGGATAAAGGGTTAAGGCGTGTGGGGGGTGCTGGCGTGGGAGTGGGTCACCCCCTCCCCTTCCATTGATTATTCTCCTCTCCAGGTGTTTTTGTGGCCTTTTTCCCTCCCTTGGGTGCGAGTGGGGGCTGCTGGGTCCACTTCGGGCTTAGTTATTGTTTTAATTTTGGTGCTGGCTCCCTGGTGCCCGGAGTGGATAATGAAAGAGGAAAAGAGAGGTCAGGGTGGTGCCCAGGCAGCAGATTTCTGCCCGTCAGATTGGGCCTGGGTGGGTGGGGAAGTGGGGGATGTGTTAAGTTAATATCAATAAAACAACTGGAGTCTCAGAAGTGAGGACCTGCAGAGCCAAGCACAATGTCTTTGTGCTCTGAGCCTAAAGGGGCACTTTGCCTGTCCACAGTGACTCCCCAGAATGAGGCTGGGCATGGGGGTGGGGGGACAGTGAGCATACCGGCTGGGCGGGGTACAGCTCAGCAGCAGCAGGGAGTGACAGTGGAACGAGCAAGGACCTGGGCAGAGAAGGAGAGTCTCAACTCTGTCTCATGCTCTGTCCACTCTCTGGCTTTCCTCTTCCCATTGTCCTACTATGTGTCTAATCTTGAGGGTGGGCTTGGGTGGGGGTGTGTGTATGTGCTGTGGGGCTACTGGAGATGTTGAAAAATAGAGAAAGGAGGCAGAAAAGTGTAGGGGTTAAGATCATAAGCTTTGTTGTCAGACAGACCTGAATAACAGGCCAAGTTCTGCTTACTGGCTGTGCAACTTTGGCAAGTTACTGAACCTCTCTGAGCCTGAGTTTCGTCATCTGTAAAATGGCACCAATAGTGTTGCTAACCTCAGAGGGTCATTGACATTATACATAGAGAACTCCAACCAGGGCCTGGAGTGCAGTGAGCACTCAGTACCTGCTAGCTATCCTTAGCAAGCCTGTTTTCCTCAGCTGTAAAATGGGGATATCAGTTGTAACTTCCCCATAGGGGTCTTATGGGGAACAAATTAGATAAAGCCTGTAAAGTACTTAGCACAATGTCTAGTACATAAATAAGCCCTCAATACATGTTAGCTGTTGTTATTATATTATTTTTATCTTTATTATTCCCTGCTGCCTTGGAACTGGTGATTTAGTTGAGGAGACTGAGGCCAGGCCACTCCCTTAGCCATCTGAGGTACCTGGCTCCTTTCACAAGGGCTTTCTGAAGCCCAATCCCCTTGGAGAACCCTTCTGGTTTGTATTTTTTAATCCAGGCAGATAGAAAGTTGCCAGGAGCTGAGATGATCGCTGGACTTGCAATAGATTGGGACCCCCATGACTACCCCTGCCCCCAGGAGAAACCTGTCAGCAACATGGCCGTCTGTGGGAGGGCCGACAGGGCCTTACTCCTGTCCCCCTGAAGCTCAAGAGGTGCGCGGGCTGG
Source organism: Phocoena phocoena (assembly GCF_963924675.1). NCBI lineage: Eukaryota > Metazoa > Chordata > Mammalia > Artiodactyla > Phocoenidae > Phocoena > Phocoena phocoena. Next base: position 27,147,968 of record NC_089234.1, read on the forward strand.
AGGAGGGTGCTCACCTGTTTCCATCTGGGAGGCTCTGGGGAGAACCCGGGTCTCACAACACCCCTATCCCTTTCCCATCCGTGCTCCTCCAATTCCTCTCCCTCTCCCAAGGCTGGAGGGGGGGTGGGGGCTGAGCAGATCAAAAAAGAGGGTAGTTAATGTTTCCCACTTGACCTTTCTCCCCCACCCCCAACACTTGCCCCCAGCGGGCGGGCAGGCTGAGGGGGTGAATGGAGTAGAGGGCACGATTTTCACATTAATGGCAGCATATGTTGTGTTTATTGACACCGCAGGGTCCGTGCTTGTGGTGGGGAGGGGGGCTCCTAGGAGGCCACAGGCAGGAGGGGGCTGGGGGAAGAGGAGATGGAAGGGAAGGCTGCCTGCGGGTGGGGAGGAGAGAGAGGGGAGCCTGGGGCCTGGGGGTAGGGAGGCAGGAACAATATTGTTGCGCGAGCACACCAGGTGCTCGCTGTCAGCCCGAACAAAAAGGAAGAGTCAGCAACTCTGAGGCGGGGCGGGGCGGGGCCGGGCGGCGGGGGCGGGGGGGGGCGGGCGGGAGGCGGGAGCCACCGCCTGCTCCAGCCTTGCAGCCTCTCCCTGTTAACCCCTGCTCAGCCACGCTGCTGAAGAAGGGAGGAGCATCCGGGGGATCTCCCCTCAGCCCTGGTCTATTCAGAGATACCACATCCCCGTTAGTTCTCTGGGAGATGTGGTTATGTCTGGGGTCGGTAGTGGCAGGACTTTCCTTTCCCTTCCTCAAAGCCTGAAGGAAATGAAGCCCCCTCTCTGTTCCACGCTTTCCATAATGGGGGCGCGTGGCGGGGGCGGACTTTATGTAGTCCTTGGGAAGTCGGCAAACAGAATGGCAGGAGTCAGTGACCTAGGGCTTCTGAAAGCAGCTGCAGGTAGGGGCTGTGTGAAGAAGGGATTTAAAAAGGGGATGATGGGCCCTCCAACGGAGGAAGTGAGGTTGCAAAGATCCCAAGTCCCCTCTCCCTACCACGGCGGCAGATTCCTTGCCTCCTGGACGTCTTCCCAGGGTTGTCTGGCCTAGGGCCAGGGGAGCAGGAGGAGAGGGGGACTTGGCCTGTTCCATAGAGATGGCTCTCAGTCAGCTGAGAAGACTGGCTTGCTCACTCCTTAGTCTGAAGAGCACTGGGGGCTCATCCTGGAAACCCAGGATGAGGAGGGTAAATAGCAAAATGGGCTCACCACCCTGGACCCCAATCTGGAGGTCTGGGAGGGTCTCCTGGGTTCCTGGCTGGGGAGCAGAGCTGCAGGTGCCCGGCTTTCACTGGTCTCCCTGTCTCCCTTCCCCTTCCTGCAAAGCCAGGAAGGGAAGCAAGGTGCTCGGAGATGCTAGGACTCGGCTTTCAGCATTCTCACTGCTTGGGTCCCTCCCCTAGGGTTGCGGGAGGATGGGAGGGAGGGAAAGAGGATCTCTGAGGGGAAGAAGGGGGACTGGCCTCCCCCTACCCCAAGGAGGCAAGAGTTAGGGTTTATACTCCACCCCTGAGTGCTGGTCTCCTCCAGCCTGTGACCTAACATTCTGGAACCTTCCATATGGGCGTTAACTATCGTCCTGGCTATTCTATTCTAGAGTCCATGTCTTGGGCACTCTGGATTAGTGTCCTAAATCCCCAGGCACTGGGGCAGGGGGAGGGGAGGCACTAGAGGAGGAGGATGGTGTCCTTTCATATCTCCACTCTCGAGCCCCACCGCTGTCTGGCCACCAGGGGTCTCTAAATATAGGTGCAGAGGCCTCTGGGGATGTCGCCACCCAGGGCTGCACTCGAGGCGGGCACGCCGGCCTGGAACCCTCCTCGCCACCTTCCCCTTGCAGACAGGCAGCTCCAGCCCTCGCACCTCGCGCTCGGGGGCACCCTCTCCCGCGCGGCGGCACGAAGGCCAGCGCAGAGCCTGCCGCTCGCACCCCTCGCCGCTCTCACCCCTTCTCTTCCCGGGGCTGCAGGCCGGGGCTGCGCCCCGCCTCGCCGGGCTCCAGCTGCGCACGGAGCGGTCCCGGCCCGGCTCCAGCTCCTCAATGGCCCTGCTCCCCCATTACCCTGATGTCGGCCCCTCTCCCCCTCGGGTTTATCGGCTCTCAGCCGTCTCCGCCAGGGTAATGAGGGCCCTCCTAATTACCATCGCACAAACTCCACTTACATTAACAGCTCCTTCCGAGGAGCGGCAACATCTGCTGTGCGCAGGCAGGCGCCCCTCCCCCGCCTCTCGCCCCCCTTCCCTCGCCGCTCCCCTCTTTCTGGGTCCTCTCCCCCGACCTTCTTCTCCACCCTCTCTGACCCCCAACTCCTACCCTCCTCTTCTAATCTCTTCTCTATTCATGCCCTCCCCGCCACTCTGCCAGCCAGGCGCTTTTCAACTTCAGCACCCCAGAATGAGAGATCCACGTAGAGGCAGGGCCCCAGAGGTACGGGGAGATGGAGACACTCAGATAGGCGGGGCCGGGCTCCAAGAGACGCATAAACTCAGGGCCCCAGAAACACTGCCAGGAACAAGTAGAAAGTAGAAGCAGCAGAGATTGTGAAAGAGATGGGTGTGTGGGGTGTGCCAGACTACCTGTGCGGAGCGGGGCAGGGGCTGTCTTGTCCAGGGCAAGGTGTGTGCACGGTATGCACATATGTGGACACGTGTCATGTATTGTGAATGCTCGTTTCAGCACCGTGTGTATATGTACACATCAGTGTATGCGTGTGTATCTGTGTGCGTTCACGAGTACATCTATTAATCTATTATGCGTCTGCATCAGGTATGTAACTATTTGCGTAGATGTAGCTCTGTGCTTGCGTTCTGTGACTGTGTATGGGCATATACTTGTCTATCATATATGTGATGTTGCATGTGTAGCAGTTGAGTATAACTTGTGTACATACATGTATGATCCATGTTCAAAATCGTGTGTGTATTTGGGTGAGATGCCTATGTGGCTCTGGGTGTGTTTGCATCTCTGCATGCATGCCTATGCATGTGTGTATCATCTGTGTAATTATTTGATGAGAGTGGGAGCATGTGTGTGTTCCTACTCCATGGGGGATGACAGGCAGTTGGGAAGACACTGAGCCCATTTTATCTGAGGTTAACAGGGGTCACATTTCACTCCTGGAAGTCCCTCCCCCTCCCCCCACCCCATACAATTAAGCCTCAGTGTGGTGGAAAGACAGCCAACAGACATTAAGAAAGTTCAACAATATTATCAGCTCCTAATCCAATTAGTTACTGTTTATTTGGGAATCCAGCTCCAGGTCAGCTTCTGGGGAGGAGGCCTGGGAGATAGGAGGGCATGGGATGGGGACAGGCTGAAAGAAACTACTGAAGGTGGCCAGGGCTGTATCCCCGTGGCTGGAAGCTGGGGTGGGGGCAGGATCCCAAAACACCGCCTAATACTGTACCTCCCACTTGCTACTTGGAAGCTGGGTAGCTCTGGGGAAGGGCCTGCACTGCACAGGAGGGGCTGAGATATGGGGTTTCATTTCCAGAGATTGGGGTGTAAGAGAAGAGGGGTTGTCTCCATCATCGGAGAGACCACCTGCCTCTTTCCAGCCTTGGGATCCCTAAGAGGTGGCTGGGAGCTGGACAGCCTGCCTCAGGGCTGTGGCCGGGTTCCCTCTGGATGGGAGTCAGAGGAGGAGATGTTGGTAAATGCACTATTAGTTCTTGAAGCCACTTCATTAATCCTGCCCTCTGTTTTATTTCCTCTTTTCTCTCCCACATCCTTTTCTGAGCTTTAGCGGGACCTCTACTCCCTCCCACCCCAGGACAAGCAGGGGCAGTAACTTGAGCCCATAGGGTTCCCAGGGTCCCTCTCCTGAGTATAAATAGTGGAAGAGAACCAGAACATGGACTCCTGACCTTGGACAGGGAGCTGCTCAGTGGGACTAAGGGCCCTGGGCAGGAGGGGAATAGGTGAGGTGTCTTCACCCTGCTCTGACCCTCCCTGACCTCTCAGGGATGGACAATATCCTGGCTGCCCAAGATATGCAGACGTCTAACAGGAAAAGGGATGGCTGCTGTATTCCAGGCCAGATTCCAGGCCACCCTAGCTCAGCAGTCAGGGGCAGGCAGGGCTGACACTGTGGTGAACTCAGACCCCATCTGTGGCCAAATCAGCGTGACAGGAACAGCCATGCTCCTCCAGGAGCCAAGCCAGGGATCATTTTTGCTTGTTTCTTAAGGATAAAAGTCCATGGGCCTGAGGACCCCAGAACTCGACTGCTTGTTCTTCCTGCCCCCAGTGCCCTCCTCTCGATATAGAAACCCCACGATTCGCTTTCTCCTCACTGCCCTTTCCAGGCACATATTCTTGAAAACACACACACGACTATATATACACACACACCTACTCACAAACCTGCCTCTAAGACTCCAGGCTGGAGATGGCCAGGGTATAAAGACATTGGCAGTGTTCCTCATCTAAGGACTTACAAAGGATCTCCGTGCTTTACAGAAGACTCCTCTGAAAGGCATCTCCCCATTTCCACCCCCAAAAGATAACAATGAGGATAATACTTTAACGATAATGATAATAATACATATATTTACCCTAGCAGTTTTCATCCTTAGTCAAGCCTTGGAGTCACGCAGAAAGGCTCTTAAAAAATGTACATGCCCAGGCTCCACCCTGGATCAAGCCAATCTGTATCTCCACAGTTGGGTCCCTGTAATCCATATATTTTATAAAGCCCCATAAATGTTGGCTATGGTTTAAAAATTCTATCCGTTTTTAACATTGCAATTTACAAATGACAAAGCACTGCCTCTTGTTCTCTCATTAGCCAGAACAGTATTATTATCTCCATTTTATAGATGAGGAAACTGTGGCCCAAGCTGATTAAAGGTAGTGGTTTTCCCTTCCTTCCTTCCTTCCTTCCTCCCTCTCTTTCTTTTTTAACATATTTATTTATTTATTCATTTATTTTGGCTGCACTGGGTCTCAGCCGTGCCACAGGGATCTTGGTGGCGGCATGCGGGCTCTCAGTTGCAGCATGCATGTAGGATCTAGTTCCCCGACCAGGGATCGAAGCTGGGTCCCCTGCATTGGGAGCGCAGAGTCTTAGCCACTGGACCACCAGGGAAGTCCCATCTCTCTTTCTTTTTTATTAAGGAACCAGGGCTCCTGACTCCAAGGGCAGCTTGTCAGGTTCCAACAGAATCTAGTCAGTCATTGGAATTTAGAACACCTAGATGGGTCTGCCCTGATGAAAGAGCTTCCTCCTTTGTGATGTCTGCTTCCAAGCTCAGCCTCTTCCTGGATATCAATTCCTTTAATTTAACAATCCCTTATTAAGCTCTTACTTAGGCAATATAGAACATCTCAAGAGGAATAAGACAAGAGTCTTGCTCTCTACTATGTGGCAGGAGAGAAGCAACGTAATGCATTTGGACAAACAGGGACTTTGGTGTCAGGTAGTTTTGCATTTGTATTCTTGTTCTACTATGTATCATCCATGTCATTTTGTTCAACTTGTAAGCAGCTCAGAGCCTCACTTGTAAAATGGAGATAATAACACCAGCTTTCTAGAGTTGTTCCTAGTGTCACATCTGATCAGTAGATGGTAAATATGATTACTATTATTTGAAATATAAAGAACTATAACACCTGCCTGAATGGCTATAATTAAAAAGGTTGACAATACTGGAGCAACTAGAACTCACACACATTGTTGGGAGTGTAAGTTGGTAAAATCACTTTGGATTAATGTTTGGCAGTACCTACTGAAACTATGTATATCCTACAACTCTGCAAATCTACTCCTGGGTATATGCCCATGAGAAATAAATACGCCCACCAAAAGTCATGTACAAGAATGTTCACAGCAGCTGATTTTATAATAGCCCTGAATGGGGACAACACAAATGTCCATCCACAAGAGAACAGGTAAATAAATTTGACATAGTCACACAATGGAATACTACAAAGCAAGTAAAAAGAATAGACTACTGAAATATGCACGGATGTAGATGAACCTCACAGATATAATGTTGCACGAAATAAGCTGGACACAGAAGAGTTTATACTGTATGATTCAGTTAAATAAGGTTTCATAACAAGCAAAATTATTCTAGGATGATAGAAGTTAGAATAGGAGGTACTGGGGAATGGGGCACAAAGGATCCCTTTGGAGTGCTAGAAATGTGCTATATCTTGATCTTAGAGGTTACGCGTGGGTGTATTTGCTTGGGCGTGTGTATGTAAAAAGTCATTTAAAATTCACTTAAGATTACTACACTTGACTGTATATAAGTTATACTTCAATTAAAAATAATTATGCTATGAGGCAGCCTAAGATTGATGTCTTGAGAGGAGTAAAAAGGACTATGGAACTCAAAGGAAGAGGTATACCCGGTGGTCATCATGCTTAGGGAGGCGATCAGGAAAGGTTTTGTAAGAAGAGGCATTTATTATGGGACTTGAAGAAAAGATGGAACATTGGTAGGTAGAGAAGGAAAGAGCTGTTGACTAAAAAGGCATTTTCCAGTTGGGATGCTCTTGTGTGAAGGGTGGGGAGGAGGAAGAAGCCTGCAGAGGCAGTTTGAGATTAGATCAGTGAGACCCTCCCTGAGTGCCAGCTGAGAAGTTTGTACCTAAGTGGGCGCCAGAGTGTTTGAGCAGTACAGGGGCTTAATGCAGTGTGCTTAAATAAGATTCATCTGGCCACAAGTGGATTGGCTGAATGGAGGGGAAAGAGGCAGGGTGTCCCTGTGAGGCAGACTGTGGGCCTGCTGCAGACCCAAGGGCTGTGGGATCCTGGGCCCCAGTCCCTTTGGGTGGCAGGGCCATGCCCCAGGAGGAGCCAAGGTGCAGTGATGGGAGTCAGGAGAAGCAGACATGAGGAGATGGCTCAGCTGAGGGTGGAGTCCTCAGGGAGACAGGTTCCTCCCCAAGCCCCCATTGGGGCATCTGCTGCTGCTGCTTCTGCATTCCTTCACCACTGGGCCCAGAACACTGAGCTCTGGTTTTTGCCCCGCGGGACTGCTGGAAGCTGGGCCTGGAAAAGTGCTCTTCTGTGCCTGTCTCCTGCCTTCCAGCAGAGCCCAGCACTGTGCCAGGGATGGAGAAGATGAGTAAGAAACATTTGTAAAGTGAAGTCTTAGTTGAGTCTGGCTCAACTAAGACAGCAGGAAAGCCCTCAGAAAACTGAAAAGAATAGAAGGAAAGTGTAGTTTGCATATATCACTCACCAGCTGTGTGATCTTGAGCAAGTTACTTTCTGTGCCTTGACTCCTTCTAGGTCTGTGGGGATAATAATAGTGCCTGTTTCCCAGAGTTATTGTGAAGATGAAATGAAATAAAGCGTCCAAAGAAACTGGAATAAGGCCTGATATATAGTAGCTCCGGAGAAACGTTAGTGATTTGTATAATTGCTTCCAATGGTGGGATTAAAGGTTTTCTTTCTCTTGTTTCTTTACGCTTACTTTCTGCAATAAGCATGGATTACTTGGCTAAGCAGGGAAAAAATTAAGTAAAAGAGGGAAGAAACAAGAAACTGGTGATAGAAACATGCTTGAAGGGGCAACCAGAGAAATGGACACTCTTACTCAGAAGCACTCAGCCCCAGAGCAGGGAGAAGGGGCTGTCCCCATATGCCTGGCTCAGCTCAGAGGCTTGAGTACAGAAGGCGGTTGTGTTTGAACCTTAAAGAGTAAGAGAGGTTTACATTGATTGGCATGTAGATGACTCAGCTCTACAAACCCAACATCTTTAATAAAAAAACATCATTGGGACTTCCCTGGTGGTCCAGTGGCTAAGACTCCACGCTCGCAATTCAGGGGGCCTGGATTTGATCCCTGGTCAGGGAACTAGATTCCACATGCCATAACTAAAGATCTTGTGTGTGGCAACTAAGACCCAGCGCAGCCGAATAAAACAAGAAATATTTTTTTAAAAAGCCATCATTCATTGAGTGCTTACTAGGTGCCAGAGTTTTTATATATTATACTAATCATCACCACTACACTACAAGGTAAATATTATTACCCCAATTGTTACACCACTCATAACTTACCCAAGGTCCTACCACAAAGCTGAGATTTTTAACCCAGTGTTGAATGACTTCTTCTTTCCACTAACTCTCCAGGCCATATTCCACATATAAGATGCAGGAAATTCCTCTAAAAGGGAGGATGCTGGGCAGCCAAGCCCTAAGGCCGGGACCCCCACCTCCGCAAGCAGTCCCTGGACTTGTCCCCAGACCTCCTCCCTAAAGGCAGGCACCAGGCACTGGTCCCTGTCCCCAATCCAGTCAACATTGCCCCAGTCTCCCACCCTCCTAGATGGCTGGCTCCCCGTCCCCCAACACCCTCTTCTCCGCTAGAACTCCCCTCCACCCCCTCCTCCATTCTCTCTTCATCGCTGGACACACACTCCCCTCCCCTGCCTGCCAACACCATCCATCAGCAGCACTTGAAGCTCTGCTGCAGCCCCTCGAAGTTGCTAAATCCCCTATTTGGTTTAGTTCCACTCCACCTCCCCCTGCACAGAGGGACCCAATGGGACGTAGGGAAATTATATATGTAATAAAGAGCTGGTTTGCTCTGATAATTCTGATGATACACACCTCACACCTTCCCACACACACACATTGCCATATATACATGCACATATTATACCCTACACCTCCCAGTCCACATACCCACCAAAACACATTCTGACCTGTGGACATGCAGCTCACATCCTGGTGACACTCCCCTGACCAGCGTCTATATTCACCCCACTAAGGTGCATTCTCTGGAAATGTTCTGGGTAGGCTCTCCTCTTCCTGGTTCCCATAACACGCTGCACACCCTCATCATGGCGTTTACTGCCTGTGTCCTGAGGCCTGTCTTCTCTGAAGCCCATTAGACCATGAGCAGGAATAGCAGCTGTGGTTCAATATTAAGCAAGCACACTGCCTGGGGAACATGGTGGCTCCCTCATAACCTTGTTGAGTGAATGACTGAATGAATGAAGAAATGAGTGAATGCACACATCACTACAGTCATCTCCTGAGAAACACACATTACATCTTGGGATATCCCCCATCCCTACCTGCCCCCCATCGCCCGTCTGACTGTATCTTTCACTTACAACAATACACACACCACACACTATGGAGGCATTCACTTGTGCTAGCGGGTGCTCGTGACACACACCTCAGCTGCCTGGGATCCTCCTGTGTGTGTGGCGGGGAAGTAGGGGGAGGGAATGTGTATTTGAGCATGGGTGAGTATGTGTGACGAGTGTACGAGTGTCTGAGCGAGCGTATGTATGTGTGTACATGCATGTACGGGCACCCAAGCTTTGGATTCCCCACACTTAGCTTACTCCGCATCTTCTTAAAAATCTTGACAAGAATCATGTGCTTCTTGTTCAGGTTTCCTTTTCTTCCTCCCCCCACCTAAAGTCTGGCTCCTTTTAGAGAGAAATTTTCTCCTCAGTTTCCCTGTTTTTCTGCAGCCCAGGGAGCCTTCGGAAGGAAAGAGGGGTGGGGGGGTGGGTAAGATAAGGAAGTCTCACTTCAGGTCAGCTCTACTCCTATGGTCCTGGTCAATGTTCTCCCTGCTTCCACCTGCCCTCTACCACCACTTCCTGCCCCCATTCACATCTAGGAGAAAGCAGAACCCAAACGCAAGAGCCTCTGCCCTCTGAGGACTAGAAAGCCCGGGGCTCCCAGAGGCCCCCAGGCTTGCTGATCGCCCACACTGCTTGGGGCCACCTCTCTGTCTCCGCTCATGAATCCTGGCCTCTGGGGCTCTGTGCTCTTCCTGGTCCCCTTCTTGCCTCTAACCTGGTGTCTTTGCTTGACTATCACCATCCGGCTAGCCAGCTCCCAACCACCGTCCCTGGCTCCCTTTCCTCACCTGTGGGAGGGGTCCCGCACTGCCCTGCCCTTGGACGGCTTTTCTTTAGGGAACCTCAGAGAACCTCCGAGTCATGGAGACTCAGCCATTTTCCCAAGGTGGAGCCCTCTCCTGGGCAAACTTAGTCACTGCAGCAGCTTTCTGCCTCTGAGGGTGACTTCAGCCAAGCTCTGGCCTCTTTCCTCTCCTCACTGACCTGCAGGACCCGGCTCCTGGGTCCTCTCCATGTCGCCCTTCCCCAGTCATGCAGGCGTCCTTTGGCCCCTCCTGGACTTATCCTCTGTTTGATCCTTATGGTCACTGCCTCCCCCTTGCTGCTCCTCCACCACCACCCCAGGCCTGCCTCAGCCTCCTGCAGCTCTCCTTAGACAAGCCTCCCAATCACCTAGGTTCTGGAGGGTTCTGGGTCTGCCTCAGAGAGAGCCACTCACAATCAGCCTGTCCTCCTCACGTGTACCAGAATGCTTGATTTTCTTTTTTCTTTTTTAAAAAAAACACTGATCCGATCATGTCACAGCTCTGTCAATGGCTCCCCACTCTTCTAGGATGAAGGCCCCAAATCTCCGATCATGTCACAGCTCTTTCAATGGCTCCCCATTCTTCTAGGATAAAGGCCCCAAATCTTCCTAAAGCCTGGTGGGCACTGGCATAGCCTGGCCTCTGTTGACCTCCCATCCTCCTATTACGTTCTCTGCACGTCCTGAGACCCAGCCACAACGACTTTCCTAAGGATCTTTCTACTCCTGGGACTCTCCAGGCCTCCTCTGCAAGCCACAGGGCTTCGGGCATGTTGCTTCCTCTGTCTGAAATGCTTTTCTCTTTTCTTTTCACCTATTCAACTCCTTCTCATCCTTCCAATATCAACTCAGATGTTACTTCCTCAGAACAGCCTTGCTTTGCCTTGCCTCCTAAACTACATGTGTTCATAGCATCAGGAACACCTGCTTGGTTGGACTAACTACTTTTATAATTTTACATTTATTTATGTGATTATTTCTTCAATGTCTGACTCACCCAGTAGAGCTCTGGAGAATAAAGAGTATGTTTTTGTGCATCACTGAATCCACAGGGCAGTATCTGGTACATGGGAGGTCTTTGATTTTTGGTGAAACTTCTCTCTTTGTCCAGCCTGAGACTGCTGATTAATTCATTCATAACTCAAATAGTTATCAGATAGTACTTGCTTTGAGTCCTTTCATCATGTTACTTACCTTCTCAAGAACTTTCTGTGGTTCCCTATTACCTCACAAACTAAGTCTAAAGTCCTCTCTGGATTTTTCAGGCTTTGATAATCTAGCTTCCTCCACTCAATCCAAATTTATTTTCTATCACTACTCTTTGCTTCCACCAAGGAAACTCAGTAGCCCATAAAAATTCCTTGTTTAGTCTCACCTTCATATCTTCATTCACACCATTCTCTCTGCTTGGAAGGACTCTCTTCTTTATCTTCACTTAAATCTTACTCATCCTTTACGGCCAAGATCACATCCCAGTTCTTACACAAAGCCTTCCCTGACCATTCCAGCACTCACTGAGCTCCCATGGCCTGTACTCTCCGTACACCCAGAATATCAGAGACTGTCAACCTTGGAAGGACCACAGAGACCACAGGTTCAACCAAAGTCTGATCAACCTCTAAAATCATATTTTCCAAGCTTCAGCATTCAAGTACCAGCTTCATAATTCATGCCATATCCATATACCACCAATAACGTTACTTATTTGATATTTTTCTTTAAATCAACTTCCTATTTTTTACTTGAGTATGTTTATTGTTTTAAAAAAGAACAAACCCTACAGCACTACAGTAACTGGAAAACCAACCATCAGTTGCCAAAAATAGAAAGTCATTATAAAAAAGTAAAATAAAAAAACCAATGAAATTCCATTCTAGCTGGATACCACTGCCTGCCAGAACTCTCGAGCCTAAGGTCTCCTCTCTCTTTGTTAAAAAAGGAGAGAAGAGAAACATGTGTCACAGAGGTGTTGAAGATACACAAGCACCAAACTGAGACTTTCTCTTTGATAAAACTGGACAAATCAAATAACCCAAATGTCCGTCAATGGAAAAGTAATATCTTTGTGTGTGTGTTGGGGGCAGGGGGGGCAAAATATACAAAACATAAAACGTTACCATTTTAGGACTTCCCTGGTGGTGCAGTGGTTAAGAATCCGCCTGCCAATGCAGGGGACATGGGTTTGAGCCCTTCCCCAGGAAGATTCCACATGCCGCGGAGCAACTAAGCCCGTGCGCCACAACTACTGAGCCTGTGCTCAAGAGCCCGCGAGCTGCAACTCCTGAGCCCACGTGCCACAACTACTGAAGCCCACACACCTAGCACTCTGCAAAAAGAGAAGCCACTGCAATGAGAAGCCCACGCACCACAACAAAGAGTAGCCCCTGCTCCCCTCAACTAGAGAAAGCCCACATGCAGCAACGAAGACCTAACACAGCCAAAATATATATATATATATTAAAAATTAATTAATTAAATAAAATTTTAAAACATTACCATTTTAACCATTTTTAAGTGTATGGTTCAGTCCAGTGGCGTTACATTCACATTATTGTGCAATCATCACTGCCATTGTCTTCCAAATTATGTTTATCTTCTCAAACTGAAATTCTGTACCCATTAAACACTAACTCCCTAGTCCCTTCCTTGCCCCAGCGATTTGACCACCATTCTACTTTCTGTCTCCATGAAGTTGGCTACTCTAGGTGCCCCATGTAAGTATAATCATACAGTATTTGTCATTTTGTGCCTGGCTTATTTCACTTGGCATCATTTCTTCAAAGTTCATGCATGTCATAGTATGTGTCAGAATTTCCTTCCCTTTAAAAGCTGAATAATATTCCATTGTATGTATATACCACATTGTGTTTATTCACCTGTCGATGGACAGTTCTTAGCAGTGTTATTCACAAGACCCAAAGGGTTGCTTCCAACTTTGGCTCCCGGGAAAAATGCTGCTAAGAATATGGGTGTAAGGAAAGTGATATCTTTTACAAGTCTGTGGTATCCTCACACAGTGGAATATTATTATTATTATTTTATTTTTTATTTTCTTGGCCGTGCTGTGTGGCTTGTGGGATCTTAGTTCCCTGGGATCGAACCCGGGCCCACGGCAGTGAAAGTGCCGATTCTTAACCCCTGGACCGCCAGGGAATTCCCTCACATGTGGAATATTATACTGTAGTCAAAACAAAGGAACTTGGGCTTCCCTGGTGGCGCAGTGGTTGAGAGTTTGCCTGCCAATGCAGGGGACACGGGTTCGTGTCCCGGTCCGGGAAGATCCCACATGCTGCGGAGAGGCTGGGCCCATGAGCCATGGCCACTGAGCCTGCGCGTCCGGAGCCTGTGCTCCACAACGGGAGAGGCCACAACAGTGAGAGGCCCACATACCGCAAAAAAAAAAAACAAAAAAAAAACAACAAAGGAACTTAAGTGACATGAAACAATATGGATGACTCAATATAATATGTGAAACAGTCCAAGAAAATTATATACAGCCTGATACCATTTTTAAATAAAATTTAAAATTTTAAATATACTTTTTAGGAATACATTTCGGTGCAAATATATTAAACTATATGAACTATATTAAAAGGAAAGCAAGAGAATGATGAATATGGGATTTAGGATGTTAACTGCCTCAGATCAGAAGCATGGAAGGGAACACAGGGACCATTTGGTTAGTTGTTAATATTGTCAAGGTCTGAGATTTTGTTTTGGGTGATAAATTCATGGGGTGCTTATAGTATTATTTAAAAGCGACTAATTTAAAAAACTAACTAAATATATATATAAAGTGGTCCATACAAGGACCACGATGAGATTGTGTCATGAACAGAGGAATATGATTAATCCAGTTCTGTGAACCCAATGGAAAAAAGAAAAGAAAGAAAGAAGTGGACAAGAAAATAACTTTCTCACTATGGGGTTCAGTGTGATTTAATGTCTTGTCAACGTACCATCAAAAATCATCTGGCATTCTGCCAGAGGTCCAATTTCTACACTTGGGGAAACAGCTCTAAAATATCTGTGTCATGAGGCTGCCTGTTTCCTCCGCCATTTTGCTTACCTCCAACATGAGGGAACTTCACGGACTTCTGGAGATACTTACCTGGACAGATCCTTTTGTCAGGAAATATTCCCTGGCATGGAGAGAATTCAGCCTCCCTGCAATCCTGCCCACTGTCTTGTTCTTGCCGTGGTGTCTGGCACAGGCTTGGGCACATAGGAACCCAGAGTTTTCTTATCAGTTGCTTCATGCTTAAGCCTCCAGCCTTGGAGAAGGAGCCAAGCCAATGTTTCCAACTGTAAGACAAAAGAATCCCAAACCTTTCTGAAAGAGAGCCTTTTTGCTCAATATAATCCATTTTTGGGGAAGAAAACAGCATTCTTAATAAAAGCACTTAAGCAATTTGCTGATAAACTTTTAAGTGGATTCAATCTTCTTCTCAGTTTTCCATCTACCTCTGCAGCTGTGAGAGTGGGATGCATTTTATCCAGACATTATTTTTGTATGTCCAGTTTAACAATGATTCTAACCACTCTTCTTCCTCTAGATGTGTCTACCAAGAGGTAATCCTTGAATTGGCCTCTTAGAGGGCTCTTCGCCTGCAGCAAGACTGAAGTAAAACTTTGACACATGCTCGTAAATAAATGGTCTAAAAAGCCTTTCTTAATGTGTTGGGTTTTTTTTCTTTAACACAACTGAATACTTGAAGGAAGGTGGGCTAGAATTTCTTAGCCATATTTTTACTAATCCCCTGGGCTTGGATTAACTGAGACTCCTTGGTCCAAAACCCCTTGACCAGATTCTGTGGGGCCCCCTCCCAGATTTAACCAGCCATTCTCTTCCCCTGACAGGGTCCATGGCCTTGGGAGTCCAGGGGCAGGAGGGATCTGAAGCAAGGGAAAGGGGTGAATATAGGCCTGAATGTATCTCCATAAATCCGGGTTCTCACTGAACCTCAGAACTAGAGATGAGGCCGCCTTCACCCTTCTCCTGTATCCAGAACCAGTCACTGGGGTAGGGGATGGAGACCCTTGGGCAGAGGCTGAAAAGGAGTTATGAATACTGGTGCCTCAGGTAGCTGCTTGGCAGACTTGGTCCCTAAAACCTGGCCCCTGTCCAGCTCGGAAATGAGCCCCCCCGCCTCCCATTGGACACGGGATTGTCTCCGGGCACAGCTGACTCACAGCTGCTGGGCCTCAGCCCCTCCCCCATGGGCTGCCCTAAAGGAAGCCAGCCCAGGATCACCAAAGCAGACCTGGGGAGTAGGCAGAGGGCCTGGGGTCTGCGAAAGTTCTGGGTATGACTTTGGGGTGCCAGCTTGACTCCAGAGTCATCTTCTTAATCTTTTTCATAACTTCTAAGTTATAAATGTATATGTTGATGGTAGAAATTTGGGAACTATAGAGAAATATAAAGAAAATAAAATCACACATATTCTTACCATCTAGAAGCCATCACTGTCTATACTTTTACTGGTTTTATTCTAGTCTTTTGTTTAATCTATAAATTCATTTTTGCTTCATAAATGAGATCATTCTATACCTAATGCTTTGTATCCTATATTTTTTGCTTGTCATCATCTCCAGAGAATGTTCTTTGTGTGATTACAAGTTCCTTGAAAATCTGAGTTTTAGTGGGTATAAGTTAGCATAAAGTCCACAAGCTCCCCTCTCCCCCAAACACAATCCCCCCCCTCCATCCCCCAGTTTTCAAGAGGTCCTAATACATGGTCTGTGGAGCTGTAACTGGTAACTTTTCCAGTCAGGGGCTTGGGACCTCTCAGAGGGCAAGAGGAGACTAGGCTCAGCCACGGGGACCCCCAGACACATTCTGGGGGCAGATCCCTTCAGCTCTGGACCCTGCCGTACCCACCCCCCGCCCCTTAGGCACAGAGTCTGGAGAGGAAATTTTGCTTTCCTAGGGTGGGCTGTCCCCACCCTAGTCATGCATGAAGTCAGTATTCTGTCTCCCCTCACCTCCCATGTTCCTTAGAAATGGGTGTCCACAGTTTCTGAGGCTGCAGGCAGCTCCTGGCCACTCTGAGCAGCCTCAGCCATCCCAAAGCACCTCCCCAGCTCCCCTTGGTTCAGGCGGCCCTGGGCTTGGGCTCCCTTTTCCTGAGAACAACCGGTGGCGGGGTCAGAAGACAAAAGAGGACCTGGAGCCAACATTTGACGATTGGAGTTAGCTGCCCCCCACACCTCCCTACTTGGAAAGTGTACGGGAGCCTCAGAATGACACCAGGGGGCACAAGGATGGGTAAGGCCCTGGGAGAAAGGGGCCCGCTCTTGGTGCCTGAACTTGATCCAGCAGAGACAAGGGGTCCCTGCCCTTCCCCTCCTCCTCAGCGACGACTCCTCTCCCAGGCCCTCCTCCCAGCCTCCCAGGTCCCCATCCTGATTGCATCCGCACCAGCCCAAAGTCTCTCCCAGGATCATCTCCATGTTTTAGAGCCCTGGCACACTCGGCAGTGATGAACCAATGAGAACTTTCCCACCCCATGAGGAAATCGCTAAGCCCAAACTCTAGAGGCAGGTCCAGTGACAGATACCCAGCCTCATGTTTAATCTAACCTGGCTCAGGGAAATAACGAGGCTTTGAGAGTTGTCCCCGGTCTTCTCCCCCGGCCCAGTGCAGTGACAATTCTATCAATAGCTCACTTTGTACAGTACTTTAAACAGTGCACGTTCAAATACATCTTCTCATTTGATCTGCTTACACTGCTATCAGGTAAGTAGGACTGGTCTTATTTTCCTCGTTTACAGATGAAAAAACTGAGGCCTGAGGTCAGACTGTTGGGAATATCACAACTTAGGCCCTCTGATCTGTGGAGCCCCCCCACCCCCTGGCCTCTTTCTTGGATACTCAGCTCCCCGGGACACTGAGAGATCAAGTTCCTCTGTTTTGGCTTTCCATGCCTGCAGATTTCAGACGGAGGCAGCCTCTGGCTCTTTCAAACCTAAATGCTGCCGGGTCTTCACTCAGAAACAATTTCTCTGTCCCGGCATTTGTTTTTCTCAGTACATTCCCCTCAGTCGATTGTTGTTGGGAGGAAGGAGGGAGGAGCTCCTCATTTTGAAACCTCTCCTAATTGATTTCTCTCTGATGAGGTGCCGTAATCCTTTCTGGCTGCCCTTACTGCTTCTCCAGTTTCTTGAAACAGCCTCTCCATACCCGTTCTCCTGGCCTCCCACATATTCCCTGGGCTCGAAATACCTTTCTCGATTTTTTTCTTGGCAGTCATCATCCATGACATGCTTTTGACTCACACGTCCATCAGGAGAGCCTGCCTCCCGGAGCATGTACACAGGTGCACACAGGTGCACACACACACTGGGGGGGTGTTCACCACATTCTGCTTCACCCACTCTGTTCAAGTCAGACTATGGCGGAGCAGCAGCTTCAAGGATGGATCTAAAGAATTCCGCCTGACGTGAGGCCTTTCTTGCCCAATCTATCAATGGCTTATTGGGGGTTGAGGAAAGGTGTGAGGCCTGCTGTTTGCTCTTTGCTCAGCTTTGAGGCAGCTGGGGGAGACAGGCTTACCTGGGTGAACCTGACCCTGTGGCTAGGGAAGACACAGTCTCCTAGACTGTGGGCTACCTCTTCCTTCAAGACCCCCGGCCCCTTCACCAACCCGCTGACCAGGAGGAGAGCCACAGAGGCCAGGTGGGCTGAAGCAGATGCTTCTGGCCCCAGACCCCCAGAGCCGGGCTGGACCAGAACTCAAGCCTCTCACCCAAGCATTCTTGTGCCCCTTTTCATCCAGCCAGCTCTGAGGGAGGGAAGGAGATTGGCTGGGTGCAATGCAGTGTTTCTGGGGACTGGGGGTGGGGCTCAGGGGAGTCCATTCAAATTGACAAAAATAGAACATCAGCCTCATATCATTTTTCTCAAAACAAGATTTATTGAAGTTCTGTCGGTGAAAATTGCTGCTGTGTGGAACGCTTAACTTATAGATTAGATTACTCAGTCGTGCCTTACTACATTTTTCATTAGAAAAATATTGGCTGGGAGAGTTTGACCTCATAATCTCTGCATTTTAAACAATAACCAGAGGAAAACCAAATAGAAGGCACAAGTTAACGGGTTTCTCCCCCCCAGCATTTCCCCTGGGAGAGATTGGAGCGAGGGCCGGGAAGGGAACAGGAGCGGAATCTGCTGCGTGAGCAATTCCCTGTCTCCAGCCCACTCCCCCGAGGCCACGGCAGGCGGCTGGGGGTGGCAGACGGAAGCTGAGCTGAGTGCTCGGGGCTTAGGCCCTGGCACATCCCTGCTCAGGTGGCCGGAGCTCTGCAGGGCCCCAGCCCAAGGAGGAGCTGTCGGTTAGCATATATCCATCCCAAAGACAAGACCTGAGTCCAGAATCCCAGGGCCATGGTGGGGCTCCATTTGGGCTGCTGGGGTGGAGGGGAGAGGGCATGACTATCTCTCCATCTCCCACCCAGTGGGGATCCCTCCTAGAGGGCTTTATGAAGGAGGGAGTGACTCCAAGGCTAGGCCCGCTGGGACAGTCTAAGCTGACATCAGGCATTCTGCTTGTTCCTCTGGACCCAGGAGCAGGGGCTCCTGGGGAATCCTAGGCCTGAAGCCCTTGAGCTGAGGGTGAGCGTGGGGTGCTGGCCAGCTTGAGAGAAGGGGGACGCCCAGCTACAAACAGATCCTTGGCCGCTTTACGATAGCTGATCAGATTCCCTGGAGGACGGCACCCCCAGCCCTGTCTCTGTCTCGGTTTCTACTTTCTGAGGCTTTGGTGATTTCTAAGTTCTGACACAGTCATTAGTTACAAAGAGCAATTATTTTTTTTTGTCATTAAGTCATTTTTTAAATGGCTCCGGGCGACATCACAGAACAAAGAAACAAAATATCCATGAAAAGACTTAATCACAAATTACTAATTATTTCACCCCCTTCTCCCTCCCAAAATCGTGAAATCTGAGCCCCATGAAAAGGGAGAAGGTCTCCCCAGCCATGAGCTCGCCATGGCTCTTAGGCACCTAATCCATCATGGGGGGAGGGGTGTTTCCTGCCCCTCTCTGAGCCCCAGGGGAGGGGTGGCAGGAGTCCTCCATCCCCAACCTTTGAAGTTACCTTCTGCCCATAGATACAGCCCCTTAGTGGTAGGGGGATTTGAAAATGAGTGGGGAGCGCCATCCAGAGCCCCTTACCTTGGGCCCCTCCTCCCAGGCCAGCAGTCTCCCCAGCTGGCATTCCACTCTGGGCCCTTTGAAGCCTCCTGGGCCACAGCAGACAAGCCGCCCCCCTGCCGTGGGGCTCCTAGACTCTCCAGCTGGAAAACAAACCAGAGGAGGAAGTAATCCTGGAGGGGAAGCCCCTGAGTCCCCAGACGTGAGGAAATAAAATGTATTTGACACCAAGATGTATGGGAGGAGGGGGAAGTCCAGAGTATGGGCCCCTCCATCCAGCCAGGCCTTCTCCTAGAGCTGACTGTGGTCTCCTTATCTGACCCTTGGTGAGTGAGAAGGTAGCTGCACAGAGGAAGCAGCAGTCATGGAAGCCCTGTCTAAGGCCAAGAACAAAGGTAGGTCTGCCAGCGAGGTGGGTTCTGAGGCAGAGCAGGCGTCCTAGGAACTTCCCACACCAGCCCCGTCTCTCTGCCCAACATGTCCAGTTCCCAGTGAGCAGCCTACGCTGAGCTTCAGCCATCAGTTCGATAGTCACAAAGGGAAGATCCTGGGAAGGATGGCATTGCAGGGCCAGAGACAGGGCCACTGAGAAAGATAGGTATGTGTCCAGGGTAGGGGGCAGCTGTGGAGTCCCCAACCTCCAAACCCAAATATCCTCCCAGGCTCTCCTCACAGCTCAACTCTGAACCTGACTCCAGCCTAAACTCAACCCCAGCGTTCATCCATGTAACACCATGCTCATCAAAACCTTACTAAGTGCCAAGGACTACATCAGTTGCCAGGAGAGACCTAGATCCTACCTTCCTGGAGACCTAATTTACTTTTCTTGAGTATCTTTTTACTGAGAAGACTTGGATAAAAGAGAAAGTCAAAGCCATGCCCAGTGTCCCATCTTAGCCTTTGCTCACTCCTTGGTTGTTTGGACAGTGGTCCTTGGTGGTTCTCTGACTCCCCATTCAGACCACTCCCTTAAACACAGGTCTTGTGTATCTCCTGTGTCTACCTCCCTGCCAGCCCTGCACCTGATAGAGGTGGAAATGGTCATAGGTGAAAGGAAAGAAGGAAGACGAGCAGGCTTTGAATAAACAGAACTACCTTAACAAATGTTTGCAACCATTGTTCCTATGTCGTATGACCAGTGAAGACCTTGAGTATAAATATGCAAATTATTGGAATCACAGTCACCGTCCCAGGCAAGAGAACTTAGAATTCAAATAATCGTTGTCAGTCACACAGAGTACGCCCTCTCCCTCTTTCTCATTCTTGTCAAACTGTCCTCTTTCTTCCCTCTCTTAAAACCTTTCTGACCAAGGAATGGCTGGCAATATGCTGGGACTTGGGCTGCCTTTATTAAAAGCATTTCTTTAAAAGGAGCAGGTTTTTCTTGGAAGTTATCTGCTCCACTCTCCTGCTGCCCAAGGCTCTAATTCAGTGGTACTAGCCACTCCTCAGACCTGTAGAATGTGTGAACCTGGGAGTATGACCCTACTATGGGTGTAGCAGAGACTGCTGGTGGTCCTCCAATATCCACTCTCCACTTTAAAAATAATAAAACCCTCAAGTTTTAGCTGGAACCTAGCCACCCAGTTTAGGACTACATTCCCCAGACTCCCTTGCAGCTAGGTGTGTCCCGTTAACTTGATTCTGGCCAATGAGAGGCAAGCAGAAGTAATGTTATACTTTCTGGGCTCTGCCCTTAAAAAGAAGGAGCTGACCCTCCACATCCTCTTCTCCCCATTTCACTGGGTGTGAAATGGACATGGGAACTAGAGCATTCATCTTAGAGCTCAAGATGGAAGCTATGTGTTGAGGATGGTGAAGCAATAATAAAGGAGGAGACTGGGGCCTTGACACTTGGGATGGAGTTGCCATATCTGCTCTGGAGTGCTTCTGCTTAGACTTTATGGGAGAGAGAGAGACAAACTCATTATGTGCCTAACCCACTGTTATCTTGTAATTTGCTTCGTTTCTTTCCTTTTGCTTCCCTGAACAAAGGAAAAGCAAAGGATCTAAGGCAGCACTGACCAACACAATGTGAACCATATATGTTATTTAAAAATTTCCAGTAGACACATGTAAAATCTTAAAAGGAACAGGTGAAATTAATATTATCTTTTATTTAACCCAGTATTTCCAAAACGTTATTTCAACTTGTGATCAATATAAACAATTATTAAAGAGATAGTTTCCATTCTTTTCCTCATGCTAAGTTTTCAAAATCCAATGTGTATTTACACTCCCATCTCAACCTGGCTAGCTGCTTGTCAAGTGTTCAACAGCCGCATGCAGTAGTAGCGACAGGATTGGCCAGTACAGGTCCAAGGGAGCTGCCAGAGGCCAAACCAGTAAGGGACTGAGGACCAGCCCTGAGTCAAATACAGCAGCTGCAGTAACCACTGCTCCTACTGCTGCAAGGAGCGCCTTTTGGCAGTTATCCCATTTCCAGCCAGATGTCTGGCACACCCATCACGCTTTGGCTCCAGCCCACAAGGAAAAACCTCTATGCCTTAGTTTTCTATATTGGACCCTGGAGAAGGGCTATCTTAGGAAACAAGTAGACCCCTAGGAAGATAAGAAAGGGAAGGGAAAGGTGGAATATGGGTTACCCTCCAACCTCTACTTTGTAATCAGAACATAGTGGAACAGGAAAGACAGTGCAGGTCTGATTACAGAGGCATTAGGAGAAGGGGATTCTCCCTCCCGGCTCAAGGAGACCCTGGGCCATGACGTGTCCCTCCTGAGCTTGCCTACAGGGTCAGGCTTACCTCATACACTTACAGGGATTAAGGAAAGAACAATACCACATGAAGAGTCCATATTTACCAATGTAATCCTTGCTACCAACTCTCTCATCTGGACAACAATTCAACATCCTTAGTGTTGTCACAGCCTTCTTCACTTGTGACCATAATTATTGTCACCATCACCACTGATAACTACCATCACCCCCCAAATGATTGTTACTGTGAGCTTCAATATCACCACTTCCTTCACCATGACAATTAACACCACTTACTCCCTTTATCACCATGGCAGTGATTATTAACAAATCATAATAACATGACGACCACTCATCACCACATTCCTGCTATCACCATAATCATACAACCACTATAATCCTCAACCTCACTGACAACCACTGCCACCATCACCACAATAAGTATGAGAACCTCCAGCATCTCCTTCACCTCTTCTTGTAAGGTCACCCCCAGGCTCTCCTTTTCCTACCTAGAAATCCTCAGAGTATACCCCAAATTTCTACATGGTCAAAATAACCTCTTGCACCCATTGTGCCCCAGCATCCCCTTCACTCAACCATTCTTGCCTCAGGGTCAAGTTCTCATTGCTCTATTTGACTTTTTGGATTCTGGACTCTTGCCTGCCCTGCCCTGTCCATTGAAACCTGATATCCCTTTCTGCCTGCTTGGATTCTCTGACTTTTGTTCCCTTGGTTTATCTCTAACTCATGGCCACTTAACCCTGGGCATTGTGCCATCAGTTACAGAGGTCTTCTGGCTAGGCCTGGGGAGTTTGGCATTGCCATGCTCTCAGGGGACCAACATCTTGCCAATACGTTTTCTTGGATTTTTGCTGAGTGAAAACAGGCTGGATTTGTAGAGTTGGTCCCCGAAGGCTGGTTTGGTGACTCCCAAGCCCACAGGAAGCTGAGAAAAGGTATTGCCTGGCAGGATGTACCAACAGAGAAACCTGGTATATAGAAAAAGTCAGAGGAAAGAGAAAAGGTTGGGGGGAGGGGACAAGCTCTTTGCTCTCCCTGGTTTGTCCAATGGAGAGCACAATAAGACCATTGTCCTCATATATTTCTCTGGTTGACCCCAGAAATAACAGGAACACTGCTCTTCTATAAAAAGCTTGCTGTAGATAAAGACCCTGGACATCCCACACCTATTCCATGGACACAGAGATCTTGGGTCTGAAGCATTTTGGGAGAGGGGTCTCCTCTAGTATTAGTAATGGCAGTGGCCATGTCAGAGGCAGCAGGAGCTCTCACCTCTCCCCACCTGTGCACTCTGGCTACAGTCACTCCAGTTACCCTCTTACCCTCCCAGGGATCCACAGGTACCCAGGTTTTCTGCAAGTAGACAACCCCTCCAGTCACGTGGGATTCATGGGGATAGAAAGGATGTGCATCTGGATTGAGTTCCGATCCCAAAGTGCAACTCTTTTTTTTTTTTTTTTTTTTTTTTTGCGGTACGCGGGCCTCTCACTGTTGTGGCCTCTCCCGTTGCGGGGCACAAGCTCCGGACGCACAGGCTCAGCAGCCATGGCTCATGGGCCCAGCCGCTCCGCGGCATGTGGGATCTTCCTGGACCGGGGCACGAACCCGTGTCCCCTGCATTGGCAGGCAGACTCTCAACCACTGCGCCACCAGAGAAGCCCCCAAAGTGCAACTCTTGATCTGATCATATATCCAAAAGGAATGGAACTCCAATCTCTAGATCTGAATGACATTTACCAGAGGGTTTGAGGTAGGAAGGAGGGAACTAGATCCTTGTTTTGTATATTTTGAGGCCAGACCCTTCCCCATTGCCTGGCATAGGGCTCTGCCCAAGGCAAAATGGATTGATTTACTGCCTGTCTGCAAAGAGGATGGGTCGGTGGCTCCAAGACATGTGAGCAAGGCCACCTACACTTTGAGGACAGCCTAAATGCTCATTAAAGTGACATCCTCCCTCCCCAGATACTGGGGAAATGGATTGTGAAGTGACTCAGGGAGGTGGCCAAGTGGGAGGGAAAGAAGCGGTCACCCTTTGCCATGACAAGTACACCCTTTGGCGATAGACATATCAGTTAATAAACACAACCTCCTCCCCATTTCCATCGACAGAGAAAAGGGGTAATTCCTTCCCCACTCTCTCATTCATTCGTTCTACCTTTTTATTGCCCAATTACTGTGTGCTGAACACTGAGTGGGGCCTTGCAGACACAAAAATGAATAAGACTTGGTTCTTAACCTTAAGGAACCCACAGTCATCACTGAAAAGAGGGGAAGCAAAAAATGCCCCTGGCCTTTCCAGCTTGTCAAGGGTCAAACACATGCCTGAGCCAGTCCCCTTGAGAGGGCAGTGGGTGAGATTTCGGCAGGTAATGGATGAGTGTAGCTATGCCCTGACAGGGATATTACCTGCAATTGGCTCCAGTCATCCATGGAGCCTGGAGCAGCTTTGAAAATTGGGAGAGGATGGTGTCAGGGGAGAGCAGGCCCCACCCTTCCATGCCTAATCTGTTCTGATCCCACTCCGAGGAGAAGCAGGGTATGGTCTCCTAGGGCCAGAGCAGAGAAAGTATTTTTTACCTCTTCTCCTGGCTAGCCTGGTCTCTGCACAGGTTGGAAACCACTCCCAGTGGAAGAAGCACTGAGGGTCCTAGGAGAGAGGGCAGAGGCCAGAGGCAGGGGATGGCCTGCTCCTTAGGTCCGATTCCAGAGCAAACAGCAAGGTATCTGCCTTTCTAGACTCTGAAAGGTTGGACATGGGGCAGGAAAGGAGAGTAAAAAGTTAGGGTCCTCATGGGGCTAGAGGATGGGCCTCCAGGGTCTGAGGGGCACCCTGGGACACGGTGTCTTAGGCTTTGTTGGGAAAGTTGAGGTCGGAGGCAGCCACCAAGTGAGTACAGCCCTCAGATCTGGCTTCATAGTGAGAGTCCCGTTAGCACAGTCTGAGTTGGAGGAAACCTGGCAGAGCATATGGTCCTACTCCCTCATTTAGAGGGGAAATTTGAGGCTCTGGTCACATAAGGACAACCACCAGCTCGGGTCTCTTCTGCTACTCTGACACAGAGCGTCTCTCCTCCAAAGGACTCTCCGAGCACAAGTCCCCAGCTGAGCAACCTCCCTCCTCAGTCCCTAGGGTACCAGTGTGAGTGGATCTTGGGGATCATTTCAGATTTTAGGGGCAGGGGTGGGGCTAGCTGTGTTGATGGCCACTTGGACTCTGGTGAACTCTAGACTCCTCCCATCCTCTGCCCCCCGGCCCCCCTCAAGGGCACAGCTGGACCTCTGTCCTGAGCCATTTACCTCCTCTCAGCCCCAACCTGTTCAGCCCACTAGAACTTTCACGTTTCTCTCCCCTTCATGCCTTCTGAGCTCATTTTCTGTCTGTTCTTCTTCCAGCTGCCCCAAATCCACCCCCTTGGGCCCTTTTCATCTCTCTACCCACTCCCATGCATACCTCCCTCAAAATACGGAGCCATGGGCCTCAGGAATGGGGTTAATGTGACACTGGCAACTCTGTTGCTTTCAGGAAGGCAGAGGAATCCTATGTCTACCTGAGTAAGTCACGTGCGGACCAAAGCAGCATTGGTGGTCTGAACCCGAGGGTGGGCTGTATGGTGTGTCACGGGCTGACTGGGGACTGGGGCCTGCACAGCCTGGGTAGGAGTTTCTCCTGAGTCCAGCTCTGAGAAGGGCTGCCAGGGCCCGGTGAGTCCTGGGTACCTGTGGTCCGACTCACAGAAATCTTCCCAGAGCCTCAAACGGGCCTTGAAGATGAGGCAGGGGAGCATGCAGGTGGGTGGGATAGGTTTGGCCCCTTGCTGTCCCTCTAGCCAACGAGCCCAGTCCCGCTGCTCCCTCCACCCTGGCCAAGCACAGTGCAGAGGTGAAGCTGGCCTCCTCCTCCTCAACTGTCCTCCTGTCTCCAGGCCACTCCTGTCCTTGGCCTATTTGGGAATGAGGATTTAGGAGACAGGAGAGAAGAGCCTTCTGGGGATGACAATGACACTCATCCAGCAGATGTACACCAACACCTGGCTCAGGCCCACACCTCTGCAGACAGATACACACGTGTGAACACACACACACACACACACCCTTGTCCTGGTCATTCCTTTAATCATCCAGCAAACATTTATGGAGCAACTCCTCTGCCCTAGGCACTGGGCCAGGAGCTGGCGTTATGACAACAAACAAGACAGAACTAGACAAGTGGTCCTCGCCTGCACAGAGCTTACAGCCTAGCAGGGGAGACAGATAGTAGAGGCACACTTACACAAAGGTGGTAAAGACATTAAATCGTAATAAGTGAAATAAGAGAAAATTCCATTGGACTATAAGAAAAGAGAGTAGGGTGCCCACCCAGGGCCTCCACCTGGAGTTCTGCAGACTGTGCCCTCCTCAGGAGAACTGCACTGCAGCACGGCTGGGGGCTGTGTCTTCGTGGAGGAGGGAGTACCTTTTTCTAATTCTCACAAAGGCACCTCAGGGGTTGGCAGTGGCCTGAGATCTAGCTTAATCTTGGGGTCAGCTTCACATCAACTGTCTCATTTCCAATCTCACGATGCCTCAAGGCCAATTTCAGGGTCAATCTCAATGTCACATACGCAGAGTGCACAATACGCTAGCATACACTTGCCCCATCACACACAGGCTCACACTGGCTGAACACCTCATTACAGACTTGACTTTGACACTTAAAGAGTCCTCACAATCACACACAGATTCTCACACATGAACGGTCACATGTGCAGACACAGTCTTACTACAGTCACACATCATCCTTCACATCCTATTACACACACGGTTTCTCTCACACCGTCATCCATACACCCACTGCTTTACTATAGTTGCACATGGTCCCTCACCACCCGCCCTCTCTCGCACACACACTCCCTCTCTCACACACACAGGCGGCCACGCTCCTGTTAGGCTTCTGGAGACAGGCGTGTGCAGCCCCTGATCACAGCTAAATGTCAGCGAGTCCCTCTCCTCCCAGTTAGAGATGAATTGTTGCTCAGGAGATATTTCATCCTTAATGCCTCCTGCTTGAACTGGAGCATGCGTCTCGAGGAGGTTACGTTTTCCCAATCCGTCTGCTGCCCCCCTGGCTGGCTCAGGGAGCTGCCCTCCTGCCTCTCAGCTTTCATGGGAGTGGGGGAGGGCTCCCTCTCCCCTTACAGCCTCTCCTCATCCTTTCCCTTCCCGCCAGCTCAGCTCTTGGCAAAAGAACAAAGCCCAGGCAGCCGCCCAGGCCCCCTCCCCAGCTCCCTACACAGGAGGTGTCCCCAGAGCCCAGGGGCCATAGCCTGGCCACACCCCACCCCCATCCCAGCTGCTAGCTGCCTTCAGGGCCAGTGTAGACCCTGTGGTCTAGAGAAGAGTTGGGCATAGAGAGGGATATGGCATTGAGGGACACCCCTTCTTAGAGGTCTTCTGCATCTGCCCCCCTCCCCGTCATAAACTTAAAAAAAAAAAAGGCTGAGTGATGCTGGTGTGAGGGTAAACTGGTACAACCATTCAGGAGGCCAGTTGGGTGTGATGTATCCACGGCCTCTACAGAGTGTATCCTTTTTACCCCAGCAATGCCATGTTTATGAATGTATCATAAGGAAATAAGCAGGGATAGTCCAGACACTTTAGCTCCAAGGGGCTTATCCCAGCCTTGTTTATAAGAGTAAAAAATTGGAAACAACCTAAACATCCCACAATAGGGATTGGCAAAAGCACAGCCATCAACAGAAAACCACACAGCCATCAAAATGATGGTGTAGAAGAACGTTTAGCATCATTGAAAGGTATTCACACATAATGTTGAGTAAAACAAGCAGGTTGCAAAACAGTATGTGAACTAAATGCGATGTGGGAGCCTGGATGCGATCCTGCAGTAAGAAAAAGACATTAGTGAGAAAACTAGTAAAAGCCAAATAAAGTCTGGAGTTTAGTTAATAATAACGAACCAGAGCTGGTTTCCCAGTTCTGACAAATGTACCATGGTAATGTGAGATGTTAGCATTAGGGGAAACTGGGTAAGGGGCATATTGAAACTCTCTGTACTATCTTTGCAAGTTTTCTGTAAATCTAAAATTATTGCAAAATTAAAAGCTTATTTAAGAAACCATCAGGTATATATACTGTGATCCCCTATTTCATTTTTTAAAAACATATACATCAATAAAATAGATAAGCAACAAGGATTTACTGTAAAGCACAGGAAGCTATATTCAATATCTTCAATATTATAGGTTATGTAATAACCTATAATAGAAAATAATCTGAAAAAATATATAACAATCACTTTGCTGTACATCTGAAACTAACACAATATTGTAAATCAACTCCACTCCAATGAAAACATACTATATACATCAAAGTCTAGGAGAATAAGCATCAACATGTTAACTTTAGTAATATCTGAGGGGTGGGATTATGAGAACTTTTAATTTAATTTTGATCACTTGAATGTTCTTTTTTTTCAGCTATATTGAGGTTATATTGACATATAACATCATATAAGGTGTGCAATGCATTGATTTGACACATGTATATAATGCAAATTTAGCTACACCTCCATTGCATCACATAATTACCATTTCCTTTTTGTTCTCACATTTAAGATCTACTCTCTTAGCAATTTTCAAGTATACAATAGACTGTTAACTATTGGGGTTGGCCAAAAAGTTTGAGTTTTTCCATAAGATGTAATGTGGAGAGACATGAACGAACTTTTGGGCCAACCCAATATAATCACCATGCTATGCATTAGATCCCCAGATCTTTTTTTTTTTTTTTAAATAAAGGAACATGCACCAACTTGTGAAATCAAAAAAAAAAAAAAAAAAAAACCTGAAATGTCACTGGGGATGCTGAGAGCAGCTCAATTCCCAGTCACCCCACCCAGCCTCCTTAGTCCCTTGAAGGTCTTGAACCCAGCCATTATGGACAGTTTCTTTTACTTCTAATTCTAATTGGCATGACCACCCCTCACCCCTGGAAACTCCAGAGTTTCAGGATCTGAAATTCTCTTCTTTGATCACAATCTCCTATCCTTTAACCTGACTCATTCCCTCATTCCTACTGGCTCGTTCTCTGGTCCCTTAAGTCCTCCATCTTCTCCCACTCCATCACTCCCAGTCTGGCTTTTCTTCCTCCTTTCCTACCCTGGCTCCATATCAGTTATTTTAATGACGTGCTTCCTGCCATCCTGCTTACCAATCTCCAGCCTTAAGCAACACTGCCATCCACTTTTTTTTTTTTTTTTTTTTTTCTGCCATCCACTTTTCTGGCTCCTACTCCTGGACACCCTGGAGCAGGTGAAAAAAACTGGCCCATTCATGCAGCCTCAACTCATCCTACACCAGTATATTCAAAACAAAACAAAACAAAAACTTTCTCTTCATCTATAATTAACTCATTACAATTCCACAACCATTACAAACTTTCTCTGCAAGCCTTCCACTCTAGCTTGACCAAGAATATGAAGCCCATTCCTCAAATAATATTCCCCTCTCCACCTGTCCCCAAACCCACCTGTCCACCCCAGAAGTTCCCTGGATAATCACTCACCCTTTTCCTTCCCTCCTTTCTCTGAGGAAGAAGAGTTCCTTCTACTTGCCAAGGACCCAACTGCTCCTGCCTCTTCCCAGAATTTTCTCCATGGAGCATCTTCTATATCTTGTCCATTTCAGCTCTCCCTCTTTCCTCTTTCTCCTGGATAAACTTTATGAATGAGAAATCACCCTCATCACCTCTAGTTCTTTGTCATTCACTCTCCCTGCAATATACCCAACACCCTACAGTCACTTGCGGTTTACTGTGACCTGAGAATAACCAAATCCACTGGCCATTGACTCTGTCTGCCTCATTGATCACGCTGCAGGATTCAATACCCGTTCCTCCCTAAAAACTTCCATCATCTCCAGGCCTCTTACTCCTTTTGTTTTCCTCCTAACTTTCCGACTACTCCTTTTTAGTCTTTTCTGACTCCTTCCTCTCCTCCAGCTTTCTAAGTACAGGAATCTCCCGGGATTTAGTTTCCATCTCATTTTACTCTACCCCCTGCCCCATCGCAGGCAAGCTCACCATTCCCCTGGCTTCCACTAGCCATCTCTTTGGAAGAATCCCTAACTAACAGCTTCTGCGTTCCCATCTGGAATGTCCAACTTCCTGCTGAACATCTCTGAGTGGATGTTCCAGAGCACCTCAAACTCACTATAACTACAATCATTATCTCCATCCCCTATCCCCCACAAGCCTTGCCTTCAAATTTCCACCATTCTTTCAAACAAGCTGAACACCTAGGAGTCACCTGGACTCTACACTCCCCTTTCCTTATCCTCCAAATCCATTCACTGGTCAGGTCTGGAAAATTCTATGCTAGCCCTGTCTCTTGCTCACAGCCTTTTGTGTTCTGTCTTCTCCGCCCTCATCTGGTTCTGCCTTCCTTACCTGGACTATGGAAATATCCTCATCCAGGACCATCCTGCCTTTCATCCTGCCCCACCATAATCCTAGCAGAGCAACAGCCCACGGTCCCTAAAGCTGGGGCAACCATAGACTGTATTATCCAAACTAGGATGCTTTTAAGAGTCAAAGCGGTCTCTGTAAAATAATAATAATAATAATGGCAACAACGATGAAACTGAAGAATAAAAATAATAATAATTATAGTGGGACAACAGGCATAAACTGGAACGGCCCTGAGCATATGGTCATCTTACTTAAAGCACCCATCTGATCACATTCCTTTCTTGCTCAAAGACCTTCCATA
The DNA here is from genome assembly GCF_963924675.1 of Phocoena phocoena. Classification (NCBI taxonomy): domain Eukaryota; kingdom Metazoa; phylum Chordata; class Mammalia; order Artiodactyla; family Phocoenidae; genus Phocoena; species Phocoena phocoena. Next base: position 27,178,503 of record NC_089234.1, read on the forward strand.
ACTCCCATCGAATTAAGTTTAGATTCATGCTAGCAGTCAAAAGTCCTACTTTTCCAGCCTCTGTCTCACGCACCCCACTCTCCTAATAAGAACTACTCACTGGCCCTTGAACATGACTCACGCTATCCCAGTCCCACGCCTGTGTTCGTGTTCTTCCTTTCTTCTGGAAATCCTTGTCTTCAACTCTGGCCTCCAAATCCTATTCTTGTTTCAAGACTGGGACCACAAATGACCCTACGTGAAGTCTCCCCTCGTCCTTTTCTTGCACCTCTCTTGTAGCACTTTGCATTTCCTCCTTAGTAGGATATCATTTCTACTCTTGACTCTATCAGAAATGCTGATCAGTGGCTGCGCACAGCTCCACTCCCAACCAGCTCTTTTGCTGGGCAGCTGCTTACAGTGTGGCCTGGCATTAAAAGATGAGCTGGGCCATCTGATTTCCTCTCCCGGGAATTTGAACTATGAAATACAGAGAGACTAGAGCAGTTAGCGGAGGTGATGTAGAGAGAGACTCAGAGAGGCCGGCTGGTCAAATGTAAGTCACAGTTATGAGAAATGATGAGGAAATCCAGGAAGCTCTTGAAGCTGCACGGGGGTCAGAAGCAGTTATGAGTTGGGGCCCTGGAGGCCGACCTGAGTGAGGATTCTGACTCCTCCACTGCCTGGCTTGAACCTGGGGCAGAGTACCTAACCTCCTTGAGCCTCAGTGTTCTCACATGTAAAATGGGGATAATGAGATTAGCTAACTCACAGTGTTCTTAAGAGGATTAACTGAAGCAAGCATGGAAACCAAACTGTCTGGCTTTCAGTAAGTGCTCAGAACTTGTTAGCTATCATTCCTTCTCCCCCTATAACAACAACAACAATAACAGTTTCATTAATATTAATGAGGAGAGACACACAGAGAAAAGAAGACCCTGTAGGGTGCCTTTTCACCTTACCATGACAGAGAAGTTAGTGCCCAGAGCTGCCTACGTCCATGTGCTTCCATATAAAGGCTCTCCTTTTTCTTGTGGTTACTCAAGGGAACCTCTGTTTCTTGTAAGCAGAAGGACTCCTGCCCAGACTCCTGTCTTCCTCTTGGGTCTGGACTTGAGCCCCTCACAGTCCTGGATGATACTCTGTCTCCTGCCTGGGCCTTGAACACAGCTCATGTTTAATGCTTGGTGAACAAAGGAATAAGTTTCCAGGTCATCTCTAAGGAACCTACAGAAAGGCCATTTTTAGGGGACTCAGAAATGACAGGGGTACATTATCTGGGGGAGAGTCAGCCCCCTGGTTCATGGCCTCATCCCTCAAATTAGGGAAGAAGGCAGGCCAGGGCCAGGACCACTCTGGAGGACTGATGCTGCGGGGTCCCCTGAGTTCTGGCCTTGCCCACATGCTGCTAGGCCTTGCCTCTTTCTTTCCTCACTCCCTCTGGCCCCAGGAGGAGGGGCTGTAGGGTCACAGGAGGGACAACTGAAGGAAGAGGGCCGCTGGGTCAGGTTGCCAGTCTGCTGAAACAGAGCCAAGGCATCAACTAGCTGCCTCATCTCCTCCCCTCCTCCCAACCCCGTACTCAACTCCAACCACACTCACATCTTTTCCAGCCCTTACCTTCACCATGCCCTTTCTTACTATGTCATTGTGTATGCTGTTCCTTCCCCCTCAGATGCCCTTCCCTGCCTTCACCTCCAAAGAAAACTACTGGTCTTTTAAAACTCAGTTCAGAGCTGGCCTCCTGCTGGAATCTTCTCTGGATCTCCCAGATAGGGTTAAATGCTCCTGCTCTGTGCTTCTATGGTCCTTGTGGAGATTTTTATGAGCAAAAGCTCATCACTCCAATTAGCAGTGTACTTGTCTGTCTTTCCCCGAGAAGGTCTCAAGGACAGGAATTCTGTCCTATTCATCACTGTGTCCCCAGCACCTAGCAAAGGATCTAGCACATAGTAGGCTTTCACTGTTTGTGGACTGAATGAATGAATGTATGAACAGATTAACAGTTTCTTCCAGCTCCAGGATCCCTGGATCCTCTTGTTTTCTCTTCTTCCCTGGCTGTCTTGGGCATTTCTTGAAGTCTTCTGCAGTCCCATGAACCATTTCTCCCAAAGGCACTACTATCCACCCCCAGTCCCAAGCGACATCTGGTGTCTACAATGCAGGACACTGCAGGGTTATGGGTCTAGAGAGTTTTGAGGCTAGATATTTGGGGCTTAGGTACGAAGCAGGGACCACAAGAGAATGAGGACAAAGTGGTGCAGGTTGGGGACTTGAATGTCTTCACTGGCCATTTGGGTCCCGATGGGTGGGTCCAGGCTCTCTCTTCCAGACAGGCCTCTGACTGGGCTGCCGGGCATGGCTGCCACTTGCCTACCCACCTACCTTCCCGGACCCACGGCTGAGTGGCTGGCAGAGGCAGCACTGGGCCAGCCCAAGCAGACAGCCTTGCGCGATTGCTGGCTCCAGGCCTCCCAGCCCAGCTTGTAGCTCCCCCCAGAGTGGCGGGATTGATTGGCTGCAGCCGGAATGGGCACCAGTCTCCCTGGCTTGGACAGAAACGGGGCCATCTGTTACACCTCTAGTTAAAAGTACATAAAGTTGAGCATTTGTGTGCCGACAATACCACCCCTGACACCCTCCACGCGGCACAGCGCTCCGGCTCCTTGGCAGGCTTGCACTCCGTGACAGGCCGGCACAGCAAGGCCTACACACTCATTGGCACTACGGCTCCACCCCTCAGCGGCCTAGCCCAGCTGGGTCCAGCCTAGAAGCCCTAGATTCCACCTGTATCAGAGGGTGGAAGGAAGGAAAGGGGATGGGTGGGAGGGTGTATACTGGTGGGCAACTCTTGCTCCAGCTCAGGTCTCCTGGGCTGCAGATGGGGCTAGACTTTAGTTCTGATTTGGGGGAACCCAGTACAGTTGCTCATGCCAGTCCTAGGCAATGTGGCTTCAGGTAGGCCCAGGCTGACTCTGGGCTCACACCAGGCCTTGGGTTTCCTGGGCCAAGCCAATCAGAAGAGTCCATCTTGTTACCCAGTAAGCTCATGCCCCTTGAGTTTAGAGCCCCATGGTGGCATCTTACACCAACCCAGAGGACAGCTTTGGATAAGGCCTTGGGCTTGGGAGTTCTAGACTCTGATTTCTGGGCTCTGGGATGTGGACCCTGATTTCTGAACCCCAATTTCTGGTCTCTGGCTTTGGGCCTGGACACTGAAGGCATTCCACAACCATCTTTTCCCATTTATAGTCCTCTGCTGCTCTACCCAGGCCAGCCTGCTCTCTCCCAAAACTGTTGTGAGCAGTTCTGCCTGCCTCTGTCCTTTTACTCTTGCTGCCCCCTCTCTCTCCAACCTGGAATTCTCTATTTCTTCCCTCCAGCCTCTCAATCCTTCCCATCTTTCAAGTCCTAGCTCTAGTTCCAGCTCTGCCAGGCAGACTTCTCTGGCTACAGGGCTCCTGCCTGCTCTGATCTCCCACAGGCCCCCCCACCTGAATGGTTTCTTATGAGGCTTGTCCAGTATGAGACTGGAGCACCTCTGCAAAGGTGGAACCTGGGCTGGACTTTACCTTGCCCACAGACTAGAATAGAGCTGGGAGCATGAGGAAGAAGGAGGCTTTATAAGTGTTGGCCTGAACTCAGCTCAGCTGTTGGGGAAGGGGCATAATGACTGCAGAGGTGGTACTGGCTCTCCCAGGGGCCACCCTCAAAGCTCTGATGGTCACAGCATGGAAAGCAGATGGCCAGGTAGACAGACAGCTTTTGATTACTCATGTGTTTGTTTAGTACATATTTATTAAACACGTGCTATGTGCTTAGTCCTGTGTGGAGCATGGAAGAGAAGGAACGGTAAAAAAAAAAAAAAAAATGAGATTAGACACAGTCCCTGACCTCAAAGAGCTTATCCATTAGTAAAGGCCACAAGACAAGTTCAAATAATAACTATAATGCAATGAACTAACCAAAATCAACAGAAGTGTCCTTTGTCTTACCCAACAATAGACTCTAAGAGCTGGAAAGGACCCAGAAGATCAGAGACTTTAATATCCATCCTCAGCCAAAAGACATTTATATACATTGCCTGAGATAATGTGGGTAAAGCTCTTAATTGCACAAAATAAGCGATAGTAAAATGATGAAGATGATGATGGCAATAAGATTATTAGCCTTCCCAGCTGGTCCAAAGCATACTCCACCTGTTGGGAACGTTCACTCCCACACAAGGCAGCTCATTCCATTGTTTACACTTCTACCTTTCGGAAAGCTATTCATTCACGATAGTAAGGTGAAATCATCCTCTCTGTCCCCACTTGGCAACTGTGGTAATTCCACCTCTGGGACCACACAGCAGGCTGGGACTAGCGTGAGGCAAGTGAGATGCCCAAGCACAAAATTTCAGGGGTCGTACACAACACTGAGAACAAGTATCTCCTTAAATTTTGGGCCCTAGGCACCTTATTTGCCTCACCTAGTCCCAGCCCTACCACACAGTGAGTCTGTACCCATCCCTAGCCAGCCCCAGGTGGGAGCTGTCAGATTTCTCAAGTCCCCTTAGCCTCCAAAGATGCTCCTACCAGCAGCCTACAAGACGTGGGGTTACCTGGTATGGCCCCAAGGATGGGGAGATGGGGACAGAAGCAGACTGAGAATTATGGGAGGGTTTTAGTTCTAACTAGCGGGACTTACCTGCCCACTCCAATCCCTTCCTGCACAACACCTCCTTCTGTCCTGGCTTAGTGGCCCCCAACCCTTCCCCACAGCACTGGAACAAGGGACTAAGTAAGGCTGGTGTGCCCAAATCTGGGCCTGAAAACGAACACAGGCAAGTGGGTTCTAAAGGACATTGAGCAGTGGGTCTGGATATGGAAAGTCATGTGACTGTTTCTCCTTCTCTTGGGCATCCCCAGGTAGGGTGTGTGTGTGTGTAGAAAGCAGAATGTAAGGCTTATGGAGGATTGGGACTGGGGAGTAGTGAGGGGAGAGATAGAGAGCAGGAGGGCTGGGGGAAGGAGAAGAGTGGAATCTAAAGACAGGATGATCCGCTGTGCTACTTTTCAGCTGGGTCACCTCAAACAAGCCACTTGAACTTCTGAGTCTCAATTTGCTAGCTGTAAATTGAACTACAAAGACAGTTGCCTCCCCAAAGGGAGGACCATGTCACCTACTGTGACAGGCCAAGATCCTTACTCGGTTCGGTCACGTGCATCAGGCTGGGGGTGAGGTCCAGGCATGCCAAAACCGCTGGGCTCCGCTCAAAGTGGAGTTGCACGCTGCTCCGCAGCCGGGACTGGGACCCAGACTGGGGGTCTCTTTCTCCTAGAACCACTTTTGTGGCCTCCTTGTTTCTCTCTGGCCCCCACCAACTCAGTCCCGACAAATCCTCGCTTTTTCCTTTCCTGTTTACACCCGCGGCTTCTTCAGCCTCCCAAGAAAGAGTCCTGAGACGCAAGCGGCTATAGGATTGCTCTTCCCATTTTCATAGGCACAAACCACAGCAGGTTAGAAACGCAGGAGGGAGCTTGAACTCGGCTCTTCCGAGCCCCTCCCCCCAGGCTGGGGCCCTAACGGCCACTGAGAGACGCTAGGACGGGCGCGCGGGCTGAGAAGGGCATCGTGTGCTGGGGGTGGGCGCGGGCGCGCCGGCCAGGGCCTGAGCTTCCCCCGGGCCGCCAGCAGCAGGCGCTGTGGCGGAGGCGCCCTCCCTTCCCGAGCATTAATTTAAGAATAGCTCACACTAATCCCTGGCTATGTGGAAACAGCGTCTTATTAAATGCTTCGCACAGATTTGGTATAATAAAGATGAATATATTATATCCTTTGCCTCCCCCAGAGCGAGACAATAATAAGAGAGAGGGAAAAATGAAACATAAATACAATGTAATGGGACCTGTGTCGAGGGGCTAGTGGCCTGTCGGGGCTTCCACGGGGTGACCTTGCGGCGGGAGCTCGGGACGGGGTCGCCAGGGAGATGCCAGCCCTTCCCTGCCCAGCCAGGGGTCCCCAGGCCCCAGCTTCCAGCCGGCCTCACTCCGCTCCCCCCAAGCCGCTAAGAGGACCCTACCTCAGAGAGGCGCCCCTGGAGAGGGTGAAAGAGTTGGGGGAATATCTGGCCATACCTCTTCCCTGGGCAGGGCCGTGTGCCTTCTCCCCGGCGCTCCTCCCACTCCGACCAGGACCTCCGAAGACGTGGGCCCCACAGGACAGACAGAGCAGATGAATAAACTCCAAAGAGGAAAAATCGAAGAGCGACGGCTTCTGCCCCGGCTCTGCCACCGCCGCCTCCCCGGGCTCGGGGAGAAAAGTTGCCCTCCCCGTCCCGCCCCAGGGGCTCTCCCGTAACAAGCCGGAAGTCCCACACTGGGTCTGGCATCAGTCCTTCTCCGGGAGCCGTCAAAATCGTTTACCTGAAAATAAGAATTTCAAAGCTTTCCCGGCACGGAAAAAAGGGAACGTTTGGCGATTCAGCCCAACCCCTCTCCGCTCAGGTGGTGGCCGGCTCTGCGAGGGCTCAAATCGCCAGTCCAAGCGAAGCTGCGTGGCGTAAACTCACACGAGCGACTCGGAACCGGATATAGGTTCGAATCCCACCTGTGCTGTTGACCAGCGGGAGGCAATCTTAAACTCCTCTTCGGTAGAACCAAGATGTGGTGAGGATTGGAGAAGTTTCTAACGCCTGGCAACCCATCAGCTGTAAAAAAAAATAATAATAATAATAAAAAGCAGCTACCAGCTGCTCTCGAAATATTCGTTAAAATAAATGGTCATTTCAGACCTAGTATTCTCCCGAACCTCACTTCCTCCTCAGGCCCCAAAGCAGGCAACCCCTTTTCCCAAACGAATCAAAAGACTTAGTCTCCCATCACTCTCCTTAAATCTCTTGACCTTTGCCCCGTCAAGGCTCAGAGAAGTTAAGAGACTTACCCAATATCACACAGCCGGCCGGCGGTGGAGCTGTCTGAGGTCAAGGTGCCGTCAGTCCATCTCACCTGCCTCTGCAAAGACACCCGAGCCGGTCTGCTGCAGAAGCCGTTTGAAATTTGGCCTCGTACCCAGCGGCCCGGCTGAGGCCTCAAGACGGGCAGAGTATGTCCAGGCCTCCACAGGCCGACGGCACGGCACCAAACGAAGAAAAACAAATGCGTAGAGGCTGAGGGAAGAGGAAGAGGAGGAGGCAGCGGCAAACAACGAAGATTCTGATGGGGGGAGAGCGGAGTAGGGAAGGGGGGGACGCAAGCTGCCTTCCCCCGGGTCTGGCTGCCCGCAACACCGGTGGAGACCAGGCCGGGGGTCTTGTTCGCGCCGGCCCCGGAAGGGTCATTGGGGCCAGTGGGAGGGTCTGGGCCCGAGGTTCACTACATAGGAGTAGGGAGGCTGCTGAAGAGAGGGCGTGGTCCACCTAATGGAACTGTAGGGGCCTGGGAAAGAGCTGGAGGAATTAAGCATTGGTGGATGTTTGATGGGATGAGTGTGATCCCTCAAGATCAGGAACCCAGGGACTTGTGAGGAGTGGAAAAGCCAGAGGAGGCTGGTTCCACTCAAACGAAATAAGGCTGTGGGCAGTATGCACTTAGCCTCTCAGGCCCAGCAGCCTGTGGCTCCCTTCCATCCAGGGCGAGCTTGGGGACCCCAGCCGACACGGTTGGCTGGCGCGGCGGGAACTGTATCTATGGGTACGGGAGAGGCGGGGGGGCAGAGGCAGAACCTGGGGATCACAGTGGGTGAAAAGTTCCATGGCTTCCCTGGAGCTACACTCTGACCACAAGGAAAATCCCGGCCCGGACAAAGCAGTTCCCGGGTACTGGGCTCTGAGCACAGGTGCCTGCCTTGGCCACTTTGCTCAGAGCCACGCTGCCCGCGTTCTCTGTGCGGTTGGGCACTACCACAGCTCGGTTTCCCGCAGGTAGGGCTCCCTCGTTAGCTATTCTGGCCCAGGTCCCACCACCTGTCTTCTCTTGCCTGGGATCTTAAGAACGGCTAAGCTGGGACAGCCCTGCCCAGTAGGCGGCCCTCTGACCGGTGGGGCCCGAGGGGATCGGGGACCAGAGGGTCTCCTGGGATTGGGCCGGGCGGAATCCAGGATGCGAGCAGGCAGGAGTCTTCTATCTGGCTCCCCTCCTCAAGCACGATAGTGACCTGCCCTCCCCTCAGCTGGAACTCGAGGGGAGGCACTGGCGGCAGCGCTAATGCAATGAGCCCCCGCGCGGCTGCTGAATTATTTACGCGCAGTTTATTACGAGAAGCCTGACTCAGGCCTTTCCCGCGCCTGCCTAGCCACGCTGGCCGGCTCCTAGGTCTCCTCACCTCTCCCCGCCTAGGTTCCTTGGCCTATCCACCTCGTCTAGCCCAGGCTCCTCTGCATGGCCTGCAGCCTGGCGCCCTCCCACAGGCAGAGGCTGTGGAATGGGTAGCCTGACCACCGTTAGTGGTTTTGCCCAGACCCAGGAGTTCGTTTAGTAAGAGAGAGGTCAGTTCTTGGAGCTTCCCTAGATGGCAAAGAGAATGGAACCCGCCCCCGCCCCCGCACCGTGAACCCAGGAGCAGCAAGGGCTGGGGTGCAGCCTCTCCCCAACGTCCCCGCCCTTCAGCCCCAAACAGCCATCCCAGGAGCCCACCAGCCCCTGCCTCAGGCTGCAGAACCTGATGGGGGTGCACAAGGGACCAGGGATTTCATCCCAACCTCAGCAACTCGATGCCCAGGCCAGGGAGGGAAGAAGTATGGGGCACCCTGTCTCCTGCTCTGGGCTGGCGTTTCTGGCCTCCTGCTTAGCTGTTCCCCTTGCCAAGAAAGTGGTCCTCATTTCTGCACCTACCCCAATGCTCCTGGATTTTTGAGGCTCATGTCAAATGCCACCTCCACTGGGACAGAACCAGACTCCCCCCACTATCATTTACCCTCCTCATAGTCCCCTGGGCTACTGGGGTAGGGGTGTGTTTCCTGCCACTCCTGCCTGCCCATCTCTCTGCTTCTTCTGTCTGATCTTCCTCTCTGCTTCTGGGCCCAAAATACAATGGGGACTCAATCCTGTTTTTTTTAAAAAAGAGGGAGAGGGTGAACAAACTCCATTCCTGAGTCAGGCCATACTACAGCTGGGTCGAGAACCAAGGACCGCCCTCTCCATAGCCAAAAAGCATGAAAGAATGAGGTCTCTGTGCCCCTTTTGTATGTTGGAGGTATGAGCAGCAAGAGTGCGTCACACATCTGCACAAAGCTGGCAAAACGATACCACCCTTCCCTTACACCCCTTTTCCTCTCTCTGGCGCACAGGCAGAGGCCCCTACCTGGCTCTCCGTTTTGTCTCTTATTATTCGTATTCATTTGACAAAGGCATGGAGAGCTCTTGGTATATGCCAGGCTCGCATAGGGCATGGAGAGGAATTTCAGTTCCCCAAGTTCACAGCCAGGCGGAGAGGGAGGCAGAAGGGCAGATGACAAACCAGCAGTTCCTGGCAATCTGACACGGACTCCAAGGGGGGTATGCTAAGGAGCACAGAGGACTGAATAGGGCATTCATTCATTCATCTTGGGCACCGCAAGATAAGGCGACCACTAAAAACAGCAAGAGGTGTCAGGCGGGAATTCCCTGACTGTCCAGTGGTTAGGACTCAGTGCCCTCACTACCTGCTACCGGGTCCCGGATTTGAGTTCTGGTCAGGGAACTAAAATCCCATAAGCCGTGCAGTGCGGCCAAAAAAGAGAGAGAGAGAGAGAGAGAGAGAGAGAGAGGGGTGCCAGGAAAGGAAGCAACAGAGACCCTTCCTGGGGAAGCAAAGGCTTGGGACCAAAAAGAGGGCTGCCCTGGAGGCTGCAGAATATGATCATCTGGGCCTTGAGCATCTCTCCCCATCTCTACCTGTCCATATTTATCACTCAGTGGTCTGTCTATGCCCCTCACACTTCCAAAGGGCAGTCAATTCCCCCATGCAGGGCTGAAGGGCCAGGAAGAGGCTGGGCTCTGAAGGAGTTCAGTTCACAAAAGAAGTTGGGGAGGTGGGTGGAGAGAAGCAGGGAAGGGCGCTCTCCAAAAAAGTGCCCTGGTCATAGACCCTGCCCCCATCTCTCTTTGCCAGAAGAAGTCCTGAGAGCTGGGCCTGGCCAGAGACAGCAGGGCAGGTCCAGAAGCAGGCTTGGAGCCTGGTCTGAATTTTGGAGCAGCTGGCTCCCTGCTCCCCAGGCCTGCAGAGAGGCAACTTCCCTCCCCCTTCCCCTATTGGCCTGCTTCTGGCTTTAACCTTTTCTGGGTCTCCAATCCCTTTTGAGAATCCAATGTGTTATGTAATATTGCCCCTGAAAAAACGTGCACACTTGGGCTCACATACATAATTTTACACACAATTTCTGGGATCTGCAGAGCCCCTAAAGCCCATTCAAGGAAACTTTGGGCTCTGGTTAGATACTTTGTGGTTCCAAGATTAAGACCTGAGTCAGAAAAAACATTCTTCAAATCCTAATTACTCCCAAACAGGCTGTGTGACTTTGGAAGTGTTACTTAACTTCTCTGGGCCTCATTTTCCTTGTATGTAAAATCTGGGTAATAGCAGTAGCTACCTCACAGGGTTATGAGTAATAAATAAAATCAATAAAAACTCTTAGCCGGAAACCAAGCACATGGTAGCCAAGCACATGGCAAGAGCTTATGGTGTTTATTGTCATGGTTACTGTTGTTGTTACTGCAGAAGGTGGCCCAGGGCAGAATATAAAAACCAAGTAGGCAGTCCTGGTTCAGCCAGGGTGGCAGGAAGCCATCTATCGGAGTCTACTTCTACAGCAGAAGAAACACTCTCTGAATTCCACAAGGAGTGTCACAGTAGCAGGTCCCTGGGGGACAAAAATGATCCTGATTTGTGGTCAAGTTAACTAATTTCAAGCAATGTCAGAACCTTTTTTCTGAAGGAAGCGCTGGCCTGAAGGCCAATGCTGGTGCTTACATAAATAATCGGGACATGAATGGGGCTACCAAAGCAATCTGGATTAAAGCCGATGGAGCCTTTGAGGGTTTACTTGAATATTCTCTCATGCTAAGGAATAACTCATTTTGTCTGAGTCTACAGGGTCCTCTTACCCTCGCAATTCATGCAATTTTCTTTCCCTCCTCTTTGTCCGGAATATTCACTGAACTAGGGGGAAAGCAGATTTGGGGCAGAATAATCTCTTCTCCTTCCACTGGAGACCAAAGAAGGCTGGGCCCTGGTGGTATAGGCAGCAAGCAGGAATTCGGGAGTCAGGATACAGTATAGACCAGGCTTTGAAGACAGGCATTCCTTCTATGGAGCAGACTCCAGGGACCAGCTGCTTCTACCTCCAGGGGAGAAGACACTGGCCCAGTTGACCGGGGGTGGGAGACCCCAGAAAGTCTTCCTGAACCAGCACTGAATCCCAAGAAGGGGGCTGAGTAGAAGGTGAGATCCTGGAGCAATGGCAGAGTTCCTTCCCACCAACACTCACCCCACCTGCCTCTGAGTTACTCCCCTTTCAAAAATCTTACTATCTCCAAAACTCCTCTGAGGTGGGACCACCAAAGCCCAAGCCTTGCCCCTCCACAATACATAATTGTTTATCCTCTATTTGCTTGACAAAAACTCATTCAACCAATAATTGAGAGTACCCAGGTTCTTGCCTGGCCTGTGAATATCTGAAGTGGATGGAATCCCCATATCAAGGACCCTGCCCTTAAGCATCTCCCATTTTGGCAGGAGAGGGAGTGAGGCTAAGGGCAAACCCAAAACACAGCTCCTACCTCTGCAGAAGGAGGCAGTGGGTTTGGGCTCCCAGGATCCCAGAAGGTGCCAACCTCCCACACACTGAGGTCTGGAGTTGGGGTTAAACCACAGGGTTGGGGGAAAAAAATCAGTGTGGCAGTTGGGCTGGTTTTTGAAGATAATCTGGATGGGGTGATGGAGGTAGGGGGCCCTAAACAACAAAACAGGCAGGTGACACCATGTGCCCCCTGATTCCCCAACTATGCTGGCCAGAGCTGCTTGGCCAGCGGAGAGCACAACCAAATAGACCAAAAAACCCAAAACCTTGGGATTGGGCAGTAGGTGCCTGCTGGGAAGAGAAGGAGAGATTTGACAATGATGGGTGGAAGGGGTAATGTAGCAGGTGATTGTGGACTGTCCTGTCCACTTTGACACAATGTGGCCAGAGACTAAAGGTCCAGGGAAACAGGACTCCAGTGGAGGAATTCTATGCTACCACCCCTCTGCTCCCCAATTCACTTTCCTCACCTTCCTGGCAGCCTCACAATAATCCTGAACTCTGCTGTTCCTGAGGGACTGGGAGATGGGTAACAGCAGGGTTGTCCTTAAGATCCTGTCTTGCCGACCAATAGCAGGTGTGGAGACAGGAACAGACTGGAAAAGTGGGGGAGGAGGGGTATTATGGGAGCTCCTCAGGAGGATGGGGACCAAAGAGTCCCTATTTCCTGATCTGGAAGGGATCTGCTAGCATGGGGGATATGGCTTGCCTGAGGCTCTGGGTCAGGGCTTTGGGGGTTATGGCAGGAAAGGGCTGTGGGCCAGAGGCTGAGGTGAGATCCTGAGAGCAGGAAGTGAGAGGAGAGAGCAGACCCCTTTTGGTCCCAGAGCTTCCAACCTAGCAGGGTTCAGCTCCCTGGAGCCCTCTTCTTCAGATCCCTCTCCACCATCTCTGGACTCCGACTCCAGGCCCAGTCTCACCTCATGGGCTTCCAGAGCAGCACTGATGCATCAGAGACAAGCCTGCCTTGGGGATAGTTCTGCAGCTCTGGGGGAACATTCTCACCATTCCTGCTTCTAAAGCACCTGTCCTCCCCCCCAAAATGCAGGACAAAGATGCGGAAGAGGATAAGTAGATCTTCCCAACACTGCCAAGCAGGCCTGGGGCAGGCACTGAGGTCCCAAACAAGAATCCTTTCTCCCTACACTGTCCCCTTTTACTCTGGAGAGCTGCAAGCCTTGTTCCAAATGAATAACTAACCAGGAGATAAAGAAACTGATCTCTGATGCTCAGAGGACCCTATGCTAGAGGCATCAAGGAAGAGAACTTGTCCCCTGCCCCACAGCCCAGCTTGGTTTGCTCTCTGGAGCAGGTATGAAGGGGCAAGAAGTCCAAGAGGTCCTATTCTTCCCACCCCAACCTCTGCGCTGGGCCACAGTCCTCTGCACTGGCCTCTCTAGGGCCTTCTCTAGACCAAGCAGGGCTGCCAGACTGCACTGCCTGCCCAGGAGTTTACAAACAAAGCAAGGGAAAGGGCTAGGGCTGTATGTGGGGAGGAAACTTCCTCCCTTGGCTACAACCTCTCTCCTCCTCCCCTCCTTCCTACAGGGGTGGAAATGGAAAATTAGGGTGGCAGGGCAGGTGGCCCCACGCAAACCAAAGAAGGGACTCAAGAGAAAAAAAACATCAAAAACGGAGGACATAGCCCCCTTGGGTGCCTCAGGGGAATGAAAGACATAGGTAGGGGTTCAAGCCACCAAAATACCCACAGGTACACACATACGTACTCACATACGTTTACACAAATAAACACATGGAGAACCACACACAAATATACATATTCAAAAACATAAACACATTCAAATACACACATAAATGCTCGCCTGATATGCACAGAGTTCGGGCCGTAGGGTTCCCAGTGCCCAGTCGGACTCGAATGCCTCTCCCTGCGGGTTCCTGAGATCGCAGCCTCATCCGTGGCCCGGCCCCCTCCGGGCCCCCGCCACGCATCCGGAACAGCTGGAGTCGGCCTGGCGGTGCACTCAAGCCGGGCGCTGGGCTGGGCGGGGCCGGCAGCGGGGCCCCGGCCGGGGCCGGGCAGAGCTCAGCGGGGAGGCCCTGAGCCTGCCCCGTTAGCCCCGGCACCCGGTCCGGCTACCACGGTCGGACGCCGGTCACCACGCGGGCCGTGGCCCCAGCTGGCCCGGAGAGCCGCAGCCTGAGAAGAGTGTGCAAGATTGCCGGAGGAGGTAAGGCTGTCGCTTCAGGCTCAGGCGGGGGAAGAGGTGCCTAGGGCCACCAACAACTCCCCCGCTCCACCTCTCGGTTGGGGAAGGCTGTGTCCTCTGACTGGCCTCCTCTCCCAACCCCTGGGATCCCCCACCCCTGTGTCCTGTGTCGCCTCACCCAGGGCTGCAGAGCCTCCTTGGACCTCCCGCGGGCCAACCCGAGGGCTGCAGATTCCTTTTCGCCAGGCGCGTTACCCAAGGCCGTGGGTGAGAGGCAAGTGGATCTAGGGGTAGGGGCGCTGGGTCCTTGATCTCAGCCCGGCAAAGTCCGCTCTGGGCGGCGACGGGGCCCACCCAGGCTCCTGGTCTTACCTGGCCCGCGCGGCGGATGCATACCTCCCCGGATGGGCTCCTGCCGCGCTTCTCCGGCGCCAAATCCCGTGTTGGAGAGCCTGAGACCTCCGGGCCAGCGCTGCCATCACAGCCAGGCCGGCGGGAGGCGGGTACGCCGGGAGCGCGGCTCACAGTTTGGGGTGGGGGCGGCGGCTTTTCAGTCGCCGGTGGTTCGGGTGCAATAAAGGAGCCGCTAATGTAATTTACAAACAGCTCGGGCCGAGCGCGGCGCAGCGCCGGGACTGACAGGCGCATTAGGCAGGCTAATTCCAGCCGGCTCCTCCTACCCCAGGCCCGCTAATTAATGAGCTTCCCAACTTAGAGCTGCCTGCCTTGGACAGACAGAGAGTGAAAGAGAGGACGAGGGAGAGAAGGAGAGAGACGGGGGGGAGCAGAGAAGAGAGAGGGAGGGAGCGAGGGAGGGAGAGAGGGAGAGAGAGAGGGAGAGAGAGAGGGAGAGAGAGGGAGAGAGAGAGGGAGAGAGGGAGGGAGAGAGGGAGAGAGAGAAGAGGAGAGAGAACAGAGAGAAAGAAGAGAGGAGAAAGACAGAGAGAAAGAGAGAAAGAGAGAGAGAAGTGCCGCTGCAGATAATTGATTACTCTTCGATCAAGGCTAACTTGTTAGCAATAGTCAATTGCCCCATCTCTCCGCCTCCCCTCGCAGTACGGGATCGGCGCCCTCGCCTCGGCTCTTCCAACTGCCGCCGCCAGGACCCGGGGCCAGGAGCCGCCGCGGAGCCACCTGACACCTTTAAATAGCACCGGGGCTGGCGAAACTGGAGCCCCGCGCGGCGCGCCCCGGCTCGCGCCCCGGATTGCTGGAAGCCCCGGCGGCGGTAGCGCCCGCGTCAGCGCCCTCCTCCTGGGGCCCCGTGCGGCTGTGCTCGCCTCTGCCGCTGCGCTAATCGGCCCCGAGCCCGGCCCGCGCGCTGCCGGGCGCGGCCTCCTTCCCGCCTGCCGCCCGCCCGCGCCTCCCGGCGCCCGAGCTGCCCGCGGGCTGGGTCCCCGAGGCCCGAGCCGCCCCGGCCGGGCCCCCAAACGAGGCCGAGATGACTTCCAAGGAGGACAGCAAGGCGGCGCCGGGGGAGGAGAGGCGGCGCAGCCCGCTGGACCACCTGCCGCCTCCCGCCAACTCCAACAAACCGCTGACGCCGTTCAGCATCGAGGACATCCTCAACAAGCCGTCTGTGCGGAGAAGTTACTCGCTGTGCGGGGCGGCGCACCTGCTGGCGGCCGCGGACAAGCACGCTCCGGGCGGCTTGCCCCTGGCGGGCCGCGCGCTGCTCTCGCAGACCTCGCCGCTGTGCGCGCTGGAGGAACTCGCCAGCAAGACTTTTAAGGGGCTGGAGGTCAGCGTCCTGCAGGCAGCCGAAGGTAGGCGCCGCCACTGGGTTCCCCGGCGCCCAGCACCAGGCTCCCGGCTCCATGTGTCCCACGCTTAGTGCTCTCTGCCTCTGGCCGCCCCCTCCCGCGCCGGCTGTCTGGGCCCTCCAGCCCAAGCCGCTGCCGCTGGGAGTGGAGATGCGTGGGACAGGACCCAAACCCTATTTCCAAGGGCCTCTGGATAGGCCAGAGTCGAGTGACCGCGGAGGGGAGGCAGGAACCCAAGATCTCTCTGCAGTCTGCCTGCTCTGCTTAACTCCCTCCCGTTCTCGGTGGCCTGGGTACTGCTAGCCCTGTTCCTGGGGTGGGGAATGGAGAGCCTTTGCTGGGACCTTTTGGGTAGGGGTAGAGCAGGGCTGATTGCGACAAGGTGGAGAGCCAACATTCACACCCAGGCAGGGCGTCCCTGTCTGGCTCTCATGTTCTAGCGACCTCGGGTCTTTCAAACCAACTCTCAGGTGAAGCGGCAGAGACCAAACCAATTTTTCCTAGGGACTTCCGGTAGACGAGAGATGGGGGAAGGGGGCTTGCCATAGCCTAGGCTTGCCCTAGTCCGGGTGGCCAAATCTAATCCTAGAAGGGAACAGCGGCAGACTGCAGGCCGGATGGGTCTAGGTGGGGTGAGTAAGGACCGGGGTGGGGTCTCCTCTCCTCTGGCACAAGCCTATACTTTGGTTTCCTCTCAGGCCGCGACGGGATGACCATCTTTGGGCAGCGGCAGACCCCCAAGAAGCGGCGAAAGTCGCGCACGGCCTTCACCAACCACCAGATTTACGAGTTGGAGAAGCGCTTCCTCTACCAGAAGTACCTGTCCCCCGCCGATCGCGACCAAATTGCGCAGCAGCTGGGCCTCACCAATGCTCAGGTCATCACCTGGTTCCAGAATCGGCGTGCCAAGCTCAAACGGGACCTGGAGGAGATGAAGGCCGACGTGGAGTCCGCCAAGAAACTGGGCCCCAGCGGGCAGATGGACATCGTGGCGCTGGCCGAACTCGAGCAGAACTCGGAGGCTGCGGGCGGCGGCGGCAGCGGCTGCGGCAGGGCTAAGTCAAGGCCTGGCTCTCCGGCACTCCCCCCAGGCGCCCCGCAGGCCCCGGGCGCCGGGCCCCTGCAGCTCTCGCCCGCCTCCCCGCTCACGGACCAGCCGGCCAGCAGCCAGGACTGCTCGGAGGACGAGGAAGACGAAGAGATCGACGTGGACGATTGAGCGGCGCCCGGCATCTTCCGCAGCCCCGGGCTCCTAGCGCTCTTTGCCCGCCACCTCCCGGACAGGACCGCCAAGGGGAGCTGGGACCTCCTCTGCAACTCCCGCCTTCTCCCCTGTCCCTGGCCCGGACTCGGCTCCCGGCAGCCGCCTCTTTCCTCTCGAAGCAATAAACCCGGGCTGGCCGGCCAAGCCGACCGCCGCGCGCGGCCTCCGCTGCCCCGGGAGCCCTCGCCGTGCAATTCTGTATGGCTTCTGTATAAATATTTAAACCTATATACCGGGTTCTTCCCACCGCAGCCTGACTTTTTTCTTTCTTTCTTTTATTTTTTAAAATCTCGGAGTTTCCATGTTCTCAAAGCTCAGGCTGCCGGGTTTGCTGAGGGCGAGGTAGAATCGAGGGTAATGAACACTTAACCTCGAGGTCTGGAGGAGGGGCCGCCCCGACTTTTTGATTTTTCCCTGCATGTGGCGAATGCACCGGCCCTCTCCCTCCTCACCTCCCTAGGCCTATTGCAGTTGATTTCTTTTATTTCTTTCTGCCTTTATTGCCCCACACACACCTGGGAAGGGGCTGAGGGGGGCAACCGGGTCTTGACTTGCAAGTTTCAAATCGATGTTTCCCCCTCCCCCCCAGCGAAAGAAGTCTGTTTTCGATGCCATTTCTGCCTCCTAATGCCCAGTAATGCTATTTTTAAGATTCCTCCCCACCCTCTCCCGGTTGCCTGGGACTGACTATTGGGGTCCGGGTCTTAGGGACAAAGCAGGGGGAAATCCAACAACCAACCAATCAACCAACCAACGAAAACAGAACCCAAAGTCCAAGAATTATTTTTTACTCTTTTTAGAATTTTTTTGCATGTGACAGAGACTGAGACGAGGCCGACCTAAGCCCTCGCGCCACCTCCTCCACAGCTCTGGGTCTGTCTTGCGGTATCCAACGCCCTGCTCCTAGCTCGACTTGGCCAGACGAGGGTGCCTGGATGAGGGTGGGTCCTGCGTGCCACTCCCCTGCTCCTGCCCTGCCCTCTCCTCCCCGGACTGTACCCAAGGCCTCTTTCTCCGATAAATAAAGTCTTTGCCATTTTACTAGAACCGGCGGTGACCGTGTCTGAACGAGTGGACCTTATTCAGTGAAGCCGCCTCAGGCTCGGTGTCTCGCCGCTGCTGGTCGCTGGCTGCCCAGGCCTTGGAGATTTGGAGGAGTTTCAGGGCAGGCGTGAGAATGAGGGGTGAGGGGGAATTAGTGAGAGGGAGGAGGCGCTTCTTGCCCAAAAACACGTGGCAGCTACCAAATGGTGCGGGGGCGAGAGAAGCGGGCTTCGCCAGGTCCGGGTAAAAAGAGAGGCGTACAATGCTGGGAGAAAACGTGTGCGTACTTTGAGGGCGCCACGGGTGCAAAATTAATTTGTATGGGGCAAAGGCTAGGTGGGGGGGGACTTGCCGTGGGGTTCGTGCATCCCAGCCGGGACCCAAGGGCATTCTTCCTGCGCTCCCCGGGACACCGGCTAAGCCTTGGGTGTGGTATATAGCTCAGTCGGGCAGCGGACTGGAGCCTGAGAGCTCCCCAAGCTTCGGTTCGCCAGAGGGCCTCACCCTTGGGTGAGGGAGGAAAATGAGGCCAAAGGCACCACGGGCAGGCTGAATTACTCACACGGGCACTGGAAGATGTGAGCCCGAAGCATCTGAGAGTTGGGGTGGATTTCTGGTAACGTTCACAAATTCTGGGCCCCGAACCCGGCTGGGGACAGAGACATCAATCTCCCAAGGACTCTGGGGGAGTCCCCGCACCCCGAGGGCGGCTGGGGCAGGAACACAGGCAGCTTTTACTTTTCCGAACGGAGCGGGTTTCTTTCTGGGCTTTTGTTGTCGCTGGGCTGGCGAGTGGCCGCTGTCACTAGAGGAGGGTCCCGCCTCCAGGCCACTCGGCTCTCTTTCTAAGCAAAATTGATGTGAGAAATGTGCATCTGGTCTCGGGCAGGCGATGGGGCCCCGGGGCCTGAATCGGGAACGTGCGAGTCCACGAGGAAACGAAGAGAGAGAAATAGAAGAACAGAACACTTCAAAAGCAGAGCGAGAAAGTGGAGAGCCACAGAGACGGGGGAGAAAGAGAAAGAGGAAAAGCTACAAAGAGAGAGACAGAAACAGAGACAGAGACAGAGGGAGAAAAGTGGAATGGGGAGAAGGGAGAGAAGAGAGGCGAGAACGAAAGAAGCAAAGAGGCGGCCGGGCAGCGGGGCCGGCGTGCGGCCGGTTCCTCCCGAGCGACATAAATCGCCCTCTCAGGATGGATGGGTCTGTAATTCGGAGCGCGGACCATGAAGGCCGGGACGAATGGACCCGGGCGGCCGCTGACAGGCGACAATAGCCGGGCCCAGCCCCCCGCGGCTCCGGGTGCGGGCGCGGCCACGGCCCTCCGCAGCCCAGAGCGCGCCGGCGCTGGCGACCATATGGTTTTTGAATTTTCTTCACAATTTGTAGACAATTTGATGGATTAGGTCCCCGCGCGCGCCTCCCCGGCACAAAGGCGGCGCAGGGACCGCGGCGCGGCGGTCACTCGGGCATCTGCGCCCGCCGTGCGCACCCCGCCCCCGCCCGGCCCCCGCCCCGCGCCCTGAGCCCGGGGCCGCCCGCCCAACACGCCCATGAATCCCAATGAAGCGGCCCTGGCACCTCAGGCCGCTGCCCGCTTCACGGCCCCGGGCCGGGCCCTGCTGGGTCCCTCCGGGCTGGGGGCGGCGGCCCCGGGGCTGAGCCCACCCGAGCTGAAGAGCCCGCGGGGCGCGCAGCTAAGCAGGCGCATCGGGGCTGAGGAGAAACGGGGCCATTTATCCGCCCGTCTAGTTAAAGCGGGTTATTTGTTTGCTTCTCTGGCCTCCCCTCCCATCCCCTCCCCCTTCCCTCCTCCCCCTCCTTCCCCTTCTGCCTTTTATTCTTTTGTCTCTAAATGGATTTAATGAGCCTGAAAAACATGACAATTGAATATAACCAAGAAATAAAAAGGAACGAGGGAGGAAGGAAGAAGGAAAAGAAGGAAAGAAAGAAAGAAGGGGAAGGATTAATAAAATAAAGGGGGAAATCCATTCAATTCAGCAAATGTTTGTTGTGCCTCTTTTCGGCGCCAGGCCACGCTGGGGGCTGGGGAAATGGAAACGAATCAGATCCAGTTCCTACCCTCAAGGAGCTCCCAGTCTAGCAGACGAGACCCGCCGCACCCCAGGGCAGATAGGAGACCTGGACCGAGGGACAGGGAAGTTCCCTTTGCAGAGCTCAGAGAACCGACTTAGGGGCCGGGGTAGTGGGGGCTTCACGGAGGAGGTGGCTTTGGACCCAGGTCTTGAAAGATGAGAAGGAATTCGTTGTTTCTATAGGCCAGAACGAGGGCGGGCAGAAGGAGGGACCGCACAGTCGTCGGAGGGAAGGGGAGAGAGGCGAACGCGGAGCCCAGGGCTTGACCCCAAGGAGCCCTGGAGAGAGCGCGCCGCGCTGGGTCCCACACCTTTTGGGAAGCGGATTCCAGCCGCCCCGCAGTCTTCTCTTCTGTGCTGGATTCGATGCCTCCGCCAGGCTGCCGGTGGGCTTCCGGAACCCGGCCGACAGCGCGTGTGGCCGTGGCATCCCGACTCGGTCCAAGCGGGCAACGCGGCGCGGGGCTAGTTTCCCGGCCCCATCGCGCAGGGAGGCGGCGACGACCGAGGGCAGGGGCTGAAGGGCTTGTCTGGAGATGGGAGCGAGGAGTTGGGGGTCCAGGGAGGCCTGAGCTCTAGCCCACCCTCTCCCAGGCAATCCCGGCTCTGATGAGAGCATTTACCCGTACGCCGCCCAGGGCGCTGGGATGGCCTTAGCCACGCTTCGGGTGCTTCAGCGGGGACCTGTGATGGGAGAGGGCCTCGAATCCAAGTGCAGGCCCTGGTCTCCTAACAGGCGCCGGCCGGGCCTGCCTCGGGTGCGGCTGTGCGTGGTGTGTGCACTGCATGTGTGCGCTCCGTGGGAGCCGGGCGTGTGCATTACGTGTTTGTTCTCCGAGTGTGAGTGTATGTACAAGTGTGGCATGGATCGTGTGAGAGGCTGTGGGCCCTGCGCCCATTCTCAGGGCGAGGTTCGTTAAGGTTTGGGACCCTCCTGGCCTCCAGCCCTGTGGCGGAGTTACTTTATAGCCTGGGGCCGTCGCAGGCCTGCGTGCTCAGGACTCTAGCCTCTCTGCAGACCCGCTTTCGGTTCCCGGCTGCCCAAGAGAAGCGGCCCGGCTCTGCCTCTTCCTTCCCGGTTGGGTCCGGGGCCTCGGCCCTGCTTGCCAAGTCCCAGGACGCGGGCAGGTTCTGCTCTCCCGGCCCGGGACTCCACGGGGTGCGGACGGGCTGGGCCTGGCCCCGCGATCCGGCTGGCTCGGCTTTCCCTGCTCCGCCTTCTCCGACCCGGGGTCCTGCGGGCGGCGCCTGGTGAGGCCAGGAGGCGCAGTTCCTTATTTTACGAGGTGTCGGGCCGGTGTCAGACGCAGCTCCGATAAGTAATACTCCAGTCTGAGGGACCAGAACGTGGTAATTAATCCCAAAGACTTAAGTGTATTTTAGTTCAGGAGAAAAAAAATCACTAATTCAATCGTCCGGAAAATTGAAGTTTGATGCATGAGTCCCCCCTGAAAGGGACGGGCTGGGGCCGCGCGCCTCCCCTCCGCCCCTGCCAGTCGCCGCGGGGACCCCCTCCTCCCCACCCTTCGGAGCCTCCAGGTCCAGGGAAGTCCACTCACATCGCCCTGCATGTCTCCTGCCGTTGGAACCCAGGGTACCTTGACTTTGCTCCCTACTCCAACAACCAACCACTCTTTCTCGCGGCCCAGAAAGCGGTTTGTGCCGAGAATACGGATGTTCCTCCAACACACACACCTGGGAAGGGGCCTAAGGGAGCATGAGGTGTAGGGGAGTGACTAGATAAGGGACCCAGAATGGACAGGGGCAGGGACTGCAAGACGAGGGAGAGGGGACCTGGAACCTGAGCAAACTGGCGTCACGAGGGTCAGCAGGTTGGAAGCCACTGTGGTAAAGTGGAGAGTCCCCTGGCCGGCTGCGGGTGGTGTGAGTCCAGGTTAGAACTGTGGGTGTGCTGGGTAGTGATGGTTGGGCTGTAGAACTGTGGATGGTTGGTTTGTGTGCAAAATGGGTGCCTCCCTAGACTGTGCATGTGCACGAATGAGGTCTTGGGCAGAGGCTAGCAGGCCTGGGGGAGCTGGGAGCCTGATCCCGGATGGGTCCACAGGCTGTGTCTCCCACGGATGAGGCTCCTGGGACTAGAGCAAAGGAAGGTGGTGGTCCTAGGCCTGGTGCATGTGTATGAGGGGGGAGCAATACTCGGGATGGAGAATTCCCACCCTGAGTTTTCCTGGGGCCCCAGCTCTGCATTTCCAGATCCAGGGCTGCCATTAGCAAGTTACCTTGTCTCCGCCTAACAGGTGCCAGTCCAGAGAGAGACCTTGGGGCTGAGGATGTGTGTGTGTGTGTGTGTGGCCAAGTTCTCCAGCATCAACTGAGTGTGTCAGGAAAGTGTGTGCAACTGAGAGACTGGACATGTGCGGCTGATTGATGAAACGGAGCATGTGCAACTGGGGGTGACTGAGTGTGTGCTGCTGTGTTCATATAACTGATTGTTGCAAACTAGGTATGACTAAGTTTGTGCAATGGACAGAAAAGGAGTAAAGCTGTCACTGGGGCGGGTGTGACCAGCGGGTGAGTGATGCCCCCCGGGGTGTGTGATGTATGCAGGGAGCGGGTGTGAGAAGATAACCGGGAGAATGAACATTGATGTGGAACTGAAGCTACAGACAACCAGAATCTTAGCTCCAAACAGGTTGACCAAGCTGGCTACTCAAATTCTCAAATTTACACTTATGGTGGGGGGTGGAGTGGAGCACATGATGGGAAGGGAGGGGGGCTTATGAGAGGAGTGAGCAGAAAGTGGGATGGAGAACTTCAGCCTGAGCCTAAGTCTACTCTGAAGGCAGTGGAGGCAGTGAATAAACACTATATAGACACAGACTCTGCTTCTTTTGAAGGGGGGTGGGGTTGTCCTCTGTTTGCTGTTGGGTAATGGCTAGGATGCAGCCTGCCCTCTCCTACTCAAGTTGGTCCCCAGGCTGAACCTTAGTGTAATTTGCAGACCTACCTTTGGCTGTACCAGTCCCACGTTGCCCTAGAAGTCCCAGCCTCCCCCAGCTAAGTTACTCCTCCCTGCAGGGGCTCCTCCCTGCCCCAAATGGGGAGGGTACAAATGGCAATGTGCACAGGTGTGCATGGTGGCTGGTGGGTGGGTGAGGCTGCCGGCAGTGTTGGGAGGGAATGAGTCCCACCTGCTTTGGAATCTGGTGTGTCTATGTGCGAGTGTGTGCAGGGATTGCTGTGCACTGGTGTGTGCATGTGGACATGTGCAGGTTTCCCTGTGGAGAGCTGGATGTGGCTAGTTGTTTGTGAGTGAGTGTGAATGCAATAGGGAAGGAAGAGTAGTTACCTGTGAGTATCCTGGGACCTGTGTGGGTTTAGTTATGAGCATGTGTAGATAGAGATGAGATGAGTTGTCACCGCACCTGGGTGTGGTTGTATCATCTGAATACGTGGATATATGCCTATACCCAACTGGGTTCAAAATTCAAGGGCTCAAGTCAGAAGCAGTGGGTCCAGGGCTCTGTGGAGAGGGATCTAGGGCTGGGAGTCTCCTCTAGAGAGGCCTTCCCTCCCCTTCCTTACCCATCCCCCCAACAACCCCCCAACACAGAGGCTAGGAGGGAGGGTAGGGTGGAGAAGAAGTGACCCCCTCCCACATCTCAGAGGCTGCTCACAGTGAAGTGCCTACGTCTCCATAGGGACTGTTCCTTCTCTCCTGATGTCTGTGATGGGGCATATTGATCGGGTTGCCTGAGGACCCCCTGGGACCACATGCCCACATGTAGATGAGGGATACTGCCACGGCCAATCCAGAGCACACACAATACAGACACACCGTGTCACACAGACATCGTAGAAACAATGCAAACACAAAGGGCAGGCACTGAGTTGCACCGACTCACAATGCAGAAACCTCAAACACATACACAGTGATGCAGACATACAGAATGCCCAGAAACAGTGCAGACACATATGACACAGCACACCCATGGAAATATATGTAGCCAGTAGCACACACAACAGTTAAACAGATAAACCGTTGCTGTTAAATGGTTACACCATCCCCACTGTTATACACACAATACAGACACAGTGACAGAGGCACAGCCCACAATTACCACAAGCACACACACGTGCTCCCAGACATTCTGTGCAACCACAGGCGTGGAGAGGGAGCTAGTTGGTTTAGGCGACTTTGGGGAAAATGCTGCCAATGTTCTGACGTTCTGAGAGGAATCCAAAAGCGATAGAGGGTAGCAAATCACAGACAAGGGTGGCAGGCAGGGAGGCTGAGGCTGTCCGGGAGAACTCCTAGCCTTTGGCCCAGGAAAAACCCAAGTCCCCAACCACCCCAGAAATGCAATCAAAACTGCCCGTCACCCACCCACCCTGCACCATGGCTCTGGCTGGAGTCGTTATCATTTTTGTTAACTTTTTATCGACTGTTTGCTAGATGGCGTGTCAGTAAAGTGTATGATTTGAGATGAAAAATTAGGCAGATTAACCTGAGGGGAGAGCCTGATTGATTACTAAATAGGATCAATTTGAAAGTTTTAGTCCTAGCGTTTCTGCAGAGCCTCTTAATACTTCAAACTTCAATTTTACGGGCGATTGAACTAAGCATGTTTCTGACAAAATTGATATATGTATTAATTTGCTTTAACTGGTGATTAATTACTCTCCACTGAAAGAATTATATGGAGCTGTTTGCCTGCGATTTGCATATTAATCAAATTCTAGTTGATAATTCCACCGGTGGGGGGGTCAGGGCGGGGCGTGGGTCGTGAGAGGATGTGAAGGGGTGTTTGCACGTGTTCATGTGCTGGTGTGTGCGCCCGTGTATGTGGGGGGCTCCCCACCCCCTCTTTGCTCACTCCCTGCTTAGCTGCCAGTTTAGTGCATTAAAACCAAAGATGCAGAACGAGTTTGCCCGGCTATTTGGCGGGAGCAGAAATTGCCTGTCCGGTTTTACGAGCTGCTCAGCCTGAGCAGCCGGGTCCTTAATGTCCCCTGTCAAAGTGTCCGCAGTTTAAAGGGAAAACGGCCCCCGCTTTAGCGCCGAGCTGGCCTGACAAGGGATGAGGCAGGGACGAGCACCCCTTTAAATAACCCCCCTTCCAGAAGGACTGGGGTTTCTGGATGGCACCCCAGCTCTGGGGACCCTGGAGAACCAAGCTATGTCCTTAGAAGGTCCTGGCTCCTGCGAGGCTCTAGCCATGAAGCATCGCCCCTCAACACATAGACATGGGGCCACATACAGGCACAGCAGAGATCCAGAGACGCGGTCAGCCACTGTCACTTGAGCTGACAGGCAGGAAGCCACCCTCTTAGACACATGCAGACACTGCTACGCAGCAGTCACACGCCTGTTCACTTAGACCCCCACTCGGGCCCGTCCATAGACACACTCGGCTACCCACAAGCACACCCAGACGCACAGAACCCCACACAGGCGGGGAGCACACATAGACACCCAAGTCACGTCCGCGTGGCCTTTCAGGAGCACGTGGTCACACACACTCAGACACACGCACATTTTCAGATCTACACGCAGGCCACATCCACACACCACCCCAGGCTTAGAACCCTGTCGCATGGGGATTCGCAGGCGGATACACCCCGAAGGCCTGCTCACATCTTCCCGGGCACACGCAGTCCTCACCGCCCCCTCCTGGTCTCCGTGCCCCGCCCGCCTCTTTAAGCTAAAGGGGGCGGCGCCACTGAATCAACTTTTCCCATCTCTGGATTCAAAGGATAGGAGTGTAATTAAAACCAGATAATTAATGAGACAATATTCCTCCAGCTACATCTTTAATGAACAAACCCCTTCAGGGCAGCCTCTTCTTCTAGGCTCATTAAAGGGAAGAAAGTTGGGCGGCTCGAGGACTTCCCAGCGCGTTAATAACCAACCCGGAGTGGGTGCCTCGGCCGGGAGCTCGGGAGCCACCGCAGCGCTTGCTGGCCCTGGTTCTCCCACCACCACTCTGCACCTTGGCCCGCCCCCCATTCCCATCCCCTCCACCCCCACCCCCACCCCATTCCCACCTGGTCCCAACCTCTCCGGCCGCCCCCAGCGGTCCTGCCAGCCGTTGTTCAGTGACTCCCTGCTCTGCCTGCCCTCTCTCTGGCGGCCTCTCACCAGCACCAGGCAACCTGCGCTCGGACGTGAGCGGGCGTCAGGCCTCCCAGTTTCCCTCTCGCCCTGCGCTGCGCGTTCCAGGCCCTCAGGCTGGCTGGGGCCGGCTCTGTAGAAAGGAAATCAAGGCAAGGGAGGGGTCCGAGTTTCCCTCTGAACCTCAGTGCCCTAGCTGAGTGGCCTAGGACTGGCATTTGAGCTGCGGTCCTGGGAAGGGATTGTTGAATGTGGGGGCTGAGGCGCTCGTTTTCCACGCGCGCCTCGTGCATTTTCAGGAACGCGCACTAACAACCACATGCACGTGCACTTGCGCGCACGAGATCTTGCATATACAGACACGCCTACTCGCTCGCGCACACAAGTGCACTGTCGCGAAGCCTCGGGTCCAGACCGTGGGCTCAGGCAGCGGGGAGAGCCTGGCTTGGGCCTTCTCCCCCGCCGCCTGAGGTCGACCTTGCGTCAGTCGTCTCCAGGGTGGGAACCTTTTCGCTTGGCGCGCAGCCTCCTGGGCCTGGAGCAAGCAGTTCGGCCAGATTAACTAGGAGCGGGCAGCGTACGGGGGCTCAGGGCCCGGGGAGCCCTAGTCAGACCCAGACGGGGGCGGTAGCTCTCGCAGCGGCTTTGGCGGCGGCGCCTGTTTTCGCCTGCGCTGGCTTTTAGGGATGAGTGATGTGGCAATGAGCGAAGTAAATCTGCACGCGCAAAAGATGCTAATTACTCTTAATAGCCTACCCAGACGCCCCGAGACTGGAAACCCAGAAACGTAAATCTGCTCCCGATAAATATTTTTAATTGTGAAATTTCCTGGAAAGAAGGCTTTGGTTGCGCGGGCCGAGGCATTTGGCTTTGGAGGGAGGAAAACGGCCCCCACTCGGAAAGCCGGGTCCAGTGTCAGGGACCCGCACAGGGGTGCCAGGCGCGGGCCGAGCGATCTGAGCCCGGCTGGCCGGCGCTGGGTAAAGTTAGTGATGTATCGCATTAATTACCAGTGTGAGCTGCAAATGGTTCGAGGCCCAGGGAAAATTAATGGGAATCCAAATTCTAATTATGTAGCTGTTGTTAAAAGAGTTTAACTAAATAGTCATGGAGAAAATCGGATTATGCATAGAAATATGCAGCCGGCGTACGCGGTCCGGGGCACCGGTCCGGGGACTCTCAGCCAGGCCGCCCCCCACCCCCGGAACTGGAAGACCCTCCTCCTCTCAGAAGGAGAAGACCCACCCACGCCCCAGCACATAAAGGCCCTGCGTTTCCCTATGGCGACGCAGAGCGGGGCTCAGGATGGGAGGAGAAGCCAAAGCTTGCTGAGGCGCCCGCTTGGATGCGGGGTCGGTGTGGAGGTCCGGGGTTCTTGGGTCCCTTGGTCTGGGTAAGCGTTTGTGCCCATTTCTCAGGTGATTGCCTCCGGGTCTGGGCAAATCCATCCTGCACCTCTTTCTGATAATCATATAATTATATTTGGGCGCTGTGGCTTTACATTGTTTCCACTGTCAGTTTAAGGAAATAGCCACCAACCGGAAGCCCAATGACAGCCGAAGCCTCGTCATTCACTTATTAAGGACCCTGGATATGTCTCCATTTTCGCAGGAAATGAGGTCTGATCAAGCAGCAGTAATAC
Source organism: Phocoena phocoena (assembly GCF_963924675.1). Classification (NCBI taxonomy): domain Eukaryota; kingdom Metazoa; phylum Chordata; class Mammalia; order Artiodactyla; family Phocoenidae; genus Phocoena; species Phocoena phocoena. The sequence continues at coordinate 27,206,293 of NC_089234.1, forward strand.
CTCCGGCCTCGGGGAGGGGGAGGGGACTCTCAGGGGCGGGCTCTATCCGCGCCCCCGCCCCCACCGAGGCCCGGCAGCACGTGGTGCCGAAGCTTGGAAAACGGGCACCTTGGGGCGGCGGTCATTCAGACCTCCACTTCTCCCAATTTCTCCCAGAACCCTGGATTCATTTTGCCCCAGGCCACCCACTCGGCAGGCCCTCACTTTCCCGTGTCCCAGCGCGCTGACCTTGGAGCTCCCGCCGCGCTGGCACTGCTAGGGACAGGGAGCTAGGGCACGGATTGTTGAGGGGACTCTGCAGGCCCAAAGGGAGATTCAGCGTCCTTTCAAGCCCACCTACCCCATTCCAGGAGGCTGGCAACCTCTGGGGACGTTGTTAAAGCCTCTGGAGCAAGGCGGGTAAGCGTGGACCGCAGGGGAAGCACCACCTCTCCGGGTCCCAGTCCCGGCTCCCTTCAGTCTCTGAACCCACATTTCTATGTCCCCATAACGAGAACGCAACCTCTCCCCGCCACCCGCTACTTTAGGGGAGGAAGCCGGCGGGTCTGGGTCTCACCTAGGAGTTCCAGTCCGCCAGGCCAGACCGCGTTCCGCACTTCGTGAGGCTGCCAGCGCGTGACAGTTTCTATCGCCCCTCATCGGATCTCGATCTCTGGACGGCTGGGTGGGATTAACGCTTGCGCAGCTGGCAGCAGGTGCCCTCGGCCTCTTCAGGTCTTCCCTTCCCTCCAGACGGGCTCCGGATTGAACGCGGAGGGTGAGAGCCGGGAGGGAATGAGACCTCTGGGTCAAGCCTCCGAATACGGGGATGGTGCCAAGGGAGGATCCCACAAGTTTGGGGCATCGCAGTCTCAGTAATTTGCAGGCCTTGGTGAGAAGCTAAACTGGGGCCCGATGGATCAGTTCAGGGAAGGCATCAAGCAGAGGAAGGGCACCTGACTCCAGGGTGTCCTGGAGAGAAATTCTGACCCAGGGAATGTGTCAGAGTCAGATGCATTTAGAGCCCCTTCCCCTTCTGTCCTGGACTCTGAGGGGGGTGAGGGCCGTTCTTCAAAGCTTGGGGCACATTTCCCAGAGTCAGCGGAAGCCGTTGTGGGTATCTGAAGGAAGAGCAAAGAAAGAGAAGCCAAAGATCCTGAGATTTCTCCCCCGCCCCCCCGCCACCCCTTCCCCCGCCTTCCGGTTGCACGGGGTGGAGTATGGAAGGCCCAGAGCAGGAGGTGATACACAGACCCACAAATCCTGGGAGAAAAACAGACAGATGGACAGACGCGGGAATTATCTTGGATTTTTTAATTCCCAGGCCGAATTTGGATTCTGAGACCCCGAATTCTTCTCCCAGTGGCCTCAGAACAAAACCTATAAATCCGGAGGTTTTATAGGTTTTAATCCGACGACAGATTAAAAGATGGAGGATCCTCCAACCCCTCTCCAGCTCCTGGGGAAGGTCTGGGGGATTCATCCTTTATCCCTCGCAATATGTGCCATGCCTTCGGCCCCGCTCTTCTCCTTGCCCTTTCCAAGCCTCCTGGAAACCATGGCTGCTCCATAGCTCCCAAATACCAAGTCCGTCCCTCTGTTGCAGTGAGGAGGATCCCTGGACTCAGCTGGCTCCTTCCTGCAGCCCTCCCTAAGTCTTCAAGCCAAATCCCCTGCACTTGAGCCAGGGTCTTCAAAAACCTGCGCTTCTCTGAGATGCGGGCTTCGAGCGCCACCTAGCGGCATTTGTGGAGGTGCTCAACAGCTGCATGCACCTTGCAGCCACCTCTTTCCCCGCAACCCACCTGGAACCCCAAAGCCCACCCGGACGTAGTCCCACTCTCACACCACAAGCCCTTACGTGAGAACGCTACACCTCCACTTTCTGGCACTGAGACATTAGGAGAGGGCCACAACAAGGAAGAGCAGGGGTGCAGCTGGTGGTGGGGGGTCGGGGGGGCACCTCCTTGGAACCCTCAGATGCAGGGGACGCTCTTTCAGGGATCGGATATGGAGTGGGGCTGAGAAAGGCGCAAGCCCATGTCTCTGCTGGCGCGGGGCATAAAAAGGGTCCTCCTTGGGGCATCGCAAGAGGCCACTACTTCTGGGTGAGTGCCTAAAAGCGAAGCTATGAGCCTCTGGTCATCCCTATTCCTACTCCAGCCATGCGCTGCTCTGCAGTCACCCAGACTTCGGAAGCAAATTACCAGAACCCTTCGGCTCGCAAAGCTCAGGTCCTTGCAACCTCCTCCGCGCGGGAAAGGTTGGGCAAGAGCTCCCTCTGCTGTCCATAGTTCGGCACTGCTGCAGGCTGCCGCCCTGAGGGGCTGCAAAACTCAGGCAAAAAGCAGGATCTGTTTTTCTCTGATCCTGATCTGATCTGCCGGTGGTCATCTTAGCCATCCCTCTGCCTTCAGGGAGGAGGTCCCTTACCCAAACGGGAAGAAGAGGCTTCTCTGGTCTTTATGGGTTTGCACAGGGAAGAAATGACTCAGTGCTACTGAGTTCCACCATTGCTGCTAGTTCTGTGCTCTTTCCCTTCTGCTGCTGGGCCAGCTGCCTCCCTGCCCACCTGATACGGTGTCTGGCAAGTTATAAATTTCTTCCTCCACAGTATGATTGTCAAGCCTGACAGGACAGGCTGTATTTTCTAGGTAGTAAAATCTACAGATGGAAATGTCAGGGGAAGGGTGAGTGCCAACAGGTCAGTCCATTCAGAGACTATCTAAAAAGTGGTGAGAGGTGATGACAGTGCTGTCTGGCACTTCTACAAGAGCCAAGATCCCTGAGTTTCCAGGTGACAGCCAGCCATTCCCTGGCAGAGAACCCCACGAGGTCCCTCTCATGCTTGACACACACTGACTCCCCCAATACAAAGTACTTCCTCCTGCTGACCCAGGCTGCCACCATCTCCTGTTGACCCTGAGCCCCTGACCCTGGCACAGCTACTCTCACCAGAGCCCCACTCCCAGGATCTGCTCCCACGCCACTGCAGGGCATTCTCTAGCCCTGGACAACTAGGTGAAGCAAGGTCAGAGTGGGCAGGAACCTTGGTCAGCTGTGGAATGAGGCAGTCTGTAAAGGTCACTCTAGGTCTTTGCCCTTGATTTTGGCACTGTCCTTAGAGAAGAGAGGGGGGCAGTGTGTGTGTGTGTGTGTGTGTGTGTGTGACAGAAGGAGGGGTACAGGACTTCGAAGGTCCCCCTGTAATGAGATCTGGTGACAACCTTTCATTTGAGGTGATGCTCTGTGATTGTGTATAGGTCTCCCAGAGCTCTGATCCAGGCCCCTCCTGCTCATCTGGACACAGATCAAAGTAAGCCACAACTATTGGAAATTTCCAGTTACTCTAAGTAGTCCAGGAAGATGTGACTCCTTAAACCCAGGCCTTAGATGGGGAAAGTGGTGGTGGGGCTTCTGCCCTTTTCCATTCCTATCCTTTCTCTCTTGGGGTCTTCAGTAGTTTCCCATGAGGGGGCACGGTGCTTCCTCCTCTCTCCAGTGTGGACATCTGGGAGGCCTTAGAGTCACCACACTTTGAGCCAGGACACCTCGTGTCCCCTTCTCCATAGGTCTGGGAGAAGGCAGCAGGGGAGACGTGGCTGATGTGCCCAGCTGTATGCCAATCTGAGCTTGAGAAAATGCAGATTTCAGGGCTGTACTCCAGAGCCACTGAAATGGAATCCCTGGGAACCAGGCCTGAGAATCTTCCCTGTGGTGTGGGAGCCCCCTTCCTGGATTCTTATGCGCACTAGTCTGTGAGAAGAACAGAATCCCCAGCTTCCCATACCCGGCCCACCACATACACACAATGGCTTACAGCTGAGGAAATCATGTCTGTCATTAGGGATCAGACATCCTGGGTTTAAGCCTGTAACTTCCTAGCTGTGGGACTTTAAGTCACTTCATCTCTCTAAGCCTCAGTTTCTCCATCTGTGAGTTAGGGACAGTAATCCCTGCCTCAGAGGGCTGCACTGAGGGCCGGGTGAGCCTAATGTTCCCCAAAAGAGCTTTGTAAAAGGCACATTTCAGTACAAATGCCGGCTATTATTCAAGAACTTCAGCGCTAGATGTAAGATGCTAATAAGTTCAGGGGGACCCTCCTTCAGAGATTTCTCCTCCTTGTGGGCACATGAGGCCATCTCTCTTGCAATGTCCCAAGGTTTCCACATTGTTCCCACATTTTCTTCCCAGCCCACCTCTCCCACCAAAGAAATGTAACTGATCTCTGTGGGAAAAAAAGGGGAAAACGGCCATGGCCTTACCCTTCACACGAAGGGGCTTACCTAACGTCACTTTCCAATATTAACAAAGTGGCTGTGGGTTAAGTTCACCTGCCAGGGGTGGGGGAGAACTTGTTATTAAAAAACCCCACAGGAGGCTGAGCCTGGATCAGGAGTTTGGTTCGGGGGGTGCTGGCTAGTACATTTTTATCATGTTCTCCAGGCAATTGGGATTCCTTTGTCACTGGGTGAGATCCACTGCCCGAGACTATCTAGTGTTATTGGTCATAAGAAGGCAGTGAGGCCCTGCCAGAAAAGCTCCCCCCGAGACCGCCTGTCTCTGGTTTCGTTCTAGGGCAGACGCTGGGGTTGGGGTAGGGAGTAGTGAGCGGGGTGAACTGTGGGGACAATAACCTAGACATTGACCTAGAAAGACAGGAGGCAGGTCTATTGGAAACAGCAGGGCTTTGAGGTGCGGGACAGGGGTCTCAACCATGCTAGCCTTATGGTCTGGGCCTTGACCTGTCTAAAGCCAGTTTCTTCATCTGTAAAATGGGGGTGACAGTCAGACCTGCTCCATTCCAGAATGGTCATGAGTAGCCACTATTTCCAGAGAGGGGGTTGCATTTTCACAGACATATAGATGTGTGCATATGTATGTAGAAATAAGAAAAGAACATGCATATTGTTCTGAAACTTACTTTTTTTTTCACTTAATAATAGATCCTGGATATCTTTCCATGCTTAGATTCTGTGGTGGTACCTTGTAAACTGTAAACTGCAAAACTGTTGAAATGTTGGTTGATTTAAATAACAGAAAAAACATTACCCTTTGGGGAGGGTTCAGGGGTCGTGTCCTCATTGGGGTGCAGTGTGAGTGTGCCCATGTCTTTGAGGTGATAAGTTGGAGGAAAGGGTGGGTTAGTGAGCACGTGTGGGTGCTTCAGGAGCTGCTGACCCAAGCAGGATGGGGACTCTGCTGATTTTTAATAGTACGGAGCCTGGAGTGAAAACGAAGGGACTCAATTTGGAGTCTTCAGCCCCTAGAGAGCCGCCCTCAGCTGCCTCCTAGAAGTCTGCCTCCTTGGCAACTGGCCTTCAAGGGGCTCATTCTTGGGCCTTAGGCAATGGGGAGACCCACAGTCACCTCTGGGATGTCACAGAGGGTATATTAAGGGATATCTAAGCTGCTATAACAAAGAGGCCCCCAAATACAGAGGCTAAATGTGATAGATGTTTATTCTCCCTCATGTAACAGTCTATATGCTATCACAATTAAGAGCAGACTCTGGAACCAGGTTGCCTGGGCTCAAATCCTACCCTTTGTGACCTTACAGAAGTTACTCAACCTCTCTGTGCCTCAGGTTCCTCATCTGTAAAGTTGGGATGATAATAGTTAATGACACAGTAATTCTACCTCATAGGGTTTTTGTGAAGAGTAAATGAGTGAAGTCCCTCCAAAAATTCTTTATTGAGCACCTACTGTGTATCAGTCACTGTTTGAGGCCCATGGTGGCTCCCATGAGAGGGCTCAAATTGGCTGCTCTAGCTCCTGCCATCATGTCTGCCTCCCAGTCAGTGGGAAGAAGGAAAGAATAAGAGGAGCACATACCCATTTCTTTTAAGCTCATAACTTAAAAGTGGCCTACAGCTGACCTCTTCATAGCCATCAGTCAGAATTCAGTTGCCCAGACTCACCTTAGCTGCAAGGATGTTGGGAAGTGTAATCTTCAGCTGTGTGACCATGCGCCAGCTATAAAACTCAGGTGTGCTAAAGAAAGACCGGGATCGTGGATATTGGTAGAAAAACTAGCATCTTCTTCTCTGTTCCTGGGGGCAGCCACATCTTCCTCATATACAGCGCCTGAGGAAGACAGTGATAGAGCGATGCGTGAGAGGGAGCCTGAGGAAAAAAGCAGTGAAGGGATCATTTAGGAAGGAAGGTTCTTGATGGAATTCCCTGGTGGTCCAGTGGTTAGGACTCAGCACTTTCACTGCCTGGGGCCTGGGTTCAGTCCCTGGTTGGGGAGCTAAGATCCTGCAAGCAAAGAAGGAAAGTCCTTGAGATCAGCGATAAGGAGATGGGAGGGCAGAAACCAAGACCCAGGGCCACCAGCTGGTGGCCAAGGTCTGGAGTCAAGGAGATGTCCTGGGGATGATGGACTATTTTTATGCATTTGTATCTTCTTGTTTATTTCCTTCTAATCTCTTTGGGTTCTGAATAAAGGTCTGTGGACTTCTGTGCTGGGAAAAAAGGTGCATTATTTTTTTGTGCTAGCCTGAGCCCAAGAGGAGGAAGACCAAGAATAATGCTGGAGGGCAGTGAGAGTGGAATCAGCCACAGGCCAGAAAGAAGTGGCCCAGGGTTTCCACACCAATGGGACAATGCACTGAGATTCCTGAAGGTCCCAGGAGAAGCAGCTGACAGGAGGCACCGCTGGGCAAGTCTTCACCCTGACCTGTGGGATGGTGTGAAGTGTGGCTGAGGGTGACCACCGATGGAGCTGGGGACTTGAGGGCATACAGACCATGTGATGACACAGAAAACTAGGGGCTTTCATCATACCCACCACCTTAGCCTGTTGTCTGGCTGTGTTCTCCCTGTATCCCTAAGCTTACAGGAGCCTCTAGACCTGGCATTCTTAACCCAGTGCCTAGAAACCCCTGCAGCTGTGCTTAAGTGTGTTTTTCTGGGTGGTGACGCGTTCTATGCTGTTATCAGATCCTAAAGTGTCTGTGACACAGCAGAAGTCAACAGCCTCGATTTCTTTCTCTTTTCCTTGTATCTGCTGTGAGGAAACCACCTTGATTTGATTTTGAAACTCCTGCGACTGTGCATATAAATGTGTTTGTATACGTTAAATTTGAGGATGAGCAGGAATTCCATAGCCCTGGCCCCTGAGAGGACAGTGGTCAGGATGTGGCTGAGGTTTCGGCCAAAGCCCTACAGCCAGAGAAAGGGGAGGTAAACGCCAGGGAGAAGGGAGGCTGGGGGGGAAGGGCACACCTTCACCAGCAGGAGGGTCCCTGGAGGTGGCCCACCGGTGCAGTTTTCTCTCTTCTGTGGACCCAGCCAGGGAGGGAGGTCAGAGGGAGGGAGCATAGCAGATGGAGAAAGACTAAGGGGGACTTGGCAAGTAGAGGTGAGATCCAGCTGGCCTTTCCCTTTTCTTCAGCTCTAACCTCTAAATCTGTATTCCACGAGACTGGAGATTTCAGACAGCAAATTCTTTGGATGGTGGGCTTTCGATGTATATCTGTTGAATGACTGAATGATTGAATAAATAAAGCAAAAGTAGCTTCATGAGGGTACAGCCATGTTAAAAAAAAACAGGGAAACACCATCTTTGTAAGTCATCTGAAGCTGTTTTGGAGGGCCTCAGTTATTTCAACAAGGACTTGCTCTGTGTGCCGAGACCCTCACATTCAATCCCCAGAACAATCTAGAGGCACAGGCACCGGGAGTTAGGATGCCCTTTGTGCAGATGGGGACGCGAGGCTGAGGACGAAGGCACTGCCCAGTGTGGCAGTTTGCAGGCGATCAGAACTGGACCTGCTTCCTAACTCTGCAGTCTGCGCTCTGTTCCTGCTCTGCTCCGGCCACCGCGCGAGCCCGCCCCTCTACTCAGCCCCTGTGAAGGTTGGGAATCGTGCCTTCAGGTTGCAGCTTCCCTTTCAGCATCTCTTTCCCTCCTCCCAGGCGAGCGGTGACGTCCGTCTCTCCAGCCTCTTGCAACTCAAAGTGTGGTCCTGGGACCAACAGCATCAAGCATCACCTGGGAGCCAGTGGGAAAAGCAGAATCTCAGCCTCACCCAGAAGGGCAGAGTCAGAATCTGCATTTTAACAGGATTTCCCTGAGTGATTCGTGTGCCCGTTGGAGTTGCAGAAGTTCAGCTCTAGATCTCTCTCTGCCATCCACAGGTAAGGGAAACCGTGCTAACCTTATCTGTAGGAAGCTGCTTCCTCAGGGCTGCTGGGGCAGGGATGCCTGTTTCATTCAAGACCCGCAGCCTCTCTGGTCCTACTTCAGATTCCTTAGGACTTCTTCCTTTCAAAACTTCCCTCTCCTTCCAACCAGAAAGCCAGGTCCTCCTGCCCTCCCCGCCCCCACCCCCACCCCCACAATCCCCACATTACCTTAAAAAACCAAACCAAACCAACACTGTACAGAAAAGTTGCAAAGGTAGTACAGAGTTCCCATATACCCCTTACCCAGCACCCCTGTTGTTAACGTCTTACATTACCATGGTGTATTCATCCCAACTAAGCCAACAATATTGGTGTGTTACTACTTAACTAAACTCCACGTTATTTGATTTCACTAGATTTTCCACTAATGTCCTTTTTCTGTTCCAGGATTCCATCCAGGATACCTCATTACGTTTAGCCGTCACGTCTTCTTAGTCTCTTCTTGTCTGTGACAGCTTCTCACGATTTCCTTGGTTTTTTAATGCCCCTAACAGTTTGGAGGAGTACTGGTCAAGGATTTTGTAGACTGTCTCTCAATTTGGGTTTGCCTGGTGGTTTTCTCATGGTTAAACTGGGGCTATGGATTTTGGGAAGAAGACTGCAGAGGTGAAGTGCCCTCCTCATCATATCACATCACATCTGGGGACATGTAATCAACATGACTCATCATTGATGGTGTTAAACCCCATCACCTGGCCGAGGTCCTGCCTCGCCTAACCTTCCCTTTCTTCTTTCCCCAAGTCTCTATCGTTTCCTTCCTGGTGGTTTGTCATCGTTTTAGTCGTTAATGACATGTTTGTACCGCAGCATCTCCCCCACCCCCTCTCCAATGCATTCCTCCCTGTGCCACTTAGGCTGTTGCTCTGATGCTTTTATTACTCACGAGGTGTCCTGTTGGAACACATCCTCTGCCAGTGGAAGCACTGAGGCAGTCACATGTCTCCTGCCAGCATGAATCCTAAAAGCTAAATGGAAGCTACCCACGGGGGCCTGGAGGCAAACAGGAGGCTGGGCCTTGAACAAGCCAAGATATGCTCTGAATGATTTAGGAAAGTGTATTCTACTCAAGTTGAAGGATAAAATTAGATTAGAAAGTGATGGGGAACAGGACAATACTGGATGAGTGAGGGAATCTAGACACACCTGAATGTTTGCATTTCTTTATATTTTATTCTAAATTCTGAATTCTCCCTTTCAATCATATTAGGCTGTAATTATGTGCTTCTGCTTTGACGCAAGCCAGTCATATTTTCATTTTATACTAACAGCCTTGAATGGGAAACATCCTGCTGCCCTTCCCACTTTGAGCCTTCATTCGGCCTGTGCGCCATCAGGCAGCCCCCATCCTACCCTAGATCCAGGGCTTCCTGTTGCCAAGTAATCATGGAAGAGGGAGACGTTAAAGACATACTCCAGGGGCTTCACCAAGCAGACTAGGTGCTCAGGAAAGAAACCTCTGGCCTCCAGGTGGAACTGATATCTTTTAGAGTCCTCAGTGCAGGGTTGGGAGAGGTGCCCAGGATTCATGCTGACCTGCCTCAGCCCCTGCAGCCCTAGTGAAATCTGTAGAATCATGTTCAACTTCCAGAATTCTCCATTCAGTGCTAAGTCTGTATGGTTCCAGGATTGTCCAGAGATGGTAAAACATTGGTACTTGTCCTTCCTGAACAACTGTCATGTACATGCCAGGTAGGAGCCTGCCTATGGAATGTCTGTAGGATTCTTAGTCACCCTACACAGGATGCATGATGGGTCCAGGTGGGAAACATCTGGCCAGTTCTCCTTGGGGTGGTTGTGGGTGGGGGAGGAAGGGACAGTCAACTGCCACCACCATGAATGCTGGTTGTTCACATGAGATTGACTGAGGAAGAATGTTCTCTGCACTCATTTAGGAAGAACGGGCCCTTCGATCCAGCTGGTCACGCCCCTGAGCCACACATCCTGATAGGGAGAGGTGAGGGGCAAACTGGCCCCCAAGGCTATCGGTAGCTGTTTTCGTCAACTCTGTTTGATGGCAGTGAGTGGAAACCCACCCAAAGCAGCTTGATATAACACAGCCATAGAGGACTCCTCTTTGAGCCTTCCCCGGAGGTGGGCTGCAGAAACCGGGGTACAATGCGACCCCCACTCTACCAGATGTGGCTGATCAGAGCAGAGGTGGAGACTGACCCAGACTGGGCCCACCAGAGCTTTTCTCCTCATTTAGACAAAGGCCAGAGGGTGATCAGGTCATCTCTGTGGCCGCTTGAATGTGTACACTCAGGGGCCGTGAAGCAGCCATGCTCAGCCTCGTGCACATGGAGAATTGAAGGAAGTGGGTCTCAAGTAAGATGCTTGAGACCATGGAACCAGGAGAGAGAAGGCTGCCTGGCTTCCAGGCCCTCCTGGGGTCAGGGGTGCCCCTGTCCCTGGGTTCCAGGAGACACCTATCCTTATGATAACTACCCTTTTTGCCTAAGTTAGCCTGGGTGGGTTTCTGTCACTTAGACCCAAGAAAGCCTAAGACATTGTAGGTATTGTAGGAATTCAGAATATCACAGAAAGGAAATGCAGGAAGCACACTGGGGCTCAGGAATTGGAAAAATCATGTCTCTCTCAATGTGCCCATCTGGTTCTTTTTCTTGCCTATATTTATCTCAACAGACCAATTTTCTTTTTTGTTTCCAGCAGTGAATCTCAAACCAAGTGATTGCCCTAGTCCTGAATGTATACAACCTTTTAGCTTTAGCCACTAAACTGTAATCTCTGCATGTAGTTAAAATATGATAGAGGGGGGCAGGGCGAGAGAGAGAGAGAGATTCTGCTTAGCCTGGGGGACAAGGAGTCTCACACAGTGTATTAGTCAGGGACCATTTCTTTCTTTCTTTCTTTCTTTTTTTTAAAGAAGAGACAGAAATCCAACTCTAAGTATCCCAAGAAGAAAAGTGGGAACAGATTAGTTCATGTAACTGATATGAACAGACTGGAAAGGACTTCAGGAACAACTGGATCGAGAAATGCCAACAATGTCACTGGGGCTCTACTCCCCTCTGTGTTGGCCTCATTCCCTCATATTGGACCTTTACATGGAATATGGGGAAGGCTGACAACTCTAGGCTTGTATCACCCAGAGTAAATAAAGGGATCCCAGATTTTTAAAAGGCCTTCTCTCTCCTGTTACCTGTATGCAAAATCCCAGTTAAGGAGCTAATGACTCAGTTTGAGTCACACTCCCTTCCTTTGGCTGATCATTGTAGCCAGGAGGGCAAGGATAGCGTGATGGCAGCCCCTCAGTGCACACATGGAAGGGAGGGGGCTTCCTTAAAGAATAGAGTTGATTGGGAGTGTCCACTGGTCTGCAGTGAGACACCACCTGCCACCCCCCAGCCCACCCACACCCTTTCATTTCAGGGGCCAGGGGTGTGACAGATAACTAGCAGGGAAGCTGGGTGAGAAAAATGGTAGTAATGGCTCCAGATCCTCCTCTTCTGTCTTCCTGATCAGCTCTCCCTCAGAGCCCTGTCTTTGTAGATCTGAATCATTCTGCCAACAGCCCTTTGGTTTCCTATGTTCTTGTTCTCCCTGGAACTTTAATCTCCTGTTGTGACTTATTCTGCCTGGGCTCAGCCCACTGGCTCTTGGACCCTTGCTTACACTGGGGGAGGATTCTAGAAGCAGGGCTCTGAGCAAGAGCCTGTTAACTCTCCCCATGGGTTAGTATTGCCGACTGGGGCTGCAGACGTTGGCTCACAGGGCCACTAGGGCTTCAGAGGACATCAATTTATGGAAGAAATGTTTGTACCTGGTGCAGCGTCACTGGCCCAGGCATTAGGCCTGGAGAATCCTAGGTTGAGCTGACTTCTGTCCCAGAGAGGGTCTTAAGAGGTAAGTAGCCTCGCTAGCAGCAGTTATAAGCTCCTCTCTGCGTTGATTTCTGTCATCCCCAAGTCTTAAGCAAAGTTTTGTTAAATGCTAACAATAATAGAAAGACATTAAAGGTCAGAGGCCTGCAGGCAAACCCTGCCTTCAAAACTGAGACATAGGGAGACATCTGGATTATTTCACAGCTCCAGCTGTCTCTCAAACAAGTCTGTTCAGACATCTTTAAATATACATTTTAGCACTTCTCTCTGCCACAGTGTTGACACTCAGGCTGGCTTTCCCAGGGCTGAGTGATGCCTTGGCGGGTGGGGGCAGTGTCGCACCTTTCTGGTACTCGGAGGTGCAGGCATTGCCAAGAGGCAGGAGGGTGAGCCAGTGGAACATTCCTGCTTCTCAATCAATATCTTTTCTGTCGGCAAATCGCTCAACACAAACCACTTAATACATGTGGACAAATCTGTCCAGACTCTCAAAAGATACAATTCTTGAGGGTGAGGAAAGAGGAAGGACTGTCTTCCTCACACCCCTCGGCCACCTCCTCCCATTTCCCACCTCTCAGTTCTGGCCGGAAGATTCTGAGAGTGGATACAAAGGTGGAAGCTTGGGGATTTCAGTGAAGCCAGATGATGGGTGAGGACCTTGACCCTGGGTCTCACTGCGAGCCCAGGGTTGTGCTGCCTTTGGGGCCCACTGTCCTGCAAAAATATGAACTATCATCTAACAAGGTCTAAATCAGTGCCAGGCTGTGTTAATCAGTAACTCTCTTTTAACAACCTTTTTATTTTGAAAAATCTTAAACCTACAGAAAAGTTAGAACTATAGTATAATAAACGCCCAAATGACCTTTACCAAGATTCACTGATAACTAATATTTTGCCACATTGGCTTTATTCTCCCTCTCTTTCTCCAACACACACACACACACATACACACACACAGAGATGTAATTATTTTAGGTTTTTTTTTTGGAACTATTTGAGGGTAAGTTACAAACATCATATCCCTAAATACTTCAGCAGCACATATCTCTTTTTTTTGTTGTTTGTTTTAAATTTTTATTTTATTATTATTTTTATATAGCAGGTTCTTATTAGTTATCTATTTTATACATATTAGTGTATATATGTCAATCCCAATCTCCCAATTCATGTCCCCCACCACCCCGCAGCAGCACATATCTCTTAAGAACAAGTATATTTTCTGACATTTCCTTGGGACAACTACCAAACTAAGGAAATGTGATTGATACACACTATTATCTAATATATGGTCCATATTCAAATTGTGCCCTTTGTCCCATACTGTCTTTTATAGCATTTGTTTTTTCCTGATACAGGATCCAATCCGGAATTATATACTGTGGTTAGTTGTCATGTCTCTTTAGTTTCCTTTAATCTGCAAACATTCTTCTCATCTCTTTTGCCTTTTATAATATTGACTTTTTGGAAGAGTCTTGGACGTCTGACAGCTTTCTCATGGTTAGATTCGGTTTGTGCATTTAGAAAGGGATACCATATGAGTGATTCTGCATCCTCCTTGGTGCATCCATCAAGAGGCACAGGATGTCATTTGGTCCCATTATTGGTGATATTAACTTTGGTCACTAGGTTAATGTGGTCCCTGCCAAAGGTTACTTTTTTCCCTTTGGAATTTTTTTAAAATTAAATTAAATTAAATTATTTATTTGGTTGCGGCAGGCAGGCTCCTTAGTTGTGGCTTCTGGGCTCCTTTAGTTGCGGCTCACCGGCTTCTTAGTTGTGGCATGTGGCCTCCTTAGTTGTGGCATGTGAACTTTTATTTGCGGCATGCATGTGGGATCTAGTTGCCTGACCAGGGATCGAACCCGGGCCCCCTGCATTGGGAGTGCGGAGCCTTAACCACTGCCCCACCGGGGAAGTCCCTTCCCTTTGAAATTAATAAATGCTCTGTGGAGAGATGCTTTGAGACTGTCTTTTCGCCCCATAAACTCTTGCCCAGTAGTTTTAGCATCCACTGATGATTCTTTCCTGGATCAACAAGTACTATGACAGTTTCCAAATGGAGTTCACGCCTTTCAACAGCTAGAATCAGCTGCTATTTATTATCTCAGGTTACAGATTAAACCATTGAGGCTCTAAAGGTCCCAGGCCACAAAGCAGTGAGATTCAGACTTAGGCCTGTCTGACTCCAGAGCCTGTGCTTTCGCCCTTCTTCTGTGCTGCCCCTCCAAGCCATCAGCTGTGAGAGGTGAGGAGATGGTCTCTCAACCCTGTCTGCCCCACTGAACATGCTACTTCCTTGTTCCTTTCCCTAAATTTGAGGCTGAGGCTCTGGTCACAGTTGGATGGAAAGAAATGGGGCTCAGGGTCATTTTTGTAACCCCCCCCGGCCCATGTCCCAGCCTTTCCCTCCTAGTCTCCTAGTCTCCTCATGATCCTTCCACAACTGATATTCAGAGCAGAAATCTCACAAAGAAGTCACCTTAATGGGGGGAGGGCCAAATTAGGGGCATGGGATTAACAAACTACTATATATAAAACAGATAAGAAACAAGGATACGTTGTATAGCACAGGGAATTATACCCATTATCTTGTAATAACCAATAATAGAGTACAATCTGCAAAAATGCTGAATCACTATGCTGTACACCAAAAACGAACACAATATCGTAAATCAACTCTATTTTGGTTTAAAAAAATGTCACCTCAATTAAACTGCCCCCTTTCCCAACACACATACACACGCTAGAGTTAAGAGGCTTTCTCCTCTCCTGATCTGGAAGAAGAGGGAGAGTAAGTGTGGGATGAACCGGGCTTTGCAATGTGCACAAGAAGTGCTTGTGATGGGAGGAGAGCCAGAGGCAAAGCTGCAGGGCCACTGCAATGTCACACACGTGTGTGAGTGTGTGTGTTACAGCTGGGAATTCTAAAAGGGAGAGAGGAGAGAGGCTAGGTCTTGCTTAAAAGTGCTGATCTGGAGTCAGACTGCTGGGATTTGAACCTGGGTCCACCATCAACTTGTGTCACTTTGGATACATTATTTAACATCTCTAGGCCTCGCTTTTGTCATCTGTAAAAAGGACATAATAGTACCCACCTCAGGACGTTGTAAGGGTTAAATGGACGCATCTGTGGAAAGGGCTTCGCGGGGGAGCTTTGGCTGCATCAACAGTGGGGGTGTGCTGCAGAGTGAGATGCTGTGGGTGATGGTGGGCGACAGAGGAGCCTTGGAGGGCCCTGGCCCCAGGACAGTGTCCACATGAGGAGCAAACTGGTGGTTGGTCACTGGAGAGGCTGGTGGGGAGGGTGAGACTGAGGCAGGAAGGGTGTTCCGGTCATGCGGGCTGGGAGGGCCAGATGACTCACTCACTCACTTGTTTAAACTTTCTCTCACCTGCTTCCAGAAAGCCTTTGCAGTAATTGAAGCCTCAGGTGCCTCAGCCTGCCAAGGTGGGGAGGGGCTGTGTCCCGGCTGAGGCGAGGCTGGGGCGCGAGGTGGGCTTGGCTTGGCAGGCCCTGGTTTGCCCTGGAGGTGGATGAGGGCCGACCTCCAGGGTGCGGGGAAGGATGGCAGGGATGAGACCGAGGAGGGAAAGCTGGGCTGAGCCCTGACTGACCACCAGCCCAGACGGACAGAGGGGCTGGCGGCTGGGAGTGTCCATTCTGGACAAAGGAATGTGGGAGGAACCCTGGGGGTGGGGTGGGCACTGAGACCAAAAGGTCTCAGAATCTGGCTGGTCCATTTCTGGGACCTGCTCAGTTGCTTTCTTGGGGCTTAGACAACCCAGTCTTGGGCCGTCCAGCTGCCCCAAGGTGCAGGCCCTCTCCAGCAGCAACCACCAGCTTCTCATCTCTGGAGGGAGGGCCTTTCCTCTGGGGTCCAGGTGCCTCTGGCCTCAGGCTGAATCACATGTTGGCTCACTGTCCTCCCCCACCTCCCAACCCCCTCCATACCCCTCCCCCACCTCCCAACCCCCTCCATACCCCTCCCCCACCCCACCAGCAGCTGAGCTGGGCCCCAACCAACCCACCCTAACGCAGTGGGACATCCTGCGGGTCCACTGCCTCGGACAGCTGCGAGGGGGAAGTTCCTGCCCCCACCCATCGGGAGCCCTTCTTTCTCTGCCCGACACCCCCCACCCCCACCCCCGCCTGATCTTTGTCTGCCCCTCCCCCACACCGTTTCCTGCCTCTCACCTGGAGCATCCTGACCCGCCCCAGGCTCCACTCAACTCATGTTTCCTTAGGGGGCATGTTGATGGGGTCCCCACATTACACCAAGTTTTGGCAAGTCCAGCCCAACTCTGACAGACATTCTGTCACATTTCCCTACAGCTACTTAATCCACACTTTACCGTGTAATGGAATACCTTCCATTTAGGGAGATGGAGGGGGTCTTTCCGAGGCGGTGACAGTTCCTAAAGGTAGGGGCTGGAATTCAGGCTAAAAAAGGTAGGGCAGCAAGACTGGGGGGCGACAATCAGAAGTTACAGAGCCAGCACCTGCCAGCCAGGGTTGAGGGGCTGCCCCAGCAGCAGTGGTGGAAAGGGGGAATGAGGGGCCTCTGCTCTGCAAAAGGAAACCGCACCCTGAGGTCAAACTAGGAGGCAAGGCAAACAAGGTGAGAGGGAGCTGAATGAGAAGAGGAGGGAGCATCAGGGCTAGAAATGCACTGGCCTTGAATCTTAAGACCAGAGGACAAGACAGGGTGCAAGGAGGGCAGGGCAGTGGGGGAGGCAGGAGGTGCCTGGGCCAACAATGACTGGCCACCATCTGGGAAAAAACCTTTTTATAGGTTGAGGTGCATCTGTGTGGGAACAAAGTTCCCTGTTCGAGGAATCACTGGCTGCAAGGAGCAGAAACATACTCAACGTGCTCAACCAGAACAGGTTTTACTAGAAGGAAATAGCAGCAAGTCTGTCGCAGATTTCAAGTTTCAGGGATGAAGCTGGGCCTAATAAGGACCTAGATACAGGCACCTGAAAGTGATAACTGGGATTATTATCCCCAAATGTCATGCAAGCTTACCCACTGTGTGTCATACGATCTCTCTCGCTCTCTCTCTCTCAGTTGGTTTTGTCTGCTTCTCTTTGCACTCTTGTAGTGGACATTTGTCACTTTGGGGCTACTCAACATCTATATCCCCTACTTAGTAACACCCCTGTTTCCTATGGAGGACTGTTTTTAAATGTACCCTGGCTTTTGTTTTTATTCAGGTATGATGAGGTCAACTGATCAGGAGATGACTGCCATTGAAAAGATAATTTGTTACTCATAGATCCCAAGAGGAGGGGCCATGCCTGCCACACAGGTCCACATGGGGAAGCATCAGGGTCATTTAGGAGGCAGAAGGAGCAAGAGGAATGCATGGGCATAAGCCTTTATTGCGGTTTCTGTGGGAAAGTCAAGGCAAGGGAGGGTAAGGAGATTTAGAATTTGCAAATTTGAATAATTTCGGTGGGCTCTGGGCTATAGGATGGTCTGTAGTAGTCTAGTGTCTAGCCCTGGATGATTAGGGCAGAGGGATATTGTCTCCTGGAGCGTAAGAGGAGATGGTTTGGAGTATGGACTATGGACTGGTTAGTTTATATATGAAAGGCACCCTCCCTGTTTGTGATCTCTAAGAACTGGTACCCTAGGATGAGCCATCTCTCCCCAGTCAGTAAGGCCCCAGCTGCCAGAGAATCAAGAATATAGAAAATAAGGGACTTCCCTGGTGGTCCAGTGGGTAAGAATCTGCACTCCCAATGCAGGGGGCCCAGGTTTGACCCCTTGTTGGGGAACTAGATCCCACATGCCCCAACTAAGACCCTGCACAGCCAAATAAACAAACAAACAAATATCAAACACTTCTTTAAAAAAAAGAATATAGAAAATAAGAAATTATAATGAATACAGGAACTTAGCCCACTCACATTGGATGTGACCTTGGTGGGATGGTAAGTGCAGGCATTCTTCCTCCCTCTATAAAACCAGAAAGATGGGAGTGAAGCTGGAGCTGTGGGCACAGTTTCTGTGTCTCATAGTCATTCTTAAGGAACTGAGAACTTAATCTTTCACAATGTCAAAAAGATCATCTTATGACACCACCTCCCACTCCAGCTCCTACAACCTAAATGCCCAGCAGACGAGGGTTTGTGGGAAACAATCCATAGAGTCATCTCGCCTAGAACTACAGGCCGAGAGGAACCTGGGCACTAACGTCCGGGTCATGGTGTCCTCTGGTATTATGATTCAAAACCACCAAAGATAAGCCACTGATGCCCTACATGACAAACAGCACAAAAGTCTGGGACCAAGTAAAGGCTTCTAACCCTGACCTAAAGTTGCGGGAAGTTGGCAAGATTATTGGTGGCATAGGGCGAGAACTCACTGATGAAGAGAAACAAAGATATTTAAACAAATATGAAGCAGAAAATATAGAACAGAATGAATTTATGAAGGCCTATCATAATTCCTCCACATCATACCTTCCTTACATAAGTCAAAAAAGCCATGCAAGAGCTGTTTTAGAGGAAGAGTCTCTTTTTAATGAATTAATTAATTAGACCTTCAGAGCAGTTTTAGGTTCGCAGTGAAATTGAACATAAAGTACAGAGTTCCTGTATACCCCTTGCCTCTGCTTCCACAGCACTCCGCACCATCAACATCCCTTACCAGAGTGGTGCATTTGCTACAATTGATGAGCCTACATTGACACATCACTATTGCCCAAAGATCATGGTTTACATTAGCGTCACTCTTTTCATTCCATGGGTTTTGACAAATGCATAATGTCATGTATCTACAATTATAGTGTCATATAGAATGGTTCTGCCACTCTAAAAATCCCCTGTGCTCTGCCTTTTCATCTCTCCCTCCTCTCTAAGCCCAGGCAAACACTGATCTTTTTACTGTCTCCATAGTTTTGCTTTTTCCAGAATGTCATATAATTGGAATCATAGTATGTAGATTTTCAGATTGGCTTCTTTCACTTATTAATATGCACTTACGTTTCCTCCATGTCTTTTCATGGCTTGAGAGCTCATGCTTGATAGTATGCTACCTTTTTTAAAAAAAAACAAAACTCCAAGGGCTTTCCTGGTGGCGCAGTGGTTGAGAATCCGCCTGCCAATGCAGGGGACACGGGTTCGAGCCCCGGTTGGGGAAGATCCCACATGCCACAGAGTAACTAAGCCTGTGCGCCACAACTACTGAGCTTGCACTCTAGAGCCCACGAGCCACAACTACTGAAGCCCGCGCGCCTAGAGCCCATGCTCTGCAACAAGAGAAGCCACAGCAATGAGAAGCTGGCACACCGCCCCTGCTCGCCATAACTAGAGAAAAGCCTGCACGCAGCAACGAAGACCCAACACAGCCAAAAATAAATAAATAAATTTATTTTTAAAAGTAAATAAATAAAATAAAAATAAACCCCCCGAACTCCCTGAAAGCTTTCCGCAAAGCCCTATTATAAGAAAGGTGAGGGAGGGAGGTGGTTAGTCGTTGCAAACTTTTTTTAAAAATATTTATTTATTCATTATTTTTGGCCATGTTGGGTCTTAGTTGTGGCACTCGGGATCTTCGTTGCGGCCTGCAGTCTTCTCTCTAGTTGTGGCGTGGGGGCTCCAGAGTGCATGGGCTCTGTAGTTGTGGTGCGTGGGTTCAGTAGTTGTGGCACACTGGCTCAGTAGTTGCAGCGTGCCGGCTTAGTTGTCCTGCAGCACGTGGGATCTTAGTTCCCCGACCAGGGTTCGAACCCATGTCCCCTGAATTGGAAGGTGGATTCTTTACCACTGGACCACTAGCAGAATCCTGATAGTATGCTACTTTGATAGCTTCTTGTTGGTGCTAATGATATTCCGTTGTCTGAATGCACCACAGCTTATTTATCCATTCACCTAGTGAAGGACATCTTGGTTGCTTCCAAGTTTTGGCAATTATGAATAAAGCTGATACAAACTATTTACAATAGCCAAGACAGGGAAGCAACCTAAGTGTCCATCAACAGATGAATCAATAAAGAAGATGTGGTACATATATACAATGGAATATTACTTGGCCATAAAAAGAATGAAATACTGCCATTTGCAGCAACATGGATGGACCCAGAGATTTTCATACTGAGTGAAGTAAGCCAGACAGAGAGAGACAAATATTATATGATATCACTTATATGTGGAATCTAAAAAAAATACAAATGAACTTATTTACAAAACAGAAACATACAGACATAGAAAACAGACTTATGGTTATGAAAGGGGAAAGGCAGGGAGAGGGATAAATTAGGAGTTTGGGATTAACATATACACACTAATATATATAAAAGAGATAATCAACAAAGACCTACTGTATATCATGGGGAACTCTACTTAATATTCTGTAATACCTTTTATGGGAAAAGAATCTGAAAAAGGATAGATATATATATATAACCGAATCACTTTGCTGTCCATCAGAAACCAGCTCAACAATGTAAATTAACTATACTTCAATTTTAAAAAAAAGAAAAAAGCTTGTGCCATTTAAAGTTAGAAGTGGATATGGAGAGAATCGCAGCTGAAATTGCACAGGCAGAGGAACATGTCCACAAAGGGCAGAGAAAGGGAGAAAGAGGCAGCAGAGCAAGCTGACTGCGGTCCAATCAGTATTGTTCCCGAGGAAGAGCAAGCAGCTAATAAACCAAAGAAAAGAAAGAAAGCAAGAGCATTCCACTGGCGATAGAGGGGACACCTTGAAGAAATGACAGAAAGCCAAGTGAATAGTGAAGAAGGCACATCTGTTCCTGAGGACAAGGAGAGTGGGCAGGAGGGGTGGACAGTATGGCAGAGGGAGGGAACAGTGATGGTGAAACTGGCTGGGAGAGCAACAGTGTCTGGAGGCGCTACCACCAGATCCTACATCAGAAGTTGAGAACCAAGAGGAAATGTTGCTTTGTTTCATGTTTTTGAAATAATTTTATAAATGAAAAAGTGTCCTTTAAGTTAGGAAAAAACCCAACAATCCAAGGATGGACCCCTCTTTTCATCATCACTGTACATCCAGGATTGGGCACCGGAGTGAAGTTTGGCTGGTCAGATGCTCTCTCCCAAGACTTTGGGTCCTGAGCGAGAGACACAGGGGAGGAGGAAATGGATGGAGGTCATTCACCCCCGCGTGGAGCCCTAGCCAGATTGTTCTTGTGTGAAGCTACTCCTGTTGTTCCTCCTTCCTGGTCCCTGGGTTCTCCAGACTTCCCAGACTCCTTCCAAAACATTCCATTTTGCTTAAACTAAGTTAGCTAGTTAAGTTTAACTTGGTTTCTGTTGCTTGGAATCAGGGAATTCTAACTGACGTATGTCAGGAAATGGCTGTCCCAGCCACGACTCTGCATTTTCTCTCAATGCAATAATGACAAAATAGAGCTCTGTATCCCAACTTCAGGTTCCTGGGAGAACCAATCTGATTGGCCAGCTCAGTTAGGTATCCATTTCTGGTCCAATCAACCTGGTTCCAAAAGAAGGCAGGGTAACATAATGCTGATAAGGCCAGTGGGGAGGCTGGCAGGACATATATCCACATACGGTTATGCAGAATGTATTGGGTTGGCCAAAAAGTGCCTTTGGTTTTTTTAGTAAAAATAAAAGGCACATTTTTCATTTTCACCAAGAACTTTATTGAACAACTTTATTCACACTTTTGTTCCACTACCTTCTGCCATTTTTCAGGCAACTTCATAATTCCACCTTCCCAAAATTTTTATATTTTTGAGCAAAGAACTGTTCCAGGTGCCTTTAACAGTCTGCCAGGGAATTGAAATTTTTTCCATTAAGAGAATTTTGTAAAGACCTAAATAAATGGAAATCTGAAAGTGCAATGTCTGGTGAATATGGCGGATGAATCAGAACTTCCCAGCCAAGCTGCAACAGTTTTTGCCTGGTCATCAGAGAAACAATGCATGCGGTCTTGCATTATCCTGATGGAAGATTATGCGTTTTCTGTTGACTAATTCCAGTTGCTTTTTGTCAAGCGATGCTTTCAGTTGGTCTAATTGGGAGCATACTTGTTGGAAATAATTGTTTGGTTTTCTGAAAGGAGCTCATAATAGAGGACTCCCTTCCAATCCCACCATATACACAACATCACCTTCTTTGGATGAAGACTGGCCTTTGGTGTGGTTGGTGGTGGTTCATTTCACTTGCCCCACGATCTCTTCCTTTCCACATTATTGTACAGTATCCACTTTTCATTGCCCGTCGCAATTTGTTTTAAAAACAGAACGTTTTCATTACATTTAAGTAGAGAATTGCATGCAGAAATATGGTCAAGAAGGTTTTTTGCTTAACTTATTTTGAACCCAAACATCAAAGCAATTAACATACCCAAGCTGGTGCAAATGATTTTCCGCGCTTGATTTGGATATTTTTAGTATGTCGGCTATCTCCCGCGTGGTATAACGTTGACTGTTCTCAATTAATGTCTCGATTTGATCACTATCAACTTCAGCTGGTCTACCTGACCATGGAGCATCGTCCAGCGAGAACTCTCCAGCACGAAACTTCACAAACCACTTTTGACACATTTGATCAGTCACGGCACCTTCTCCATTTTGTGTTTCGGTTGCATTTTTACCTTTCTTGAAATAATAAAGCATAATATGCCAAAATGTTGCTTTTTTCCTTCCATCTTCAATATTAAAATGGCTACACAAAAATTCACCAATTTTGATAAGAATTTTTTTTAAATGCACGCTGATATGACAGCTGTCACATACAATCTAACAAAATTGTTTCGAATGAGGTTAAAGACAACTAGGTGCTACTAGAGCCACCTTATGGAAAAAACCAAATGAACATTTTGGCCAACCCAATATAACTCCAAGGGGTCCCACTGGCATTGTAAACATTGTAAATATGCATATTCATAATGATACTGTTTTAGCAGATGTCATAAAGTGTGTTGAGAAAGGGACATTTTTTTCCTAGTTCTTACATAAGTGTTCTATGGTCTCCTTCTAGCTCACTGCTAGGCATTCTCACCTCCTGTTAACCACCCCATGTTGAACCTCCAGAGTAAAGGTAGGACCACCTTGGAGAGTGGCATTTCAGAAGTAGCAGAACCCAGATCGAAACCCAGTGGGCTCATCCAAAGGCACATCCTCTCCTGCCTAAGCAAACAGGGTCGGGGGGGTGGTGGTCACTGGAGGTGGTGGCAAAATTAAGGATCCAGATAGTAGTAGTTCCCTTCCTAGGTACACACCATCAGCCAAGGGAATGATACCCCAGGGGAACATGAGCTCATAAAGAAAAATAAGAAGACATTGAGTAGTACAATCCCTATAAAAGAAAATCCAGAAAAATGAACATATATGAAATTAAGCAGAATTAATGGACCATCAACAAGAAGACTTTAAAATAATCATAATAAAAATCCTCAAAGAGATCAATCATGGATAATATTATAACTTTGAAATAGGGAATGAGAATGTATAAAGAAGCTCTCAAGTATGAAAAATATAATAGCTGAAGTGAAGAACTCAATATGTAAGTTGAATGGCAAAATAGATTCAGACTGAGAATGAATTCATAAACTGGAAGACAGGGTTGATGAACCCTCCCAAAAGGTATCAGGAAGGAATAAAGAGATGAAAAATACAAGGGTAAAGCTAATAGATATGGAAGATAGATATGTCTTTAAAATGAAAGTTTTAGAAGAGGAGGGGAAAAAAAGCTGGAAGGAAGGCAATATTTGAAAAAAATGAGTAAAACAATTCCCAGAATTTCCCAGAATTAGAGAAAAGTGTAAGATTTCAGGCTGAGCACCAACAAGATGGAATTTTTTAAAAAACCACTTGAACATATTACATAAAATTTAATAAAGTGTGAGCTTTTATTCCTTGTTTAAATAAAAAAAATTTTTTTGTTAAATAAAATTCTAAGAGCTTCTAGAGAATCATAACAAACAAGCAAACAAACAAAATAAAACAACAAACAAAATAAAAAACAACAGGGCTTCCCTGGTGGCACAGTGGTTAAGAATTCGCCTACCAATGCAGGGGACACGGGTTTGAGCCCTGGTCCGGGAAGATCCCACATGCCGTGGAGCAACTAAGCCTGTGCACCACAACTACTGAGTCTGTGCTCTAGAGCCCGCGCTCCACAACAAGAGAAGCCACGAAAATGAGAAGTCCACACACTGCAACGAAGAGTAGCCCCTGCTCGCTGCAACTAGAGAAAGCCCGCACACAGCAACAAAGACCCAATGCAGCCAAACACACACACACACACACACACACACACACACACACACACACACACTACCCACTAGGAACAAGTATTATACCGACATCAGTTTTCTCAGTAGCAATACAGAAATCAAAAAAAATAACTTTAGAATTAGAATTTTAGTATGAAAGTGAAATAAAGATATTCTCAAACTTTCAAAGTCTTAGAAGATTTACTTCCCTAAAGGCCCTCTTTGAAAATACTTTTGGAGGAAGTACACTAGCAAAGAGAATTAAATCCCAGAGGACACAAGACACTGGAATGAAGGTTGACTAAAGTATTTAATAAGGTATATATTTGTCTAGATAAGTATAAAATAAAAAGACAAAAAGCTATATCCATCATTGAGCACTAAATTTCTAGATGATACAACATGACAGGGCTGTGTGTCTGGAAGTTTGTGAAGTCCACTGGGAGGTGAGCACACACTTTTTTTTGGAGAGAAAGATATAGCTATCGATAAGCTCAAAATTGACTAGGAAAAATAAACACAAGTAAGGGTTATCATAAGCTAAGGGTAACACCAAAAGAATGAAAATGGAATGTACAACTTTTAGACCAACAAAAGAAAATTCAATCTATCCAATGAAAGTTATGAAAGGAGACAAAAAGAAAAATCCAATATGGTAGATAGGAGATATGAAATCAGTTGGCTGATATAGGGACTTCCCTGGCGGTCCAGTGGTTAAGACTCCATGCTTCCACAGCAACAGGCACTGGTTCGATCCCTGGTCAGGGAACTAAGATCCGACATGCTGCCCTGATATAGGTCTGAATATAACAGCAAATAATATAAATGGGTTACATTTATAAATCAAAAGACAAAGAATCTCATATTAAATTAAAAGTAAATAATATATTGAAATAAACCATGTTATTTTAAAAGGGGATACAGAAAGGTTGAAAATAAAGAGAAAAAAAGATAAACTAAAACATCAACCAAAATAAAGCCATGTAGCAGTTTTCATATTGGACCCAAAAGATTTTAAGGTGAAAAACATCATAAAGGACAAAGAGGGATAGTATATATTTGTAAAAGAATAAGTCAAAGGGATAAAATAGCTATGAATACATATGAACCTAGTGTTACAGATTAAAGTATATGAATGGCAACTGACAAAACTTGGGTTTGGGGTGGGAATAGATAAATCAACAATGGTAGTTAGAGATTTTTAATAGATCCTAAAATAACTAAAATAATACTTCCAAATTACTCTTTGTTTAAAGAGGAAATGATAAGGAGAATTTTTAAATACTTGAAAATAAATAGTGAAAGCACTGCATGTCATAATTTGTGGGACAAAATTAAAACAGTACTTAGAGGAAAATATATAGCTTCAAAAATGTTTATCAGAAAATAATAAAGAAATAGAAACAAATGACCTAAGCATTTAACTCAGGAAGATAAAAAAGCAGTGGAATACACACCAAGATACAAATGTGAAAAAAAGAAAAGGAAAAATCAATCACATTGAAAATTACAACAAAAAATATAAAAGATTAACAAAACTAAGGCCCTGTTCTTTGAATCAATTGACAGGATAGGGGTATCTCTGAAAGACTGATCAAGAAAAAAGGAAGAAGATGCAAATAAACTAAATAAATAATAAGGTAGGGGAAGATAACTACAGTCACAGCAAAGATTACAAAAATAGTAAAAGCAATTAATACTATGTGCTGTAGATTAGACTTGTAAATAATCTAGTGGAACAAAATAATGAGCCCTGAAAAAGACTCATTTGTCTAGGGATACATGCAATGTAACAGAGTTGGCATGGCATGTTCTGAATTAGTTAGCTCTCCATATAGGAAAAAATAAGATTATTACTTCACATCATATACAAAAAAAATTAGATGTACTAAAGACATAAATGTGAAAGGCAAAACTAAATTCTTTAGGAAAAAATATAGGAGAATATTTTTTAGTATCATGGGGGATGGCAAGATTTCTTAAAGAAGGAATAAAAGCTCAGATCATTAATAGAAATGCTGATGTGTTTGCCTACATTCAAATTTTTAAATTGCACATAAAAAATGACAGAGACAATGTTGAAAGATAAGGCATAGACTGGGAGAAGAAATTTACTGTGCACGTAACCTACAAAGGGTCAGAACACAGAGTACTATATAAGGAATTCTGACAAGTCAATAAGAAGCAAACAGCCCAGTAGAAAGGACAAACTCAATGGCCAAGGCACATGTGAAAGAATGTCCAACCTTATTAGAAGACAGGTAAGTGTGAATTTTAAAAATGAGATACCAATTCAGAAGGATGTTTGGAAAATTGTTTAACATCTGACCAGACCAAGTGTCGTCAAGGAAGTAGGGAAAGAGGAACTCACACGTTGATGGGAGTGTAAATTCACACGAGTTTAAGCGGAAAATGTGCATGTGCACAGCCCTGCATTTCCCTTCCAGGTGTATACCTTGCAGAAACTCTCACCTGTGTTCACAAGAAGACATGTACTAAAATGTTCACCATTGATTGCAACAAGTTTAAAATGATCTAAATGTCCATCAACAGCAGACTGGATGTACAGCCACATGATGGAGTTCTACACAGCAGTTAAAATGAAGTGGAGTTAAAATGATCTGTTAACATGGACACTCTCCAGAACACAATTTGGGAAGCCAGAGAGAAGTTACAGAATAATATGTGCATTATATACTATTTATTTATTTTATTTTTAAAAATAGTTATTTATTTATTTGGCTGCTCTGCGTCTTAGTTGCAGCACACGGGATCTTCACTGAAGATCTTTAGTTGCGGCATGTGGAATCTTTATCTGTGGCATGCGAACTCTTAGTTGTATCACGTGGGATCTAGTTCCCTGACCAGGGATCGAACCTGGGCGCCCTGCACTGGGAGCATGGAGTCTTAGCCACTGGACCACCAGTGAAGTCCTTATATACTATTTTTTTCCCCATTCTATCAGTTTTTTTTAACATCTTTATTGGAGTATAATTGCTTTACAATGGTGTGTTAGTTTCTGCTTTATAACAAAGTGAATCAGCTATACATATACATATATCCCCATATCTCCTCCCTCTTGCATCTCCCTCCCACCCTCCCTATCCCACCCCTCTAGGCGGTCACAAA
Source organism: Phocoena phocoena (assembly GCF_963924675.1). Taxonomy (NCBI): domain Eukaryota; kingdom Metazoa; phylum Chordata; class Mammalia; order Artiodactyla; family Phocoenidae; genus Phocoena; species Phocoena phocoena. The sequence continues at coordinate 27,233,647 of NC_089234.1, forward strand.
GCACTGAGCTCCTATATACTATTTATTGAATTTAAACTTTCTGAAAACAAAACTATATGATAGTTAGGGAAACACAAAAATGGAATGAAAGTACAATATAAAAGTGTACATGGGAATGATAAAGACTAACTTGATGATTGAGGTTTCCTCTCGTAAAGCAGGGAGTGGGGTGGGAGAGAGGAGAGGTACACGGCAGCCTCAGTTGTACCTGTAAGTTTTTCAGTAAAACTTCTGAAGCTGGTATTTTGTAATATTAAAATTTGACAAAGTTGGATAGTGGATACTCAGATGTGCTTACATTATTCTCTTTTCTTGCTTGTTAGAAAATTTCATAATTACACAACAAAGTTAAAAGTAAAAAAATATTAGAAATAGCCTTATACCAATAAAATTTTAAATCTATAAGAAATGAATGTTTCTTGAAATACATAAAATGCCAAACTTTGAACAAGAAGAAATAACAAATCAGCCAACAACCAGTAAAATAATTGAAATGGTAATCAAAATTAACACCTTAAAATTTTTTCTCAGCTCAGTTGACTTTGTAGCTAAGTTCTACCAAACCCATGGTATTAAGTATGTCTTTTTATTCTGATGCTTTAATATCTGGTACCTTGCTAGCCTTGGAGAGACTGACATCCAAGGGCCAGACAATTCCTAGAGATAGTAAAGGACTCACCTGTGAGCATGCCTTTCATCTGCAAACTAACCAATCCACAGCCCACACACCCCACTCCATCTTCTCTGGGCTCTTTCACTCCAGGCCACTATTCCCTTGCCCTAATCACTCAGGGCCAGGTATCAGGCAACTAGAGACAGATCCTATACCCAAGAGGCCAATGAAATTATTTCAATTAACCAATCCTAAACCTGCCTGCCTTGTCTTGTCTTATCTCCTCCTGGTCTTATGCCTCAGAGCAACCCAAATTCAGGTCCATGGGGGAACATGTATAAGTGTTGTTTGCATCAGCAGAGAATTGGAGGCCTCCTAAGTATCCATCATTAGGAGGATGGATAAGTAAACTGTGACAGGTAAATGCATTCTGTGGAATAAATAAGTAGCAGTTGGAAGCAATGGGTTTGAGGTATGTATAATAACATGGATAAGTCTTAAAAGCAGTGAAAAAGTAAGGAATAAAAAGAGATCTAAAATGCACACACAGTCAAAACACAATATATTTTTCAAAGACACATATACCCAAGGACATAGGCCAAATATAATATATTAAGTGTCTATGGGGGAAATGGGAAAATATGAGCAGTGGTGGAGATGAAGGGAAAAATAATAAGCATATAAAAGAAAGGGCATGTATGAGCCTATGATTACGTTGCATGATCTGGGTCAGTTAACTGAACCCTGCATCTGAGGTCCACCCCAGCTAAAACAGACACTGCACGCGCGCACGACACACACAATAAAGCTACATCTTATACGAGACCAGTTGGCTTCCTTAAAATCAGGTCTAGGGCCTCTCGGGTGGCAAGGGAAGGGTATTCAGGGGGATCCTGGGGTGTAGGTAATGTTCTAGTTCTTTCCCTGCATGATGGGATATTCGTTTTATAACTGTTAAATTGCACAAATAAGTTGTATGGATTTTCTTTATTGTTCTTTTCCCCCTCATTTTTTTTTTTTTTTTTTTTTTGCGTTACGCGGGCCTCTCACTGTTGTGGCCTCTCCCGTTGCGGAGCACAGGCTCCGGACGCGCAGGCTCAGCGGCCACGGCTCATGGGCCCAGCCGCTTCGCGGCATGTGGGATCTCCCCAGACCGGGGCACGAACCCGTGTCCCCTGCATCGGCAGGCTGACTCTCAACCACTGCGCCACCAGGGAAGCCCCCCCCTCATTTTTAAACATGATCTCTTTGTAATTCTCTTGTGAAGTAGACACAGGGAGCTTTGAGCATTTGTTGCCCACCTCATCATCTCCCTCTCCCTGCCTCCTTGTCTCTGAGGGCTTCTGAGGAACACAGTTTCAAAACCTTCAAACTGGTCCAACCCTTGTTTCACTGGGGGGCAAACTGAAGTTCATATGCGGCACCTTTGGATGGCCTGTCATCTTCCAAAGGGGGCTAAATCGTCAGTTGGCTGTAATGGGTACTGATGGAACCAGTGCCCAGGGGACAAAGGCTCCGATCACTCTGGAGCCCAGGAGGCTATCCTCTATGTGCCTGGCACTGAGTTGGACACAGGTGGTTGAGGTCTTCTTCCTGCCCCCGAGGGGACAGTCCCCAATAACTGACCTGTGAAGTCCATCCATGTCTGTGCTTCCTCCACCTGGAAATCCTTCCACTGTCCCTTTTCTGACCTCGTCAGGTCCTGTGCTTGTCAGTCCTCAACCTCACCAGACTCCTCCCGGGAGAAAGTTGAAAGGGAGTAATTTCCTGCCAGCCTCCACCTGAACCCACGTTTATCTCTTTGGCTTGAAGCCATCTGTCATGGCCCCTCTCCCTTCGGGAGTTACCTGTATGTCAGTCTCAGCGTGTGTTTAAAAATCTTCCATGGGGAAAAAAAAATAAAACAAAAAAAACCAAAAACAAAACAAAACAAAAGAAAACAAAATCTTCCATGGGGGAGAGGAGACAAGGAATAAGGTCACCTATGAATATTCCTTTTTCCGGGGACACCTGGTCCTTTCAACCATCCTATAAGTAAGACGTTAGATCTTTTCATCTCTGTTTCACGGATGATGACCATGGAGGGGATGGAGTTGCCCAAGGTCACCCGCAGAGTGAGAACTGGACAACAGATCCGTCTCACTCCAGAGCATGTAGCCATCAAATCCTCTCCAGAAGCCATCAGGGCAGAGATTGTGGGGTTCACAACAAAGAGTACATTCCTAACTGAGGAAGGACATTTGTGGGAGAATACCTTCTCATCCCCTCTGGAGAGAGACTGGGGGCCTGGCTGGGGGTTGACAGACGCAGAGAAATAAAGCTCTGCTGGCCTAGATGGCCCTGAGGCGTCAGTGGCCAGTGCCTCACCCCCATGGGTGCTGCTCTAGGGGATGGGCCCTGTGGATGCCTCGTGTGGGTGGGAAGAACCAAGAAGAGTGAAACGATCATAATTGGTGGCTATTTTTGGGAATTGGAGTTATTTTGAGGTGGTAAGAATTCAGAGGAACAAATTCTGGGGTTTAAGAGAAAACACGAGGACAAGGCTGTCAGGAGCCACTTAGGCTCAGGCACACACTGGCCTTGGCAGGGGCTGTGGGTGTCTTGGGGTGCTTTGTAACAGCTTTGTAAGGTGTAAATAACTAGTCTAGCCCTTAGCGGGGAGAACGGCTACATTGCCGCTCCAGGGACAGGAGCAGGAACGTACAACAACAGGGGACGAGCTCCCTCTTGTGGCATTTTGGCAAAATGACAGCCCTGAAGTCAGGTCTGGGAATCTGGGGAGATTCCTTCAGCTACCATCCAGAACTTATGGAGTGTTGATAGTGTGTTGGGCCTTGCACGAGCCTTACACCTACCGTCTCACCTTCACAACAGCTGAAGGAAAACCTATTCTCTTCACCTGGTCTCGTCCTCCACCCCCTACGCTCAGGCGCAAGCTGAAACCTCATTTCCTCCCAGAGGAGCCTGCTGACCCCTGCCCCTGGGTCCTGTACCTCTGCTAGTGCTTCTAGAAAGCCTGGCTCTCTCTCTGATGCTTATTGCACTTCATTATGATTTGTTTATCTGATTGTTTAGCTTCAGCAATGGACTGTTACTTCCATCTTAGTCTCCATTACGTCCCTCGCAGAGAGAAGGGACTGAATTAATTTGTGTCAAATGAATAAATGATGAAAGAGAGTATTCCTGGCCTGGCATGCATAGTTTGGACACAGGGTCAACATCACAGCAGTGGAGTTTCGAAGTGCCCCAAGCGGCCACTCCAGGGAGAAACTCTCTAAAGACCATTAAGCTTGAAATCTTGAGCACTTCTCCCTGCAAAACCCCAGACGACTACATGTTACATTCCTTCATATTTGCACTATTCCCTCACTGGTTAGACAGAGCGAGAGAGGAAACAAGGGAGGAATTTTAGGACATAACCACCTAGAGTTGGGACGAAGTCCCTGAGGGTTGGTCCTGGGCATGGTCACTGAAGTGGGGGAAGAGGGTCCATCAGATAACGTTACCCAGCAGGTGAAACCCAAGAGGTCATTTAAGCTGGCTCTTTGAACTGGGGCCAAGTTCAGTGGGGTCAGGGATCACACTGCCGATCTCTCACCATATTACCTTTTGTGAGGTTTTAGTAAGTGACTTTGGCCTTTCCTGGTCAGAGGCTTATCCTTGTTGGTCATCTGTATGTAGTGGTGGAAATGGCAGCAGTGCCAGTGTCTGACGTGGAAAGATGTCCAGTGTCACCCTGGGCTCCCCAAATGTGCCACAGAAACACCTCTGGCACACTCTCAGAGTGCTGGGAACACTTCCAACAGTTCAGTTTTACAGATGAATAAATTGTGACTCAAAGAGTACTGTAACTTGCTCACCATCACACAGCTGTTAAGTAGCCGAACGGGGATGGCAATCCAAGTCTGTGGTTCCAAATGTGTGCTCTTGAAATATTTTTGAATAAATAATATGCTCACACAACACAAAATTCAAACAGTTCAAAGCAGTGATGTCAGCCTTCCTTCCACCCTCTTTCTCAGTCACTCTGTTGCTCTCCCCAGAGAGCCAGAGTTATCATTTTCTTGTGTGTCCTTCCCAAGCTTTTCTATACATGTTCAGGCCCACATATTTTCCCTCCCCACACACACACGTGGAGGGCAGCCTAGCACACACCCTGTTCTGACTCTTGTTCTTTACACATAATTATATCTTAGAATTTGCTCCACATCAGTGTAATTAGAGTTCTCTCATTCTTTTCATGGCTGCACACATTACACTGATGGGTATACCATAATTTATTTTCCCAGTTCTCTATTGATGGTCTTTTGTTTCCAATCTTTTGAGATTACAAAAAACACGGGAGGGTTGGAGATGGAAAACTGGGTGCACCAAAATAGGCTGCCCCTAGAGGGAAATTACGAAGACTGTACTTTCTTCATTCTCCAGACTTATAGACCTCTGTCAGTTCCCAGACACCCCGCTCTCTGGAACTAAGACGGTGATGTTCAAACCAGCATCCAGCCAAGCAGGGCCTAAACCTGGCCAACTTGGGCAGGATCAGTCCCCCATTTGGGAAAAGACTCTGAGTCTTTTTTTTTTTTATTGGCCACGCTGCATGGCATGTGGAACTTCCCCCACCAGGGATCAAACCCAAGCCCCCTGCAATGGAAGCAAGGAATCATAACCACTGGATCACTAGGGAAGTCCAAAAGACTCTGAGTTTGACTTATGGACTGGTATGGCTTTTGCATCTGACCAGCCTCAAGAGAGACAGTGCCTCCAGGCCCCAGACTGGCCCTCGGATCTTCTCCATACCCAGCCTGTCTGCTAACCAAAGACAATGGCCATACCAAATACTTCTATCCATTCCATGAGCTGGGGCTCTTTAGTTCTGGGTCCCTGTCTTCCGAGACTGTCCTGGATCCTCAATTGGGAGAGGCAGCAAGGACTAGGGGGAGGCTGTGGCTTGTATGGTTAGGGTCATAGGGGAGAGAGCAGGGGTGCAGGTGGGAAGAGAAAGGAGTTAGCCTGGGTACTGAGGGTTTTTACAAGTGGGGGTGTGTTAGGTAGCCTCTTTGATGGTGCCCAGTGATACGTGCTTTCTGTGTAATCCCCCTCTCCTTGTGGAATCACCTCCCCTTGAGTGTGGGCTGTACCTAGAGACTTGCTTCTAATGAATAGAATATGGCAAAAGTGATGTCACTTCTGAGATGAGGTCACAAAAAGACTGGCTTCCCTCTTGTTCTCTCAGGCTCTCTTGCTTTCTTTTTTTAAAAATAAATAAATAAATTTATTTATTTATTTTATTTTTGGCTGCATTGAGCCTTCTTTGCTGCATGCGGGCTTTCTCTAGTTGCAGAGAGCTGGGGCTACTCTTCGTTGCGGTGTGCGGGCTTCATTAGTTGTGGCACATAGGCTCAGTAGTTGTGGTGCATGGGCTTAACCACTCCACGGCATGTGGGATCTTCCCAGACCAGGGATCGAACCCATGTCCCCTGCATTGGCAGGCAGATTCTCAACCACTGCGCCACCAGGGAAGCTCTCTCTTGCTTTCTTGCTCTGATAAACCCAGCTGCCATGTTGTGAGCAGCCCTACAGAAAGTCTCACATGGAACTGAGGGACAGGAACCAAGGGAAGCTACCAGCCAACAGCCAGTGAGAAACTGAAGTCCTCAGCCCTCAGTCCCATAACCCACAAGGAACTGAATCCTGCCAACAACCATGTAAATGAACTTGGAAGTTGATCCTTCCCTAGTCAAGCCTTCGGATGAGATTGCAGCCCCAGGTAATACCTTGATTGTAGCCTTGTGAGAGGAATGCACACAAGAAGAGGGTTGGATGAATGCAGAATGGGCTAATTCACAGTATCCACCACACCTTCCAAGTGATGGTCTAACTCCATTCTCCCTCCCAGAAATTCCATGGACTCAACCCAACCACCCCACACCCACCACCACCCCCTCCATTTTCCCCAGCCCCAGCCTAACTATCTCAAGGAGGAAGGACCCTCCCTATCCCACTGACTGTAAAGACCTGTTATCTATTTTGGTCAAACATGGCCTTGGGCTTCCCTGGTGGCGCAGTGGTTGAGAGTCTGCCTGCCAATGCAGGGGACATGGGTTTGTGCCCCGGTCCAGGAAGATCCTACATGCCACAGAGCGGCTGGGCCTGTGGGCCATGGCCGCTGGGCCTGCGCGTCCAGAGCCTGTGCTCCGCAATGGGAGAGGCCACAACAGTGAGAGGCCCGCGTACCGCAAAAAAAAAAAAAAAAACATGGCCTTGTTCTCCCATTAGAATCACTGTTTAGCAGTTCTCACTCTGCCTACCCCTGAAATGCCAAGGTCAGTCTGCTGGGCTTGGGATCATTGTTACCCATGTCCCCAGCTGTTCTTACCAAAATTTCGGCCCTTACTTCACAGGCCCTAATTGAGATGAACCTGAAAGAGCTCCAAAGTGGAGGGATCTTGGCTCATTTCCACTCAGAGCATCCCCCTCAACACCAACCAGTCTTGGAGAATCTCAGTTCTTGGTCTTCAAGTCCTGTCTCCTAGTATCCTGCTGACTGAATAATGTGGGCAGAGTGGGGTCCCTGCATTTCTATTGCCCTAAGATATCCTTGATCTCTGTGGATGGGAGGAGAAGCCTAGTAACAACCATTTATTAAACACCACTTCTGACTCAGCCCTGAGACAGGCATTGGGACAGAGTTGGTTACAACTCCAAGGGTGGCCTTGGGAGCTTGTAGTCCAGTGGGAGAAGAAGACAAGTAAATGAGCACTCACAAAACCCCATGATGAGTGTGATGAGAGAAGAATACCAAGGGCATTTTGAGAGCTGGGAAGAAAGCCTAATTCTTTCCTGAGGACAGAGAAGGCTTCATAGAGGGTGAGTAATAGTTTATTGGGCCCCATAAAAGAGAAGAAGGCCTTTCAGACAGGAAATCATATGTACATGGCCATGGAGTATGAGAAATGTAGTGCACTCAGGGAAATCCACGCTCTTTGGTAAAGATTACACTCCAGTGAGAGAGGGAGACAGGAGGCACTGTCTGACATGGAAAGATGTCCAAGATAGGTGATAAAATGAATAAAGCAAGTCACATGAGAATGTGTATGCTGTGATCCCTTTGTATTCTGTGTCAAGGATCTACCTATACATATATACGTACGTGCTTGTATGTGAATGTCTAAAAACTTATTGGAAGAAAACACATGAAATAAACAATTGATACTTCAGGGGAGATGGAGTGGGCTGAGAAGGAGGGGAGAAGAGAAGACGGGTGTGCCCCCTTTTTACTCCATACCACTTCGTACTGTTTGCATTTGCATTATTTTATGATACTAATATATTAAAATAATTTAATGAAGGAAGTAATATACCCATATTTACCTTACAGAAAGATCTCCTTCACAAGATTTGGGGAACACTTTGAATGTGGGGTGGATATTAGATGTTGTTAAAGAATTATTGTTAATTTTAGGCAAGTATGAAAATAATCTTATTTTTTAGAGGTAAATAGTATGATATCTCACATAAAAGGGTTTCTAAGCCCTGGGCAGATTTAACAAAAGCTGGACCCCATGGATGTACCTGTCCTCCATCTGTGTGAGTTTTTCCATCAGTGCTCTGTGGCCTGGTGAAGAGAGGATGCAGGACATGGTGATGCAGCTCCAGGCCTGGGTTTGTCAGTGGTTTGGGTTAGATGAAAGGACAGGCTGCAGGTGGAGAGGGGTTCTTGGCTGCATGGAGAAGGAAGGGAAAGCCAGGCAGTTCCCAACTACAGTGAATAGGTGTGTGTGTGTGTGTGTGTGTGTGTATGCTTGGTTATTCCACATTTGAGTTCCCTCCAGTTTGGGAGGTACCCCCTTTGTACGTGTCTTGGAAGGAGGCAGACTCTCATCTGCCACTAGAGAAGCAAAGGGACCAGAGCTTTCTTTCTCTGCCTCACTCTTAGCTAGCTTGTGGGCACATGACCCAAGGTGAGCCAGTTGATGCTCCTACCAAGGATAACTCAAAGATATAGGGATAGCCAAAAAAATTTTCAAAGTGAGGGCAATGGGGCTGAGAACACAGCACCAGCAGCATTAAGTGCTCCGTGGGGACTCCCAGCCAGAACACCCTGTAGTTTGACTTTGGCTACATTTGCTGCCTTCCTGGTTCCTGCACACTGGTTCTTTGGCATTTATGTGGATTCTATGAGCTACCCAAAATCTTTCCAAGAACTCTTTACTCTTTTATCATTAGAGTAGCCAAAGTTAATTTTTGTGCTTGCTGCCAAGAACCCTAACTGGGACATAAGTTGGTACAAGAAAAAAGATGGCAGCCAAAAGGTTATCAGGGGAATGGAAGAAATGGGGATTGGTTATTTGCCTTAGGGCTGTAGGTCTACTGGGATTCAGGCATGGGAATTTGGTAGCCTATGCCATATAATGCAAACCAGCTAATTAAATTATTGCCTGTGGTCACCTAAAATGAAATTTCCACTGAGGACAGGTTTTAGGAGACTGTATGGGATGGGGTACCTGCTTCTAAAACCACAGCACAGCTTATGGAGACTGGATAACAATCTCAAGCCCTAAATTATCAGCCCAAAGTAATGACTCAAACCCATGGACTTTCTATTGTTGCTGAAAAATCTTGTAGCAACGGGGCTAACATAAGTAAAAACCAGTCTCAGAATTTGATCTAATGGTTCTTGAATCATAATATTAGAGAAATCACAGTCATAAAATTAAGATATTGATAGGAAAAAATGGAACCCCAAGAACTGCAATAGGGCTATATAAGAGACATTCGGAGGGAATCCCCAAGCATTCCCTTATCAGCTGAAGCAGCTCCTGTCCATTGTCTGACAATGCCCCTCCCTTGACTGATAAGGCTGTGACTTCCGGAGTTACCTTGCAAGAGGACACCATTTATCCTCATGCCCCACCCCTCCGACCCAACATTTTCTCCAGATATGTCAAATCCCAGCATGCCAATTTAGGGGAGGATTCTGCTTGAAGGAGCAGATGGGTGACAGAAACCTGGACTCCCAACTGCTCAAACTAGAACAGCAATTTCAGAATCTTTGATATGTTCTCATACAGCATTAAATTCAGCCTCATCTAAAGTTACAATGTCAGAAACAGTATAACCTCAAAGGAATCTGAAGACTTACAAAGAAAGGAACATTGGAGATTTACTGTGTGCAACTTGGCCACCCCACCCCCCATTACGTCCCTGGAAAAAGCCCCATACGTTTTGTTATCAAATAACTTTAAAAATATTTTGGTGAAGAAAATAACAGAAGCACCAAAAAGCATTGTAAGCTGTTCTCTGCAGGCTATGGGTGCTACTGGAAGATGGTGTGTGACTCTTTGTGTCAAAGAAAATGAAGAACTCTGTGTGCTTTAGACCAAGTAGTGACACTTAATAGCACAGGCAAATGAACATAAACACATTAGTCAACAGAGCTAATAGGTACCCCATGGACAAAGGTCCCTGACCATTATAATTATTTTTGCTTCTTCTTTAAATTAAGTGCCTGAATCAAAACAGCCCACTAAGATGCCACTTGATCAATATTTTTTAATAGTAAAAATCGGTGAGTAGAGGCTTGAGTTGAGTTACTGTTGCAAAGACAACTAATTGTTTTCCAATATCTATTTCTCCCTTATCTCTCATAGAAATAGAACCTCTGACTTTTAGCAGAACACATGGCTACCAAGAATGAAGACTACATTTCCCAGCCTCCCTTACAGCTAGGTATGGCCATGTGACAAAACCCTAACCAATAGAATATGAGTGGAAGTAACATGTATAATTCCCAGGGTGGTCTTAAAAGTAGGGGTTGTACCCTTCTTCTTCCTCTTTCTCCAACCCGCTGCTCACAATATAGAAGTGGTTATGAGGCATTTTGGAATGTGGACAAGGGCAATACTGTAGTGTGGTGAGAAAACAAGATAAAAAGGAGTATAGGTCCCTGAATGACTTTGTGGAATAGAGATACCATCCAGCTCTGGACAGCCTACATTTGGACACTCACATAAAAAAGAAATTAACTTATATCTCGCTTAGGACACTGTTATTTTAGGTCTCTGTCATTCGCAGGTAAGTAATGGTGATAGATTAGTAAACCCCAATGATAGAGAATGAGGCACCTCCCTCAATTCCCAGACCTGAGTCATTTCACAGACCCAAAGACCCTTAAGTAAAAGGAAGATAGGGTTTCCCTGGTGCCACAGTGGTTAAGAATCCGCCTGCCAATGCAGGAGACACGGGTTCGAGCCCTGGTCTGGGAAGACCCCACATGCTGTGGAGCAACTAAGCCCGTGCACCACAACTACTGAGCCTGCACTCTAGAGCCCGCGAGCCACAACTACTGAGCCTACATGCCTAGAGCTGGTGCTCCACAACAAGAGCAGCCACTGCAATGAGAAGCCTGCGCACCGCAACAAAGAGTAGCCCCTGCGTGCCACAACTAGAGAAAGCCTGCACGCAGCAACGAAGACCCAACACAGCCAAAAATAAATAAATAAATAAATAAATTTTTAAAAATTATAATTATAGCTATCATTTATTGAATTTCATTATGTGCCAAGCCCTGTTCTAATTGCTTTACATATATTAATTTATTTAATCCTCAAAACTACCCTATAATCCATAAACCAAAAAAACTTGGCATATTAACAAAAATTAACTTGAAATGCATTACAGATCTAAATGTAAAACTATAAAACATCTAGAAGAACACATGGGAGAAAATCTTTATGACTCTGGGTTAGGCAAATATTTCTTATCCATAACACCAAAAGCACTATACATAAAAGAAAAAAGTGATAAATTCTACTTCATAAAAATGTTAAAACTTCTGCTCTTCAGTAAACACTGCTCAGAAAATTAAAAGACAAGACAGACTGGAGGAAAATATTTGCAAAACATATATCTGATCAAGGATTTGTATCCAGGATTTATGAAGAGCTCTCAAAACTCAATAAAAAGAAAGTAAGCAATCCAATTTTTTAAATGGGCAGATGATTGGGTAAAGTGAACAGACGCTTTACCAAATAGGCACATGGAAAGAGATTTTACATCATTAACCATTAGGATAATGTAAATTAAAACCACAATAAGATACCACTACCTTAAAATGGTTAAAAATTTAAAAACTAAACATACCAAGTGTTGGCCAGGGTATGGAGTAACTACAGCTCTCACACATTGCTGGTGGAATTTGGAAAACAGTTTGACAGTTTCTTATAAAGATATACATACGTACTTATCACACGACCCAGCAATCCCTCTCCTGGGTAGTTAACCCAAGAAAAATAAAACTTGAATGTTCACAGAAAATCCTGAACGTGAATGTTCATATTGGCTTTGTTCTTAATTGCTCCAAACTGGCAACAACCCTAACGTCCTTCAACTGTGCATGGATACACAAACTGTGGTACATCCATACAATGAAATACTACTCAGCAATAAAAACTAATGAATTACTGACAATGAAATACTACTCAGCAATAAAAACTAATGAATTACTGACACACACAACAACATGGATGAATCTTAACTGCATCATGCCAAGTGAAAAAAGCCAGGCTCAGAAGGCTACCTACAGTATGACTTCATATACATAGCATTCTAGAAAAGGTAAACTACTGGGACAGAAGACAGAACAGATGTTGCCAGGAGCTGGGGATGAGGGAGGGGCTGACTACAAAAGGGTATAAGGGAATTTGAGGGGGATGGTGCTGAAAATGTTCTATATTTTTTTATTAATTAATTAATTTATTTATCTTTTTGGCTGCGTTGGGTCTTCGTTGCTGCGCACGGGCTTTCTCTAGTTGCGGCGAGCAGGGGCTACTCTTCGCCACGGTGAGCAGGCTTCTCATTGCAGTGCCTTCTCTTGTTGCGGAGCACGGGCTCTAGGTATGTGGGCTTCAGTAGCTGTGGCACACGGGCTCAGTAGTTGTGGCTCGTGGGCTCTAGAGTGCAAGCTCAGTAGTTGTGGTGCACGGGCTTAGTTGCTCCATGGCATGTGGGATATTCCCGGACCAGGGCTCGAACCTGTGTGCCCTGCATTGGCAGGCAGATTCTTAACCATGGTGCCACCAGGGAAGTCCCCAAAATGTTCTATATCTTGACTGTGCAAACTCCTCCTCACCCTTCAACACCCAGCTGAGAGATCACATCCTCCAATAAGTCTATCCCGTCGCCCCTCCCAGGTCAGTTTGAGAGTACCTCTGGCTGGCTACACTGAGAAAGGTATTCACCACACACTACTACTACTTTGTGAGTCTCCACAGCGGTTACACAAATGGATGCATTGTGAAAACTCATAAAACTGTTCACTAAAACAGGTGAACTTTGCTGTATGCAAGTTACATCTTAAACATGACTTAGCGGGAGGAAACTACTCTATGAAGTAGGCACTGTTTACTCCCATTCTACAGTGTAAGAAACTAAGACACAAATTTCAAACTCACACAGTACAGCTTCAGACCTGTGCTCTTGACCACAGAACTATATTGAATTCTCCTCTCGGCCTTCCTTCAAGGAATCCTCAATCATTCCATGGGGAATTAAACCCTAGAGAAAGAGGAACACTCCTTCTTTTGAGAAATTATTAGTCACTGACTTTCAGCTAACATGAATGTCCCTGTGATCCATCAGAGTGGAGGCTCATGGAGGTCATACGTTTTTTAAATTTAATTAATTAATTAATTTATATACAGCAGTTTCTTATTAGTTATCTATTTTATACCTCTTAGTGTATATATGTCAATCCCAGTCTCCCAGTTCATCCCACACCACCCCCCAGTTTCCCCCTTGGTGCCCATACATTCTCTACATCTGTGTCTCTATTTCTGCCTTGCAAACTGGTTCATCTGTACCATTTTTCTAGATTCCACATATATGCGTTAATATACGATATTTGTTTTTCTCTCTGACTTACTTCACTCTGTATGACAGTCTCTAGGTCCAACCACATCTCTACAAATGGCCCAATTTTGTTCCTTTTCATGGCTGAGTAATATTCCGTTGAATATATGTACCACATCTTCTTTATCCATTCATCTGTCGATGGGCATTTAGGTTGCTTCCATGACCTGGCTATTGTAAATAGTGCTGCAATGAACATTGGGGTGCATGTGTCTTTTTGAATTATGGTTTTCTCTGGGTATATGCCCAGGAGTAGGATTGCAGGGTCATATGGTAATTCTATTTTTATTTTATTTTATTATTATTTTTTTTTTGCAGTATGCAGGCCTCTCACTGTTGCGGCCTCTCCTGTTGCAGAGCACAGGCTCCGGACGCACAGGCTCAGCGACCATGGCTCACAGGCCTAGGCACTACGTGGCATGTGGGATCTTCCCGGACCAGGGCACGAACCCGTGTCCCCTGCATCGGCAGGCGGACTCTCAACCACTGCGCCACCAGGGAAGCCCTATTTTTAGCTTTTTTTTTTTTATTTTTAGCTTTTTAAGGAACCTCTATACTGTTCTCCATAGTGGCTGTTTCAATTTACATTCCCACCAACAGTGTATGAGGGTGCCCTTTTCTCCACACCCTCTCCAGCATTTGTTGTTTGTGGATTTTCTGATGATGCCCATTCTAACCAGTGTGAGGTGATACCTCATTGTAGTTTTGATTTTCATTTCTCTAATAATTAGTGATGTTGAGCAGCTTTTCATGTGCTTCTTGGCCATGTGTATGTCTTCTTTGGAGAAATGTCTATTTAGGTCTTCTGCCCATTTTTGGATTGGGTTGTTTGTTTTTTTAATATTGAGCTGCATGAGCTGTTTATATATTTTGGAGATTAATTCTTTGTCTGTTGACTCATTTGCAAATATTTTCTCCCATTCTGAGGGTTGTCTTTTTGTCTTGTTTATAGTTTCCTTTGCTGTGCAAAAGCTTTTAAGTTTCAGTAGATCCCATTTGTTTATTTTTATTTCCATTACTCTAGGAGGTAGGTCAAAAAAGATCTTGCTGTGATTTATGTCAAATAGTGTTCTTCCTATGTTTTCCTCTAAGAGTTTTATAATGTCTGGTCTTACATTTAGGTCTTTAATCCATTTTGAGTTTATTTTGTGTATGGTATTAGGGAGTGGTCTAAGTTCATTCTTTTACATGAAGCTGTACAGTTTCCCCAGCACCACTTATTGAAGAGACTGTCTTTTCTCCATTGCATATCCTTGCCTCCTTTGTCATAGATTAGTTGACCATAGGTGCGTGGGAATAACTCTGGGCTTTCTATCCTGTTCCACTGATCTATATTTCTGTTTTTGTGCCAGTACCATATTGTCTTGATTACTGTAGCTTTGTAGTATAGTTTGAAGTCAGGGAGTCTGATTCCTTCAGCTCTGTTTTTTTCCCTCAAGATTACTTTGGCTATTCGGAGTCTTCTATGTCTCCATACAAATTTTAAGATTTTTTGTTCTAGTTCTGTAAAAAGTGCCATTGGTAATTTGATAGGGATTGCATTGAATCTGTAGATTGCTTTGGGTAGTATATAGTCATTTTCACAATATTGATTCTTCCAATCCAAGAACATGGTATATCTCTCCATCTGTTTGTATCATCTTTGATTTCTTTCATCAGTGTCTTATAGTTTTCTGAGTACAGGTCTTTTACCTCCTTAGGTAGGTTTATTCCTAGGTATTTTATTCTTTTTGTTGCAATGGTGAATGGGATTGTTTCCTTAATTTCTCTTTCTAATCTTTCGTTGTTAGTGTATAGGAATGCAAGAGATTTCTGTGCATTAATTTTGTATCCTGCAACTTTACCAAATTCATTGATTAGCTCTAGTAGTTTTCTGGGGGCATCTTTAGGATTCTCTATGTATAGTATCATGTCATCTGCAAACAGCAACAGTTTTACTTCTTCTTTTCCAATTTGTATTCCTTTTATTTCTTTTTCTTCTCTGATTGTCATGACTAGGACTTCCAAAACTATGTTGAATGATAGTGGACATCCTTGTCTTGTTCCTGATCTTAGAGGAAATGCTTTCAGTTTTTCACCACTGAGAATGATGTTTGCTGTGGGTTTGTCATATATGGCCTTTATTACATTGAGGTAGGTTCTCTGTATGCCCACTTTCTGGAGAGTTTTTATCATAAATGGGTATTGAATTTTGTCAAAAGCTTTTTCTGCATCTATTGAGATGACCATACGGTTTTTCTTCTTTAATTTGTTAATATGGTGTATCACACTGACTGATTTGCCTATATTGAAGAATCCTTCCATCCCTGGGATAAATCCCACTTGATCATGGTGTATGATCCTTTTAATGTGTTGCTGGATTCTGTTTGCTAGTATTTTGTTGAGGATTTTTGCATCTATATTCATCAGTGATATTGGTCTGTAATTTTCTTTTTTTTTTAGTATCTTTGTCTGGTTTTGGTATCAGGGTGATAGTAGCCTCATAAAATGAGTTTGGGAGTGTTCCTTCCTCTGCAATTTTTGGGAAGAGTTTGAGAAAGATGGGTGTTAGCTCTTCTCTAAATGTTTGAGAGAATTCACCTGTGAAGCCATATGGTCTTGGACTTTTGTTGGTTGGAAGAGTTTTAATCACCATTTCAATTTCATTACTTGTGATTGGTCTGTTCATATTTTCTATTTCTTCCTGGTTCAGTCTTGAAAGGTTACACTTTCTAAGAATTTGTCCCTTTCTTCTAAGTTGTCCATTGTAATCGCACAGAGTTGCTTGTAGTAGTCTCTTAGGATGCTTTGTATTTCTGTGGTGTCCGTTGTAACTTCTCCTTTTTCATTTGTAATTTGATTCATTTGAGTCCTCTCCCTCTTTTTCTTGATGAGTCTGGCTAAAGGTTTATCAATTTTGTTTATCTTCTCAAAGAACCAGCTTTTATTTTTATTGATCTTTGCTATTGTTTTCTTTGTTTCTATTTCATTTATTTCTGCTCTGGTCTTTATGATTTCTTTCCTTCTACTAACTTTGGGTTTTGTTTGTTCTTCTTTCTCTAGTTCCTTTAGGTGTAAGGTTAGATTTTTTATTTGAGATTTTTCTTGTTTCTTGAGGTAGGACTGTATTGCCATAAACTTCCCTCTTAGAAGTTCTTTTGCTGCATCCCATAGGTTTTGGATTGTCATGTTTTCATTGTCATTTGTCTCTAGGTATTTTTTGACTTCCTGTTTGATTTCTTCAGTGATCTCTTGGTTATTTAGTAACGTATTGTTTAGCCTCTATGTGTTTTTGTTTTTTACTTTTTCCCCTGTAATTGATTTCTAATCTCATAGCGTTGTGGTTGGAAAAGATGCTTGATGTGATTACAGTTTTCTTAAATTTACCAAGGCTTGATTTGTGACCCAAGATGTGATCTATCCTGGAGAATGTTCTGTGTGCACTTGAGAAGAAAGTGTAATCTGCTGTTTTTGGACAGAATGTCCTATAAATATCAATTAAATCTATCTGGTCTATTGTGTCATTTAAAGCTTGTGTTTCCTTATTACTTTTCTGTCTGGATGATCTGTTCATTGGTGTAAGTGAGGTGTTAAAGTCCCCCACTATTATTGTGTTACTGTCGATTTCCTCTTTTACAGCTGTTAGCATTTGCCTTGTGCATTGAGGTGCTCCTATGTTGGGTGCATATATATTTATAATTGCTATATCTTCTTCTTGGATTGATCCCTTGATCTTTATGTAGTGTCCTTCCTTGTCTCTTGTAACATTCTTTATTTTAATGTCTATTTTATCTGATATGAGTCTTGCTACTCCAGCTTTCTTTTGACTTCCATTTGCATGGAATATCTTTTTCCATCCCCTCACTTTCCATCTGTATGTGTCCCTAGGTCTGAAGTGGGTCTCTTGTAGACAGCATATATAGGGGTCTTGTTTTTGTATCCATTCAGCAAGCCTGTGTCTTTTGGTTGGAGCTTTTAATCCACTCATGTTTAAGGTAATTATCGATATGTATGTTCCTATTACCATTTTCTTAATTGTTTTGGGTTTGTTTTTGTAGGTCCTTTTCTTCTTTTGTGTTTCCCACTTAGAGAAGTTCCTTTAGCATTTGTTGTAGAGCTGGTTTGGTGGTGCTGAATTCTCTTAGCTTTTGCTTGTCTGTAAAGCTTTTGATTTCTCCATCAAATCTGAATGAGATCCTTGCTGGGTAGAGTACTCTTGGTTGTAGGTTCTTCCCTTTCATCACTTTAAATATATCATGCCACCCCCCACTCTGGCTTGTAGAGTTTCTGCTGAGAAATCAGCTGTTAACCTTATGGGAGTTCCCTTGTATGTTATTTGTCGTTTTTCCCTTGTTGTTTTTAATAATTTTTCTTTGTCTTTAATTTTTGTCAGATTGATTACTATGTGTCCTGGTGAGTTTCTCCTTGGGTTTATCCTGCCTGGGACTCTCTGCCCTTCCTGGACTTGGGTGGCTATTTCCTTTCCCATGTTAGGGAAGTTTTCTATAATCTCTTTAAAGATTTTCTTGGGTCCTTTCTCTCTCTCTTCTCCGTCTGGGACCCCTATAATTCGAATGTTGGTGCATTTAACATTGTCCCAGAGGTCTCTTAGGCTGTCTTCATTTCTTTTCATTCATTTTTCTTTATTCTGTTCCACGGCAGTGATTTCCACTAGTCTGTCTTCCAGGTCACTTATACATTCTTCTGCCTCAGTCATCCTGCTGTTGATTCCTTCTAGTGTATTTTTCATTTCAGTTATTGTATTGTTCATCTCTGTTTGTTTGTTCTGTAATTCTTCTAGGTCTTTGTTAAACATTTCTTGCATCTTCTCGATCTTTGCCTCCATTCTTTTTCCAAGGTCCTCTATCATCTTCACTATCATTATTCTGAATTATTTTTCTGGAAGTTTGCCCATCTCCACTTCATTTAGTTGATTTTCTGGGGTTTTATCTTGTTCCTTCATCTGGTACATAGCCCTCTGCCTTTTCATTTTCTCTCTCTTTCTGTGAATGTAGTTTTCGTTCCACAGGCTGCAGGATTGTAGTTCTTCTTGCTTCTGCTGTCTGCCCTCTGGTGGATGAGGCCATCTAAGAGGCTTGGGCAATCTTCCTGATGGGACTGGTGGTGGGTAGAGCTGGGTTTTGCTCTGGTCGGCAGAGCTCAGTAAGACTTTAATCTGGTTGTCTGCTGATGGGTGGGGCTGAGTTCCCTCCCTGCTGGCTGTTTGGCCTGACATGACCCAGCACTGGAGCCTACAGGCTCTTTGGTGGGGCTAATGGCTGACTCCAGGAGGGCTCACACCAAGGAGTACTTCCCAGAACTTCTGCTGTCAGTGTCCTTGTTCCCTCAGTGAGCCACAGCCATCCCCTGCCTCTGCAGGAGACCCTCCAACACTAGCAGGTAGGTCTGGTTTAGTCTCCTACGAGGTCACCCTCTTTCCCCCAGGTCCTGATGTGCACACTACTTTGTGTGTGTCCTCCAAGAGTGGAGTCTCTGTTTCCCTCTGTCCTGTTGAAGTCCTGCAATCAAATCCCGCTAGCCTTCAAAGTCTGATTCTCTGGGAATTCCTCCTCCCGTTGCCAGACCCCCAGCTTGGGAAGCCTGACGTGGGGCTCAGAACCTTCACTCCAGTGGGTGGAATTCTGTGGTATAAGTGTTCTCCAGTTTGTGAGTCACCCACCCAGCGGTTTTGGGATTTGATTTTATTGTGATTGCACCCCTCCTACCATTTCAATGCAGCTTCTCCTTTGTCTTTGGATGTGGGGTATCTTTTTTGGTGAGTTCCAGTGTCTTCCTGTCGATGACTGTTCAGCAGTTAGTTGTGATTCTGGTGCTCTCGCAAGAGGGAGTGAGCACACATTTTTCTACTCCACCATCTTGAACCAATCTCCATGAGATAATTTTTGACTCAATTTGCCCTACAGCAGGCCCAATATAAACCATTCCATGGTTATCTTCCTTTCTATCCTCAGGAACTAGCAAAAAACACACATTGGCAATCTAGTAGTTGGAAAGGCACAGTGGAAGCCCCTGGAGCTCTCACTTTGTACCACAATAGTAGATCAAAAACTACATCCTGAGTGAACTGCAAAAATTATACCATGAAAGACTATAAAAATGAAGGGTGATGATTCCTATCATATCTGCATTTAATTATCAAGAGACAGAAGAACATGGATAAGGCTCGGAGAAAGTTCAAAGTTTCTAGAGCACATAGGGGTGCTATGTGGAGCCTGTGGCACGTCACAATATAATAATCACAGTGTAGGTAAGTCTCATGGTCCAGGAAAGAACCAAGAGCCTTTTTTTCCCAAAAGAAAATAGCTACTCACAGAAGGGGGCTTGGTTTGCTGTAAGTCACTAGGTGTACATGAGACACCAAGATGAACTGAGCTGGCTGCTATTTGATCTATCTAGCTATGTGTTGGCTGTACCCTTTAGAGTCTGTCATCAAGTAGAAGTGGAATCTATGGAATCAGGTCCAAGTAGGTCCTGAAGGCATAAGTAAGTGTCTGTGCAGGCCCTGACCAGGGTCTGGACTAGGAGGTAGACAAGATACCTACGGTGTAAAATTTATGGAGGCATTCACTCAGGTGCTGACCCAGTACTTGCACACCCTGAGAGTGAATGCCTCCTTGTATTTTTCACAACAGGCAGCCAACTTGCCTCACCCTCACGCAGACTACAATACGCCACCCCTCACTCCACATCTATGATCTCATGAGGAATACCCTAACACCAGGTGATAGAGGAAGAAAAGTTTCAAGTCTAGTTTATAGTGCAATACACCAATCCTGGTCAGAAACAGACCATTGCTGTACAGTCCCATTCAAGGGTGGCCGTGAAAAGCAAGAGAAGAGAAACTTTTCCAGTGGGCAGAATGTTAAACAGTACATTTTGTGGCTCTCTCTGTCTGTCGACAGAAGCTGGCCTGAGGTAAGGATTTGCAGTGAATATATGGGTGGTAGCTGATGGTTTAGACAGATGGTCAAGGACTTGAAATGAATGAGATTAAAGACGTGGGGCAAGGAAGTGGAAAGAAAAAGTATAAAGAAGAATCTTTGGAGATGGATACAGAGTGTGAAAATATTCATGTTTTATGAAATTGAGCACCCAAAGCCTCCCACTATAGAAAGGGTTCTTAATAATCAGGCAGACAAGATAACACACTCTGGATCTGAGTCTCTCTCCCCAGGGAACTCCAGGGCCTGCTCAATCTTCTCCCGAACAAATGGCCCCAAGACTGAAATGAACGCTATACCTGAACTCAACATCTCACCAAAGCTAACCTAGTTACCATCACGGCAAAGTGCCCAATTTGCCAGCAGCAGCAGCAATCAACCCCAGGTCCCCTATGCTATCAACCCCGGGGGACCAGGGAGGGATCTAGTGGAAGGTTTGGATGTGCCTTCACTGAACATCAAGCTTCTGCCAATATTATTTCCCATGACTTTAGTCTGTGCCCTATAACTGATTTCCTACACAACACTGCTTCTTAACAAGAATTCATATTGCAGTTTAAAATCCAGGCTAACGTCCGTGATATTCACCGATCTTACTTATGTATTCCATCACCCAGAAGCAGCTGACTTTACAGATCAATGAAATGGTATAGTGGAGACTATGGCTTGTCCCCTCGAACCTATCCTCCCTTTCTCCTGAGCATATGGTTGTCCACATAGGGACTACATTTCCCAACCTCCCTTGTAGCTAGTTCTCCTCAATGGAATATAAGTAGAATTGATAAGTACAGCTTTCAAGTCATTTTTTTTTTTTTTTTTTTTTTTTGTGGTACGTGGGCCTCTCACCGCCGCGGCCTCTCCCGTTTCGGAGCACAGGCTCCGGACACGCAGGCCCAGTGGCCATGGCCCACAGGCCCAGCCACTCCACGGCACGCGGGACCCTCCCAGACCGGGGCACGAACCCATGTCCCCTGCATCAGCAGGCGGACTCTCAACCACTGCGCCACCAAGGAAGCCCTCAAGTCATCTTGAAGAGCCTGCCCCGGAGTTGCTGCACCCTTTCCTTCCTGCTGGCCAGGACCGACAACTTTGGAAGGTACTTACTGAGGATGGCAGAGCTTCCTCATTAGCTTAGGTCTTGAGATGTGTTCATAGAGCAGAGCTATCTCTCTTCCCTGGTTGTAAAAGAAAAATACTTTTATCTAGTTTGAGTCACTGTGTTTTGGGACTCTTTGTTAGAACAACTTAGCTTTTTATGGTGGTGTTCCCCTGGGGTGCTGTTATGTCCAGTGGTAAAAGTTAATGGAAATTAAAGTTTAAAACATTAATGGAAGTTAAAGTTAACTACAACCCTTCATAGGCAGGACCATCAAGGGCCCAGATTGCTCAGGAATAGAAGCTTGCTCCTCCCCTGGGTAAAGAGCAAACCAGCTCAGGTGATAGCTGAAGGCAAAAGAAACATAGAATGGAAAAAGGAGGAGGGATGTCATAAATACAAAATAGAATCTCATATTGCAGAAAGTGGCTTTTACCTCCTGACCTTCTATCATATTAGATATTTATAGATTTGAACTCATTTGCACTTTCTTCTAGTTCTTATTCCCTTGCTATTGTATTATTAAGTGTGACGATGATTAACTTTACAATTTGTCTAGTTCACAGGTTGCAGAATGCTGATAGAATTCCAGAAGAATTAGAGGAGGAATAGAATGAAGATCCTGAATTTAGAGCTATGAGGGTTTGGATTGTCTCCCTTGGGGACAAGTTGAATGCATTCTGTATGAATGACAGTAGCATGATGTTGGATGGGAGCATTTTGTGGGGGAAAAGACTGTAAATTTAGAAAGAAATGTATGTGTGGATGTTGGGCGGCCAAAGGGATGGACTGTAGTGGCACTTATCATTTTCCTAGCTTCTGAACACTCTTCCTGATTGGGGAGACTCTCCCCAAAGAAGGTCAATATTGGTGGGGGAGTTTTAGCTTTTTATTTAGAAACCTAAAGGACTATGTTTGTTTTCTACCCATCTCTGACAGCTGGTGCCTACATATGTCCTAGGTTTAGCCAATCAAACAATCCCACACAAGATTTGAACCTGAAGGATTAAAGTCAGTAAGGATGGAAGTAGACTTGAAAGATTACACATAGTGTGAGATACTTATGCCAAGAGTCTAGTGACAGGGATGCCGGCAGCAGTGTACTAACCAGGCTTTCCTGCGTGTGACCTTGTGGTGTTTCCTGAAATGATTTTCCTCGATTCTTCAGCCTTCCTGTTGATCCTGTAAACTATCCAGTATCCCTGAAAATAAGTTAAATTTTCTCTTGAGTTAGCTGAACCCACACTTACACACTGATGGGCATGGGGAAAATCAAGGATTCAAAGAAGGGGAGTATTCTCTGCAGTCTAGGGTTGAGAAGTATTCTCTGAACCTTTTGTAGGTGAGGAGGGCTTCTGCCCTGTATTGGCTGGAGAGAGATTCTGTTTCCCAGAGGTCCCTTTTTTGGACTCTGGTCACTAAGAAGACTCATTTGTCAGGACAACAGGGGTGGCTATTCACAGTTGCCAGACCTGTGGCCCAGAGATCCAAAAGACTCAGCACTCCTACCTGCTACACCCTACATCCAAGGGCTATAAAGGCAGAGAGGCAGGGAAGGCTCAGCTACCTGGGGCGGAGCAGTCAGGGCTGGGTTAGCTCTTCTTTTTCCTGGGATTGCTGGTTGTTCCAAGGAATGTGAAGAGGAGGCAGCAGCATTCACTATAATGAAACTCACAACCAGGGCTATAGGGGAGCTTCCCAGTAACAAGGAGCCCAAGGTGTTATCTCCTCAACAAAAAAATAATGGGTACCTGAACTCCTCTATCCGACTTGCCTTTGCCCTGATCCTTCATGGATGCCGCCAGCTGGGCCAAGTAAGGGGAGAACTTATTGGGGGAGGATTCCATAGGGGCCCCTTGGGGCTGTCATCTCTCTGTAGTGGACTAATGCCCTCCCTAGGTCATCCTGGAGCCCCACAGGGCCCGGGCCGCAGGTACGACTAGAGAGAAAGGGGCTCAGGGTGGTGCTTACTTGTGCCGGAGAGCCACAGGCAAGTGCGCCTTTCTCCTTCCGGGCTCTTAACCTGCAACCCTCCTCCAGGCCACAGAATGAATCCTCACTCGCAGGACCCGGCTCCTCCCACGGGTTTTCAAGCGTTTACCTTTCTGCTGCTGGGCGGATCCCCGTTTGATGAGCGCTACTCCTGAGTCTCTGCCCCGAAACCCACAGGAGAGAATCCGCGGCCAGGGCGGTCCCCGGGGTTGGCAGCGCAGGGCCCGGGGCCTCTACGGCCTCTGTACAGTCAGTCGCGCGTTTCCCACAATTTCTGGATGCGGTGTGGGATGGGGAGTCCAGGAGCAGTCAGAAAAAGCAAGGTCGCCACGCACTTTCCTGCGCAGGCCCGGGTCTTGGGTCCTAGGAAGGGATGAAGCCCACAGGAGAACCCGATGGCAGATTTCGCTGAGGCCCGGAGCTGCCTCGGGCACGTGTCCTTGGAGCGCAGGAATAAAAGTCAAGCCCTTATCTGCGGGCGGCCCAGGGCGCCGACCCCCGCAGCCCAGGTCAGCGCAGGGCGGCGGGATTCCCCGGCCTCTCGGCGCGGTCAAGTCCACGTGGCCGAGCGGAGCAACTCGCTGAAGAAAGGGCCAGGTTTGCATAATTCCCCAACCCTGTGGCGACAAGACCACACCCCCTGGGCCCGCGGAGTCCGCGTCAGACCTGGGTGGACGCTTGACTTTGTGTACCGATCGGATCCAAGCCGATGGACGCAGGCTGCGTTTTCTCCCCGGCCGCCCAGCCTCTTGACACCCCAGAGGACCAGTTTTGGGAAACTGAAGTACAAGATGCCCCTTTTCTCCGAGAACCTGTTCATATTCCTCATCCCGGATCCCCCGGTACCGGGCTTCAAAATGAGAGCCAATTTCTCATCCTTGTCGCATTTCTTGCAATTCCAACCTGTCATCCCCAGCCTCTGAGTGTCCCCTGCTGTCTGGCCCCGACAGTCCCTTTGGTTGGTGGAGGCGAGGGGGCGCTTCTGAGTCGCTCACTAATGGTCCCTACAGAGCTTTCCGCTGAGCTTTTGGCCTGGTTCCATTTTAGGCTCTAAGCTGTGCGTCTGGGAAAGCAGAGCTTTCCCCTCGCCCTGGGCTGTCTTCTGTGCACGGTGGGGCAGCTCCATGCAGGTCGGCGCTGGAGCTCACTGGAGTCCCGTGAACTCCTGTGAACTGGTGGTGATACCCCGCAACAAGCTGTGTGGAGGGGACAGTGGAACCCAACCCAGGTCAGAAGGCTCGGGGACTGGGGTGGGGGCCTGCACTTAGTATTCTGCTCAGTCTGTACAATCAAAGGCCCCAGGCCTTCCAGTGATCCGCTGCTTCAGTCACCCCCCACTCCCAACTGAGAAACATCCAGTCCCTCAGGAGCCCCCACCCCTCACTTTCTCTAGGCTAGAAGCCTCTCCCACTGGAGCTAGGCTGGCTGTGTGCACCAGCGCTATAAACGGGATTGGAGTTGCCTTCTGCCCCAGGGCCCCTGTGCACAGAGGTAGGCCACTGCCTTACTCTCCCCTAGGACAGTAGTTGAGGATGCCGAGCTGACTTAGGGCTTCTGTGGGGTTAATAAACCGTCCTCTCCCACTCCTGCCCAGCAACCTGCAGAATCCGCCTCAGTGGAGCAACCATGCCACCCCTGTGCTGACCAGAAAGCACCCAATTTCTGACCTGAGATGCGAAAGGGAGAGAAGGAAAGCCTGTGGGTAGAAATGGGTTCAAGTCTACCACTGTGCGTCTGTGAGCTCATGGGCTGGTCTCCTGAACAAATGTGCCAACACGCAAGAGCCGGTTTTCCCTGACAGCAAGTGAACTGGTGAGAGGACTCTGCGAAGGCCCCTAAGTGTTTTCCTATGAACCTGTGGGACCCACCTCCAAGTCCATATGCTGTCAGGTGTGGCCTTGTGGCCACCTGGGAACAAGCGGGTGAATGCCTGCAATCCTGCGTTTCCCTGGACTGGAGGCAATCATGAGGGTGAGATCTGGGGACATCAGCTGTTGTGTAACCAAGGATCTCGAAGGAATGAGTGGGTAAATGTGTAGACATGCGGCAGGACTGTCCCCCTCTGTAGACGCACTGGTCAGTCTGAGACCCAGCCTGAGAGTTTGAGACAGGAAGAGGGCCGTGTGTGCCTGTGAGCAAGTGCGGAGGTGTGCGGTGCACGTATGGCAGGGGACGGTGGTAGACACTGCTCTGCAGCGGCCCCACCCTGTCCGGGCCTCCGGCCCTGGCCCTCTAGGGCTGGGCCAGTCTCCACCCATCCCCGTTGGGTCTGTACCAGTTCTCACCTCGCCGGCCCACCCCAACGGATAGTTGGGCGCCTGTGAACGTGGGGACTCGCTAACCTGCTCGTTGTTCCGAGGAGCGGCGGGAAGCGCAGCACTTAAATACACAGTAAGGCTCCCTTAGAAGCGCTGAAGACGGAAAGCTGCCGTGGAGGAGAACGGCCCCTCGACTCTTCCGCCCGGAAGTCAAGGATCTGGGAATGAAGAGGGGAGGGCGGGGCCCCTGCAGCTTGTAGGACCCGCCCCCACCGCCCCCGCCCCGCC
This sequence comes from Phocoena phocoena, assembly GCF_963924675.1. Classification (NCBI taxonomy): domain Eukaryota; kingdom Metazoa; phylum Chordata; class Mammalia; order Artiodactyla; family Phocoenidae; genus Phocoena; species Phocoena phocoena. The sequence continues at coordinate 27,259,744 of NC_089234.1, forward strand.
CCCACCGCCCCCGCCCCGCCCCCACCGCCCCCGCCCCCTACCGCCCCACCCAGCCTGGTGCGCAGAAAAACCTGGTCAAGCTACCCTGGGGGCTCGCGGCGCCACTCCTGGAGCACCGGCGAAGAGTCAAATGCTTTTACTTGCGTTATCTCCTTAATCCCTTCTGTAATGCGGGGAAGGGTTGGCTTTATCATTTGGGGAAGGAAACTGCAGGCTCCTAAAATTTAATTAACTTGCCCGAGGTTAGAAAGCAGAGAAGAGCTCAAAACCTAGGTTGATGTCCAAAGTCACCTCAGCAGCCGCCGGGGAGTGAAAGAGGATTTTAGACAGAGGGACAGGTGCAGAAGGAAGAGGGTGTGGGGAAAGAGAGGGGCCGTGCAGGTAACAGGGAAGTGGTGAGGCCTGTGGCGTGCTGGAGAGTGAATTTTAGTGTATCTGTTGTGTCTGTATTCTTCATTTCTTTAAATAAATAAAATGGAAAAAATCCTCTTGGGCAAATAAAATAAAACTACAGGCCATATTTGACGGCAAGCTTGAGAACCCAGGAATAAATCTCAGACATAGGGTGATAGTGTAGCATTAGCACCACAGGAAGCTTGTCCTAAATCTGGAATCTCAGGCCCCACCCCAGACATAGTGAATGAGGATCTACATTTTAACAAGGTTCCCAAGTGTTTCTTACATACCTTAAAGTTTAAGACTGTCAGGTGTAATTTATATATAAATGGATACAACTTATACTGTATATAAAAGAACCTCCCCAGGGACACTCCCCCCCCCAATTCCTCTACCATTCTGGAGGGGGCAGGGAAGAACATGCTCTCTTTTCTTTTCATATTCTAATTGAATCTTACTGTTTACGAGTTTGGCACAAGTCCTTGCTAACTCTCTGACCCACCAACATGTTCTCCCATCCTCCAGCCCAGAGCAACCTCCCCCAGCTACAGGCTTTGCACAGAGCAGATGGAAAAGGAGAAGAAGGATTTTCTTTCCTGGTTCTCCACTCTTTTGTCCAATAAAGTGTGATTCATTCACTTCTTTTTTGCAGTACACGGGCCTCTCACTGTTGTGGCCTCTCCCGTTGCGGAGCACAGGCTCCGGACGCGTAGGCCCAGCGGCCATGGCTCACGGGCCCAGCCGCAGAGGATCCTCCCAGACGGGGCACGAACCCATGTCCCCTGCATCGGCAGGCAGACTCTCAACCACTGAGCCACCAGGGAAGCCCTCACTTCTATTTTTAACTTTCTGCTGATTTGAATCCCCCATCCTGCTGACCCAGAAGGGGGAGGGGTGGAAGTGTATAGAACTCCCTTCCAATCCCAAAGGTCTCCTGGAAGGTGGCAAGCTCAGGCTGAGAAGGCCAAAAGGGTGGGCACTGGATAGGTGCAGGGAAGGAGGAGGGCAAGGTCTCAGGATCCTGGCAGTGCTACAGAGGGGATCCTGGAGGGGGGTGCAGTCAGAGCTGGAGGGGAACCAGAGGACTGGAGCAGCTTGGAAACATTTTTTCCTAAAGTCCTAGGGGAGCAAAATCCCAGTGGACTTCTGAGCTAAGAGTTCCCTCCACAAAATGAGACATTCCTTGAGGAGTCCTCCTCAAATCCACCACATCCCTGGACTTACCATCCCTCCCAAAGACCCTGGCTCTAGGGTTAGACCCTGGTTTTGAATGCTGGCCCTACCTTTTATCAGTCGCGTGCTCTTAAGCAAGTTGCTTAACCTCTCTGGACTTCAATTTTCCTTGTCTATAAAGTGGGATGAAAATACCACCTACATCATACGGTGGTTGTTAGGAATGTATTAATACCTTTAAAAACTAGTGCAGTGCCTGGAACACAGCAAGTGCTCAATAATGTTGCTTTTTAATATTATTATCGTTATTATTTTCCACCAGGGCTGGTAGCAGCCGCCCCTGAGGTCTCCAGGGTCCCTCAGGCCTCAAGCTCCCAGGGCCTCGGCTCGAGGCGCCTCTCCCCGCGCGGCCCCTAGAGGGCGCCCGGAACTCACTTGTCCTGCGTTTCTGCGGTGAAACCCCAGATCCGGCTCCCGCTTTTGGGCCTTCGGATTTGGGGACTTGTGACTCCTCCTGCAGGAACCGAAGATACGTGGGCTCTGGGACCACAGGGAGGAAAACGTGAGGTGGCAGGAGCAGCTCCTATCAAATCTCCTCTAGAGCGGCACAGAGCAGTGGGTGCCTCGCACCCCCCATCCCCCCATCTTCTCGCACACACCAGGAGGCCGGATTGCCAAGGGCTTCGGGGAGGCAGCGGCGGCCGCTGGACTTTCTGGGCCTTGCTAGGGTCCTCGGCCGGAATCCAGGGCGGCCTGCTGCCCCCAAGTCCATCATCAGCCCATGGGGTCTCGTCGCCGTCTGGAGCTACTTGGCTAGAAACCAAAGCTGCGTGGCTAGAAACCAAAACCAAAGATTGCCTCAGCAATCTCCACCCCCACGCCGACTGGCAGTCTCTCCTCCCAAGCTGGGGGAGGAGAGATGGGAGAAGGAAAGGAGGAGAGCCCTTGGCAGGGTGGCCGCGTGGTAACCACCCATGGGAGCTTTGGGGGTAACTGCAGACCCAGAAATGGAGACTGTGTGCTTCGAATGGCACGCCTGTAGCTTGCCTTGTTTAACATCGCACACCTCAGTCGTTGTACATTTGGAGGAGGTATGTGAGGTTGTCCACAGCGATGCAGGCCGTGCATGAGAGGATGTGAGTTTGCACCCATCCCTCAACACAACATGGGTACTCATCGCTTCCTCCATTCACCAGTGCCGCCGCCCCCTGCCACACACACACCCAATCTCACGCAACACCTTCCGAGTCCACTCTGAGCTCCTTGGAAAATCCAGACTGGCTCCAGCCCTCGCAATCGCTCAGCCTCTTCCTATCAGACTCCTCAGGATAAGGAATCCAGGCGTGAGTGCAGGTGGGCGATTCTAGGGGCCTTCCTGGGCCGACAGAGGGCAGTGGGTTCGAGCCATGCGGAAATTCTCGGACAGCTCTCTTAGTTGCCCAGGCAGTGACTTGGCCACCAGGCACCAAACTCTGAGCTGATCAGGAAGGCCTAGGAGAGTGAGAAGCTGCTTAGGAGCAGGGTCTGCGAGGAGGGAGTGAGAAGTGTGTGGGGGGAGTGGGGAGTGTGAGCAGAGCAGGAGTGGGGGTGGGTTTCTTCCAGCATCTGGCCTCAGGGGCCCTCAGGGCAGCTCTGGGGCCACAGCTCCACCCCACTCCGCCTTCCAGCATGGCCTCTGAATCCCAGCTGCTCCAGTTCTGCGCAGCCTGGAGGTCCCTGATTAATTGTCTCATACACCTGGAACCGACCTGCCCATCTGCAAGTCAGTCACGCCACACACAGGATGCCTATCTGAGTCCTGGGCCCAGGGCAAACCCCACACTTGCCACCACAGTGGGGGCTTTACCAGGCAGTGCTCAGGCCGTGCCCACACAGCCCCCAGGCACAGATCCCGCCACACAAAGCCGCTATTATAGTTAACAGGTTGAGCCAGATTCTCTGTGTGCCACGCGGCACAGTACGGGGACTGCTAGGACCCCAGCCCTGCATGGGTTTCTGGGCCCCCGAAGGCCACCACTCTGTCAGCCACCGCTCTGGGCTGCGCCAGGTCTGAGCGGGTGATGGGGGCCTCACTCACCGGGGAATTTGGTCAGTGCAATCATCTCACTCAAGCCAAGGAAGGAAGTGGGCAGAAAGGCAGGTTCGTTAATTCCTCTTTTCTTTCCGCACTCCTACACACCATTATTCGGATAATTTGTTCCTCTTCTATTTTTGAACAGAGACCGACCATTTCCGTCAGGGGCGGTGGCAGACCCGGAGTTGTGAGGTTTCTGCTGCGGGTAGTTGGCCCTGGCAGCCCTCTCCCTTCCAGCCTGCGTCTCCTCGGGACGGAGTGTGCGGGCCCCGCCGCCCTCCAGCCCTGTCCTAGCCGCGGCCCTCGGCCGACGCGGGATTCGGCGAGATTCCACCCCAACGAATTTCCGGCGGAGAGAGGGGAGTTGCGCGCCGTCCCTCAGCGCCGAGGGCCCCAGCGCCCCGGAGAGTCTGCCCCCACCCCCTGCGACGCCTCGCCCCGGGGCCTGGGCACTTGGGAGGGGCCCTGGGAGAGTGTGCAAACCGGGCCGCCAGCGAGTGCCGGGAGCAGGCGCGCGGGAGCCGCGAGTGGGGACGGGGAGTCGGGTGACCTCCCGCGATGGGCGCCCGGGATCCTGGCGTGCGGAAGCCCCATCCCCCGCGAGTCCCCGACAAGCTGGACAGGGTCCGAGAGTAGCGGGGCTGAGGGGCCTAGGCCCGCGCCGTTTTGAGTGTGACCCCAGCTGTTTGTGAAGATCGGTGCAGGTAGGAAGTGTGTTCTGCCTAGTTTTGCTTGCGTTTGTCTTGCCAGAGGAGGGGCGAAGGGGTGGTGGTGAAGAGTCGGGCTTCGGAGCCGATTTGGGGGTTGAGTTTGGGCCGGGCAGCCACTCCCCATTCCTGCCTCAGCTCCTCAGCTGGGCAGTCTGCGGCCAGAAAATATCCAGGAGCCTTCGGGCGCCCAGCCTCTTGAGGGGTTCCAGGGATTGGGAGGTGGGAGGAAGACCCCAGACTCCTCTGGGGTCGGCAACTCTGGAATACTGCAACGGGTAGGCACTGAAGGTGCCTCTTAAAGACGCAAATGAAGGAGAGATACCTCACCGAACGAAGAAGGTTCGGGCTGGGCTGCTCCAGTCCTGGCGGCGGGAGGGGAAGAACAGCCAGACCTGCCCAGGCAGACGGGGCCGAATTCTGCGGTTCCAGAAAGCCATTTCCGGATTTCGCTTGGCCCGGTACTGGATGCGGCAGCCAGTGCCGGCGGGAGACCCACTGCAGACTTGTCATTGAGGCCAGAACTTTCTCCCCACGACCAACACGCTGTCAGGGCCTGGCCTGGTCACCGGGTGGGCCTGGGGGTGGTGTAGCCCCTCCACCCCGGAAGTCCTTTGGACCCAGAATCCTCTTCTGCCCAGATCCTACTCCAAGGGGGCCACAGATGAGAGGTGGACAAACACTGCCCTTTGCCCACTCAGCCAAATTTCCCCTTGGACCTCCTTGGGTTGGAGGTTGCTGTGCTTTGTCCCCATATCATATGGTAGATCCAGGATGGCAGTCTGGGGAGGATGAGGGCTCTAATGGTTTCCATAACTCTCCTCCACTCAACCCCAGTGTGGGTGCACACAGCTCTGCAAACACGAACAAGCCCCACACCCCACTCTCTTCTAGTTTTAGCCACAAAGTTCTCTCACTCTCCCATCCCAAAGAAACAGCTCCCTATGCCCCCACCCTACTCTACAAGGATGGCATGTTCCCCAAAGCCTTCACCACCTAGCCTCTTCCAGAAAAGCAGGCTCAAGTCAGTTTTGTGCATCCTGAGATTGGTCTAGTAGGCAGGGGACTAAATGTTATGGGGAGGGTTGTGTACTGTGGCTGCTGTTCCTGCTAAAGTGGTCTGGGGCCTCCCTGAAGGTCCCTGGGAAGTCTGTTTTTCAGATTCCCTCCTAGGCCAGCCTAGTGCTGGAAGCTGGGAAATCTTGTCTTGAACACCACAGAGGATCCTGACCCGATTACTGACAGCATGCCCCAGTCTCTGCAGCTTGCTGGGTAACAGCCTGGAACCCCCAAACTCCAAGCCAATGCTGATACCCCCACAATGTATCTGCACACCCCACCTTAGACCCCCACCACCATGTACACTAGCAGTGCACAATTACACCCACTCACACAACACCACACACACTCACCTGCAGGGACAGTCACCCACAATGATCCACACTCCCCATTAATTCACTCCCCCAATTATATACGGTCTCACACAAATATATACAGTAAAACACATCTCACACATGATTGCATTCATACAATTATAGATGATACACAATCACAAACATTCACACATTTAACACAAGAATAGATTCACAATGAGAAACTAATATGTACTTTCACAAACATTACCACATGATTCGTTCACAATCACAGACGCTGGTGATTACACAGCTATCCAAAAAGCCACATTCATACATGGTCACACAGACACCACCACAAGTTCATATGTATAATGGTAGTTTCGATTTGCAACTTAAGCAGAATAAGCACACACAACTGCAAACAAAATTACACAATTGAACACTTACAGACATTCATTATCAGTGAAATCCTGATTGCCCGCACCCATCACAAACACACAACGCACACACATAACTCTCACACCCGAAGACAAATCTCTAGCACTGGCTCTCACAACTTTCCTCAGCACTGCCTTCTCTCCACTTCTTCCCCTCCTTCTTTCCTCTCTCCAGAGCCTGTAGGTCCTGGTCCCCAGATGTCCCTCAAATTTAGGTACCAGGGGCTGCCCAGGCTGTACCAGCTCACACCAAACCCAAGTAGCTGCAAGGTGCTGGGCTCAGCAAGGAGCAGGCAGCCTTGACTCCGGATCCGGAGGGTTTTATTATTTTTTCACATAAATTACACAAGCACTTTATAAAAAGGTTACACAGAAAACACCTTATAAGTGCATAACTTAAATGCCCCCTACGAACAGGATCTGGAGAAATAGGCTGAGTTTGTGTGGAAACCTGTCTGTGCGTACCTGGGTGTGGCTAGGCTATGTGATGGGGGTCTGGCAGGCCAAGTGACACTGTTGTGGCTGCTGTGTGTGTGACGATGTGTCACACTGTGACCGTGGCCTTGTGTTTGTGAGAAGCGCCATGCTGTTCAGAATGAATCTGGGCCACCCCTGGTAGTAAGGGTCAAGAGTGTGAAGGCTATGGCCCTGTGTGTGCACGACACTCTGCCATAGGTCCCCTGTGTGTGACTGTGGGGTGACACCAGGAGGGACAGTGAAATCACCTCTGTGAGGGCCTGTGGGTGTCCGTGTATGATGCGGAGTGGAAAACAGAGTGCTCTCCCCAGGGCAAGTTCAAATGACAGCTCATGCTGTCCTCTAGGGTTCCCAGAAGCTCTTCTTCCTCCACCTTTCCCGCCTCTCTCAGTCCCACGTTAAAAATCAGAATAAAATAAAAGAGACGCAAACGGAGGACTCCGAACAGTTCCAGCAGGCGCCAGACCGCATAGGCATCTGGGAGGTGGCCGCGCGTCCCTTTCTTGCGCGGTCTTCTCTTCTTTTCCACCAAAAAGAGAACAGCGTCGGCACGAGAGCGCGGGCCGGTGCGGAGGGGCACGGCGTTCCCCTGCTGCGTGCAGTCTTCGGCAGGAGGGCGGCGAGAGTCGCGGCTCTCAGGCCTCGCGACCCTTGGTTGGGCCCGGGTCTCACGGGGCGGAGCAGGCAGGCTCACTCGCAGGCCGACGCCACGGACGTGACGCTGGTGATCTTGGTCGAGTCGTCAGACCACGGCTGCAGGTTCTGCAGGGCGAAGAGCGAGGAGTTGTGCACGCAGAGCGGGTCGGCGGGCAGCGGCTGCGCCAGGCTCTTCTGGAAGGCCTCTTGCTGCAGCTGCAGGAGGATGCGGTTCGCCTGCTGCCTCTCAGCCTCACGCTCCTCCGCGGTCTGCCGCCTGCACCGGGGACAAGCCGTTACCGACGCTTCGGGTGCGCTCCCGGGAGACAGCCTGAACGAGCGGGCACTGCTCCCCTTCGCGGCCCCCAATTTCCGCTTGGGCCCCTTGAATGCATTCCCTTATCTTGAGGGTCCTGACTCCACAAAGACTGGAAGCCCCAAAAGTAGATTGGGGGGTATCCTGGGGGAGCTGTGGGGAAATCCGCTAGGCCCAAGCAGCTGGGGCTCCCCAGCTCCAGGCAGGGCCAACACCCTCACCAGCCTGGAAGGCGCAGCCAGGGCTAGGATGGCATTTCGCCTCTCCCCAGACCCCAGGAAGACCAGGAGCCTTCCCAAGCCTGAGGGGCCTCACCCTCCTCACCAGTCCAGGGCAGAGGCAAGGGCCAGTGGATATGAGCTGCCCTGACAGACCTCTCTTCTCCCCCTTCCCTCTGCGAACCTCTCCCAGTCTTCTGACCTCCTGCGCCGAGCCCTGTGCCCTGCTGGGATTCCCGCCGGACCGGCCGGCTTCCTCCAAGGCGGTCCAGGGAGGCGATGACTCACTTATTCCATTTAATGCCTCCCCTCCACCCCGTCAACTGAGATCAAACGTCTGTCTCTAAGGTGGACAGACCTAATGGGAGTCCCCGGGGCCTCCAGAAGCAATTTGTAGGCGATCGATGAAGCTGCGCAAAGCCGGCGAGGGCCTCTCTCAGCGGCGGACGCCGGCCTCCTCGCCGCCCCTTCTAGCCTTTTCTCTCTGTGTCTTTCTCTCGTCTTCCCCTTCTTCCCCGCATTTCAAACTGTGTCTCTTCCTTTAGACTTTGTGTCTTTTTTTCCTCTTTTCTCTCACCCCACCCTCTTCCTTCTCTCAGAATTTCAGGGAATTTGTTTGAAACGAAAATGAAGGTTTTAGTCAACTATGGCTTTCCTTTATTGTACATAAGACTTCTTCAGGCTGACTGTTTTTTCCTTTTCTCCCTGGGTGGGGTGTTTGTCTTTGCCGCCACCCCCCCTTGTGTATCAGTTTCTCTCTGTCTGCTACTCTCTATTTTTCTCTGTGCCCCGACCCCAAGGGCTTGCCTGACTCCCTCCCCTCCCCTAGGCTGCAGCCCCCGTGGGCCTTGGGAACGCAAGTACGTCCACCCCCCTCCCCCCCCAGCCCTTGCTCCCTCCTTAGCTTTCCAGAGGTCTGGAGCAACGTCTCCCACCCCTTCCCCAGCAGCAGGAATGTGGGGGGAGCAGCAGACTCGCGGGGCAGTGGCTTCCTTTGTGGCCACGGCGGCAGATTCCTAGCCTTCATTCAGAAAAAGAAACTTCAATTCCTTTCTCTGGACCCAGGCCCTCCTGGCCAGGCGCCGGGGACTTCGCCCAGACTCTCTTGCTCTCCCCACTGAGGCCTGAGCTAGCAAGAAACTCCCGGAGTGTGTGGAACCGAGTATGCGGGCCAGATGTGCGGGAGGGTGCAGGGGTGCAAGAGGGTGCAACCGGAGAAAGCGTCTGTGTGTGTGGGGGAAATGAGTGTAGTTGTGGGTGTGTGACGTGAGAAGAGAAAATGTTTCTCTCTCTCTCACTCACACACATACACCCATCTGCTCCTGATTGATCCCCCTTTCAGTAGGACCCTCGAAAACCCCGCCGCAGCCGGCGCAGATTGATTTCCCCCTTCCCGGTAGGGGAACCGCTGCGCCCAGGCGAGGCGTCTGGGGAGGAGGGAGTCAGCAGGGCCCAGGCCCACGGTATGGGGTCCCAGACGCTCTAGCGGGAGCCCCGGCTGGGGCGCAGAAACAGGGCGCCTGCCATCCTACCTCCGGTCTCCGGGATAGACGAGGCATCTCTGTACGCGTAAGTTTGCGCAAACAAAAAGTCCCTCAGGACGCACTGATCTCGGAAGCCTGGACTGCGTAGACTGCGCTCAAACCCGGACGTTTCCCCAAGCAGCGGCGGAGACCAGCCGCGTCTACACCCGCACTGAGTGTGCGCCCCCGGGCCAGAGAGCCGGAAAGAAAAACAGCTGGGGCTCTCGGCCCCGTCCAGTCATCGGCCACGGTGGCTTTCCGCTCCCCGCGAGCCTAGCAGAGCAGCGCGCTCCTCCGAACCAGAGCCATAGGAAAGTGGCGAGCATGGGAGTATGAACGCCCCCAGAGAGGCCCGGAGCCGGAGACTGCGCCACCCACGGCCGCGCCCGCCCAGCGCTCTTACCTCCACTTTGTCCGCCGGTTCTGGAACCAGGTTTTGACTTGCGCATCGGTCATTTTGAGCGCCTTGGCCAGGGCGGCGCGCTCGGCCGAGGCCAGGTACTTCTGGCGGTGGAAGCGCTTCTCTAGTTCGCAGATCTGCAGGCGCGTGAAGGACGTGCGCGGCTTCTTCTTCTTGGGGGGCGTCCGATTCTGATAGGGGTGACCTATACGGCGTGTTACAGTGAAGGGTGAGAGGGCCACTGGAGCGGGAGACAGACAGACGGCAGAGGCAAGCGGCAGAGCGTCAGGAGGCGTCCCAGGCCCGACACCCCGCGAGTCAGCGAGCGCAGCGGCTAGACCCCAGGAGAAGAGCTGTGGTCCTCCCGTCAGCCCTCAGCTCCAAGCCCGCGGCGTGAAATGGCCCCCGCCCGCCCGCCAGGCCGACGCCGCTGCTGCCACCACGGAGACCTCCCTAGCCCTGACCTCCCACGTGTCCATCAGACACAGCCGCAGTCTCCTTGAGGGGCACGTCTGAGGCGAGCTAAAGGTCGCAGTTCCCCCCATAGCCTCAGGTCTCCAGCCTCAGAGAAGCTGCCCAACGGTAAGAGGCTATCCTTGGTCAAGGCCCAGAATGCTGGATCCTGACCTGAGGCCTCCATCACACAGCAACATACACAGACACATCACATACAACAGGAGCAAATTATAGATCTATACACCCAGACAAGCTGACACCCAGACAAACACAGGCACAAAGGCAGATGCATAAGGTGACAGCCATATACTCCCTCAGAACCTTCTTCAGGCCTAAAGCAAGATTACAGCAGGCTGTGGCTCCCCTAGGTAGGCTACGTGGAGTACCTTTTCGCCAGAGACCCAGGCCCAGTGGGTTCCAGGCTCGGGGTGGGGGGGGGGGAGGGTGTTCCATCAGAGTCTTTTAAGACCAGCTTGGCCTGGGTGGGGGGAGTGGGATGGGGCACTAGGCCCTGCCTCCCCAGGCCTGAGAGGACTTGGGTTGGGGCACTGGGGCCCCTTCTGGAGGCCCAGAGCAGAATGGCTCTTCTACCTCCCTCCACCCCACTTTGCCACAGACCCAGGGTCTGGGCCAAGGTTCCAGAGCTGGAACAGGGGCTTAGCCCAGGGTCTAGCTCTTAACTGCCTATTCCCCTTCCACCATTGGGCCCTGGAGCCCGAGCCCCATGGGAGCCCCACGTCGTGGTCGGTCGGAAGCCGCCTATGCCTCCTGCTTCCTCTGTCTAAGGCCCGGCCAGGAACTCAGGCTCAACTCGTGGCTGCCTCCCAGCGGGCTTGGGGTCCTGGTCCGGCGGGAGGATTGTAGTCTCGGATCCAGGGAACGCTAAGGGCGGCGGGAAGTGAGGCCGGGGAAAGGGGCCCGCGCAGGATCGAGAGCCGAGTGCCGTGAGCGGAAGAGGGAACGGAGGGAGCCGAGGCAAGCGGAGGAAGGCGCGGAGCAGGCAGCTGAGAGGGCGGCAGGCGGAAGCCGCCGAGTGCGTAATCGTCCCAGGAGTTCTTTCGGCTGCCGATCGATCACGGGCCTGGCCGGTGCATTATTAACGCCGGAGGAAACAAGGCTGGGCCCAGAGGGGAGGACGCCGAGCCCGGACAGAACGAAAATGAAGCGGGCGTCTCAGCCTTGCGCTGCCACTGACCCGGACGGAGCCTGCAGTCCGGGAAGAAGGGCCCGCCAGCTCTGTTGCTTTACTCTGGCTCGGAGCCTCTACCGGGTTCGGCAGCGCGACGGGCACTGGACCACGGAGTGTGAAGTGTGTGTGTGTGTGTGTGTGTGTGCGCGCGTGTGTGTGTGCGTGTGTGTGTACCTGTTTTCCTTGCGTCTGATTCTGGGGCTCGCCGCCTCGGCCAGAGAACGTCTGCCGGGACGGAAGAAACAGTTTGTTCACATCGCGCCCCTTTCTCCGAGATACCCGAGCCCCAAATGCCGGCGGAAGGTAGTAGCCCCGAAGCTACATCCCCCTTCCCTCCGCCTGACCGGGCCCAGGGACTCCGAGAGGGGATCAGGGAGAGCTTCTCAGAGCAGGGGTCCTGTGGGAGAGACGGAGAGGGGCCCAGGCTGGGAGAACTCTTCCAGCAAGTCGATTCCGCGAGCTTAGAGAGGCGGCGGGCGGCTGAACTTGGGGGAGGCACCAAGAGGAGCTGGGAGACCTGGCGCACAGAGCGGGCTGCGGGGAGCCACGGGGCAGGAGCGAGGGGGTAGAGGAGAGCCGGGACCGCGGCCAGGCGGGGCGCGCGCGGGCCGGACTCACCTGTGAACCTGTCCTTTGTGTATCTGCGGTTACTCTCCATCCAGGGAAAGGTGAGGCCGGTGAGGTTGTTGACGCCCGGCACGGCAGGCACGGAGGGCACGGTGGGCAAACCGGTAGCCAGAGGTTGAGGGTGGGTCACCGCTCCAGCTAGCGGCCTGTGCGCGGGCACTCGTATCACCCCCGCAGCGCTCAGCGCCCCCGCCCCGCCGCCGCCGCCGCCGCCGCCGCCGGGACCGGGGCCGCCCGCCAAGGCCATGTTCACGTTGTAGGAGCCGGCCAGCGGGCCCATGCTGCAGGCGCCGCCGCCGCCGCCGCCCGCCGGGCCACCGGGGCCGCTCGGGCCTCCAGCGCCATAGGCCCCCGCGCCCCCGGCCCCCGCCCCGGCCGCGGGGCCCCCGCCGCCGTAAGGGTAAGCGCCTCCAACCAAACAGCCAAGGCCGTATTCTCCGTCCTGGAGGCGAGAGGAGGGCCCCATGCAGCTGCCCTGGTCCGGGCTGTTGAGGATCTGGTCGATGCCAAAGCTGATGGGCTCCGCGTGGCCCGGGTGGAGATGGTGCGGACCCAGGTGCTCCATGCTAGCCCCCGACCCCGGCCCTGCGGTGGGGCGGGGGGGGCTGGGCGGTGGCACTCGCTGTGCTTGGCTCGGGGGCAGCGCGCAGCGGCGCGGAGGCACGGAGGCGGCGGCGGCTCCTGGCTGCGCTGAGACTTGGAAGCGAAGTGCGCAGAGGGGCTAAAGTAGGGGGGAGGGGAAGGAGAGAGGGGGCGCCGTATTCTTCCCCTCTCCGGCTGTTCCTTCCCCTCTCCGGCTGCTCGCTTGCTGTTGACTCTGGGACATCAATCACCGGGCGAAAAAGCACGGTGCGAGCGAGCCTCGCCGTTTCGGCCGGGTCTCTCCATTGGCTGTGCGCGGAGAGGAGCGGGGTGAATGACAGCGCGGGGGAGGGGCGGAGAACGGGAGAGGGAGGCCTGGAGCCGAGACAGATGTAGGAGCTTGAGACGGAGGGACTGAGACAGAGGCTCAGAGAAGTAGTTCAAGAAGAGAGAGAAGAGGCCAACCAGAGGCTTAAAAGAAGAAAGAAAAAGAATAGGAGGCCGGCATTCCCAGAGACCGATAGACAGAGGGCCCCAAGGAGGTGGAGGTCAGAGTCCTCTTCCCAGCCTGGCAGGAGCCGCCCGCTTGCTTAGAATTGGGCCAAAGGGGCCAGCCCACCAGGCCTCTGGGGAAGGGGCATCCCAGCGCTACTGGAGAATCACCTCAAGGGCTCAGCTGGGAAGCACCTGTCTGTCAACCAGAGGATTTACTCCAAACTTGCAGTCCGGCTTGTTAGAAAGTAGAAGACTGTCTACTCCCCGGGTATGGAGCCCAGGCCCCTGAGGCAGGAAGGTGAGTTCAGGCTTGTCTTTTAAAACGCAGGCCTATGAACAACTGGCTATATGTTGTTGAAAAAGTCAGCAACAGCCCCAGCTCTGCCAGTTTAGAGAAACTGAGGGAGGGAAGACTTCCTGAAAGACAGGCACAAGTCAAGGGAGTTGGCTTGGGGCCTGCTGTTGGGGTGTCCAGGCATCAAGACACCCCCTTTCCTTTTAAATAGACAGAAGCCTCAAGAAGCAGTTCCCACAGTATGTGAATGAATTCAATCAGATTGCTTTCGTCTAGCAACTAGCCCAGGGCTGGCTACTCCAAGCAAGAAACCTTTGGATTATAGTGAGGGGAAGGAGTTATTTTCTTACTTTTGGAATCTTGGAAGGGAGGCCTAGGGGCTTAAAACAGTGAAGGCTGGGTATGGTGGGACCAAGATCAGGGAAGTACATCTAGGACAAATTTAAGCCTTTTCAAAGTTTTGCCTGTGGCTGACTGGCTTAGAGCCCAGGAGAGAAGAAGGAAACTCCCTTTTTCTGCTTCCCCTCTTCCTCCTCTCTACTAGAGAAAGGTCTGCTCCCTCCCAGGAGCCAAGCCCTGGTAAGGGCACAGGTTGGATCACTTGGGATCTATTTCTGGTTTATTTCAGATTCAACAGGCCTTCAGGGAGGGACTGTCTCTATCAGACAAGATGCTAGAATGTGGAGGCTCACATTCTACTTAACACATCTCATTGCAATCTATTTGCTTTGGCCATGTCTGTTACTTTAACCTGAAGAGATCTCCTTGGAGGCAGGGAATGGCTTACTCATCTCTGTTCCCCCCTGTGGAATACAACCCACAAAATATCCTCATCTTGGGTAAATAATGAATGAAAGAACCTCCTTATTCAACAAATATTTTATTGAGTGCCCACTGTGTGTCAGTCACTGTTCTTGGCACTGGGAAAACAGCGGTGAACAAAACAAAGTTCCTGTCCTCATGGAGTTTACATTCCACAGAATGGAATACAAGAAACAAAGAAGCAAATACAATAAGCCAGACGGTGGTAAGTGTTACGGAAAACACTATAAACTCTACTACACCAACTCTTCAAGATGAGTATTATTCCCATTTTCTGGATTCAAGGAAACCACATTTCAACGAGGCTAAGTGACTTGACCAAGATGGAGGAGCTGGATTCAACTTGCTTTTATGGGTTGGCCTGGAAGCCTGGCTGCTGGTTGGAGGCACACCTCTATGGGAAAACCCTTGCCTGGGCTCCAGGCAGGTGGACAAAGGCCCACTCACAACAAAGCCAGATATGAAGTTGGTTGTTTGTAAACACTAAGCAGAAACATGAGCGAGAACTCTACTTCCTTGCCAGTTCTCTCCTCTCCATCCACCCAATCAGGAGGGTACTATACTTCTACACAGAACGTTCCAGAACATTTTTTGGAAGTCTCTTTCTTGCCTCTTATCTTGAGGGAGCTAAAGCAGAGATAAACATAAATGTTTTACTGCGAAACTACTGTGTGCCAGGCACCACGCCGACCTCATTTAAGACTCACGACAATCCTGTGAAGTTAATACAAACATCCTCATTTTTAAATAATTAAGAAAACAGAATGAATGTTCACAGCAGTATTATTCATAACGGCCAAAAAGTGGAAACAACTCAGATGTCCATCATCTGATGAATGGATAAATAAAATGTGGTATATCCATACAATGGAATGTTATTCAACCATAAAAAGGAATTAAAAAGTAAATCCTGCTACAATATGGAAAATCCTAGAGAACATCATGTTAAGTGAAAGAAGCCAGGCACAAAAAGGCCACATGTTGTATGATTCCATTTATATGAACCATCCAGAATAGGTAAATGCATAGAAGCAGAAAGTAGATTAGTGGTTGCCAGGAGCTGGGAGTAGGGGGGGCGGAAGTGGGAATTGGCTGCAAAAGCATACAAAGGTTCTTTCTCTCTTTTTTTTTTAATTGGCGTAAAATTGCTTTACAATGTTGTGTTAGTTTCTGTTGTACAATGAAGTGAATCAGCTATATGTATACCTATATCCCCTCCCTCTTGGACCTCCCTCCCACCCCCCCATCCCACCCATCTAGTTTGTCACAGAGCACCGAGCTGAGCTCTCTGTGCTATACAGCAGGTTCCCACTAGCTATCTGTTTTACACATGGTAGTATATTTATGTCAAAGCTGATCTCCCAGTTTGTCCCACCCTCCCCTCCCCCCCACGTCCACATGTCTGTTCTCTATGTCCATGTCTCTATTCCTTCCCTACAAATAGGTTCATCTTTCTGGATTCCACATATATGCATTAATATATGATATTTGTTTTTCTCTTTCTGGCTTACTTCACTCTGTATGACAGACTCTAGGTCCATCCACATCTCTACAAATGACCCTTTTTATGGCTGAGTAATATTCCATTGTACATATGTACCACATCTTCTTTATCTATTCATCTATCATTGGACATTTAGCTTGTTTCCATGTCCTGGCTATTGTAAATAGTGCTACAATGAATATTGGGGTACATGTGTCCTTTTGAATTCTGGTTTTCTCAGGGCATATGCCCAGTAGTGGGATTGCTGGGTCATATGGTAGTTCTAGCTTTACTTTTTTAAGGAACTTCCATACTGTTCTCCATAGTGGCTGTATCAATTTACATTCCCACCAACAGTGCAAAAGGGTTCCCTTTTCTCCACACCTTCTCCAGCATTTACTGCTTGTAGATCTTTTTGTAGTTATGTAAATATTCTAGAATTAGATAGTGGTGATGGTTGCACAACTTTGTATATATACTAAAAAACCACTGAATTGTATGATTTAAAGGGCTGAATATTATGGTACATGAATTATATCTCGTTTTTTTATTTTAATTTTTTTGAAGTTCTTTTTTAAAATAAATTTATTTATTTACTTATTGGCTGCGTTGGGTCTTCATTGCTGCGCACAGACTTTTTCTAGTTGCAGCAAGCAGGGGTTACTCTTCGCTGCGGTGCACGGGTTTCTCATTGAGGTGGCTTCTCTTTTTGCTGAGCATGGGCTCTAGACATGCAGGCTCAGTAGTTGTGGTGCATGGGCTTAGTTGCTTTGCGGCACGTGGGATCTTCCCAGACCAGGGCTCGAACCTGTGTCCCCTGAATTGGCAGGCGGATTCTTAACCACTGCACCACCAGGGAAGTCTATTTTAAAAAAAAAAAAAAAAAAGGAAACAAAAACTAAGACTTGGTGAGATGAACAAACTTTCCCGAAATCCTACAGACAGAAGAGGACTTTTTGGGAACCCCCAAATCTGAACTATTTTCTCTGTATAAGGCTGAAAATGATGGGGAGGGGTGATTCAGCTTCCTTTGATGCTGGGTCCCAGTTGCCTTGCTCCTGTTAGTCAAGAAGTCATATTTGAGTCCAATCACAGTTCTGCCTGCTGCAATTAAAACCCTGTCTTTCAGGCTTCCCTGGTGGCACAGTGGTTGAGAGTCCGCCTGCCGATGCAGGGGACACGGGTTCGTGCCCTGGTCCGGGAAGGTCCCACATGCCACGGAGCGGCTGGGCCCATGAGCCATGGCTGCTGAGCCTGCGCGTCCAGAACCTGTGCTCTGCAACGGGAGAGGCCACAACAGTGAGAGGCCCGCATACCACAAAAAACAAACAAACAAAAAAAACCCCTGTCTTTCTAGGTAACCCTCAGAACAACTTCTCTTTGCCACTCTCTGGCTCATGCTGGAAACCCCGTGAGTGTCCCTCACACTTTTCTTCCTCCTTTCTTCTTCCTCCAGATGGACCTTTCCAGACCCTGTGACTTTCCAACCCTGCCTGTTCCAACCCTTTGGGCATCTGCCTCACTCACCTCCTCAGGTCTGGCACCAGTTGTCCAGAGTACCTGGGAGGAGACCTCGCCCTTGCTGGCCCAGCCTAGGGTGGCAGAGGTCACAGCCGCCTAGTGGCCCACTAAGACTGTCAGGGTGCTCTTCTCATCAAAACCCAACAACCTGGGGATGTCCTAACTTTCCCCTGCCCTCACAGCTGCCCGCCTGCATGACGTTTTCAGTGCTTCCCACTCACCTCTCTTGCTTATGAGTCAACTTTTATCCCAATCTAGTTCTGGGGTGCTGGCCTCCCCACGGCTGGAGGTTTTGAGTCCACTTTAACCTCAGCCTTTGTTTCCCGCTGGGATAGCTGCTGAGGGGCCAGGGTTACTCTCTCAGTCCCATGTCTGCCTAGGAAGATGAGACAAAAGGGAGAGGATGCACTGGGCTCTGCCCCCTCACCTCCCGGAAGCAGTGTCACCTGAGCACAGTGCTGCCGGTTGGAAAGTTTTCTGAAATGGGGGAGGAGACTCACACAGAGCTTATAGTCAGTGCAGCTTCGGTGGAGGCGCTTCCACAGCGCTTTTTCATGCTTTGCAGAGTAGCCCTGTCAGGAAAGAGGCGGGGCGGGAAAGAAAGCAGGACCCACAAAGCACACGTGATATCCTAGGCACCTTCAGTCACAGTAATTATCTCATTTCATATTCCAATAATCCTGTGATGTGGCTTTTGTTATCACCATTTTACAGATGAGAAAACTGACTCACGGAAACCCGGAAACGGACAGAGACTGGCTCAAATGCTGCTTTTCCGACTCCACTCATTACAAGCTGCTTCCTCAACACCAAACTTGGCAGTCGTGGTTCTTGCCTTGCAGGAGTATCCTGCGCACATCTAGGTGAGTCTGAGCCCTGAGGCCACCTGGTAACACCGTCCCAACCCCAGCGCCATCCCAGCCCCCTCCCCTTGCCTGCAGGATAAAGAAGTACCTCCAATTAAAAGGGGAGCAGCTGGGGCTGAGGCTGGGGCAGGGGGAAGAGAAAAGGGAGGGCTCAGCCACAGGGGGAGGCCTCTTTGGATCCCACCCGGCTCCCTCTCCGCTCTGGGAGAGACCCCTGGGCCAGGGGTTGTCCTTTAGCTTAGGGGTGTTTGTGGTAACTTAATTACTTTTTGTTTGTGGGACTGTGATTCCAGAGGGGGAAGCTGCATGTGAAAGCGCACGACAGTGAGGGTAGCTGTGCAGACATACCGGGCATGTCTTTGAGGACTGATTTTGTTAATTTACCCAACAAGTATGTATTAAGTGTCTATTATGTTTCAGTGTTAGACTGTTGGGATAGTACTGTGTTAGGCTATTGGAATATAACTGCAAGCAAAACACATGTCAGTAAGGGTGCTGGGAGAGAGGAAGGGAGTCTCGGTCATTTTTACAAACTGGATTTGTCTGTGTAAGGACGTATGTCAGTGAGAATGCAAGTGAATGTGTGTTTTCCGTAACAGGATAAGAGTGTGTTTCTAACTGTTCCTCTGTGATGGGCACATACTATAGGGCGAGAGTATCCTTCAGCTACTGTGTGACGGTGTGAGTGTAACAGTGATGTGCGCTGCTCCTGGTTTGTGTGCGTCTGTGGGAGGAGCTTCTTATCCTCTAGGGTAATTGTCGGGGAAATAGCCACGTGTGGGCCTGTGGGTGAGGGCAGCGGGAGACAGGGTATGCCCAATAGGCATTTTGAAGGGAAAGGATGGAACAGGCTGAGAAATATGTAAGGGGACATGTAACACAAAGCAGAGCAGGGGGGCCACTGGGGTCTGGATTCCCAGTACCAAAGGTACCCCTTCTGCCTTGCTTACCTGCCTCAGGAAAGGGGCAGAAAAATGTCCCCATCCATGGAGGAGGCAGGTGAAGCTGGTGACTCAGGGACTTAGAAACCCAGTAAAGGGCACTTTACCTCTGAGGAACCTGGGGGTGAGGTGGTGGGAGAGATGACGCTGTCTGTGGGAACCTAGGATGGAGGAGGAGGGAGTGAGCAGGTCAGGCTGAGTCCAGCCACACAATTCAGTGATCCTTCAGGGCAGGCAGTGGGGGTAGTCCAGGGCCAGCGCCGGGATGGCACTTACAGAGCAAGGCCTGAGGATCTCTCCAACGTGGAAGGACAGGCACACATTTTCCCATCAGTGGAGGGACCACAAATGGGTCAAAGACAGAGGGACAGGGGACAGACCTTCCCTGATGTAGGGCACATCTCAGCTGTCACCTGACTTAGGGGCCAGCACCTTTCTCCTCCTCCTACCCCCACAACCCAAAGCCTGCTTGAGCAATGGGGTCCTTATGTGCAGGCCCTCCCTTCTAGGCCTCCCCCTCAGCTTCTGACCCAAAGGAAGCTCTTGGCCCCATCACCTCTGGGCACTGAGCTAGGGCCTCAGCTCTCTCTGACCAACTCCTTCCCTCAGATCTCATCATCCAGTGCTGGTGCCCTTGACTGGGTGTGTCTTCCATGTTAGGTCTCCTCTCAGGAGCAAAGGGTGGAGTGGAGTAGGGTGGAGTAAGGCAGACAGGGGTGAGGTGGGGCGGGGGGTGAGCTGAGAGAAAGTTCAGGGCAAGACAGATCTTTATGGCCCTGCCATCCCCCGACAGGAGGGCTCCACAGGCACAGCCCAGGAGGGCTTCCCACTAGTGGGTCCCAGTAACTAGGACCCAGGGCCCCAGGAACATGCCAGCCTCCCCCACCCTTGTCCTCTACCCTTGGCCGTATTCAACGACCAGGTGTCCTGCTGGATCTGCGGAATTTCCTGTGGCGGAGGGCACCCCCTTAGCCAGGCCCTCAGCCGAGGTGCCTGGGAGGGAGCGGGAGCAGAGAGAGCACTAGCCTGATGCAGGTCAGCCCTCTGAAGACTGCCACCGCCTTCTAGGAACCTCCTCCCTGCGGCGTGGGGCTGGCAGGCTCCCTTGGGGATCTACGGGTGTGCTGGTCTCTCGCTCCGTCTCCGCAGGGAATCAGAGAATGAGGCCAGCTTTCCTGCTGGGCCACGAAGCTGCTGCAGCAGCCAGATCTACCCAGACTTCTCGCCTCAATTCCTCGCCCCTCCAGGAGCAGAGATTTGGCCTCAGAGGAAGGGCGGATGGAGACCTCCAAGCCCAGGAAACCCAGACTCCCAGGGGGCTCAATCCCGGGCTGCGGCCGGGAAGCTGGGTTGAAGGTCTCGCGGTCGGCCCTAGGAGCTCGGGCTGCCTTCGCATGGACAGGTCTGGTAATTTTGAGAGCGCTCAGGGCACGTAGGAAGCTGCAGGCGTCCACGGAGCCGCGACGGCGATGTTCCTGGCGAAGGAAAACCTGGCCGCCTCGAACCCTGCCGCCAATGAGAGGGTCTGGCCGCCCGGCCACAGTCTCTGCGCCAGCCTGGTGGGTTCGGGAAGTTTCCTCCGAATAAATGAGTTGAGCTGGAGTTCGGGTTTGAAATTAACTCGCCAAGCTCCTCCTCCATCAGAAAAACAAGGGGCGGGGTGAGGGGTCTTGAATTCGGCCCGGGAGCAGCTAGGGTTAGCTGCTGCTGCTCGCGGTGGTCGTGGTGCTGGCGGGGGTAATGCGTTTCACACTGTCCTTCCTGCACCCGGGCCCCTGCATATACACCAGTGGTCACCTACAGACACCGAACGCCCGAGGCTTTCCAGATACACCCTTGGAGCAGATACAACACCCTCTGGCGCCCAGACTCACAGACCCACACTCACCTTTGCACACAAAACGCAGACACTCCTATGTGCAATCCCCACAGATGCTTGCAAAGCCTCCTTTGCGCATTCGTACACAGGTGCCCACAGACACACTCAACCACACTCAGACATCCTCCACACAGATTCAAAGCCAAACCAAACCTCTCCCTTCGCACACACTCAGGTTTGCACAGAGGCTACAAACCTACAGGTACACTCTCTTCCTCGCAGACCCTCCTGCTCAGGTAAAACCCACCTCGCTCCCTTCACGCACCGCTGCTGACGGCCACTTTGGGCCCACCAGCAGCCAACTGTTTC
The DNA here is from genome assembly GCF_963924675.1 of Phocoena phocoena. Taxonomy (NCBI): domain Eukaryota; kingdom Metazoa; phylum Chordata; class Mammalia; order Artiodactyla; family Phocoenidae; genus Phocoena; species Phocoena phocoena. Next base: position 27,280,921 of record NC_089234.1, read on the forward strand.
CCAACTTTTCTGGGGAGGCCGAGGTCTCCTTCTCTCAGGGCGGGCGGGGTACGGAGCCGCAGGTGCCAGAAAGGGGGGGGGTGTCAAAGGCGGAGGGACTGTATCCATATGCATGGGCTCCAAGCACAAAGAGCAGCTGCCCAAAGCTGAGCCCCAGCCGGCCCAGAGTTGCGGGGATGGGGCGGCGACCCAGCTAATTGAATTAGGCCGGCCACGCCCTGCCACCCGCGCCACCCGTGTCCGCTCTGTCACCCGCCCCAGCCGCCGCAGGCGCTGGTTGGGTGCCGAGGGACGGATTGAGGAAAGGAGGCACCGCCGCCTGAGCCCCTGCCCGAGGCAGCCTCTCCCCCCGGAAATAATCCCATTGTCCCGCGGGCTACGTGGGGCACTGGGCGCCGGGGATCCCCAACTGGACTGTGAAGCTCTGATTAATGGGATAGCGGCGAGGGAGCTGACACAGGGAGGGGCCGCGGCCCTCCTCTGCCCACCCTTCTCCCTGGTTCTCAGCTGCCTTCCGTTCGGTGCCCCTTCGGCCCTGAAGTGAGGACAGGAGGGGGAGGGAGGTGAACCTGCCACTGGAAATGAGACCCGTTGGATGCCTTGGTGAGAGAGGTGTGTGTAGTCTGTGTGAGTGTGGGGTGAGTGAGTGTGCAAGAGCAGGGAGACCTGTGAGCCACCCACAGTGAGTGCAGTGCTGGCCATGTGTGTGTGAACGTGGTTTAAGGGTAGAGTGTGGGGCTGTGTGAGAGTGAGGTGTGAATGGGGTTTGTAAGGACACCCAGCTCCCACTTCCGGGGGCCACACTGACCCCAAGGCCAGCAGCTGGAAGCGCCTGCCTAGGGACCTGCCTTCCTCTCATCCTGGATTTCCACAGCAGCCTCACCGGGGATCAGACACCGCCACTGGAATCCTCACCACCAGCAATTGACAGTGTGGTTCCTGAACCTGCACTTCTGCTCCCCTCCCCATCCCCCGTCTTTCTGGACAATGGTTTCCAAGCACAGGCATCTTTTTGTTCTGTTCTTCTCCTACCCTGACATGCTCCGCATCTCGGCCGATCCAGTGCTCACACACAGCTTTTTGAGGTCCGACTCACAGCGCCCTGACCACAAGAAGCTCCCCCGAGGTGTGGCTGGAAAATGACTCCTCTGCCCTAGGCCTGGGACTCCCACGGCCAGGCCCAAAGCACAGCTCTGTGTCTCCTGCATGTGCAGGAGGTGGGGGGGTGGGAGGGGGTGGCCGACCAGAGTCGCAGCTCACCCCTCAGCACTCATACACACCCACCAGCTGGTGCTCCAGGACACCAGCAAGACTTCCTTGTCTTGTGAGCTCCACCCAAGAGCTGTGGGGACTGGGTGTTTAGGGGTGGGGGGCACACAGCCATGCTTCTGAGTGCCTTGGGGCAAGTTGGCACCCTTGCCTCCTCCACCCAGAAACAGAAGGCCTGGGACTGGGTGGGGGGCGGGTGTCCTAGGGACTGAGCCATGGGGATCCTAGGAGAGCAGAAGAGAGCCACCACCCTGGGAACCTAGGGCTGCAGCCCTTGTTGGGTATCATCCAGTGGCCAGCACTGCCACGGAGACCCTGCCCCAGCCAGGACCCCTGCTCCAGCCAGGACTCCCACCTGCTGCTGCCTTCCACTGCTGCCTGCTGAGCTTTGACAGATCACCCAGCTTATGCAACAAAGGTAAGGTCCCTGGATATCCAGCTACGGGTGCGAGTGAGCCAAATCTGGGAGCCTTGTGCCCAGCAGAAGGGCTCAGTGCATCCGGCAGGGCAGTGACCAGGACCTTCTGGAGGAGTATGCTAAGGGGAGCAGTGGCTGCCTCCATCCACAACGCCCTGCTGCCTGAGGCCAGGGAGAGATGGTGGGGGTGGGAGGCTCCGCGCTGGGGGCAGGCTTGGTGGGCCGCCCCGAGAGACCTAGGCACCCATGCTGCCCACTCCCACAAGCCCGGGCCAGGCCTCGGCCGCCCGCACCACACATCCCGGGACTTTTACTGCGGCACCAAGATGAGCAGTGACATCCCCTTCTCCCCTTTCATAAATATTGCATCTTCCCAATGCAATTACAGGAGACGGAGCGGCATGAGCGCTTACTAAATAAGATTATGGGGTAATGCTAATGCAGTTTACGTCTGCGCTCTGACACCAGACAAACTCCCTATTAATAACCTCTCAATGAGGCTTGAGGCTCAGAACTCAAGCCACATTGAGTGGCCACAGCACGGCCGCCTTGTGCTTGGGGGCTCTGCCAGCCTGTGCCCTCTTCCCGGGACATGAGGGCCACCCTCCTCTCCAGGCTTCCTGGCTTGGAGCTCTTCTTCTCTGGAGGCAGCCTCGCATCCACCCCCAAGCCAGGAGCCTCATCGGACACCCTCATTTCTTCCACTTAATTTCTTTATCAGCAACAGTTTGATCCCAGCGGGCGCCCCACTCCTCTCCTCTGAATCCATACTGTTGGAGGGGCCAGTTCTCATCCCCTAAAGAGTGTCCAGGGCATGTTCTTCCCTGGCTCAGAAACCTCTTGCTGTTGTCCATGGGAAAATCAAAACCGCTCATCCCACCATTCAAGGCCCTTAACTTACTTTCTACTTCATCTGTGGTACCCTCCCCCAGTTGCTGGCTACCATTAACCATTTTAACAAATATTAAGAGAGATAAATACTCTTTCACCTTCCCATTTACACCCAACTCGTGGGTGCAATGCTCTGACAACACCCATCTCCCCACCGCAAAAAATAATAATAATAAAAGGAACAGAAATTCCCACTCCTACTTCAAAACCCAGCTCAAAGTTCTGCCCCCACCCCCGACATTCTCCAGGCATAATTTATGAGGCCCTCAAGGGGCCAACAGCACACACGTTTTAAAAATTACCTTTTTTGTTGGTGGTTGATTTGGAGTCACAGAGACATGGATTGGAGTCCCATCCACACTGCTTTATAAATGTGATTTGGAACAGATTCATGAACTTCTTTGGCCCATCCTTTTTTTTGTTTATAAAACAGGCACAGTGGACTCTGCCTTCTATTTCATCAAGCTATTGTCAGAACCCATATAAAGGTGAAACAGTGTAAGTTTCCTAATTCATCAGGTGCATCTCTGCTTTACCATCTTGCTTACTGCAGTGATATTTATGAGCAATGTTTGTCATCCCTGCGGGTCTGGGAGTCATTGAAACTGAATGTTGTCCAGCCCTCAGTTTCCCAGACAGAACCAG